>NC_057355.1:111110133-111735133 GCF_016509475.1 Prionailurus bengalensis | reverse complement strand
GGCCAGCTTCAAGAACATGCAACCTGTGCATTCATACAGGACCTGTGCTTAGAAGGGCCCCATGCTTGATTTAATGGTCTGTGGTTGCCATCTTGAAATTCTTAATAATTTTGAGTATTTCCATTTTGCAATGGGCCCTGAAAATGATGGAGCCAGTCCTGGCCCTCATTAAATGCAAAGTCCTGGGCCCCACTGAGGCCCAGATGAATCAGAACCTTAAGGGGTGAGAGAGAGAGAACAGCATTTTCAACAAACCTCCCAGTTGGAGAACTGACTCAGAGGTCCTTGCTCAGCCTGGTGTAAGCCACACTCCTGAGTCCCTCCATGAGCAGTACTTCTGTGTGGAATGGTGCTTTCTCTGACTTCTTTTTTGCTCCCATCCTCATACCCCTTTCCACCCTGCCCAAACAACTTTGTTTTCATCTACCTCTGCCCTTGGCACCAACCAGGCTTGGTATGCTGCCAGGACATCTTGGAAACATTGGATGCTTATCACGGTTCTTCCCTCATTGTTAAATATAGGATCTGCCCTTGACTTCTTCCTCAGATAACATTTTCTCTGTGTTTATTAATCATTTCTCACCCTACTGCCAAAGGATGGATTTATCTGTCCATCCAGTAAACACTCACTGAGTTCCTGTAATAGGCCAGGCCCTGTCCTAGGTCCTGGAAATATGGAGAGAAGCATAGATATCCCTGGAGTCATACTGCACACAGTCTACTAGGGAAGACACTCAGGTGCTTATGTTTTAACCCTGAGACAACACAGGTTAAGTTGCCTGTGCTGGGAGTTAGGAACCAAGAGCTTTGGAGAGTAGTACTCTGCTGTATTCCTACTTCCTCTCCTTGGCCTTCTTCTGCAGCCAGAGGTGGAGATCAGGACCTGCCCTGAGCCCCTGGCCAAAGAGGTACACTCAGAGATTGTTGGACTCCCGCTTTCTGTCCACAGCTCACTCTCTGGATCAATGACAAGCTGCTAACATCTCAGGATGTCTCCTATGATGAAGTGAGAAACCTTCAAAACAAGTGGCTGAAGCACCAGGCCTTTGTGGCAGACCTGGCTTCCCACCAAGGATGGTTAGATAGCATTGATGCAGTAAGTAAAGCAAATGGTGAGTGGTGGGGGGCTCTCTGCTCAGATGTGCTTACCTGAATAAGCTTCACTCAGGGCATAGACACTATCTGAAGCTTACTGGATGGTATAGACCCTGGTAGTGAAAAACTTCTCTAAATAGTAGCCAAACCTTCAGAGCTCCTGGTATAACCAGCCTTGTAGGGTCTGGTCAGAATTGGTGCTTCCTCTGGGAGGCCTGAGTCTAGAGACAGTCCAGGACAGTGAGAAAACCCGAGTTGGTGCCTCAGCATCTAGTGCCAGGACACCAGTTATCTCTGTTTGCTTTCCGTTATTCTCACCAGGACACCAGCACTGTCCCTCCCAAGGGCAAAGGAGTATATGAGATGAGTAGAGTGGCTCAGGGGACCATTGACCCTCATTATTTGGATGGGCAGGACAACCCCTCATAGATGGGGAGCCAGGGGTCCCCCCTATAACAAGCTTGCCCAAGGGCCCAAGTCAAAATGTAGCTGGTGGTAGATCTGAGAATCAGTTGCATTTACTCCTCCCTACTGTGGCTGTCCAGGAAAAAGTAGGAAGAAGCCATTGTGGTTGAAGGTGCAGACTCCAAGCCAGACTGTCCAACTCCTCAACCTCTCTGGGCCTCAGTTTCTTCATCTGAAAAATGAGGGTAATAACAATACCTAGCCAAGGGATGGTGAGCATTAAAGCACTTAGAATAGCCCTTAGCACTTACTGGGCATACAGTAACTATTGGCTATTATTAGCAACATCTATTTCTAGGCCTATGTCATATTATACTGTACTCACCTAAAAGGGTACATTTATTCAGGTGAAAACCAGGTAAGACACACTCAGTAACTAAAACATATCACAAAGGTTAGCAGTGCATAGCCTCTGGGAAAACCATCAAGAGAGAGTAGAGTCCTTTCCATGCTGCTTGTACCTGGATGGATCTTGAATCTTTTTTAATTAAAAAATAATTTAGCATCAGTTGATCCTGGTCTGCAACTCCCCATACTACAATCAATCTCCCTGAGTCCTTTGCTCCAGACATACTCCTCCCTGTCACACCTTCTCCTGAAAATAACTCGGGTGGGGGGGGGGGGTGCAGTCTTTGAGATGAGCCTCACCTGAGTTCCAGGCAGATTCTTTGCCTCCCTGACCTCAGTTAACCCCTGGCAACCACTTGGAGCAGGGCTGTTCCGAGGCTGCCTGGCCTCAAAGGGTGAGCCCTCCTGTTTCCCCCACAGGAAGGAAAGCAGCTGATGGAGGAGAAGCCTCATTATTTGGCCCTGGTGTCCCAGAGGCTGGAAGATTTGCACCGGCTCTGGGATGAACTTCAGGCCACCACACAGGAGAGGACCCAGCACCTCTCAGCTGCCAGGAACTCCTACCTGCGCTCACAGACCCACGCCGACCTCAACAAGTGGATCAGTGCTATGGAGGACCAGCTGCGGTCCGATGACCCTGGCAAGGACCTGACCAGTGTCAACCGGATGCTGGCTAAGCTGAAGGCACGTGAGTGGGTTGTAGACTGGGAGTGTTGGAATAGGAGATCTTAGGAAGCAAATGTGCAACCTGAAAGTAAGTACTCCTGTTCCTCTTAGGTGGGCTTGCCTTTATCAAGCAAAAATGTCTCCTGGTTCATAACCCATCTCCTACCCCGTTGTAGTGAAGACAGGGATCCAGGGTTAATAAAAGCATGCACCACAAGTATAGGACAGGCACTTGTGAGGCAGGAAGGATGAGTGGGGGCACCCAGGGAGACTTCCTGGGGGGAGGTGGGGCCTTTAAAGATGAATGGGATACGGATGATGATGAGAATGAGGGACTATCCAGGTGCCAAGGTTGGTACTGACACTGTCCCCTTATGCCCCAGCGTGTGGAGGACCAAGTGAATGTGCGGAAGGAGGAGCTGGGGGAGCTGCTTGCCCAGGTGCCCTCACTGGGAGATGAGGCAGAAGACACAGACGTGAGCATCGAGAAGCGGTTCCTGGACCTCCTGGAGCCCCTGGAGAGGAGAAAGAAGCAGCTGGAGTCATCCCGAGCCAAGCTGCAGATCAGCCGAGACTTAGAGGATGAGACGGTGAGTGGGTACAGACCCCCCCTAGAGGCAGGATGGCTGGCTGCAGCCCTAGGGAGTTTTTAAAGATTTCTGGTCCCCTCATCTCCTTATCTCAGAAAGCCAATGTGATTATTGCATTAAGTATGATAGTAAAACCAGTGCTTTTTTTTAAGCGTTTTTTTTAATGTTTATTTTTGAGAGAGAGAGAGCATGAGGGGAAGGGACAGAGAGAGAATCCCAAGCAGGCTCCATGCTGTCAGCACAAGGCCCAATGCAGGACTCGATCCCACAAGCTGTGAGATCATGACCTGAGCTGAGATCAAGAGTTGGATGCTTAACTGACTGAGCCACCCAGGCCTTCGACCAATGCTTTTTGAATGGTAACTCAGTTATGGACTTCGGGGCAGACAGACTTGGGTTCAAATCCAGCTATGTTACCTGCCCCGTGTGTGACCAGGAGCAAGTCATTTGGAACCTCGTAATATCAAACTGTCCCCATCTATAAAATGGGGGCAAAATCCTCATGGGGCGTTGGGAAGAACCAGGGAGACACAGCAGGAAAGAGCTCTATCTGACCCAGGTGAGTGTGTGGGGAAAAGTTGACCATGACCATCATCAGCTGCCCTTGCCTTCTGGTCTCTACAGCTGTGGGTGGAAGAGAGGCTGCCTCTGGCCCAGTCAGCAGACTATGGCACGAATCTACAAACTGTACAGCTGTTCATGAAGAAGAATCAGGTGAGTCCTGCTTCACCTGGTTAGTGCCCCCCCCCCCACTACCTCCTCCCTGCCCCTGCCCTTCCCAGGGAGGAACTCCCAGCCTTGACATGCAGAAAGCCAGCAACAGCAGATTATTATTCTCGTTGGTAGCGATGAGGCTCACAGACCCCATAAAAAGAGAAGCTTTGGTGATGGCAGAGAGAATTCTGGGAAGTCCATAGCAGAGCCGGGCTGGTCAGGGGATGTCCAGATGTTTAAGGATTTGGGGGCATTTAGACCCATCAGAGCATACGTGAGTGCAGGACCCAGAAGCCCTGGCCCAGGGTTTATTGTGCTTTATGGCTTCTGTATCCCATGGCCTCCCTGAAAGGAAGCCCATAGTTCCTGATTTCTTTCTCAATAATGACTTGCCCCTCTTCCAGGGCTGAGCCTGGCCCTCAGGGTAAGTAGGACCCATTTCTCCCAACACATGAGAATATTTGTGGGGCTCAAGCCCCATTAGGAAGCCACTAAACTTGGTATCTGAACCTTTGGAACAACATCCACTTGCTGTTCTGCTCTTTCTTAAGCCTGATGACCCTAGTTACTTCTGTGGCCCTGGTGAGACTCCTGGAAGTGAGCAGATGCCATATTTCCTCCTATATCAGGAATACAAGTATGCTCTTGTATCTTCCAAGAAGATACAGCTGCATGGGCTCAGGGTGTCTCTGTGTCCAGATGGGCTGGCCACAGACCCTACTCTTGGGCAGAGAGTTGCCCCTGCTGCCCGGTCTCCTCTCTGGGTCAGGGAGTGGGGGCAGCCACAGCCAAGAGCAATGAGAGCCCGGGAACTTATCCCAGAGAAGAGCAGTGTGTCCCAGAATGCCAGTCAGTATTGCAGCTCCTTGGGGAAGAAAGGTCAGGACAGATAGTACTTCCTCCAAACAATAGCAGCTGACATCTGCTCACAGAGCCCAGCTGCTGTGCAGGGGTCTGATTTACATTCAAAGAGGTGTCTGAAAACTCTCAGACCCTTTGCTTCCAGTTGACACAACCTAGTCATAAAGCCTCCAGTGGGCACAGGGAGGGACTTGGGCCAGAAAGTAGTAGGTGGGGATTCAATTAACGTCACAACCTCCATTTAAAAGAAGGACACTGACAGAAGAGTGTATTCTTGGGGCCTCAGTTTCCTCAACTGTAAAATGAGCCAACATCGCTCCCTGCAACACTAAAGATTTTGACTCTGTCTAACCTTGGTGTTATTGCCAAAAGACTCTGAACTCCCCTGGATGAAGGTTGCTATTTCAGGAAAAGAGCAAGACAAATATGGATGGGGTTCCCCTAATCAAGAAGGGAAAGGTAGTCTCCTGGGAGAGCATGGCTGCCCTAGTAAAGACGACTTTAGACTAGACTCGCTAAGGCTTAAATCTCCTTTCATCACTCCCTCTATTGCAGTGGTTCTCAAAGTTCAGTGTGCATCAGACTCCCCTAGAGGGCTTGTTAAAACACAGTTGACTGGGATCCACCTCAGGTCTACTGATTCAGACTCTGGGAGTAGAGCCTCATAATTTGCATATCTATCAAGATCCTGGGTGATGATGCTGCCATGGGTCTGGGATCCCACTTTGAGAACCACTGCTCTAATGGCTGTCCATTGCAACTAGAACAAATCCTGCAAGGTATGAATGGTTCTCAACTTTGGCTGCACATGAGAATCACCTGAGGGAACTTTGAAACCTAAGAATGCCCAGTTCCTGTGTCAGATAAATTAATTAAGGTCTCTGGGGATAGGGCCCTGACTCTGTATGTCTTCCCAGCTTATTCAATGTGCAACCAGGGTTAAGAACCACTGTCCCACCTGATCTGGCCCCTGCCTTCCTCTAAAGTCACCTCTCATCACTTTGGCCCTCCTCATCACAGTATTGTAGCTTTCCTGGCCCTGTCTCTGGCCTACAGATAGTGCAGGCTTGCTTCCACCCCAGGGACTTCACACTCACTCTTCCGTCTTGCCGGCAACACTCACGCCCCAAGTCTTTGTGAGGTTGCCTCCTTCTCATAACTCATGCCTTCTCCTCAGGAAGACCCTTTCTGACACCCCGGGCTCAGGTAGCCATCAGCACGCATCCGTAGACATTCTTCATCTCATTGCAGTATTTTCCTCATGGTACCCATTATCCACATTTATTCACTTATTTGCATGCTCACCTTCTATTCCCTCTACAACAGCGTAAGCTTTATGAGGGCAGGGGGTTTTATTTATCTTGTTCCCAGGCTGTCCCTAGAACCTGGAACAAGGCCTTGTACCCAGGAAATAATAAATACATGTTGGTCACGTGAGGTATGAAGAATACATCATAAGTGAGCACACTGCATGGAAGCCGATAAAGGAATTGCTTAAAAAAAGGGAGCGAAATACCTTGTAGGATCCCTTGCAGAGGTCGTAAGATCTCAGGAATAGTAAAGAGGCACACGGAGCTGACACCATGGGTTGTTTGAATTCAATTAGCCGGACCACAAAAAATTGTCAGAATTGAGATTTCGGGTCGAAAGGGTAAAAAGGCATTTCAGCAAGTTGGGTGACTTGTGGATAGTGCTGGGTCTGTAGATTTTAAATGCTGACAGTCACTGCACTACTTGTGTGTACAGCTCTTGCCCCCGCCCTCTGGGTGGTTTTAAAGGCCACAGGCAAATTGTACAAAGGGAGGAGAGGAGGTGTAAGGAGCCGAGAGCCCACACACAAGAAACAAGTAGGCTTGGGGCTCCAGGGCCCAGAAAGTAAGTCCCACGTGGGTCATGGCCCCCTGAGGAAAAAGGTGACCAGAGTGAGAGGAGAATGCTATTTCGGTGGCTAAATGCTTAAACAGGAAATAATACAAAGTTCACAAAAGATTTGAGGCATGGAAATGGGGAGGCGGGGAGCCCAAATCCTAAAATCTGAACAAGGAGTAACTGTCAACTGTTGTACATGGAGCCAGAGATGCTAAAATAAGATATCAAGGCCATTTAAAAATTATTTTCCTTTCCTCCAACAAGTACAGCTAAGAAGCAAGCTCTGCTGAGACACAGGAAGCACAGGGAGCAGAGAGGGCCACGTTCAAATGCTGCGCTGCCACTCTTTGCCCACGTGTTACCTAGCGGCTCCTCACTGCCCTCCGTGCTCCTCTCTGACGGCGGGCGGAGGGTGCTGGGTGGTGCCTAGCGCCGCGCCTGGCACGTGGTCAGGGGCAGTTTTTACGGCCACCACCTGCTCGGCACTAGCTTTTCCGTGCAGGAGCCTGCCCGCGAAGGTGCCAGAGTGCAAGCCTGGCCCCCCTTTGTGGCGGGAGAGCCCCGCCTCTGAGCCCTTCCCCTCCGCCCACAGACCCTGCAGAATGAGATCCTGGGCCATGCGCCACGGGTGGAGGACGTGCTGCAGAGAGGGCAGCGGCTGGTGGAGGTGGCGGAGGTCGACTGCCAGGACATCGAGGAGCGCTTGGGGCGCCTGCAGGGTTTGTGGGACACCCTGCGGGAGGCAGCGGCTGGGAGGCTGCAGCGCCTGCGGGACGCCAGCGAGGCACAGCAGTACTACCTGGACGCAGGCGAGGCCGAGGCCTGGATCAGTGAGCAGGAGCTCTACATCATCTCCGACGAGACCCCGAAGGTCGGCCCGGGCTCGGGGGGGGTCAGGCTGGGGCAGTCGGGGGGCAGTCACACCTGGTACGTCCGGGTGTGTGAGGATACCCACTACAGCATACACATACACACTGCAGTCAGGTGCCCTGTCTGCCAACTTAGATTTGACCTAACCCAAGATTTCCTCACCTTTCTCATGTCATGGATTCTGTACTGATGGACTGCCACGGGAGGGATGGGAGATGAGGTGTGCGGGATCTCTAAGCAAGTTCTCCTGGGGTCAGAAGGGTGGAGCTGGGCCTGGGAGGGCAGGAGTCAGAAAAGAACCAAGAGGAAGGTAGGATGTCGTGGGAAAGGAATCACAGGAAGGAATCATGCACAGTTTTCTTTGTGTGTGTGGGGGGGGGGGTCCCGTGAGCCTGGCTACCCCCCCTCCCTCCCCAGTCTCGAGCACCTCCCTGAGCAGGTGCCCTGACAGCCGCTGCCTCCTAGGATGAAGAGGGCGCCATCGTGATGCTGAAGCGGCATCTGAGGCAGCAACACACGGTGGAGGAGTACGGGAGGAACATCAAGCAGCTGGCTTCCAGGGCCCAGAGCCTGCTGTCTGCAGGCCACCCTGAGGGGTGCGTGTGCACCAAGAGTGACTTGGCCGGGGCCCCACCAACCGGGATCCCTGCGGGTCCAAGTGGGAAAATAGCAACAGTTTTGGGGAAAATAGCAACAGTTTTCATGGAAACTGTGGGTTTGAGAAAACTGCTGATTGGCCCAATTCCATTTCATGTTTCGGTTGTGTGTGAGTAACTTCAAACGGGGCCAACTAAAGCCTGATTTGCAAAAAGATCAGAAAATGCAATAGCAAAATTCCCCTCTTGGTGAACCAAGAGACCTAATCTTTCGTAGAGTTAGATTATGCTAAGAGACACTGAAGAGTAACTTCGCTTTTCTCTTTATGGTCCAGAGGATACTTCAGGATCTCACAGTGTCTCAGCAAAATCATTGTGTGGGCATGAAGGTAGAAAACCGACACCCATCTAGTTGGTTCTGCACAGATGGGGGCCCACTGGGTTGCACACCTCAGGCTGCACCTCCCACCCCGGGCTCAGCCCTGTCCTCGGCTGCCCACAGGGCATACACCACTGTGGGGTTTCAGCATCCACTGCAGCGTCTCTCAGGGGAGCCCCAGGGGTTGAGCGCCTGGGACCACAGACCCCTCCCTGCTGGTGCTGGAGCCCGCTCATAGTGCTGCTCCTTCAGCCTCCTTGGAGGAATATGGAGGGGCTTCTTTTTTGTCTCTCTAAGCTTCCCTGGGTGATGGTGGGAGGCACCTTGAGGCATTCTGGTCTCAGGGATGGTTCTTTTTTTCTCCCCAGCGCTTCCCCGGGGAAAGCTGCTGTCATTTCTCCTGCCTTCCCTCCCCATGTATCCCTGCCACAGGTGGGAGGAGTACATCAGCTCCCCTGCACTAGCTGCTCTGGGCTCTCTGCCTCCATCTCTGAGTGCCTTCTTATTTTGAATTCCAGGGAACAGATCATCCGGCTTCAGGGGCAGGTGGACAAGCAGTATGCAGGGCTGAAGGACATGGCGGAGGAGCGCAGGCGGAAGCTGGAGAACATGTACCACCTGTTCCAGCTGAAGAGGGAGGCAGATGACTTGGAGCAGTGGATAACGGAAAAGGAGCGGATGGCCTCTTCCCTTGAAATGGGGCAAGACTTCGACCATGTCACTGTGAGTACTCACAACTGCTTTCTCTGTCTTCCTCAAATGCCATAGTTGCAGGAGTGGTCACTCCGGGCGCGCACGCACGCACGCACGTGCACACACTGCTACCCGGAGATGCAGACACCACTGTGGACTCAGGCTGCCCTGGGCAGGTGTGGGACTGTGGCTCCAGGTGCTCTGGCTGCCACTCAAGAAAGTCTGCAGCTGGGGTGATGACACCACCCCACCCCTGGGCCCCATAACCACGTTTCTGTTTACCCCGTGTCCAGCTGCTCCGGGACAAGTTCCGGGACTTTGCCCGGGAGACCGGGGCGATTGGGCAGGAACGGGTGGACAACGTGAACATCATCATCGAGCGGCTCATCGACGCAGGCCACAGCGAAGCGGCCACCATCGCCGAGTGGAAGGATGGGCTGAACGAGATGTGGGCGGACCTGCTAGAGCTCATCGACACGCGCATGCAGCTGCTGGCCGCCTCCCATGATCTGCACCGCTACTTCTACACGGGCGCCGAGATCCTGGGCCTCATCGATGAGAAGCACCGTGAGCTGCCCGAGGACGTGGGGCTGGACGCCAGCACTGCCGAGTCTTTCCACCGGGTGCACACTGCCTTTGAGCGGGAGCTGCAGATGCTGGGCTTGCAGGTGCCTTCTGTCCCCTGCTGCCCACCTGCAGGCTCCAGGGACCTGCCTTTCACATCTTTCCCATGACCAGGCCCCCGGGGGCGTCGAGGCCTCTCTGGCTTCTAGAGGTGAAACCTCTAGAATGGACACCAGGAAATTTCACCTCCTAAGAAAGGCAACAGCTCGGGGCAGAAAGGCAGGGAGCTGCGGCTTTCAGACATTCCTTAGCTTCAGAAGTAGTTCTTCAAACTGAATCTTCAGAAAAGCCCAACGCAAAACATATCTTAAAATGTTCTTTCTCTGGTCGTATAACAGTGTTACGAGCGAACATATATGTATGTTCCTTTTCTAGCACCAGGTATGGGTATAAGCAATCTATTTAGGCACTGAATCCTCATTGCCACCCCCTGAAGTAGCTTCTAACATTATCTGCATTTTATAGATGAGGAAAGCAAGGCATAGAGAGAGTGAACAAGTTGGCTGGGAACATAGATCAACAGTGGAGCCAAGATTCAGATCCTGGCAGTCTGGCTATACACACCATGCCCTCAGCCACCAGGCTGTTTGGTCTTTCTATATGGGAGCTGGAGGGACCCCAAGATCTGCTTAGACCCTCTCTTCCCATCACTGGAAGGCCTCCAAGACACCTCTGAAGGTCCATAGGGCTCCACAGAACTTGATGTGATCGAAAGGGTGAGAGCAAAGGATCTTAATGCCGGGGCCTCGGCGGCCTTCCAGAGAGACTGGGAGAGAGGCTAGCTATGGAATCCTGCACCCACCCATCAGGGTTCAGGGATGGGACGCCAAGGCCAGTTGGGCCCTGGTTCACCCAAGAGAGGACCTCCCAGGAATTTGTCCAGCTGGAGGTGGGGTCTGTCATGAGGCTCTTATGCCTTGTGGATGCCAGAGCCCCTGAGGTGGGCACAGCCTGCTGAAGTCTCAGGAATAAGGCTTCATTGTACTGGGACTGGCCTTAGACAGGGGGTCCGGTACAGCCCCTTCCTCAGAGAGGCAGCATGTTGAGTGGTTAAGAACAGGAACTCAGGAGCATACCCCCAGTCTGCACCCCTCTCCTAGTGTGAATGACCTCAGGCCAGTCACCAAACCTCCCTGTGCCTCAGTTTCCTCGTCTTGAAACCAGGGATCACAATAGTACCTCTTTCATGGGATGGTTGTAAAGATTAAGAAAGTAATAAATAAGAAAATGTTTAGAACAGTGCCTGGCACATAGTTACTCCCATTAATTCTAGGGAGATCAAAGGGCATAGGGTCCCTTCCACTCCTGTATCCTCCTCAAAGCCCCAGGGATAGCATGGGTCCATAGAGGCCAAAACAAGGTGCATTTTCCCCCAGTGTTGGTGGGAGGCTGAAGATCTTGCCTTCTAGAAGAGCCCTGGGGAGGGAGACCAGGAGGAGACAGATCCCTTGCCCTTGCCCATCAGAGGCCCAAGACACGTCTTTCTGGCGAACAACGTCCAATTTCGCCCGACCACAGGTGCAGCAGTTCCAGGACGTGGCCACCCGCCTGCAGACAGCATACGCTGGGGAAAAAGCAGATGCCATCCAGAACAAGGAGCAGGAGGTGTCTGCTGCGTGGCAAGCACTGCTCGACGCCTGTGCGGGACGCCGTACCCAGCTGGTGGACACGGCAGACAAATTCCGCTTCTTGAGCATGGTCCGAGACCTCCTCTCCTGGATGGAGGGCATCATCCGGCAGATCGAGACCCAGGAGAGGCCCAGGTAAGGGGGACGTCCTCAAGGCAGCCCCTCTCCTCAGCCACTTGGTCCCAGAGGCTGGCGGACCAGTGTGCTGCCCTCAGGGCACTACTCCTCCTTGGAGAGACAGTCCTGGACTGTGGGGGCACCTGAGGCTGGGCCTGGGCAGAAACTGAGTGGCTCAGCTTCTAGTGGGGGGAACCAAGCACTTCAGAGTGAAGGGACCCCTGAGAGTGGCGAGAAAGACCTCTGCCATTCAGATCTGACGGCAGGGCGAGGACCACAGCCGTCAGTGAAAATAAGCACTTCACGTACCCGAAGCTGGGCAGGTCCGAGACTGTGCACTCTTCCTCCCAGTGCTGGGCTGGGGAGCTCAGGAAGGAGCTCATTGTCCATGAAAGGCAATGGTCACCAGCCCACCTCTGTCCCTGTGTCCTAGGGTGCCCATCCTGATGGCCAAGCCTTTATATTTAACATTGTTACCCTGAAGTAACTCACATACCGCATAATTCAGCCTTTTAAAGTGCCCCATCCAGGGGGTTTTTTTGCAACCATCACCGCAATCCAAGTTTAGAAGATTTTCATCACCCCTAAAAGAGACCCTGTACTCTTTAGTAGTCATCACCCGACGATTTCCTCTTCCCCCAGCCCCTGGCGACCACGAATCTGCTTTCTGTCTCTCTAGATTTGCCTGTACTAGACTGCTCATAGAAAAGGAATTCTACATTATGTGGTCTTTCATGATTGGCTTCTTTCACCTGGCACAATCTTTCTAAGGTTCATCCATGTTGTAGGATGTGTCGGTACTTTATTCCTTTTTGTTGTCAAATAATGTTCTCAGGCTTCTTTGCGGGTTCCCAAATCCCCCACCTATCCCCTGCCAACTGACCAACGGCAGACACCAGGGCATCAGTGTTCCTGCTGGGGCTGGGCTGCCCAGAGAGAGAGGAGGAAGTGTGTTCAGACTCTCAGGCAGGCAGGGGGTGGCCCTCTCCAGTCAGGACTTGGCATCAGGCAGGCCAGAGTCACCCAGAGTTTCCTTCTTCCCCCAAACTCCCTCCTCGATTCCTGACCCTGCCCCCTTCCCCAGGGACGTCTCCTCGGTGGAGCTGCTCATGAAGTATCACCAGGGCATCAAGGCAGAGATTGAAACCCGGAGCAAGAACTTTAGCGCCTGCCTGGAGCTGGGCGAGTCCCTACTGCAGAGGCAGCACCAGGCCTCGGAGGAGGTGAGAGAGACAGTGGGGTGAAGATGAGCCCCTCCGTGTCCTTGCCCTCACTCTTGCTGGGCCAGACAGCTTCCTGGGGAAGGTGCTGGGGGCCATGGTTTCTCTGAGGAGACTCCTCTTTCTTTCACTCATGGAGCATCAGGGCTGTGTGCAGGCCCAGGGATTAGAGCCTCACCAAACCCATCCAAGATTGGCAGCTTAGTAGTGGAGAGCAGTCTCACAACCCGCCTAACCAACCATGACATGCACACACGTGGGATTGGCAACACCCATTTCCTAGGGTGAGGCACATGTGCCTCAGAGAGGTTAAGTAACTTGCCCAGGGTTGCACAGCTGGCAAGTGGCAGGGCCAGACTTGAAGTCAGATCCATGTGACCAAACCCAGCATGCTTTGCAGGATCCATTTGCATACCATCCCAGACAGGGGAAAGGTTTCCCAAAGCCTGAGTGATTCTCCCTTCCTTCCCCCAGATCAGTGAGAAACTGAAGCAGGTGCTCTACAGGAGGAAGGAGATGAATGAGAGGTGGGAGGCCCGCTGGGAGCGGCTCCGCATGTGTGAGTACCTCTGGGACCCAGAACCTGGGGAGGGGGAGGGGGTGCAGATGCCTGCTGAGGTAGGGGCATGGAGGGGTGACTTTCACTGCCTGGAGATGAGCCCCCGCCCCCCGCAGCACCACTCATCTGCAAGGTTCTGGGGTCCATACAGACCTGTGTGGACAGGCTGCTGGAAGCCCACCTCTCACCCGCCAGCATGCCTTCTCCCTGCTCGCCCTTGGGCTTGCCCAGGTCTGGGCAGAACCTGAGCTGGGAAGATGCTGCTGCCTCGTGCCAGGCTGGTGTCCTTGTAGAGCTGTAATCTGGGGGTGGGGGGTGGTCACAGGGTAAGGCTCTAGAGCTTCCTGCATATTTGATCTGAGGCGTGTCAGGCACAGAAAGAGCTCTGTCCTCCTCAGCTGGAGACAGGAAAGGTGGAAAACCCTGCCGCTCAGGGAGGAGCCACGCACAAGCCAGGAAGGCCTACAGGGCCCATGGCTGCTTGTGCGTGATTATGTGAGATAGCCGCGGGCTGGGAAGAGAGGGTGTTCAGGGCAAAAGGCTGCTCCTCAAGAGGAGACCTCTAAATTACATTTTGTTTTCAAATTCGAGTTCTGATTAACGTGTTTTTCAAATGTAACTCTGGGTAGAGATGAGGAAGGGGCCTGGTGTGGCGTGGGGATAGAGTGGTTTCTGGCGCAGGTCACCACGGAGCAGGGTGTCCGCGTAATTCACCAGCACCCGTGTGGGCCTCCTGCCTGACCGCTAGCTCCCTGTCTACTGAGCAGCCCCCCATTGGGTGCTAACAGGCCCCTGGGTCCTGTGGGGGTATCTGTGGCTTGTTCCCCTTGGCAGTACTGGAAGTGTGCCAGTTCTCGAGGGACGCCTCTGTGGCCGAAGCGTGGTTGATCGCCCAGGAGCCCTACCTGGCCAGCCGGGACTTTGGACACACGGTGGATAGTGTGGAAAAGCTTATCAAGAGGCATGAAGCCTTTGAGAAATCCACAGCCAGCTGGGCAGAGCGCTTTGCGGCCCTGGAGAAGCCCACTACGGTGAGCTGGGAACGGGCGCTGGGAGGCTCTCAGCAGCCATGCCTGGGGGACGTGGTTATCTCAAGTCAAGAACTCTGAGCCCATTATTAGGCACCCATGGACAGTGTAAGAGGCTTGGCAAGGGGGAGAGTGGGAAGCAAATGGGAGAGGTAGAAAGTACTTTTGAATGTGAAAGGCAAAAGGGGTAAGTATTTTCAAAAGGAACAAACACCAGGTGTATTGGGAGCCATCTGTAGAGAAAGTTGGTCTAACGGCAAGCTCTTCTCTGTGACTGCTCTGATACTCTGGGCCTTTTTCTTCCCCTAGCTTGAGCTAAAAGAACGCCAGACCCCAGAGAGACCTGAGGAGGAGCCTGGGTAAGTATGGCGAGGGCCAGGCGGTAGACCCAGCAGGAGCACTCTGCCAAGGAGGATGGGTGGGAAGGGAGAGGGAGGGTACTTTTTTAATCAGAAACAGGCCCCCTGATGTTTTAACAGTGCGCATGTGACCTCTCACACCTGGGCCACTAGCCAGAGAAATCTGGAGTGTCTGTAGCTTAAAGGCAGAGAGGAGCTTTTGTTTCCCTCGAATCTAGGGGTACAGGCAGAAATGGGTAGAGAGCAGTGGCTGCTGAAGAATCACCTCCCCTGCTCTGGGCACCACCTGCACACGTGCCTGAGAGGCCATTTTGTGCACGACCATGTCCGTTTCTGAAGTATCTGCCATAACTCTTCAGATTAAGCAGCTCCTTGCTAAGTGCCTGTTGCCAGGAGGCCTGGACCAGGAGATAGCTGATGTGTGTGCCTTGGGGGTAGGCATCCGCCTCAGGGAGGTGGTTTCTAAAGAGGGGCTGTGTCCTCTCTAGGCCTCAAGAGGAGGAAGGCGAGACAGCAGGGGAGGCTCCCCGAGGTCCGCATCGAGCAGCCACCGAGAGAACATCCCCGGTCAGTTTCCTGTCTGGTTTGTCTGGTTCCTGGGAGTCATTGCTGCCAGAACCTGCTCATCCCTACTAGGCTCAGCTGAGGCAGAAGGCGAGGACAGGCGCACACCACCCAGCCTCCAGACTCCTCCTTCAGATCAGTCTTCCTTTTTAACTTAGGTTTCCTTAATCTCTAGAATAATTGGCCTCCTTCCTTCAACCCAGAAGAAACTGACATGCCCGCCCACTCATATGACTCTATTAGTTTGGTATTATCTAGTCTAATAAATTTTATTGTATAAATACATCACCATCTACATTAGGAGAAACAGTTTATCCAGGGAAGGTTTATTTTTACACATCATTCTTTTTCCCATTTTCCCTCTCAGTCCATCCTTCACACAGTAGGCCCTGAACACACACACACACACACACACACACACACACACACACATGCACAAATAGACCATCTGATCCCGCCTGCGCCAGCCACAGACATTTAGGGCAGTGGAGCGGGGACAGCCACCCTCTAGCAGATCCCTCCCTCCTACACAGAGCCTCCTTCCTTTTGCTGCTCCCAGGCCTGATGCCTGTGAGTCAGTGAGTTTGGATATGGAGCTGGCTCTGAAGCAGGAACAGACTTCAAGGAGCTGTGCAGGAGTGAAGGAGAGCACCAGGGCTTCTGGGTCACAGGGCCAGTCCCCCAAACTTGTAGGAAAGTAAGGTGCATCAGAGTCCTGGCTGGCGGAGGTGTTGGGAGGGTCCAAGACAAACCAGCTGCTGGAGGCTTGGGGCACATGTCTTCAGGAAGGAATAGGTCCATAAGCTGAAAAGACCCAGGGTGTCTGTACAGGGAGCCGGGTAAGGCTGTAACCTAGATTTTGGAGAAATGCCCTGGGGAGCGGCTGAGAAGAAGACAAGACTTCGGCACGTGCCTTGCATGGCTCACCAATGCATGTACCCCACCTCTCTAGTTGCCCGGTTAAGCTTGCCTGAACCTTTAAGGGAAATTGGCATTCTAGGTGGAAATTTGATACGTGCACCACCGCAGAAAAATGCACATACAGTGATTATTTCCTGTGCAAAATCCCTGTCAGGTCTGTCAGCCCTTCTCACACCCCTGAGAGCCACACACACTCACACTCACACACTCTTCCACACTCTGAGCTCCCTCTGCTGCCTCCAGCCTGGCCAGAGTCCCTTTCTGAGCTGCACCAGCCCTTCATGTCCAGCAGAGGGCATTCCTGGGCTCCCAATGGAGGGTCCTTCCCAGAAGTGCTCTCTGAAGCTCCCATCACCGCATGTGGGATCTCTGGCGGACTTGGTCCCAGCCCCTTTTGCCTGAAACAGCCCCCGCCGGAAGGAGAGAGAACTTGAGGGCTGCCCGAACTGTGGACACTGGGGCTGGGACTGTCCGGCACCTCCTGCGCTTCGGCTGTGCGTCCCTGTGTGTCTTTACGTGCAGTGGTGTCCCCGGTCTGCGGGCTCCTTTGTGGCCACCTGAGCAACTCCATTGTCCGTGTCATGTACGTCTGTGCAAATGTAATTACGTGTGCGTCAGAGCTGCCTCCATCCAACACCTGAATGTCCCTGGGTTTGGGGGAATAAAACCTGCTTGGACCTGAGTATCTCTGGAAGGTGGGAACGAACCCACATCTGAGACCCTTCCCAAGAGCCAGCCACTCCGTCAAATGGGAGGATGCCTGTGTTTGCTACAGGAAGAATCCAGATGGCAAATCAAGTGAATACCAGGCCTGAGGCCTCATGGAAACAAATTTCCTGCTGCTTCTCCTTTCTGAGCCCTTTGTTGGGTTTTATGAGGATCTACAAAACTCCAAGGGAGGGTGTGATACCCAGTCGGTCTTTGATATGAGGAGAGAGGAAAATGGGTCCCACGCAGGATGGGACACCTTTTCAGAAACCACTGGCCTCTCCCAGGAAGGGCTGGCAGTGTGCTGAGCCTTCTCCCTGGCCGGGCCTGGGTTAGGGTGGCTCTCACGCTGTCCCATGTGTGTGGTCTGGTGTGGGTGCCCTGTAGAATCGATCCATGTGGTGCTGCTTTATGTGAAACCCATCACTAGTGCATGCTGGCTTCCTGCTTGGGGGAACAGATGGGAGTGGACCAGACACCTGCTACACACCACGGGTGGCCACCCTGCAGGCCCCAGCTTGGTACCCCCCCTTTCCAGGTGTTTGCAAAAGCACACGCAGACACACACACGGACTGGAGTGCATTCCACGTCCATCTTTTCCTCAAATACATCATTGTACGATTGCCTCCCTCACCACCTTTCCACATCAGAGCACGTTCTGGTAAAAAAAAAAAACTGGTCCTTTCATACAGGTAAGTATGTAAGTGTGTGCATGAGGCCAAGTAGAAAAAAATAAGGTATCACAAAAGCCAAAACTTCTGGAGTGGAAGTCAGGACATTGGGTTCTAGTCCTTAATGCTGCTAGAACCTTCCTGTATGATTTTATACAAACCACCTAATCGTCCTGGGTCTCCTCACCCTTATAAAGCCCTCTTTGGGATTGCAGAAAGTCCAGAACGTTCCTGTATATCAACAGTATAGTTAAATAAAGGGAGGGGCTGGGAGAGATGGGTTTCCCCACTTTCCTCTGGTCCCATCCTTAGTTCTAAGGAGCCTGTTAGCTTGTCAGGTGCTAGCTGGTATGAGGCTGGATGGGAAAGAAGAGGCAAAGGGCTGGGGTGTTTGCCTTTGTCCTTGGCTGTGGAAAGAGAGGCAGGGTTGGGCCTCAGCTCCTGCCAAAGTCTATGCCCTGAAGATGGCCCCGGGGCACTGGATGAGGGCCTGGCAGCAGGCTGAGCATTCCCCTTCCTCTCAGTGCCTGGCACTGTCACCCCAGTACCCCCTGCCTGTATGTGTCCCTTCATCCTGGGGGTGGCTGTGGGAAGGGCCTGGGGTTCTTGCTAAGCATTCTCATCTCCCAGGCCCTGGGTGCCTCAGAATCCCCAGTGCATCTGCAGGGAGGTGTTGATTGTTGAAAGGTTGTGATTGATTTCACGGGGGAAAATGGTACTACAGAGGATCCAGGTCATTTCAGATCACTCCAGGCTTAAAGGTCCCAGCCAACAGTGCTGGGATATCTTCTGTGCATGGCATCCAGTTCTTGGCTTTGGGGTGGGAATTGGGGCCTGCTTGGGGAATTCTCCCAACGGGACAGCTGTGACAATGTGAATGGCATCCCTGAGAGGTACTGGTGCTCTGAGGGGCTGTGACAACAAGAAAGAGGCAGTCTTCAGTGTTCACCACGTGGTTGTTCCCTGTCAGCCTCTGGAACTTGAGGCTACTCTGGAAAGCAACTGCTGGGTGCTGGTCATTATCAGGTCCCTTCATCAGGTTGTCAGGAAAGATTCTTACCCAAGTGCAGCTCACAGACGTCACTCTTACCATGACCTTCCAAGACTGCCTGCAGCTGGCTGCCTGGGAGAGGACGGACATCTCATTAGGGGTAAATGTGGGGAGTCTAGGTCCCTCGCCTCTCCCTTCCAGAATTTCAGAGGTTGCCGCAGCTTGAGGGCAGTAACCAGCGCTTGGAAATGGGAGGGACGTGCCCCAGGAGCTGAGCGGGTATACCTTTCAGAAGGTGCCTGGCTGGCTCCAGCAACTGTCGCCCCTACCCCCACCACCCACCCCCCAGGCTCTCCTCAGAACAGCCCTCCTGGCAGGCAGCCTGAAGCTGTAATCAGCAACCAGAGGCCAGGTTCCACGTCCTTGGATGGAAGGGATGTGGGGATGTGTGGAGCAGCTGTGTCTCTTCTTGCCCGAGCAAGTGTTCCAGTCCTTTCTCCCCGCCCCGTGAGGCCCAAAGGAACTGCTTGCTGCTTCAGGCATTTTTCAGCCTGTGCGAATCCTATTTGTTCCTAATGAGCAGAAGGGACCTGGAAAGGTCTCTGTTTTCCCCTAAACCTGGGCGTGGCCCTGTCTCCCCAGGATGCCTGAATCAGTGGGTGTGGGGGGTGGCGGGGAGGGGTCTGCCTACAGTCTGGCACTACACCCTGATACTCCAGGCTCTTTCTGGACCTGTGTCCACCACTGGGTGTGCCCAGCTTTCCATGCTGTGGGCACATGTGATCTTCCTGGCCTGGCTGCTCCAAAGGCTGCCTCTGCATTCTTCCTTCCAAGCTGTGTTTCAGAGCATCCCAGATACTGATGGACTCAGGACGGAACTCCGTTAACATTGGAGGCATCTCAGAAAAGGGGTTTGAAGCTGCCAACTTGACCACTGGGCGTAAGATCTGGATGGGGGGGGGGGGGGTGCGGGCATCTTCTAACTCTTTTTAGTCTTTCCGAATCACAGCAGGATGGAGGAGCCACCAGCTTCTCCAGGGCAGGCCCGGAAGAGCCGGTGGTAGGAATGGTGAAGACCGCTCCCAAGGAAGCCTCCCATCCACGAGGGCGGTGGACCAGGTCCTCCCCTCCCTGTTTGAGGGGACCCTGCACACTCCCCTCTCCTTTCCCCTCACTTCACCTGGTGGCTCCTCCTGTCATCTTCCCTGGTTTCCCAGTTGTCATCTCAGATGGACTGATGGCTCATCCCATCTCTCCACCCCAGCTGCTCCTGCCTTCCCTCTGGAGGCATTTGTCTCTGCTCGCCCTGAGTTCCCATCTCTTGATTTCTTTGGCTGCTCTCAACTCAACAATCTTTTTCTTCTCTTGTAAACAGCTGTCTTCTGAACAGTCTTCCCAACCTGCCTGCCCACAGTCCTTCCCACCCCTTACCCAGAGGACAAGCATCCAGACATCAGACACTGGGGGAGAGTGCAATTCTCGGCTGCAGAAGTGGCCAGCTTCCCTCCACCCCAGTTGAAGCACGACTTGGTTGCCTAAGGCATCCAGCAGTAGGTGTCGTCCAGCACCAAGCCCCTCTTCTGGCCCGTTCAGGTGTTTTCTGACTCGTCTTACAAATGTAGAGCAGGAACCACATTGGGTGCTCTCCTCTGGAGCAACAGTACCCCGCCCCTTCTGCAGCAGGATTCCGTAGGAGGAAGGGACCAGACAGCTTTGCTTCAACTCCTCACTCACTAGATGTGTGGCTGAACAAGTTACTCCTCCCTGACCCCACTTTTCCGAATCTATAAAATAGGGATAAGGGCTGATACCTGCCTCAGACTGTGAGGATCGGAAGAGAATGTAGGTAGAACATCTGGCACCTAGTAGATTATTTCCAGTCTTCATGTTTCGTCTGTTCCTCACTACAGTCCTTCATCTTCTTAAATGAAGCATCCTCCATGTGAATTCTAACACCCATTGCCAGAGCCCTCCCAAACCAGCCTTCCTGGAGCATCTCTCCCTAGATACCCCTACGTATACACTCTGGGCTGAGTCCCTGCCATGAGATCAGCAGGCAAGACGATCGCACCACAAGGAGGAATGGCCTCTTCCTGGGTGCACCCTCACACCCTGGTTCTCGCTTATCAGTATCTCCTTTAGGGACAAGCCCCCTCACTTGCGTTTCCTTGCTTGTTAATACATCTGGGCTCACTGAGCATCTTCTAGAAACTCCAAAACACCCTGTGGTCACAGGCCAGGTTATTTTTCTCCCGGGGACTGGAGTGTTAGTTGTCTGTCTGCTGTCTTCTACACCCCCGTCCGGGCATGGAAGCACACCTCCATCTCCTTTAGTCCAGAGCAGAAATGCACCCATCTTGTCCCCCTTCTTCTCCTATTCTTGAGCCTCCTTTGTGGAGAAGACCCTCAAGGCTCTGCCTACTTCCCCTGCCCAAGGCAGCTTCCTAGGAAGGCAATATGCTAAAAAGTCAAGCTGAAAAGACCCTGAAAAGGTGGCCATTTCCTGCCCGTCAGGAACCCGGGCCTCTCCCTGTTTGACTGCAATCCTCAGACATCCTAAAAGCCTCTCCTGCCTGTGCCTTTCCTCCCCTGATGTCCCCTACCAGCAGCCAATGCTGCCTGCCCCCTGCCCTCCTCTGACATCATGATCCCAGCAGCCGGCTCACACGCCCTCCTCTCAGATGCCCCTGCTTCACCCACCTGTTCCCCAAACCTCCGTGCTACAGGCAGCACCCTCCTATATCCCAGCCCCCGCCTTGGCCCATTCTCCTGCAGGCTGTCACCTCCACTTAAAGTCTAGACTCCCAGCTGCTCCAGCCTGACACCTAGAATTTCCTCCAGTCCCCCTGTTTGAGTGTCCCCAACTCCGGTGGGTGGTGTTTCCAGGCTAGGCACCCTCAGCACTGCAGCTATAATCTGTGCATCGTCCTTGTGATCTAAGGGCTGAAGCAGCAGGCCTTCCACCTTACAACAGAGGACAGAATGGACTCTTCCCCAGGGCCCTTCGGCAGAACCTGCCTCTCCCTACAGCCACACAAGTAGCCAGCTCTGGGCCACAGCCCCTCCCCTGTAGGGCAAGGCAGAATTTCCATATGAAAGTATGGCATGGTTTTGGGGGGCAGCAGCAGGACGACAGTCACCACCTCCCCTCCCTTCCCCAACTTCCTTTTAGAAGACAGCACGAAGATTTCCTCCTGGAGCCTGGGAAAGGAAGGTCCCTCTGGCCAAAACCATGCCCCATCTTTCTCATCTGTGGCTCCTTCCTTAGCCCAGAAGAGCAGCGCTGCCAGCTCTGGGCCTGGGAGGCAGCCAGGAGCCGCCAGACACTTCTACCCCTCACCCTCACCCTCAGCTCCTTCTCAGCCTTGGCCTTCAGGGCAGTCTATTCCACATGAATAGTCAAGGGCACAGAAGAAATGTTTGCATACATTGGAAACTCCCATTTTCTAAAACAAACCCGTAACCTGGCCATTTAACTTTTGATCACACAGGCCAGGTCCTCTGAATGTACGTACCTGCTAGGGGATGTGGGTCAGGCACTCATTAGGAGGAAGCAGAAGAAAGGTTGAGATTAAGTTGGGAGGCAGTCCTGGAAAAATCTGCCTTTTTTTCCCCCAGAGGACAGTTCAGAAATGTTAAGAGAATGTAAGTATAGGAAGAATATGTGGACAGTGCCTAGTAAAACCAGTCCTAGGAGGGTAGAGGCTGAGTGAGAGGCAAACGTGGCAGAGGGTCTTCTCTGACACCCCATGGCAGGTGCAAGGAACACCCTGGCCCAGGATGAAGGGGAGCAGTGCAGCCAGATGGAGAGGTAGGGGGTGGAAAGAGGCTTTACCTTCTGCATTAATAATCCGCCTCCCAACCTTTATACCCAAGTCAGAGGTTGGCTTGAGTCCAAAGAAAAAGCCCGCTCCCAGGCTCATCCCTGCCAACTTTGCCCTTCTACCCTGCTAGATGACCCAGGCAGTGCTTTGAGGCCTCTAAATCCCTGTGGCCAGTGCTAGCTCACTGCAGACACTTGAACATACAAGTACTGCAGATGTGTAAAGAGGAGTGTGAACCAGTCACAGCGCTCAAGGGGCTCTAAGGAAAAGATGAAAGACCTAACAATGTGATAAAAACTCAGGTTTTCTAATTCTGGAGTGCATGCTCTTTTGATACCTGTTAGCTGTGTGACCTTGGGCAAGTCACTTAACCTCTCTGAGAATAGATTTCCTTGTAGATTGAAGGCAGTAGACTAGGTTAGTGGTTTTCAAACTTTTCAGTCATGTTATCCTTTCTTTAAATGAGATCTTACTGGACCACCAACTTAAAACTGTTTATTGGACTGTCCTAATTTGATGGAATACAAACATGACCAGCTTTACCTTTCCTCCAATCACTGCCTCAGACCTCTCCATTGAGCCTCTCCTTCCATTCCTTCGTACCATCTCAGGCAGTCCTTGGTCACTTCCATCTGCTGAAAAGCCTACCCAGTCTGTTTCAGTTTAAACCTTCAATCTGCTATCCAGGGTAGTGTCCACATTCTCTCATCCTCCATTTCTCTATTTCAGGTTTGATCCATGGTCTAAAGGACCCACAATGGGGAGCACAGGGTCTCTGCTCTTCTCTGGCTCCTCCAGGCCTCCACCTTCAGTTGTGGGGCAAGAAGTAGGGAGTAGAAAAGGGGGCAGTCTCTACTGCGTGGGGAGGTTCTGATCCTCCTGGGTGATGTCCTTGGTCCTTCAGGCATCCAGACGTGGCATAGGACCCTTCCCACCTGGTGCTGTAAGGTCTCCAATAGTCAGGCCTTGGAGACAGGGTCCTAGCCAGATGGCTCAAGCTAGGCTGCCTGCATTGGTGCCCATTTGGCACACACTCCTCTGTGCCCTACCTGGCAGGGAGAGGCTGGCTTCCCCCCTGCTACCCTCATCCATCCTCCCCTCTTCTGCAACAGGGCACAAAGGCAGATCACCAATGCCTCTGCGTTGGTATAGGTCGGCTGGGGTATAGGTCGGCTCCCCTTCTCCTGGGCATGGAGGCCCCTCGTTGGGCTAGGTAGGGGCAGGAGCACCCCACCCTGCAAAGGGAAGTGCAGAGAGGTGAAAGCCACAGCTTTTCCCTGGAGTGATGGCTCCTAACCTGGGGATTCTCCACTTCAGCTGCTCATTAGAGAGCATGAAAAGCTTATTCAGAAATACCAATGTGCTGACCCCACTCCAGGGTGTATTTTGTTGAAGTTGGGGACTGTAGAAGGCAACCAGGGTTAGGAAGCACTGCCCTACCCGCAACAAATCCCTGTCCAGTGCTGGGAGCAGGGCCAGTTGGTCCTGCACCTTGACCCGGGAGGATCTAGGTTCTCCCTTTGTAAGGTGGTAGGGGGACTGAGGGCCTGACCCCTTAGCTCCGGGGCCTTAGCCAGAGCAGGTACCAACAGAGTTCCCATTCAAAGCTCCAGTTGAATAGCACCTTTCTTATGCAATCTTGCCAGAGCCTATATACAACTCAGTTGGAGTCGGAGCACCTCTGCTGAAGCAGGGGTGGGGGGCCTGGAGCCAGCAGTGATCCGGGGCTTTGCCAGCTGCATTGGAAACCCCCAGCAGTGAAATCATCACCTAGGCCCCTCAGCTCATTCTAAGAACCTCCTGTCACTATGTTGAAAGGTGAGGGAGTGGGAATGGAACCAGAGGCATGGGCGGGGTCTAAGAGAAGCAGACCAGGTGGCTCAGCAAGTCAAGGGAAAACCAGGAGGCACACAGCAGTAAGGAAGCAAGGTCAGGAGGGGACCTCAGACTTCCCAATCCTGCCGAGTAGCCATCCCTGGGTCTGAACCCCCAGCAAGGTGTGCTCCTCCCATATGACCCTGAGCAGGGGGAAGAAGAGAGGCAGTGGCCTCAGGACCTGCAGCCGCCACCCCCTCCAGGGCCACAGGAGGAGAAATCCAGTGGGGATGAGAGGCCCACCACCGAGCCTCTCTATAAAGTCCTGGACACGCCTCTGAGCGAGGGTGATGAACCTACAACGCTGCCAGCCCAGCGGGACCACGGGTACAGTGTGCAGATGGAGGGCTACCTGGGCCGAAAGCATGACCTGGAGGGGCCCAATAAGAAGGCATCCAACAGGTATGTGAGGCAGGGGCCACCTGCTGGTAGGGGGGGCGGCTCCCAAGGACTTCTCCACCAACAGAGTCTCAGCAGCATGGGTATGTGTTGGGAGAGAGGGTGCCCTTTGTCTCTGGTCTGAGCACCCCTTTGGGCCAGCCTAGGGGCTACTTGGCACAATGGGAAAAGCCTATCTTCAGTTCCAGTCCTGAGTTCAAATCCTACACCCTCGTACAAGTTACTCAGCCTTCGTCTCCCCGTTTGCAAAACAGGGATAACGATGATGGTAGCATGCCTCTTGGGTACAGATACTGAGCCTGACACAGAGTAGGTTCTCAATAATACTAGTTTTTCTTAATCCAGGGCTGGGTAACAGGTAGGTACGTCTTGGCAGTAACAACATATCCTTGACCAAGTCCCACTTTTTAACAAATCTGGGCGTCAGTTTCCCCCGCTGTAAAATAGGAAGAATGGGGTTGGCATACATGCCTTCTGGAGGTCCCTCCCAGTGCTGTCATACAGCAATTCTGTGACCCTGAGGAACTCAGTCGAAGGCTGTGCCCTTTCCTGGCCCTGAGGCAGTTATGTCCTTGAATTCGGTCTGTCCAGAGCTGCTTCTACCCAAGGTCCCTGGGGGCCTCTGTTTTTTGGGGAGCTTTCCAGGGCCCCAGGGACACAGGACAGCTTTGAGAGGTTGAAGCAGCCACATTCCCAGGGCTCCAGGGCTGCATACAGAGCCCGTACTGGGGAGACAGGCTAAAAAACTAATTCAAATTTCAAAAATGAATTTGGGGGACCAACCACCCTGAAGAAGTCTATTGTTTATACAGAGGCCACCAGAAAAGGAGAAACTAGCATTGACTGAGCACCTACCATGCTAAAATCTTCACAACTGCTCTGTGCTATTGAAGATTCTATTTTCCAGATAGAAAAACAGAATTTCAGAGAAGTTAAGTCATTTGTTTAAGGCAGGATAAGACCCAGCTCCTTCTCAGCAACTGCCTTACTTGGGCTACAAGCTAAGGAAGGTGGTGAGGGCTAGAGGAAAGGTCCCTGACCCTTCCTGGAGGATCTCCCTGTGGGTGTCAGAAAGCTGGGCTCTGTAAAAATGGCTCTGCAGCCAGCTTGTACAGTACAGGTCAAGTTCTCTCTCTGAACTTGCAGTCCTTCTTCCCCATGTGCCCCCAAATTCTTCACCTTCCTGCTTTCCAAAGGGAGGGAGGAGAAAGAGAGCAATGGGGGTTGGGAGGCGGGCGGGGGGGGGGGGGGGGCAAAGGAAGAGGAGGAGGAGTAAGAAAAGCTTAATGTTTCCCAGCATTCATTACTGTTGAGAGGTAAAAAGGCAACCTGTTTCCCATTGGCCAGTCAAGGAGCTCAGGTCAGCCCACACATTAGCTTATGAGCTCATCTCCCAAACATCAGCTGAGTCTTGATTTGCACAAGTGTGTATCTTTAAAAAGTGCTGGTGCAGTATACCGTGCATATTTCCATTGACAAAACCCTGCTCTGTTCACTTTACAGTTGTGTGGTAAGGATCAAACATGCTAATGGATGCTCAAGTGCTTTGCAAGGTTAAGTTTACACTATTGGTCTTAGACTCAGTAATTCTACTTTTAGAAATTTATCTCGAGGTAATATCAGAGCTATAGCAAACATTTATGCATGAAAGTTTATCCCATTGCTGTTTAAACTGCACTGTTTGAATTTCCAGTAATTACAAGGCCCACCAATAAAGGGATTATTTGTATATATGGTGGGATACCAGATAGCAATTCAAAATTATTTTGGGGAAAGATTTGAAGGATATGGGAAAACACTCATGATATAGTGTTAATCTTAAAAGGATATAAATAAAAGCAGGATATGAAATTAAATATTCAGTATAACCCAATTTTCATTATATATGTGAATAGAAGAAAATGTGAATGTGTGAATAGAAAAGACTAGAATATGTAAAATGTTAACAGTAGCTTTTGATGGTGGAATTACAGGCAGATGATTTTTATTTCCTTTCTTAACCATAAAATGTGTTACTATTTTTTTTTGTAAGTTTATTTTGAGAGAGATTGAGACAGCAGGAGTGGGGGAGGAGTAGAGAGGGGGAGAGAGAGAATCCCAAGCAGTCTCTATGCCGCCAGCACAGAGCCTGATGTGGGGCTCGAACCCATGAAACTGCGAGATCATGCCCTGAGCCAAAACCAAGAGTCAGATGCCCAACGAAATGAGCCACCCAGGCGCCCCTAGTATACTAATTTTTTACAAAATGGTAAAGCTAGAATTCATTACAGAGCTGTCATAACCGGACCATGGGGGACCTGCCTGCCTGTTTCCACAGGTCCTGGAGCAACCTGTACTGTGTTCTCCGGAACAGCGAACTGACCTTCTACAAGGACGCCAAGAACCTGGCCCTGGGGGTGCCCTACCATGGGGAGGAACCCCTGGCCCTGAGACACGCCATCTGTGAGATTGCTGCCAACTATAAGAAGAAGAAGCATGTCTTCAAGCTGAGGTGAGGCCCTCCTGGCCCGTGCCCATTCCCTGCAGGCTTAGTTTGGCATCAGTGGCTGGATAGGGGCCCCTGTAGGAGACCAGCTCCAGGCCTAGCATTTTTCAAATCAAAGAGGCTGATGGTCCAGATTTTTACCTGCCTCTGAGGGTTGTGGTCAGGGGGAGGCTCGGGTCTGTGGGATGAGCCAGCCCTCTATCCAGGCAGAGGTAGCCACATGGCAGGAAACCTTTTTTTGTCCTAGGCTGAGCAATGGCAGCGAGTGGCTCTTCCATGGCAAGGATGAGGTAAGTACAGGGCAGCCTAGCCCAGACTCCTGCTGACAAAGCAGCAGGTGGCTCCCTCAGAAGTCCCAGGGGCACCCCCCTCCTTTGTGGCCCATGACCCTTCTGCGTTGCAGGAGGAGATGCTGTCCTGGCTGCAGGGCGTGAGCACCGCCATCAACGAATCCCAGAGCATCCGTGTGAAGGCCCAGAGCTTGCCCCTGCCCTCCATCACCGGCCCCGACGCCAGCCTTGGCAAGAAAGACAAGGAGAAGAGATTCAGCTTCTTCCCCAAAAAGAAGTAGCCTCTCTGGAGCCCTGCCAGCAGGACCGAGCTGTGCAGGGACTGGCGGGGCGCCTGGGGCCTCGGGCCTCAGCCCGGGCCGGTCCTCCCCGCAGCCCACCGCCCGGGCCACCCGCTGCTTGCGCCTGCCTGCGCCTGCGATCCGGTGGCCTGGGCCCGCTGTGCCGCGATCCCTGCCTCCGCCCTCCGGCTGACGCCTGCCTCCGCCTTCGTGCAGTCCCGGTCCGGGGGGAAGGCCAGGGACCCCTGTGGCAGGCAACGGTTTCCCAGGCACAGGCCTTCCTCTCCCACACCCCTCCTCCAGTATGAGGGCCCTCCAACCCCCAAGCCCCATAAAAGCTGGAAAAGAGAGAAGAGGTTCCTCAGACGCTGCCCACTCCCAAAGCAGATCTTGCTTGGGGCCACCTCCCCTTTGGTCACAGCCAGGGAAAGAGAAGAGGACACTGGAAACGCCTGACCTGCCCCTTAGGGGCATGAGGAAGGAGCTTCAGGTAACCACACAGGGCTCTAGCTCTAGGCAAGGGGCCCCTGGGGACCCAGAGGACACAATGGGCCTCCTCCCCACTGGGCTTCCTCAGAACTGGGACTCTCACTTCAAGGGCCACCTGATCCCTTCCCTCTTCTTTCTCTCACCAAAACAAAAAACGGTGCAGTCCAAGGTTGGTGGGTCTTATATGCAAGGGCCTCAGGCTGCCTCCGGTGCCCTCTGCTACCACCACAGGTGGTAAAAGGGAGGTAAAAGCTCTCAAGCTGGTCTTCTTAAAACAACAGAGCAGCGTAAGGCTCAGAGGTGAAGGAGACAGACCTGGACACTGCCCAGGGCTCTGCCTCTCCACTCTAGGACCCTCCCCACCAAACCAGCACAGTACGATTCAGCCCCAGGGCCCCTCAGGGAGACAGTACAGATTCCTAGATACAAGAAAAATGCCCCGGCACCTACAGCAAAGCAGCCCAAAGCCCAATGCCCAGTGTGTCCTGTCTGCAGCTGGTACCATCTGAGGGTGCTGGCTGGACGGACAGCAAAGTTCATGACCTGTCACTCTGGGGTGGCAAAAGGAACCATACCTGGGTATTACCTCCCATATAACACAACCCCTGGACAGCTGGGACAAATGCTGGGTTTGGGCCCTGAGGGTATGGCACCCCTTGCTCCGCTTCTCCTGAAGGTCCTGGCCTTGGGTCGTGGGAAAGTCACATGGGTGCAGAGGTCACCCAACGTCCAACACCCCTCCCCCCTTCCCAAAGCATAGCCTAAAGGAGGCCTGCAACAACCTATTTGCCCAGGGATAGCCTTCCCCATGCTGTTAAGGTCAGACTTCTAGAGGGAAGAGGGCACTTGTTCCAACAAGGATCTCCTCCAGCACCCTGAAAGCAATACAGTGCCAGCCCAGCGTCTGGACTGGGGTTAGGTCCAAAAAAGGGGTCATGCTGGGGGCAGCAGGTGTTACCCCTGGAGAGACCATAAAAGTCCCAGGGGCTGCTGTTCCATTACCTTCCCCATGAGGAGGCTCAGACACACCCAGATGATTCCTCTGGATGTGAGTGAGGCCCACGTAGCAACTCCAAGGGTAGGCATCCAGAGTCACTAGGCCTTCCCAGGAGCCCCTAGTGCAGGCACAGCTTAGAGGTCAATACCACCCTGCCAAGGGGAAGCTAACTTCAGCAGACAAGAACAGGAGGGAAGTTCTCCAATAGAGCCCAGCACCCCCAGATCCGGTGGCCCCACCTTTAGAGCCAGGGTCTTCACTTGGCCTCTCTGCATCTAATCCTGCATCCCTCTTTGCATCTACAGGAAAGCTAGTATATACCATTCACCAGCCTCTTTCTCCATCTGGGGAAACCAAGGCAGGAGGCAGTGAGGTGACCATACTCAACTGGTGATGAAGAAGGCCTCTAGTGCATCTGAGGGCATGTCCTGCTCCAAGGCAGATAGTGGCAAGAATCTTCCTCCTCTCCCTGGGCCAATCTTTAGGGAGACCAAGGACCACCCTGTCCCCTCCATGTGTGCCAAAGCTGCAACTGAGGTGAGACATTTCCAGCAAGTGACTCCATAGTCCAAAGAATGGAAGGATCCCAAAGGAAGAGGTAGGATTTCACCACCCCGGGTCCCCCAGACTGGCAGCCAGCTGCATGTGGCCCCTCTATTGCCAGCTCCCCACACATCCCTCTCCCATCACGCAAGCCCCAAGGCACTCAACCAACAGGACTGAGCCTACAGGAGCCCAGCTTTGGGAGACTGTGCCACCTGGGGCTAAGCTCCTGGTGCCCTGGCAAGGTTTCTTTTTCCTCTCCTTACGTTTTCTACTTTGCAGTCTTTTAATGGTATTCCCAAACTAGGTTGACACAGCTCCTGTCCACACCAGCATAACAGGCTTCCTCCCCAGGGCAGCTTACACGAAGCTCCTTCTGGGCATGGTCAGGCAGTCCTCCTTCCCTCTCTCTTTCCCCTTCACCCCCTGCCTGAACTGATTGGCCGAGGGGGGTATGGAGGGTCCTCAGGCCTCCCCCCAGCCCCCACAACTAGCACGAGTAACAGGAAGCTTGTGGAAGGCCCAGCGTCCCCACCACACCGTTTCTCTTTCCTGCCTATTGGAGGGCAACCAGGGTCCCCGAGGTTGGTCCTGGATCTCTCTCCCCTCCCTTTAGTGGGAGCAGACAGGGATCCAGGACCATATGACTTGGTCCTTTGGACAAGCAAGCTCAGGGAGGACACAAGGGAGGAGGAGGCAGCTACACACGACTGCAGCCCTGTTGGGCACAGACCACGCGATCTGGGGCTGGCCCTGGGGCCAGCGGGGCCTTGTCCTCCACCTGCTCAAATGTGCTTCCACCAACCAGAGAAAACCCATTTACTAGTTTTTCTAATAAATCAGTAATGCTCCATCTTTCTCACTGATTTGACTGGTTTTGTTTCCCTCTGAACTGGACCAAGGAGGGGTAGTTGAGCAAGTGGGTATCACCATGGAGACAAAGGGACAGATTCTCTGGATTGTCCCTGGAAAATCCTAGGCCACCACCCAGGAGCTGTGCCTTGCCTGAGACCGAGAGCGCTTGCTCATTCATGCGTTCAGCAAGCCTTTCCCCCACAGAGCTCTGGACAGAGATCTTGGCCCTCAGCCCTCACATGAGGGAGGAGATGTGGCCCTCACATCTCCAGAGGGGCGAAACAGGCATCGCCATTTTTCAAAAGGCTCCACTGACCATTCTCACTGGTAGTGAGAACCAGTGAGCTGGTTCAGGGCTCACCATCACGCCTAGATGGTTACGGATCACCTGGGGAAGGTGTTCACTGCAACTTCCCAGACCCTACCCCCTGAAAAGTCTGAGGGAGTTTGACAAGCTGTACATCATCCATTTCCTTCGATTTGTAGATAAGGAAAAAGCAAGAGTTTCAGGTGACCCGGCTAGTTAATGGCAAGAGGTTGGGACCAGAACCTGGGCGTCCTCTCACTCCAGTAAATTTATAGCTACTGAGCGTCATACCCCAACACACACCTCTATCCTCAGCAACTGTGGAAACCTCATAACATTCAGGACAATGGGTAGAACACAGGCTAGCCCTGTCTGCTGCTGCTTCGGAGAGGCCTCCCCTGGCCTCCACTCTTCCCTTGGCCTCTTTAGACTCTGCACATCTGCCTTCAGGCCGAGTCTGTCCTCTGAGATCAGAAGCTCACGAAGCCCTGACCCACAAGACCTGTGGGAACACACGCCTGCAGGAACAGGGCCAAACAAGGCTGGTGCGCCACAGAGAAAGGGCAGAAAGAAAGCCCAATTAGAAACAGGCAGGGATTCCTAGCCCTTTCAAGAAAAGACCCTTTGAGAACGGGATGAAAACTGAGGTTCCATCCCAGAAAAAATGCACTTGCTCTCTTTACACAATATTGCAGGCCACCTCAAGACATGTCTAGGCTCCAAGTTTAGAATCCTTGCCTTTTAGGATGTCTCTTGGGAACTAGAGAGGGAGAGAAGAGTAAAGGGCACCAGACGTTGGAAACTTCCGCCTGTTAGAAAAACGTTCCATTCATTTCCCCCACCTTGTTTAGTTGAACTTTGGTCCTTGAGGAAGCTAAAACCTGGCCTGGTCCCTCCACCCCCAACTCCCGCCACCGACAGGATGCCAGGCTGGGGTAGACAGAAAACAAGTTCCCTCCTGCACATGCTGCTGCCCCAACCTCCCCGGCGAGCACCCTGGTGCCTTATGCTCTGTGAGCACAGATGACGAATGAGTGACTGTGACAGCAACAACCCCTGCAGCCCCCCTCCCCAAGACATCCCTGGCCTTGATCAACCGTCCCCACCCCAGTGAGGCCCAGTGAGGAGCCACACACAGGCCAGTTGGTCAGCAGTGGTTATTGAACCATTGGCAAATAATGAAATGTATATACATTAGTGACAACCACAGGATCAGCAAGACAACCTACAAAAGTACCTGAACTGAGCGCGTTACATTCTTCACGGGAGAGGAATCCACACACAAACTCTCACGTGCACACACAAAGATACCGCGGAATGGGAAGCAATAAATTATGGGCCTGGTTCCTGCCTGGATCCTAAGAAAAGACACAAAGAGGAAAGCCTCCCCAGGCCACCTCCCCACGACTCCTCCGGGTGGGCGCCTCAGCCCGGCAGTGGTCAGCCCAACACTGGAGGCCTGAGCACGACTTGCTCTCCCTGGGAAGAGGAGAGCTTAAATATTCAGCTTCTCACCAAAGAACTATATACAAGGGAAGTGGTCACACTGGCCTCGGTGGGAAGAAAGGCTCAACTGGGCCTGTGGAAAGTCGCCCCGAGCCCAGGGGTGCGCCAGCCGGTTCCCAGTGAAGACACTTGCCGGGTACACCGGAGCATTCTTCCAGGGGCCCTCGTGAGCAGGGTGAGCCAGGCCTGAGGGCAAGCCTGCCGTGGTCCCTCCCCCTCCCCCCCCCAGCCACACGGCTCCTCCCTCTCCTTGGACTCAGAATCACCCTACGGAGTTCAAGGCCTGGAATTTCTCCCTCAGGTTTCTCACTCTGCCCTGCTGGCCTGGGTCCACTGGGTCCCTGGGACCCTCTTCCTTTGGCCAATACTCTGGACTCCTGGAAATCCCAGACTCCTGGAAATCCAGCCCCTGTCCCACCGCGGCTGCTGGTGAGCTTGGTCTCTGCCCACTGCCCTCCTCCAGCCCCGCAGTGAGGTAGGGCAGAGGCCCCTTCTCCATGACGATCACCCGCCCGTTGTTCTCCAGGGTGAGGTCTGCGGTGACATACAGGGCTTCCTCTCCGACCGGCCTGCTTTGGGGCAATCCCCCAGGGGGCTGGGGCTGAGTGGCCTCTGGGTCTGCCCGGCCCCTCTTGGCGCCCACGCTGCAGCAGCGGCCCACCTTGCCCGCCAGAGGGGGCTCCACCATGTTCTCTGGCACCGAGCGGCTCCGGTTGACAGGCTGGCCACGGGGCCGGCCGCCCTCGGCCTGGAATGCCTCGTCGTGGGAGGTGTACTTGGAGCAGAGCTCTCGGACATCAGGCCAGTTGAAGGTCTCAGTGTCGAAAGGGCTGAGGGGGCTTCGAGAGGAGGGCCGGACCCCAGGCGAGGTGGTCCTCGGGCTGGCAGCAGTGGGGCTGAAGGAGCAATGCCGAGGAGAGCAGGGCTTGGGTGGGCTGTGCTCCGGGGCCACCATCTGCTCATCGTTGAGGAGGGACAGCACCGGCTTTCTCTTACCTGTGGGGAGAGAGTGAGCTGACTGACCCACTGGGCAGGAGGGGAGAGGGCAAGTGAGGACTCAGAACTGCCTTCTGCTCCCACTCCAGGCAAGGCTGCTTACTGGGGTTTGGGTTGTGATGGCAGAGAAGTCACATTCACCATCCACAGCCCCTTTATCGGAGGGCAACGGGAAGAATGAGGAAAAGGCAGTTGGACGTGGGGTCAGGAGTCACAGGAAAAGATGAGAGCTTCCTCCCCTGGAAGAGTGGGCCCATGGCCACGTTTCCCCCAGGTCTCTGCTCCACAGGAAGGGCCGGGGGAGGGCGGTGAGGGTGTTACAGCAGGGCCACGTGCCGCCCTGCGTGTGGAGTCCAGCTCTCTCTTTGGTCATGGTTCTACAGGGTCACCTTCCTCCAGGAGCCAACCTGCTCCTCAGAAGCTCTTCCACCCCAGACTTTCGGGAAGGGCCCACTCCCCACCCCCTCACTGTACCTTTGCCGCCCGAGGGCGCTCCAGCCTCCTCCTGCAGGCAGGGAATGGTGGGAGCCGCCTTTCCCCATTGGAGCGGTGGCCTGGCTGGCACAGATTTGCTCTTGATCCGCAGGCTGTACTGGCGGGCCAGCTGGTAGACCTTGTTCTTGACTCGCTCGCTCACGCGGCCATCCATCACGTGGGAGAGCTGGACGATGCGCGGGTGCAGTGGAGCCACCAGCTCCCCCTGGACGTCGCCACTCAGCTCCTTCACGAGCTCCTTCAGCTCCCGGGCCAGGTGGGCCGGGCTGGGCCGCTCCGTGGGGGAGGCACTCTCAGGGGAGGCGGCGGCCGACTCCTCGGTGATGGCCCCCAGTTCGTGCTCCTCCAGGATAAAGAGTGGTTCGTGCAGGTCAAAACCATTGGCCTGGCCTTGGCCAGGCCCCTTGTGAGAGCTCTCCCCGGGAGACTCCATTCCCTCCCAGATCTTTACAATTTCTGAAGACGGCCTGAACTCAGCATCTGTGATAGGAGCTGGCTCCCCAGCGCTCGCCTGGCCGGGGCCTGGGAGGTCAAACATAGCCCACGAAGCCGGCCGGGAGCCCACCTGCCTCCTGTGCCCCAGCGGAGCCGTGGGCTCTGGGTCCGGCCTGGGAAGGCTGTTGAATCTGGAAACGGAGTTCCTCACCAGCCCTTTGGGGATGTAGGAGAGGCTCTCTCGGCGCCGGATGCTAAAGCCCGCGTCATGGTGCTCCGCGTTCTCATAGTAGCTCTTGATCTTGTCCAGCAACAGCCGGTCTCGGGTGGAGAGTGCCGATTCCTTCTTCTTACAGGAAGACCTGTCGGGCTCTGCAGGGCAGCCTGGGCTCGGGGGCTCCGTCCCGTTGACCGAAGGGCTGCTCTCCGTGGCCACGCCCACACCGCTGTCCACCTCTGGGGGCGGCTGCGAGCCGAGGGCGTCGGTGGTGCTGCCACGCCAGGCCGAGCCCTTCTCGCTGCCCTCTAGGCTGAGCACGCTGCTGCTCCGGCTTGTCAGCCTCGGGCTCCCAAAGCCGCTGGCCTTGCCATCCTCCAGGGCCAGGCTGCTCCGCCGAGAGAAGCTGCTGACGAACCGCTCGGCAATGATGCTGGCCTGGTCCAGCACAGAGGGCGGCAGGAGGCTCTCGGGCTCCTGCGTGGCACCCACGTCCTCCTCCTCCTCCTCACTGCTCAGAGTCTTAAGGTCCTCGGTGCTCTCGGCCACCACAAAGTCCACCATGTCACCCGGGGGGGCCATCCCCAGCAGCTCCTGGTGGGCATCAAGCTGTGTTTCCAGGACTTCTGGAGACTCCATGTCTGAGGGCACCTCCTCGATGCTGGCACCTTCCACAGCAGCAAATACTTCCTGCTCTGTCTCAGGCTCGGGGTCTGGCTCAACCTGGGATAACAGAACTCATGTGAGCCAAAACCCTCCCTCATGAGATCCAAAGGATAAGCAGACAGCACGACCTGCTCTCTCGGTTCAGTGAGAGGGCATGCAGTGTAGGACCAAAGGCAATGAGAATGAGCACAACTCAAGAGTGGGGAAACAGGTCCTTAGAGAGAGGAATGTGGTGATGACCCCCAGCCACCATGCAGCGAGGGGGCTTGGGTCGTAAAACCCAAGGACAATTCTAAGAACACATATTGGGTGGTGTTGGCACCTCTCAGTGGCAGCCTGCCTGGGAGCCAGAGGGACAAGGTGGGAGCATACAACACAGGGTATGCCTGATGGAGAGGCAGCTCCCTAAGGCCCTAGAGGCCACATGGGGGGTTGTTCTGGGTTCAGACCCACCTTCCCTGAGGGGTAAGGACTTCCTGTGTGGATGAGGGTCCACAGCGCAACAGGACCCCATGCTAGAGTCCTGTCAGAGGGTGAAGACCGGCATCTGGCTCCTACCAGCCAGCCTCTGGCCCTATGCACAACTCTGCAGATGCCCAGCAGACAGGCAAGGAAGGAAGCGAATTCAAGAACTTCCTCCTGACCACCTTGAAGGTGATCTGAACCACGAAACCAGCCCGTACAGGCAGCCTTCCACAGGGACCTTCGGGAAAAAGAGCAAACATGCTACATTCTAAGGAATCAGACCCGATTCCAATGGTTCTAGTCCCAAGTCTGCAAAGCAGGACCCATGGTTTAGGCCTGTGTGCCAGGAAGTGGAAGGGGGGCTTCTGAGTCACAGGTTCTGACCTCAGCTCTGCCCCTCGGCAGCTGCCCGATGTCAGGCAAGTCACTCAACTTCTCTCAGCCTCTTTCTACCTGAGCTGTTGCAGGCAACAGAAGGAAGAAACAAAACATCGGACAAGCAGGAAGTGCCCAGTAGATGTCAATACCCAGGTGGGCACAGGTGTGACTTAAATGTCTGGCACGCTGACGGGGGCAGGGCCTTATGCCCTATACCAGGAGGCCTGGCTGAAGGGACCTAAAATCTGGTCACTTCCACGAATATGGCCCTTGACGAGAGTCTGCACCTGCCCAAAGAAAGGAGCTGCCCACTCACACTACCACACGCTCACAGGCCAGACAGGCTTCCTAAAGGGGCAAAGAGTCCTGGGGCGTGGAGGAGGGAATCTGTCCCCACAGGCCCAACAGGAGAGCCCGTGCCTGGAAGCCCCACCTGCGGACCAGGCGCTCCAGGCACTCCCGCACCGTCCCCCTTCTGCCTGCTGGCCACTCACCTCTGGCAGCGAAGAGGTGGACTCAAAGCTCATGCGCTTCTCAGCACTAGTGGGAGACCGGCCGCCGGGCCTTCTGCGGCTCTTGGGGCCTTCGGACTCCCTACGCCCCTTCTCCTGCAGGAAGCAGAGGGCCATCATCAGCTCCTGGGACAGCTGGGAGCTCGTCCCTTCTGCAGCCCAACATGGGCAGAACCTTCTGAGCCCCCAAGGCGGCTGGGCTGTATCGAGAGCCAGCCTGGGACCTGAGCCTTTCCACAGTCAACCTGAACTGCAAGGTCTGGGGATGCAGAAATCCCTGCCAGGTGCGCAGCCTCAGGAAAGTCCAACCCACCTGCCCCTTCCAGCCCCACTGTGTGCTGGCTTCTCCCCCTTCCCCACCGCCCCCATCCCATTAGTCATGCTCACTGGGGAGTAAGCTAGTTCACGCCCAGTACTGGAACAGCACATGCCAGGGGCTCACCGGGGCGTGACAGCAGGCAAGGGGTTAGGTGCTGATGGCAGGAATGAAGGAACAGGACGGAGGGGTGGGAGGGCAGGGGAGAGAACTCCCGGATGGGCATGCACTCGCCAGGGAACATGCAAGGAGGAGGGGAGATCAAAGAGACACCTCACCATAGCGCCCCGGGAGAAAAGTAAAGCGTTGGCCCGATAGTGCCAGCAGTGGAGGGCGGCCAGCAGGGAGCTGGCAAAGTCGGCTACCTGCTCCGCCACTGCCAGGCTCTCCTCCTCCTCCTCCTCCTCCTCCTCCGAGCCTTGGGGCTCCAGCCTGGCCCCCTTCTTGCTGCCTTCATGCCCTGCCAAGTCTTCCAGAGACACCTGAAAGGCCTGCTCCTCCTCCTCCTCCTCCTCCACCACCTCCTCCTCCTCCTCCTCTTCCTCCTCCTCCTCCTCCTCCTGTTCCTCCCGGGCAGCCCCTTCAGCCTCTGGCTGTATGCCCTGAGCACGAGGAGGCCGCCCAAAGTCCAGGAGAGCACCGGCACTGCCTGCATGCTGTTCAGAGCACAAGACCCCCTCGTGACCAGCCTCTGGGCAAGCCCCCTCCTCCTGCCAGCAGCTGGGGGTGGGGAGGCTTTACCCAGAGAAAGCCACACTTAAACACCCAACCCCTGGTGTCCACCAGGGCCCAGTGAGGGTGGGGGTGGGGGTCCTCAAGGTGGAAGGCTGGGACCTGGAGCCTGGTCAGGAACTCAAGACCCAGCGAGGTCTGCCTGCCCCAGAGAGAGAAAATGGAGAAGATCCAGGCTGGGCCACCACCAGGGTACCATTCCAGGAAAAGGGTGCAGAAGGGTCCCCAGGGCAAGGACCATGGCTTATTCGTCTCTGTGACTCTCAAGACAGAGGCCAGCACACAGGAGGTGCTCGATAGGTATTTATGGAATGCATGAAGACAGTGAGAGCTGAAGGGGCGGGGGCGCTGACCCGGCAGCCCCACCCCCCCTCCGTCAGGCCAGTCCTCTCTGCCCATCGGCCTTACCTTTATTCCCGCTGTTCCGCCTGCTGCCACCACAGTGTCCCAGCACGCAGGCAAGGGGGAGGGGAGAAGAGATGGGTAAGCAGGAGGAAGAGCCTCTTTACAGAAGCCAGGAGCCCCCTGGGGAAGGGCTCCCACACCCAGAACCCTCACCCGGTCTCCTGGGCTTTCAAAGGAATGACTCGCAGAGCTGAGGCCCTGGGAGATGCAGAGCGGCACAGGCCTGCGTGTGTCACTCTCTCCTGCTGTCCCCCAAGGACAGGGTGCAAGGAGTGTGCGAGGGGGGAGGACTCAAGCCCCCTCCCCAGACAGCAAGGGATGAGGCCCACCTCCAGGGAGGAAGGAGGAAGGGAGGCAGCGTCCCCTCTAAACTGTCCTCAGTACCCCCACCCAGAAGGCTACCTGTGTCACCTCCCTGCCCCTACCCTAGAGCTTGCCGGGAAGGCCCAGCCATGCTCACACTCACCTTTCTCACTGAGTTGCCTGAGCAGGTGTCTGGTGGGCTCTGAGAAGGGAAGCGAATGGACAGTCAGTGCAGGCCTGGAAACAGCGGTGCCTGGCCCTGGTCCCATGCTCACAGCGCCACCGACACCACCAGCTCAAAGTTCCCTCCAGCTTGGCTGCCATTCAGCTCTGGGGCTCCATACCTACCGCACAGGGAAGCAGGGCCCGGGCCACCCCCAGCCAGCACCAGGAGCAGCTCTGCCCACAATCGCTGCATTAGTGCACCTCGCCCAGGGCCCTCAGTTCCGGAGCCAGAGTCCCGTGCTGCCTCCTAGGACCAACCGGCCACGTCTCTGGAGATGCCTGGCTCTACCTCAAGCCCCACCCTCCCTGCAAGAAGCACATCAGCGCATTAGCGACACCCGAGGCCCGGCCCCCTCGCAGCACCCCTGGCTGGAAAGCAGAGGTCGCACCCGACTTCCTACGGCCCTTAAGGCCTGGCTCCGTGAAGCCTCGCTGCCCGCTGGGGAGTGATGCCCGGCTGAACGGGGGCTGACCGGGCTCTGGGAACAAGATACAGAACACACCCATTAGGCTGATGGTGTCAGCACCGTGTACCCCAGCCTTTCTGGAGACAGACCTGAGACAGACAGGCAGGGACGGGAGGACATGTGTCGAGGGACCTCTCCACGCAGTCTTGACCTTAGCCCATACTGTTCTTGCCCCACTGGTGGGCAGCCCACTATAAACTTGGGGGGCAGAAGGAAAATCTACCGAGGTCTCCAGGCTGTTCCCGAGCAGGGGAGCATGCTGAAGTTTTTTCCACTGAGGTGTGGGTGTGGGTACACAGACAACATAAGTAAATGTTAATCCGACTGTTTTTTTAAGTGAGAAAAGTAGAATGCCCTACTCTTTCATCTTAAAGCTTGTAATCAAGAATATTTCGTAAGTGACAAGTAATGACAGCAGCACCTTCCGTATCCAGAGTGTACTTCTCTGCCCAGCTCAGCAGTCTGGAAGGAGGAGGCCCGGAGGCAAGAGAGTAGGTGGCTCCATGCGTCACGGCAGTGCTAGCACTGGGCCTGTGTCTCCCTCTCAGCAACTTCCTGCCCCCCCCCTCCTTTTTTTTTAAACACTTTTTTAAAAGTAATCTCTACACCCAGGGTGCCTGGATGGCTCAGTCGGTTAAGCGACCGACCCTTGATTTAGGAGTTCGAGCCCTGCGTCAGGCTCCGTGCTGACAGTGTGGAGCCTGCTTGGGATTCTCTCTCTGTCTCTCTGCCCCTGTCACGCACGCTTTCTTTCTCCCCCTCAAAATAAATAAACTCAAAAAAAAAATTATTTTAATAAAAAATAAAATACTCTCTACACCCAACATGGGGCTCAAACTCATGACCCCAAGATCAAGAGTCACATGCTCCACCGACTGAGACGGCCAGGGGCCCCCTGCCGGCCTGTCTTTACCCACACTTCTTACAAGTTCAGTCAGCTGATTTCAAACAACACAAGTGGGGAGAAGAGCTATAGGCGAGCCCACTACCACAGACGAGAACCAACGCTCCGGGGTAAGGACGGACACCACACGACGAACGCTACTGCCCTAGCGGTTCACAGGCCACAACAGTCTCCAGAAAGGGGAAAGTTCAACTGTGGTCAGCATCCTCTACCCTGAAAGGCTCAAGAGCAGGCAGCATGTTTGAGAAAGATGTTTGTTTCGGGGCGCCTGGGTGGCTCAGTCAGTTACGTGTATGACTTCAGCTCCGGTCAGGATCCCAGTGTTTGAGCTTCACGTGGGGCTCTGTGCCAACAGCTCCGAGCCTGGAGCCCACTTTGGATTCTGTGTCTCCCTCTCTCTCTGCCCCTCCCCTGCTTACACACTGTCTCTCTCTCTCTCAAAAATAAATAAACATTAAAAAAAATTTAAAAAAAAAGATGTTTGTTTCATAATGGTTGAAACTAAAGTATGAATACAAGTAAACAGAACACGACTCTGTCCGTGTTCACGGGCTAAAGTCTTGGTCTTGTGGAAACTTAGCTCTAAAACAGCTCATTTCCCGAGTGCCTTGATAGCTGCAGTTTGGACACTGATGTTATGACAGGCGGTACTGCTGTTTCAACCACCACCACCATCATCACCTCCATGATCCAGAAGCTTCCAATGCAAAGCTATGGCAGGTTAAAGGGGAACGCTAGAAGGGCGGAAAGAACATTACAGAAAAAAAGGAAAACACAAAGGGCCAGAAACGTACGAAGTAACACCCTCAGTCTGGGGCTTTTAACAATACGACATCGTAAAACTTTTGCAACCATAGCAAATTTGCCTAGGGTTTAAGGTCCATTGGGAGGAACACATAACAAAACAAAATCACAAAAGCTTTCCAGAGACCGCTTGGTTCCACCTTCCAGAAAACCAAAGCCCACATGTCAATCCACATAGTTGTTCAGGGGACCTGTGGGTCACAGCCAAAGCCCAGCGCACCACGGAGATCTAAGCCAGGACAGTGCCGCCCATACTGCCGAATCTTCTCTCCAGGGGTTTCTGAGACATTTCTCATTCCAACTCTGACCTCGTCTATGTCTGGTAGGTACCAGCTGAGGCTAAGTCTGTCCCTGGGCCTCTGACTGAAGAGTACAAACAGACGAACAGACGTAGAATACACACACTTATCACCCCCAGAGCTAAGAATAAACGCAAGGCTCTCTCTTTTTCAACAGACGATTCATTCCAATAACTCCAAGTACATAGCAGCAAGCCCAGTCATGGAAGAAAACCCAGCAGAGGAAAACTGAACTTTTCCTGAGACCCAAAGTAAATATTTCCTGTCTGGATTTGGTGCCACTTGACGTCTAACTCGTTTTCCCCGCGTTCTGCCTCTGCTCTGCTCCAGAACTGGGCTGGGGATCACCCATGATGTCTGAGCGTCACTCCTGGCTGGGCTCCAGGATTCTGAGTGGCCAAGGAGCAAGGTTTCAGTCGCGGGAAAGCTAAGGGGCACCGAGCCCTGAGTAAACCAGCATTCCCAGGGTGCGGGAAAAGGTGGGCTGCCCAACCCTGGGGCACAAGAAGGGCCTGAAGCAGGAGCACTGGGAGGGGGTGCTCTACATGTGCCCAGCAACCCTCCCGGGACCTGCCCTTTCCCAAAATGTCCGGAGAGGTGGCAGCCAGCCCCAAATGCTGCTGCACACAGTCCCCCTCCTGGCCCAGAGTCCTCCGAGGAAGCATCTCTTTCCACACAGCCCTTCCCTTACCAGACTGCCGGCGCCCCTGCCGCACGTGGGTGGACACTTCGTCCTGGGAGGACCAAGCCTTCTTCAGGCGCTCAGGGCTGCAGCGGTACCTACTGGGATCTGCACACGAGATTCACAATCAGCCTTGGCCTAGACTCTGACTATACCTGACCACACCTCTGCTGCCCGCCCCAGCTCCAGGGGCCAGAAGCCTCCAGAGCTCCCTTCTCTTCCATCTTCCATCCAGGAATGTGAGGCACTAGGAGTCACACCTGCCAACAGGACCATGCCCTTGACCTTGCAGCAGACCCCTAGCCTTTGACAAAAGGAGCTTCCCTTTCCCATCCTCCCTGCTCCCTGCAATATAAGCAGTAGGCAGAGTTTCCCCAGGATGCAACGTGACCTAGAGATGTGCACAACTAGGGGCAAAGCAGGCAGAAAGGGCACACTTACAGTAGGAGTCCATTTCCAAGATGGCTTCCTTGGCCTGGAAGGAAAGGAAACACACCCTGTTCCCACCTCACTATGTGCCGTGCCTCCCTTGCTCCACCAGCTCGGCTCTTACTGCACCGGGACACCCGCAGTGCTATGCTGAGGTCGAGGGCATAGGCTGATCCCCACTGTCGAGTGGAGCCAACGTCCAGAGGGTGAGGCACTGGTGGGCCCCTGGCCCTGGCTGAGGATCACCTCTCCCTGCAGCCCATCAGGGGCTAGGTGGGGTACCCCCCGGCCCTCACCTTCTGGGGGATAGTGGTGTGGTGGTTCTCCAGGATGAGCCTCTTGATGTGGTGAGTCCAGCTCCGTTTCTCCTCCACTGTCTTGGCCTGGAAGGACCCGAGGGAGAGGGAGCCAGGTGTTATTATCACAAGTCTGAAGCCATCCAAGGTAGGCCATGCTTGTCAGGGGGGCAGCGGCAGAAAGATGGCCTGTGCTGGGGCCTCTGTGAGGTTATCTTAACTCCCCAACACAAGCCTGAGAGATGTCCACAATGATCTCTACCTTCCAGAGAGAGACACTGAGGCTCAGTAGAGCCAAGCGAGCTGAGAAGGCAGGTCTGTCCCCAGCCTCCCAACCCTCACCTGGATGTTGTACTGCTGCTTGCTGTGCTTGTAGTGGGTGACGGTGAAGCACAGGGAGTCTCTGGTGCTTTCGATCAGCATCAGGGAGGAGCACTGGGGCAGAGAGAGAGTGCGGTCAAGCACAAGAAGGGGCATTGGGGGGTGGGGGTGACCTGGGGCCCCAGCCCCTCGAGACCATCTGGAGAGGCAGGAAGAGTAATCTCAGAAGTATAGAGCTGTATCCACACCAACCCAGAGCCCATGAAGAGGTCAAGAAGTACAGCCTGGGGCCGTCTGGCTGACTCAGTCAGTAAAGCATGTGACTCTTGATCTTGGAGTTTTAGGTTCGAGTCCCACACTGGGTGGAGAGATTACTTCAAGATAAAATCTTTTTTTTTTAATTAATTTATTTTTATTTTAAGAGAGAGAGCAGAGGGAGAGGGAGAGAGAATCCCAAGCAGGCTCCACGCCCAGTGTGGAGCCTAACTCGGGGCTCCATCCCACGACCCCGGGATCATGACCTGAGTCAAAATCAAGAGTCCAACACTCAACTGACTGAGCCACCCAGGCGCCCCAAAAACAAAATCTTTAAAAAAAAAAAAAAAAAAAGGGTCTGGAGATTGGCCCACTAAAATGGGGGAAGTGGAGAAGGAGTGGAGGGGCAGAGAACAGGACAGCAGCCTGGTTACCGGGATATGACTCTTGTAGACAAAGTGATCGCCTCGCTTCTTGGTGATGAGCAGAGCTTTGTCAAAGAGGAAGAAGGTCCTCTCGTTGCGCACGCGGTGCACGCGGAACGTGCCCTCCAGGACGAGCTCCCCATAGATGGTCAGGTCTGGTCCCTTCCAATTGATGAGCAGTGACTGAATCTCCTGCAGCAGAGAAGCAGGGAGCCCCAGAGTCAGGCTGCTCATGACACTCTGGGGACTGCGTGGAGCCCCAGAAAACTCCTGCAGACACAGCCACCACTTGCATCTGCCAGACACACGCTGCCACAAGGGCTCCCCACAGAGAAGCCCACCCCACAGGGAAACGAGCCCTCAGCTCACCGCGGCAGGCGCTCTCCCAAGCGCCACCCCACCTCACCCCACCGCCCCTGCGAGTCCCTCCAGCCGCCAGCCCTGCAGCACCTGGAGCCGGACTGCATGCTCGTGCCTCCTCTTCATGTCATTGATGTACCAGGCCACGCAGGTCATGGTGTCAATGGCATCCTCCACCACCTCGAAGCCGTCTTCTTCTTCATCAAAATGTTTGGCGATTTCCTGAGCGGGAGACAGGCGCTCAGGCGGCCCAGACTCAGGCCCCGCCCCTCCCCTGGGCCCCCCATCCTCAGGAAGACCTCTGGGTTACCTGGAGCAGCAGGTGGTACTTGAGGATGCGCTGGACGGGCTTCAGCAAGTAGGAGCCCAAGGGCAGAGAGTGCTGTAGCAGCTCCTGCCGGTCCCGAAAGAACTTGGCCTGTTGCTTGTCCCGCATGCACTCGGTCAGGGCGGCCACTGAGCTGGGAGGGGGGGAGGCGGCCGTCACTGCCTGGGAAGGCCTAGATGGGGGCGTGTGGTGCTCCAGGCCCACCAAATAACTCTACCTCCCCTCTCCACCCCAATTACTCACTTGGGGTAGTTGTTGCAATACTGGGTGTAGATATCAAACTCTTGGCTCTAAGAAGAGACCGAACAAAGATAGCGATTTCTGGGAGGCTGCAAACTTGGGAATACCAAAAACATGGCCCTGATCCCCAGAGTACACTCTGCCCCCCTTTCCCTGAACACCTGCAGATCCATCCTTGTGCCCATCTCCCTGGGATACCCCATCCACCTAGCAGCCCCTGGCTCCACCCCAGAATGCCCCTCTCACCTGAGGCACCCCAGAACGCCCCTCCTTCCCCTGGCAGAAGCCTCTGCTGGGCGTTCCTGTGCCTCTGAGTCCCCAGCAAGGTGGGACAAGAGGCAAGAACCCAGCCCTTCTTACCCTTTCCACAAAGCAGCTGGCCACAGCCACAGGGTCACTATTGCAGCCGTCCAGGTCTCTGAGTAGCTGGCTGGGGGAGGGGGAGTGGTCGTCAGACCCCAGACAGCTCACAGCCTCCACGCCTACCAACAAGTCCCCTCCCCAACCTCCTGGTTCCCAGATACACAGCCAGCCCTGGTGACACACCAAAGAGTCAGGGCTTCTCCCCCCTCAGAGTGAGCCCCATGCAGGCCAGCAACCACAGAGTATTCAGCACTGCCACAAAGATGGGGAGCAAAGGAGCCCCACATGCTCAGCAAGCAAGAGAAAGGGGATGTGAGTACCCACCTTGGGAGGAGAGACAGCTCCTCTGCAAGCAGAAGAAGTCAAACACACACAGACTGAGATTAAAGGGGGAGGAAGAAGAGGGCTGGGATTCCCAAAGTAAGCAAAGGCCCCCGACACACACACCCCGGTGCAAAAGGATGCAGGAAAGGGAGAGAGGGGGAGTCCCAGAGCCTGAACTTGGATTCGGGTTGGGATGCTATGGGAAACCCTAACCACAACGCTCCCCTGTCACCTCCTCCCATGCATCTGTCTTCCCAACCCCCACCAGTACCTGGCCCAAGTCACCCTGCCCTCCCGGCCTTCTGAAGCTTGCACTGCAGGAAGTCTCTCAGCCATCTCAGAGGGCCCTATACCCTATCAATGCTGTCCCCTCAAGCACACTCCCCCCGACCAGTGCCCTCGCCCTGGGGAATCTGTGGGCCCCGGCAGCACACGCCATATCCTCAAGGAGCCCCTTTGCCCTGAAGTAGCCTCCTGCCAGACCTCACTCAGCCTCCCCTTTCGCCTGATCTGTTCATTCACCTAATGGGTCAGATCACCTCCAGGGAGCCCTGGTTTCCCATGGGGTCAGTAGGAAGGTGATGAAGAAGTTAAGGGATGTGCAAGAAGGGGAGAAAGATGGAAGAGACAAAGGGCCACAAAGGGACAGAGAGAAGAGCATCACATGCCAGAGTCCAGCCATTCCCTGAGGGGGTGCTGGCCTGGCCCAGTCTGGCCCCAACATGCACATGACCTCAGATGGTCTCCCCCGCCTGACAGAAGGCACAGCAGCCCCAGGGCACATGACCCCACACCCCCTCTCTCCTACAGGGAGCTGACTGTAGCACCTTACAGGGGCAGAGCACCACTACCCACCCACCCTCAGTGATCAGGCCCCTGGCCCACATGTCACAGCCCAGGAGACTAGGCCCATCCAGGGCCCTTCTAGGCCCTAAGATGGGCCTCATAGGCAGAACGCAGTATGTGTTAGTCCCACTCCATACCTGTTCAGTGCATAGATGTTTTCTATGTTCCCAAAGAGGGCGCTGACTTGTTCTGGCTTCAGCAGCCCAGGCGTGTCAATGATCTTCAAGAGGTAGTCCTGCGTGGAGGGAGGCATCAGAGCCCATCCTCCACCCTGCCCCCGGTACAGTCCGTCCCCCCACTTCCTCCAGCCACACCCCATTTCTGTGCAACCACAGTGTGACTTCACAGACATGGCCTACCGTACTGGGCTGCATAGTTCCCCACCCCCCAACTGATATCCATTCAGAACCTCAGGAGGTGACCTCACTTGGAAACAGAGTCTTTGCAGATGTAATGAGTCAAGGATCTCAGGACGATATCCTACTGGATTTAGGGTGGGCCCTAACTCCAATGACTGGTGTCCTCACAAGAGGAAAGGACACAGAGAAGGCAACGATAGGAAGGTGGAGGCAGAGGTCGGGATAATAGATCAACAGGCCAAGGAACGCAAAGGACAGGCAGCAACCACCTGGCAGAAGCCAGGAGAGAGGCGTACAACGCATTCTGCCTCCTAAACGAAGACAGACTAAGTGTCTGCGTTTTACTCACGCAGCTTGAGGTTATCTATTACAGCAGCCCCGGAAACAAATACACGGTTCCCTCTGCAGCGAGCAGAGGGCGTCCTCAGTGGCGGCCACACAGCCACCTTCCTGTGTGCCCGCAGTGTGAAATGCCTCACCAACATGGCCCTACGAGGTGGGTGCGTCTTCACGTCCCAGGTGAGGAACCTGAGGCTCAGGAGCTTACGCAGGTGCCTGAGACCCCATAGCCAGGCAACCACAGAGCAGGGATCTGGGCACAGGTGGGCAACATCCAGGCCAGTGTCCTCACTGTGATCAGTTTCCATGAGCACAGCAGTCCCCGCCCCTCCCCACCAACCGTGCCTGCCCCCTAATGGCCTGCAGGAGGTTCTGTGGGCCCGGGCTACTGATGTGACCCAAAGTTGTAAGGCAGTGGGAGTGGTCAGAGGCTCCCCCAGAGCAGGCCGCATGAGACCTCCCCACTACTCCATGGGAAGCAGGTCTTCTGAAACCAACTATCAGGGAGAAGTTTCCTTCCAGGGGTGGAAGCAGGTTTACAACAGAGCTGGGCTACCAGGAGCCAAGGCCGGGCCCCCTCCCAACCTCAGCCCCTTGGGTGGCGGGCCTCACCTCCACGATGCTGCGCAGGTCCTGCACATACATCCGCTCCGTCTCCACGATCTCCCGCACCACTCGGCCCAGGTAGCTGAGCTTATGTGCTGGGGCCGCCGGGGCCCGGCTGCTGAACGGAGACAGGGGTCCCCTCACGCTCAGCCAGCCGCTGGAGTTGGGGTTGCCGTTGGGGGGATGCCGGCCACGCGGGGAGCCTGCCCCATTCTCAGCAGAAGCCTCGGAGCCATTGGGATCCTCCATAGCACCGCGGCTGTCACGGGATGAACCCGACGAGGAGGTGGTGGAGGTCAGGCTCACCGGCCGCTCCTGGCTGCGCTCTTGGCGGAGAGAGGCAGAGACAGGCATCCTGGCATCGCTGCCTGGAGAGGGCACTCCGGAGAGATTCTGGGCGGGACAGACAAAGAATTGAACCTTGGAATCTTCACAGAAACAGAAGGGAAAAGGGTGGCTGCTGGGGGAGGAGGGAATGCGGAGTTAGTATTTAATGGGTACTGAGTTTCCATTTTGCGAGGTAATCAAGTCCGGGGGATGATGGTGGTGACAGATGAGCAACACTGGGAATGTACTTAATGCCACTGAAACACCACACACTTAAAAATGGTTACAATGGAAATGTTATGTCTGTGTATTTCACCACAATGTTAAAAACAACAGCTCTGAATGTGGAGGGGGTCCTTTCCCTCGGAATCTGCCAACAGGCACAAGGAGGCCCAGGTAACATGCCTTCGTGGCTCCAAGCTTTCCCAGGGTGAGGATGGGCAAACCACATCCAAGGACAATACAGGGCTCAGAAACCCGATCCCCAGAAAAGCAGAGAGGACATCCCCACCATAGCAGCAGTGAAGGTGCCTTCGGATGGAATCCCAAGCCCGGCCCCACTGCCCTGGCAAAGCTCCCAGCCTCTCAGAACCTCAGCATCTCAGCACCTACCCAAGGGCTGTGTCCACGAGGATGCAGTGACCTGCTACACGTACAGGTCTGAGCGCGGTGCCTGGCATGAAGCAAGGACTCAATAACTCATCAGAACAGTGATGATAACAGCAATTGTCAAAAAGCACTTCCCAAGCGCCCACTTGTCGGGACCTGTGCTGGGGTCACCAGCAAGGGCAGATAAAGATCTTGCTCTTTATAATCTAAGACAACACACTCGCCAGAGAGTAAGAATCTCCTTGGGATTCCATCTCTGGGGCACCAGCGACTTCACCATGAATCTGAAACCTTCTGGATACTGACAGGGAAGGCAGAGGAGATAGTACGAAGGCTCCCCAACCCCCAGCACCTGGCACAGGCCCTGACTCACCCCAGCTCCCAGGGCCCAGGAAATGCCCCAAGGCTGAGCCACCGATGAGTCTCCCTAAATTCCCTTTAGCACAGCTAAGTCAGGAAGGCCAGCAAGCAGGAAACTGCTCCCAGGTAAGGCAAATACAGCCCCGGGTGGACTTTATTCCTGAGCAGGTGGTACTGTTCACAGGTAGGCCAACCTGGAGCAGTAAGTCTGGGAGGGGCTATGGCCTCTGGGAAGGAGAGGAACATTCCACTCCAACCCCAGAAGACTGCAGCTCGCCAGCACCACTTCCCAGAACATGTATTTCTGTTTCCACAGGAACAAAGTTCTAGAACATCACTCTCATTACCAATGACCCAAAGCCTTCACCCCTAGTTCTAGGGCTCAGAAATTACTAGACCACAGCCTAGAGCTCTTCACAGCTATGAGAAGGATCTAGAAGGTGGCCTCACTCCGGTAACCTTGAATTTCCCCCTGCTTTTCTGTGCCTCTGCCCCAACCTGGAACAAGTAGCCCTGAGCTCTTGCTTTTGCAAATGTTCTGTTTGCCTGGACATTATTTCCTCTCCATCTACCTCACGTCGTACCACCCCCCAACCTGTGTCACTTATACCCAATCCTCAGGTTTCAGATTAGAAGCCAGCCCTCTTTCTAGAAACCTCCCCAGAACACACACCTGGAGGCCCCCTTCTACCTACTCCTACAGCACCCCAAGATTACCCTTACACCCCCTGTGTGACTGTGACTAGTGTGAGATCCCCTCCTCTAGACTGTAAGTGACCTAAGCTCAGGGGCCTTAAAGGTGATCAGGCAAATGGAAAATGATGAACAAACCAGTGCTTCTCCTGAGCTGAAAATCAAGAGCCCAGCAAGGACCCTCTCCAGCACAGCACTTTGCCACAGAAGGTCTCAGCTTGGGCAGGGGGAGGGGTGTCACCTCCTCTGCAATCTATAGGAAGGAGCCTCTCATTGTGCGGGTAAGGACACAGTGGCAGCGCTGAGGCCATTCCAGCCTTCTCCCTCCCTTCCAGGCACAACAAGGGAGGATTAATTAACAAGCTCATCTTGGTGAAACTCTGAGCATCGCAGAGGAAAGCCCCTTGGGAAATGCAACATTGCTCCTTTTTCCTCCCTCCTCAAAAGAGCCTTTAAAATTAACCAACTAGGCCTTTCTACAGAACCAGCCCGCAGGGTAACGCTGTGTCATTTCAGCACAAAGAAAGACACAGATCCAAACTCCGCCCCAGTCCTTAACCCTCAGTCCTGTGGGACTCTGGTGTCCTTCAAAGCCTGCTGCACTGTCAGGCACCCACCCCCCCCCCCTTCCCCACTCCCAACAGTCAGTAGCAGCTGGAATAATGGGGCAGAAACTCACGGCCTAAGACCTTTCCCAGATCAAACCTGGGGTCAGTCGGCCCCTAAGGGGATGCTAAATGGCAAAGGCCCAAGTCCCTGATGGATTTCACAGCCAGCCAGGTCAGTTTTAAAGTAGATTAGCCACAGCCCCCCTCCCCCCACAACACACTCTCTCAGGGAGATTAATCTCTAAGGGGTGCCTTCTGAGGGTCACTCTTTAGAGACCCCATTGCCCTGTGAACACAGAAACGAAAGCATCTCTTCTCCTTGGAGAAATTTCCTCTGGTTGAAGGTAAGCATCTGCCTGCAAACCAAGCTCCCATTCTCAAAGTCATGCCCATGCCCAGGAGTCCCCCTGGGGCTGAGACAAAGCATACCAACCAAGAGCTGAAGCGTTCTAAGTGCTACAGAAACAAGTCACTTCCATCTCCTAACAACTCTACAAGGTCCGCACCATTACTACCCCCATTTTACAGACACAGAAACTTGAGGCCACAAGGTAGCATGTGGTAGCTCCTGGATTGGAATTCAGGCACACAGGCTCCAGTGTTTAAGGCCCCCTGCCCCAGCCGCTGCCTCCCTAATGGATTTTACACAAGCCAGGGCCACAATTAGTCACAGACCTGAATGCATTGGCTTTGCTTCACCATAAACCGTGGGTGGGGGGCTTATAAAGACTTGTTTTACCGCCATACTTCATTTATCCTAACAAAGGCCACGGAGGTAAAGGAATGAAAGTTAAAGATTCCTTCCGGCTATTTCTAGACCCCCGCTACTATGTGACCTCTGGCCCGTACCCTCCAGTTGGAACAATGTGGTAAAATACAGATTCCAAGTCAAAGGAGAGCAGGTCACGGAGAAGCGGAAAAGCTTGAGGTCACCAGGATCGGACTATAATTCCTCGCATGAGACAAGCTCCGCAGGGACCAGGAGCCCCAGGATCACAAGGCTGTCCAGGACAGGAAGCTTGCTGGAAAACAACTTAAAGACCCAAAAAGGGAGGATGACAAGCATGTGGGGCCGTGAGAGCAAACCAGGCGGAGTACAGGGGGGCTGTTAGTAGAGTCTGAGTACACTCCGGTCCTAAAAGCTTGATCCCAACCAATACTGTGTGTGTGGTTCGGACTCCCAAAGAGACGGCAGAAGAACTGCCCACATGGCCCTGAGCAGAGGCAACCTCTCCTTCCTTCCTCTTCCCTGAGTATCGCCCCAAACTGTTAAGAGTCACCTCAAAGCCAAGATTAGACCCAGGTCTTCAAACTCATCTGGAAGACACAGTCTGCTGGGGAAGTGGGAGCCCAGAGGAGGTGACAGAGAGCAGCCAAACCCCCAAGCCAGATGCCCACACCCACCGCCCCCTACCACGCCCAGTCTCCAGTTCCCCTAAGTGTCCCCCAGCCGTGACCTGTTCCATCCCTCAACATGAGTCAGTCTAATCATCAATCAATGAATCAGTCTTCTGGAAAACTCTGTCTCTCCAGTCCCACACCTGTGACGGTCCCCTAAGCCTTTCTTTTTGACGGACCCAAGAAGCGGCTCAGACATACATTTTGGGGAGGGGGGAGGCAGAGGCACGAGAGGAATGGAGATTCATTTTTCTTTTTTTTTTTTTAACGTTCTCTAAATTTAACAATCCGTACCCTTCCTCCACCCACACTTTCCAGGTTATCAACTCCGCCTGCTGAGGACCTTCCCCAGGCAGGGAGGCAGGCTGCAGCAGGCCCCTAGGACTCCCAGCACAGTTGAATGGGGGTCAAGTCCCACACCTCCTCCTCCTCACCAGGCTTCAGCACCAGGCCCCCAACCGAACCCACACCCCTGCCTCCAACAGAAAAAATGACAAAACCCACAATTAGCCCCCATGTTCTGTCCTCAGGCCTCTGGTCACTGAGGCAAAAGTGACATCACCTTGCCAACCCCCACCCCCCACCCCCACCCTGCCCGGCCAACTTCAGAAATGATGGTCCTACAGCGAGGCACTCACCGGGAACCTTCTGGAGAACCTCTCCTTTTCTGGTCCTGGGGAACCCCCAGGACTCAGCAACATCCCCTCTGGCCCTCCCTCCTTGGCCTGCGGGCTGAGAAGGCAGGAGAGAGAGAGGGGCACCCGCTGGACAGCCCTCTGCGCGGGCCAGCTCTGGAGACGCCCCAGAAAACATTTTGCTTCAGTCAGGCTGGGCCCAGGTGCGGAGGAGGAGGCTGACGTCATCCTTTCACCTGCCGCCCTTCACCCCACGCCCAAGAAGCGGAAGCCCGACACACCTGCCCTAGAGGCGGGCAGGAAAGGAGCAGGGCGCTCTCCCAAAGGCAACTGCTCCCAAATCCCCTGCACACCCACCTCCCCAGGGGCTTCCTACACACTCCAAAGGCTCTCAGAACCTGTCACGTGCCCTTGACCTTCCCCGGAACAATGCCCCAACTCCCCTGTCAGGAGCTCCTCAGAGAGGGTACCAGAAGGAAGCAACAGAGAGCAGCTAAGGCTTCTCCAAACACGGCAGGAGCAAGGTGAACTTCCTCAGAGATCTCAAACAGGAGCTGAGCTCACTCAGCCGTGCTGTCGCCCACAGCTCCGCGCCACCCCACGCCCGGCTCTTGCCTGTCTCTTCTTGCCGCTCCCCCTCGGCCACGCCAGAGGGAGGACACCTCTCAGCACAGCCCTAGAGGTTTTCCCGAGGACAGGAGGATCCCTGAGAGGGTCTGGCTCTCTGCCCCTTTCCAGAGCAGCTTCCTTACTCGGGCCCCGCCCAACCCTCCCCGGAGACTCAGGGGCCCAAAGCACCCTAAGAAAGGACAACGGGAGGCTCCCTGGGGAGTAACTGGGTTCGATGTGTTAATGTGAGCAACGTGACTGTCACAGAGGCCATGCAAACAGAGCGACCAGGGTTTCTGGGTCACAAACCTGGGCCAGCTGGCTCAAATTCATTTCCCCTCATGAATTTATTTTCCCTAGTGAATTCCTTTTCCCACCACCCCAGAACAGCAGGGGCCATCAAATGTGGCTGGGTCCTTAAAGCAGGACTTCAGCTGCTGGGAAGGAAAGGGAGAGCGGCTGCCAATGAAGCCCTCCCACCTGAATTCTGGGAGGAAATGCGGGCCTAACAGACTGAAATCCAGAAAACCTCCTCAGCCTGGCCGTGGAGGGGAAAGACAGCCCTTGGCATTTCATCTCAGTGGGAAGACCACACCTCACTCACTGTTCCCACCACCCCGCAACCCCAACGTTTGCTCCTGTTGTTTCTCATACCTGATATCGCATCCCGGATATCAGTCAAACTCAGTCACACACAAACTCAGTCAAATCACCTCCTTCAGAAGGGCCTCCTCAACCACTTCCAGCCCCTTCAACACACACACAACTGTAGGCTGTGCCCCCCTTCAAAGTATATCCACATCCTAATCATTGGCTATAAGGAACCTCCTGATGTTGCTTTATACAGCAAAAGAGACTTTGAAACGTGATCAAGTCGAGGCTCCTGAGACGGGGAGACTACCCCAGGTTACCGGGGTGGGCCTGATGTGATCACAGGGATCCTTAACAGAGGGATGCAGGATTCAGACGCTGATGTGCCAAGAACAACAGAGGGACAGACAGAAAGAGGCTGGAAGACTGCCAGGCTGCCAGCTTTGCAGAGAGAGGAAAGGATCCACAAGCCAAAGGATGTAGGCAGCCTCAGGAGGCCGGAAAGGGTGAGGAAACCAATCCTCTCCCCTGGAGCCTCCACAAGGAACACAGCCCCGTTGACCCAGATTCAGTTCTGACCTCCAGAACTGTAAGATAATAAACACGTGCTGTTTCAAGCAACTAAGTTTGTGGGGTTTGTTAGAGCAGCCACAGGACACTAATACATACACACTCCTTTGAACTCTAATGACCCAGAGTATCACTTAAAGTGCTGGTCCTTGGGGTCTGTAAATGCATGCTTTTCTTCTGGACTAGACGGTAAAACCCAGGGGGGCTGGGCCTTCTTTCCTGTGCCCTTCCTTCCCCCTCAGAGAGCAATGCACATACTAGGTGCTCAATAAACACCTGCACTATTGTGCTAAAGCACCCCTCACCATTCCCACAGTAGGTGAAAGATAAACTGGTCAAAACCGAGGCCTGAGCCAGTTCCTCTTAGACTAATGAGTTTTCACATTAGTCACGGCCAGCAAGTTTCCAATCTGCCGAGAGGTACCAGGAGCAGTGACTGCTCATTCACCCCAGCAGTCCTGTCCCACTTGGCCCCAGACAAGGGCCTAGAGCAGGGGCACAGCTGCCCTGCCATCATGCCACACATCAAGTGACCAGTCACAAAAAAATTGAGAGGAAGGGAAAAGTGGCCAAGGAACCACTCTGGAATTTGAAGAAGGGAGTACAATAAGGTCCCCCTACAAATATTGCAGGAAAAGCTTCCTCCCAGGAAGTCTCATATACATATATATGAAAGGCAGATGAGAGCAATTACTGTTGATTAGAAATTGCATTCCTGGGGCGCCTGGGTGGCTCAGTTGGTTAAGCATCCCTAACCCTTGATTTTGGCTTAAGTCATGAGATTCTCTCTCTCTCTCTCTCTCTCTCTCTCTCTCTCTCGTCCTGTCTCTGCCCCTCCCTCACTCACATTCATTCTCTCTCTCCCTCTCCCGCTCTCTCTCTCAAAATAAATAAATAATACTTTAAAAAAAAATTGCTATTGCTTACAGCAAGGGTAGGTCAACTTGGCTCCCAGCACAGCCTGTCACTAAGGGAAATGACACAATGTCCCCAGAAGATGGAGCAGCTAAAGCTGGATAGATCATGGATAGATTCAAATCATGGATAGATTCAGTGTCCCAAAGGCCCCACACTCTCCTCACTAGGCCAAAAAGGCTCACGGGACCTCCACTGCCTACTGGCAAAATTCAGGAACCCAGCCCCTTGCTGTCCCTACACTCCCCACCCCCACCCACCACGCTGCAGGGACTGCTTGATTTCAGGCCTCCAGGCTGGGGTGGGGGAGGGGAGGAAATAGGAGCCACGCCTTCAACAGTCACAGCATTTACTGTTGCATCAGGTTCAAAGGCATTGGAGAATCTCAGGAGGAACCAAGTAGGAACAGAGGGGGTCCCGTTAGGTCCCTCTGCGTCCCCAGCAGAGAAGAGAGAATATGCAAGTGCACGTGTGCATGGAAGTCCATGGAGCAGAGGTTACACGCGCTAAATGGATTCACAGGCTTTGGAGTCAGGCAGACCTGGTCTGAAAGCCAGCTGCTCCTTCACCGGCCCTGTGTGGCCTTGGGCAAGCCACCTGCCCTCCCCAAGGGCTTACAGCTTCAAGTTCCTCATCTGCAAAATGAGAACAATAGCACCAACCTCACTGGTCTCCAAGACTGAGATGATACAAATAAACCAATCTGTACATCTGACACACAGGAAGCCCACTATAAATGGCAGGATGACAAGGATGGACAAAGTTTGTCCCACAAGCACTGGGACAAGAGATTTCCCCCCATTTGTGCCTAAAATGTTTACCCACATCCCAAATTAATAATAAAGATGAAAGTGTTAAACTCGGTGAACTAGCATGACCTAATCCTCCCCCACCAACCATTCATCGTTTACAATCCCAACATCGATTTGAACCATGATCCTACATGAAAAAATAGAAAGCAGTTCAGCTGGAAAGGAAAACAGTCTGATATCCATGCCCAACAGAAAGGACAAACCAGAAGACGAAGTGTAAGTGAGTCAGAGTCCTTTGCTCTAGCAGGCAGGGCACATTCCTCAGGGTTCTACAGGGAGAGACAGCATGTGCTACCAGGAGCTAAAGAGGAACAGAGCTATGGAGGGTAACAAGCCTGAGCAGGAACAGAATTTAAGGAAATGTAAGGTAGCAAAAACACAAGTAGGAGATCAATAAAAATCGCCCTTGACACTAGTCCCTGAGTTGGTTTTTTCTTTTTAAGTTTTTATTTATTTATTTTTGAGAGACAGCACGAGAGCAGAGAGAGGATGGAGGGAGAGAGAGAGACAGGGAGAGAGAGTAAAAATCCCAAGCAGGCTCTGACTATGAGAGCTGAGCCCAATGCGGGGCTCGAACCCACAAAACGTGGGATCATGACTTGAGCCAAAGTCGAGAGTCGGATGTCTGAGCCACCCAGGTGCCTCACTAGTCCTCGGGTTTAAAAAAAAAAACAATAAAATAAAATCCAGCACCAAGGTGGGCATGGGAAGGACATAAAATCATCAGGTAATGGGAAGAGCCTTGCTATTCACCCATTTCCTAAATCACAGAGAATATCAAAGAGGGGCATAGCAGCAGAAAGTGTATGAGCCCAGGGACTCCAGCCAGCACTGCTCAAAACCAGCCCCAGCTCTGCCCCCAAAAAGCTGGATGACAGATAAGGAGTAAGGCAGTGAGCGATCTCTGCCACAGTGTCTACCCTCTCATTTAGAGATAACAGTCCTTGCCCTTCCTAAGTCGTGAGCTTCAGAATTCACTGGACAAGTATTTTCAAGCACTCACTTTGCACAAAGACATTGTGGCAGCCTTGTGGGAGACACAGAGATGAATCACACACAGAGCCTGCTCTCAAGAGCGGATACTCTATCAAGAGAAACAAGACAAGCCCATCAATAACAAAAGGAGGTAGAGAATGGGGTCATGAGCAGCATGGGAGTTCAAGGCTGTCTCCAGTTTTGGGAATTCATTCCACACTTCTGAGCATGATACTAGGCCCTAGGGATACTGAAATGAATAAGACCTTGTCCCTGTCTTTGAGGAACCAATTCTAGAAGGAAAAATTAAACAAATTATCCACAAAGCAATGCCTTCAGGGCTGGTACAGAAGTACAAATACATAAACTGTGCCCACAGGAAGAGGGAATAACTAGTGCCACCTGGGCGACCTGGGCAGCTTTAAAGGAGGTGATAGTTGAGCTGAGCCTTGAATGATGAATAAGCTTTTACTTGGCAGGTGAAAGGACGTGAGGGCCCTTGATGCAAAGGCAGCAGCATGGAAGAGTTGAGTCCCCAAAGGATGTGGACGTCCCAAGGACCTGGGGTGGCTGGCAGCAAGAGGCCAGGCTGGCAGGAATGGGAGAGACTGTAGGCATCGGCAATGGCGGGAAAGGACACACCCGAGCCATGCCTGGAAGGAAGAGCAACTACCGGGACAGTAAGGGAAGGGCTCTAGGAGATGAGGTGTGAGAATATGCCCCAAAAAGCGACAAACCCCACGTGGGGCTATGGGAGCAGGGGTCCATATAGCCAAAGAGTGTTCAGGAAGAATCCAGAGGTCCAAGAAGGTGCTGACTATTCGTAGAGAGCTTCAGGGAGGAGAAAAAGAGAAGCACCCAGGGAAGCATCTGCTAGAAAGAAGAACAGGACCCATTCCAACCCTTGTGAAGGGGGCAGAAAGGAGGATCCCAGTAAAGGTGAAGACACAAAGCTTCGTGTAAATTAGAAGCTTCTGAAACCAAGAAAACTGAGAGATGGGGGCTTAACCAGAAGAGAATGTCCCGTTGGGGTTCCAGGCCAAAGGCTCTCTCCTGGGCTGGGGACTGGTCAGAATACATCTCATCACCTGAGGACTTTTTCCCTTCCCCAAATTCTCACGTTCCCGCCCTAAGCAAATTAGAATCAGGGGGCAACCTGCCAACAGGGTGGCTACCCCAAATGCAACTTCCTCTCTACTTCCAAGCATGACCATCCAGACCCAGAAAAGTGTGTAAATGTGAGCAGCAGTGCTCCCCACCACACCGCTTAGTGAACTGCTTCCATCCATCAAACCACTCTGGCCTTCCCCGTCTCTCAGGCACTACAGCAAAAATGTTCCAATACCCCTCCTTCTTTACCCAGGACGCTGATCTTGGGCCTGGTGCCTGACCCAGAGAAGTTAACAAAGTGGATTTTCTTCTATAAGGCAGACTGTATAGGCTCTCACAACAAATGGCGACTCTCAAAGGCAGCCAAGCCCTTTAGACAGCAAGGCCTTATACATTTCCCTTCCCGGATCCCTCTCCCAGAGTCCAGGAGGGCCCCTCTCCACCCCACAGCACCTGTCTCCACCCCCAGGGCCCCTTCCCTTCTAAGAGGCCTCAACCAAGGAGGCCCAAGAAACTCATCCAACCAGTTCCCAGGTGGGAGGAAAGGAGCTGTCTCCCTTAGCTGAGAGGTTAGGAGACCAGAATGCAGACAGGAGGGGCGGCTGTCACCAAAGTCCCTTTTCTGGGGTGAGGGGATGCACGTGGCATGGTGCAACACAGGCTGGGCAGCACAATCCCGCTCCTGGAAGAGCAAGGCCTTGACTCAACATTTAAAAACATAGTCAAGTCAGGGTGGCAATCTGCCCCCTGAACTCCCTGCTCCTGTGGCCCGGAGATCCAGAAGTGGCGGGCACAGCCCCTGCCTGGCAGTGTCCATCCGGGAGGACACAGGGTGGGGGAGAACTTCCTTTCACTTGCTGACCTGCCACCACTTGATTTTATCCAAAATAACCACCCTCTGTGGATTCTGGGAAAAAGAAACTTCAGGAAGAAGTGGGAGATTAACTCTGCTTTTCCCAGCGCAGAAGCGCTTTTGTGCTGGGTCGCTCCAACACTGCGGCCCCTTCTCTAACCAGCCAACTCTGAATGTTCGGAAATCAGAAGGCCCTCTGAAACCCCCAGGAGAACCGTCTACAGTCACCTCTAAAACAGGAACACGGGACTGTCTTGCTCTTACCCAGCCACAGTTGACAAATCCACTAGAAGCCAGGGTAGGATAAAAGAAAACAACAAAAAAAAACCCCAGCTCTCCGACACCTACATGGGGTTCCTCGGTTTCTGAACCTCCAAGGGAGAAACCTACCTTTTGCCCCCAAACCTGAGGCTGGCCAGCTTTCACGGGGTAGTTTGTAAAGGCCTGGAGGCCCAGAGCTGAGAGTCAGGCCCCCTTGTACCCCCTGGCCTGGCCTCAGCCAGGTACCTACCGCCTTCCTCAAAAGGGCTCCCATCGGAGCACCGAGAGGGCCACCTGGGGCCCGGGAGCTGCGCCCTCCCAGCCCCGGCAGCCGAGCGGTTAACAGGCTTGGGGCGAGCAGCGAGCTGCCACCAACAGCCTCGGGAATTAAAGTGCCCGCCGCCTCCTGCAAAAGCTCTTCAATAAATGTCCTATTCAGAACCAGTTCTGCGTGTGGGTCATACTTTCTGCATTTCTTTCATTCCTGATGCCTGGGGGGCCCCCCGACGGAGGAAATGAGGCTTCTCACCCTAATTCAGCAGGCCCCAGCGGGGTGAGGACCCAGGCCACAGTCTGGCAGGTATGCACTGCCCGGCTGAGGACATGCAAATATCTAAGCAATTAAACACAAGGGGACACCAACTGCAGGAAGTCAAATACTGAAGACACTTGAACAAAGCCAGATCATTCACCAGCACAACAATACTCCATTTATGTGGCTCCTCCCCCACCCCAGGCCCTCAAAGCCTGAGGATATTAACCCTTGTCCTTACAACAGCCAGGGGCACAGGGAAGAGGCAGGTGGGCAGCAGGCATTATTAGCCATTTTACAGATCAGGAAACTGAGTGGCTCCCGAAATGCCAGATTGGAATACCAACTGGCACATTATTGGGGTGAACCAGGCATTGTGCTGGACAAAACCTCTGTGTAGTCTCCTCACAACAACCTCAAGGTCCAGAGCCATGGGCTCCTTTACCCAAGGCCCAACAGGGAGGGAAGAGGGGAAAGCCAAGCAGGGTTTCCTGGAATCCTGCTTCCAGAGCTCTTCACCATTCCTCGAAGTGGCCTCAGGTGGGGCCTTAAGAGATGCAGATGGAACCCCCTGAGCCCACCTTGTGGGAACGCCCTCAGGCACTTTGCTCAGAACAAGTTCCTACACTGAGGGGCAACCGCAGAGAGAGGGCAAAATGGAGTCACCTGGGAATTCATAACTCCCTCCTAGAAGCTTCCAGGAACGGTTTCTGTGCCCGTTGAGGGATGGCCCAAGGACCAAGCGCACTGGCTGCCCTTCTCCACCCCGTCACAGTGAAGGGTACTCATCGGCACTGCAGCTCAGTGAGTGGCAAGTACCCTAAGGAGTCTTCTGTGAATGCTCTGTCCTCTTAACTCAGTTACAGCCTCCTGCAGTTACGGACCAGATCTTGGGGTGGGGGGTGGGGGGTGGGGGGGTGCCCTCTTTCCCCCAGGTCTTCTGGCACTCAAATGCCTACTACTGATTTTGGCAGGTGTGCAAGCATATGCCAGAAAAAGGCCACAACGAAGCACACGGGTGGCTGGTATTTTCTGAGCTCTTACGGGAGAAAAAGACCTTCCCTAGAGGAGGCCCAGAAAAAGGTTGGGGAATGGAAAACCAAGCTGTTCGCCTCGTCTCTGCTGCCTGGTCAGACCCAACCCAGCTGAAAGCTGCAGCGTCCAGGCTGAGAGGACTTCCTGTCTGAAAACAGGATTACTCAAACTCACTCACATTTAGTGGCGATATAAACTGCGTGCCAGGTCCTGAGAACATGGCAATACGTAAGGCAGAGCCTTGCTATCAAGGAGCTTACGTTCCCAGTGGGAAGGACACAAATGGTAGGCAAATGACTAATATATTTCTGGGTAGTGATAAATGTCATGAAGAAGATAAAGCAGGGAAAAGAGTGTGAGTGGGGGATGGGGGCGTTGTTTGGTCAAGAGGCCTGGGAAGGCTCGGAGGAGGGGACTCTGGGGCGGAGTCCCGTGTAAGAAGAAATCATACCGCAAAGTTCTGGGGGAAGAGCCTTCCAACAATCCTTTCCTCCACTCCACCTCAGCCACTGACCCACACATTTCATATGTCCCAGAGCTCATCATCACCAGTAAGTGCAGACTTCCCAAATATACTTTTAAGCATCCGACTCTTTGCAACCGCTGAGGAGGAGCAGAGTATGAATGTTACTAACCCCACAACAAAAAGCCATCACAAGGGAATAAAGAGATGGAACAAATTGGTACTCCAAGAGCTAAAATAAAACTCTGAGCAACACTTTGAAAAAGTACTAAACAGAAATGAAATATACGATATTGAAATTTAAAACCCGATACATATGGGCTGGCTCAGTCAGTAGAGCATGCGACTCTTGATTTCAGGGTTGTAAGTTCAAACCCCACATTGGCTGTAGAGATTACTTAAAATTGAAAGAAAAATCCTGGGGTGCCTGGGTTGGCTAGGTGGGTTTAGCATAGGACTCTTGGTTTCAACTCAGGTCATGATCTCACAGTTCATGGGACTGAGCCTCGTGCTGACAGGGCAGACCTTGCTTGGGATTTTCTCCCTCCCTCTTTCTCTCAGACCCTCCCCACTGTCTCTGTCTCTGTCTCTCTCTCCCTCTTTCTCAAAATAAATAAATATTTAAAAAATAAAAATAAAACATTTAAAAACACTTTAAAAAGTCTTTAAAAAAATAAATAAAACCCAATAGGTAGGTTAAACAGAAAATTAAACACAGCTAGAGAATTAGTGACATGTAAAGAAAAAAAAAAAAAAGCCTAAGTAAGTCATCCTGATTTCAGTGCAAAAAGAGAAGATAGAAAATATGAACAGAGAGATCCAGAAAGTTCCAGAACAAAAAGGAGAATGGGAGAGAGGCAATTTTCAACGATGGAACATACATGAATTTTCCAGAACAGAAGGTAGACATTTGTCCTCTGATTGAAAGCACACACAAGTTAAATTTAAAAGAAGGCTACAGGGGCGCCTGGGTGGCTCAGTCGGTTGAGCGTCAGACTTCGGCTCAGGTCATGATCTCACAGCTCATGAGTTCGAGCCCCACGTCGGGCTCTGTGCTGACAGCTCAGAGCCTGGAGCCTGCTTCTACTTCTGCGTCTCCCTCTCTCTCTGCCCCTAACCCACTCGCATGCTGTCTCTGTCTCTCTCAAAAATAAATAAACATTAAAAAAAATTTTTTTTAATAATAATAATAAAATAAAAGAAGGCTACATTTAGCTATATCGTGCATAGTATAAATGGAGTACACTGAAGACGGGAAATAAATATCTTCAAGGATTATAAGGAAATACCACAAACAACTATATGCCAATAAATTAGATAACTTAGACAAACGAATTCCTAAATGACACAAATCAATGACTGACTCAGGAAGAAATAGAAAATCTGACAAGAACTGTTCACAAGTAAAGAGACTGACTAGTAATTTTAAAATTCTCAATAAAGAAAAGCCCAGGACTAGAGGGCCCCACTGATGAATTCTACCAAACCTTAAAGAAGAATTAATACCAATTCTTTACAAACTCTTCCAGAAATACAAGAGGAAGGAACACTTCCCAACTCATTCTAGAGGTCATATTACTCCAATATCAAGACCAGACATCACAAGGAAACTATAGTTTAAAATCCCTAATAAATAAAGATGCAAGAATCCTCAACAAAATACTAACAAATTGAATCCAGTAACACATAAAAGAGTATACACTATGACCATATGATTTATCCCAGAAATACAAGATTGGGTTAACATCCAAAAGTCAAGATATTAATAAAGTACAAAAACCACCCGATAATCTCAGTAGACCCAGAAAAAATATTTGACAAAATCTGACACCTTTCCATAATAAAAACACTTTCACAAACTAGGAATAGAAGGGAACATTCCCATCCTTACAAAGAGCATCTACAAAAAACCTACAGGTACTTCGTACTTAATGGAGAAAAACTGACTGCTCTTCCCCTAAGATCAGAACAAGACAAGGATGTCCCCTCATGCCATTTCTATTCAACACTGTACTAGAGTTGTAATCAGGGCAATTAAGCAGGAAAAAGAAATAAAAGACATTCAGACTAAAAAAAGGAAGAAGTAAAGCTATCTCTGTTCACAGATGACACAATCTTGTACATAGAAAACCCTAGGAAATCCACTGTAAAACCATTACGACTAATGAAAGAGTTCAGCAACATGGCAGAATATAAGATCAACCCATAAAAATCAATTCTAGTCCTACACATTGGCAGTGAACAATCCAAAAATGAAATGAAGAAATGAAACAATACCATTTATAATAGCAAAAAGCATAAAGTGGTTTGGAATATATGTAACAAGGAAAATGCAAGACTTGTGTACTGGAAACCACAAAACACTGTTGAAAGAATTAAAGAAGATCTGAATAAATGGAAAGACAACTCATGTTCTAATGCATCAGAACATTTAACATTGCTAAACTGGCAATACTCCCCAAATCTATGTATAGCTCAACATAATCTCTGTGACAATCTCAGCTGGATTTTTGCAGAAATTGACAAGCTGATCCTAAAATTCCTCTGGAAAAGCAAGAGACCCCGAATAACCAAAACAGTCCTGGAAAAGACCAAAATTGGAAGACTCACAGTTCCTGATTTCAAAACTAACTACAAAGCTACACTTACTAAGACTGGCTATACTGGCATAAAGGCAGACATGTAGATTAATAGAATTGAGAGTACAGAAATAAAACCTCACATTTAGAGCCAACTGATTTTCATCAAGGGTACTAAGACAATTCGACAGGAAGAGACTTTCAACAAGTAATACTAGGACAACTGGATATTCACATGCAAAAGAATGAATCTGGACATCTGGTTTACACCATACACAAAAACTAAGGCAAGACGTATCACAGATCTAAATGTAAGACCAGAAACTGTAAAATTTTAGAAGAAAACATAGGAAGAAATCTTGCTGAACTTGGGTGAGCAATGGTTTCTTAAGTATCAAAAGCACAAGCACCAAAACAAACAAATAAAACTGATATACGGGACTTAACCAAAATTAAAAACTATAGTGTTCCAAAGGGCACTCTCAAGAAAGTGAAAAAAAAAGAAAAGAGAAAAAACAAATTACAAAATGGGAAAAAATACAAAACAGTTGTAAATCATATATTGGACAACGGACTCATAACTAGAATATGTAAGGAACCCTAACAACAACAATAAAACTCAATTTATAAATGGGCAAAGATTTGAATAGACATTTCTCTAAAGAAGATATGCATAAGGCCAATAACCACATGAAAATATGCTCCACATCATAAAGCATTAAGGAAATGCAATCAAAACCATAGTTAATACCACTCCATAACCACTAGGATGGCTAAAATAAAAACAATGTTCAACAAGTATTAGCGATCATGTGGAGAAATTAGAATGCTTTGCACCCTCCTGGTAAGAATGGAAAAGAGTCCAGCTTATTTGGAAAACAATTAAGCTGTTTCTCAAAAAGCTAAAGAGTTACCATATGGCCCAGCAATTCTACTCCTAGGTATATACTAAAGAGAACTGAAAATATATGTCCATACAAAAGGTGAACATAACCATTCACAGGGTGTTATTCATAACAGCCAAAATACAGAAACAGCTCAAATGTCCATCAACCGATGAAAGGATAAACAAAATGCAGTATATCCATACAATGGAATATTTGGCAATTAAAAAAAAATGAAGATCTGATAACATTCCACAACGTGGATGACTCTTGAAAACATCAAGCTAGTCATAATAAAATACATTTTTATGAACTCATTTATGTGAAATATCCAGAATAGGCAAATGCATAGAGAGAGAAAGGAGATTTGTGGTTGCCTGGGGATGAGGGATGGGAAAAAATGGAAATGACTGCTAATAGGTATAGGGTTTCTTTTTGAGGGGGCATAAACTGTTTTAGGATTGGACAGTGGTAATGGTTGTACAACTCTGTGAATATACTAAAAACCACTAACCACCTTACATAGATGAATTTTAAGATATGTGAAATGTCTCAATAAAGTTATAACTCAGTCAATAGAATCTTAAAAGTAACAAGTCAGTGGGGAAAGTATAGACTCTTCAATAACTCGTACTGGAAAATTTGGCTACTCCTCTGGAAAAAGAAAATCAGTTTGATCTTACAAGGTTGAATTGTTCTCTACCTTGCCTGGACATAAGTCACCTAGGGCATTTCATAACCATGCCTGGGCCCCACCCCAAGATATTTTTATTTTTGTTTTTTAATGTTTTTATTTATTTTTGAGACAGACAGAGCAAGCGGGGGAGGGGCAGACAGAGAGGGAGACCCAGAATCTGAAGCAGGCTCCAGGCTCCAAGCTCTCAGCACAGAACCCGAGGCAGGGCTCAAACTCACAGGCTGTGAGATTATGACCTGAGCCGAAGTCAAAAGCTCAACTGACTGAGCCACCCAGGTGCCCCAAGATATTATTTTATTGGTCTTATCTGAGGTGATACTCAGACATCAGTACTTTCTTTTTAAAGCTCCTCATAAGGCTTTAGTGTGGAGCCAGAGCTGAGATCCAATTTCATATAAAATTTAAAATGAATTTAAAATGTAAGCATGGGAAGCAAAACTTAAATTTAAAATAATACATTTATAAAATCAGAGCAGGAGAGGATTTTTTGAACAAGAGACAGAAAGTATAAACAAAAGATTGGTAAATCTGACATTAAAATTAAAACTTCCTTATGAAAACTGACATTATTAATAAAGTTAAGACAACCCACAGCTCTATGTAACGAATATAATATACCAAAGATTAGTTATTCAACATATATATCTTTTAACTCCTAAAAGACAATGGCAATTAAAACTCTGGAAAAGTATACAAGAACCGATAGCACGTGGGAGAGGCGTGGGGGGTACGCATGGGAAACTTTTCACTGTGTTCTCTTTTGCAGTTTGAATCATGCGGATATATTATCCAGTTAAATACAAAGATTTTTTAACGTAAAGGGCAAAGACTCATACAATAACACGATTGGCCAATAAACAGGAAAAGTGTCCATCCCTACCTGTAATCAAAGTGTAAATTTTATTTCTTTTGAGAGAGCGAGTGTGTGCAAGAAGGATAGAGAGAAAGGGGGAGAGAGAATCCCAAGCAGGTTCCTCGCTGTCAGGATAGAGCCCAAATAGGGGTTTGATCCCATCAGTTGTGAGATCATGACCTGAGCCCACATCAAGAGCCAGACGCTTAACCGACTGAGTCGCCCGGGCACCCCAAAGTGTTAATTTTAAAAACCCTTTTATTGGGGCACTTGGGTGGCTCAGTTGGTTGGACATCTGAATTGATATCAGTTCAGGTCACGATCTCCTGGTTCCTGGATCCAGGCCCACGTTGGGCTCTGCACTGACAGCAAGGAACCTGCTTGGGACGCTCTTTCTCCCCCTCTCTCTGCCCCTCCCCCATATGCAATCGTGTGTGCCCACACATGCTCTCTCTCTCTCTCTAAATAAATAAATAAATAAACATAAAAAAAAAAGAAAAAAAGAAAACACTTTTTAAAAAATAATTTTAAAATACCATTTCATACCTACCAGATTGAAAGACAAAAAAAAAAAAAGTTAGCGAAATAGGAGTTCTCTTATTTCTGGTAAGAATATAAGTTGTTTACAAATCATTTGGGGACAGTTTCACAGTATCTTGAAAAGCACAACTTATGACCCAGTAATCGCACTGCCGACGTACTTGGGAGAGAAGACTGACATGCATGTTCAACACGGTATTATTTGCAGTGGTGAAAAAAATGTCCATCAGTAAGTGCAAGGTGATACAGTTCTACAACAGATACCACACAACCGATGAATGAATAAATGAGATTTAAATATACCAATACGGGAGCGCCTGGGTGGCTCAATAGGTTAAAGTCCAACTCTTGGTTTCCACTCAGGTCACGATTTCACAGTTTGTGAGACTGAGCCCCGCATGGGGCTCTGCAATAACAGCGTTGAGCCTACTTGGGATTTCTCTCTCCCTCTCTCTCTGCCCATCCCTGCTTGCTCTCTCAATAAGATAAACATTAATAAAAAAAAACACACATGGATAAATCTAGGTAACAATGTTGGATAAAAAATTCAAGTTCAAGGAGAACACATTGAACGTGAAGCTATATAGGTCAAAATTAAAACAACACAATACCATATGCTACTTATAGACAACAGTGTAAAGTATAAAAACATGCAAAGGAATAAGAAACATCATAGTCGGGAGAATTTTACTTCTGGGGAAGGAGGGAAGAAAATTTCCCCAAGAGATTGCATCTGTAACATTCTATCTCCGCAATAAATGAGAGAGGTAAGGATGATACAATTACCACTTGCCGGGTCTGCACAGTGGGAACACAGCGGGGCTGGGTCAGGGTTCCAAGGCAGGGGCGGGCCGTCACCTGAAGACTGACTAGAACAACCGGCACCAAGGCCACACACGGAAGCACCTTTCAGCAGCATCCAGAACCAAAACAAAGGAACAAAGCTTCCCTGGGAAAGAGGCCTGGGATGTTTGAAACTGCAGCTCCTTCCTCCCTGTCATTTTCTGGCCTCTGAAAGTGCTGTGTGGCACCCAGGCGGATGCTTAAATTGTAACTGTACTGAAAGCATTCTTGTTTCTAAGACGAGTGCCCTTTGGGATACCTGGCAGGCCATCTGGGCGCAGCTGAATTAGGGCTGGACCTGCTTTACTTGACTAGCCGGATGGACCCCCCTGAAGAGAGGGCTGTCCAAAAAGCCAAAAAACTCAAGAGAGTTTTAAAAAAGTCTTGGATAAAGCGGTGCACCTGTGCCCCAGGGTCACTCAAAAATTCAAATCTCATCCCTGCCAAGTCTTGGCTGAGTGCTCCTGGACACATTTCCAACCTTGGGTGGACTGCGTTTGCTTATCTGTGGCAGTGGGTAACACCACTTATTCTGCCTTGTCCAGAGGAGTAGTGATATTATTACTCAAGTATCAACACTTTTAAAAGTTGTAGTCAATCTGGTTGGGAATCTTTTAAAAATGTTACACGCTTCCTTGCATGCCTTCCTAAACGGTCAAGGGAACATCATTTAACCTTTTCTGGACGACTCAAGGTCACAATTACCAGCAGAGCATCACTTATCAAAATGATGACCACCTGCCTAAGGGTCATTCCTCCTAAGGAGATCCCAGCTCTTAAGCAGGTACTTGCCCTTCCTGCCGTTCCGACCTCTGTCCACTCTTACTGTCAACTCCCAGTTGCTCCGTGGGCATTTTTCCTCTCTATGCTGGTCTCTTTACAGCCTTTCCTTTGCTGCTTCCTTTCAGCTGTCGGCTTGGAAACGGGATGACACAACATATACATAAAAGTTAAACAGAGTCTGAGGGGGCTGGTGTGAAGAAAATCGTAGGAACTGGAGTCCTGGCTGATTAGAGGTCTTGACTATATGCAGATAAGCAGGACCACAGGTAGGACAAGTCCTGAGGAGCACACAAGAGGGGACCCACTGCCTTCTGTGGGATATTATGGGACATATCATGGGATGAACTATATTCAAAACCACAAGCACCCCTTCTGTCCACTTTGCATGGGGGCAAATCCTGCCACGGGCCTGGCAGGACTGGTCCCAGGGACTCCAGTCAGCACCCTTCCACTTTTCCAGGCTGCGGGAATACAGAGCTGCCTGCCCCTCCATCACAGCAGCTGACCACAGGTTAACTTCCCCAAATATCCTAGGCATTTTTAGACAGGAATAGAACATTTGTGAAGAATGTGAAAATTTCTTTTAATTCCTAAGGTTTCATTACACAGCAGCAAATATTTACTTATACACCAAGTGTTTATTGGAATCCTACAATGCAGGAAGCAATGTGCAGGAATTGGGATGTAGCAATGTGCAGGACAGAGAGAGGCTACATGAATACTGGTTCCCTTTTCTTGTCAACACTTGCCAAATGTTGCTCAAGAACCTCCAATTTACGCACGCGCGCGCGCGCGCACACACACACACACAGTCTTGCAGCCTGGGGAGTAAAGGATATGAATTTTTGAGAGCTTCCAATACCTGTAGTTCCAGCTCTCCTCTTGAGATGCTGTTACACAGTAAGAACTAGACTTTACTCCTCTGGCATCCCTCCCTCTATTCTTAGCCGGACCCCAGCAATAATCAGCAACTTCAAGGACTCTCAAACTGTGTTTCCCAAAAGGTTGCATGGACGGCCACCATTGCGCCCACTGGAACCTTCGTCAGGACCTGTGTCCAGCCCCACAATCTGTTCAGCAGGAAGCAGAGTGAGAGTCCTTAAAAACCCATTTCCCGAGCTTAAACCAGGGCTCCCTCCCCAAAGGCCAGCAAGACAACCATAAAAAGTCCGGCTCTCCCTTTGCCTGTGTTCCCAGATGGCAACAGCCTACCCAGGTGGGCCCTGACCCCCGCCGCTGTCTTCTTCTCCCAAATCCCATGGAACAAAACCAGGAGCAAACGAGACCACCAAGCCCAGATTATGCTCAGGACGGGACCTCGGCACAAGCTCATCACACCCTGTTGATTACACTTTATACGGTTCTGTTATACAGGAACAAAGATGAATCAAGCACTCTCTCCTCAGAGAGCTTCTAATCAAAATGAGGAGCAAAGAGCAGAGAGACCCAGTTCACAAGACAGGCCTTCATCCCGGGCAGCTAACCCCCAGAGCGGCTGCTAGCATCTCGATGCACCTCCTTCTGATCATGGGGTACAGGGCCCTGCCCGGTTTTCCTTCTCCTGACTTACGGCCACCCCAAATCACAAAAATGCCTGTTTGCAACTTTCTCTGAGGCCAGATTATAACAAGCCCTATGCAGCCTCTAGGCACCAATTGGCAGGCCCAGAAAACCCCGTCACCACAGGGCCTGCCTGCTGTCCTGCGTGTGCCACAGGGCCCTCAGGGGGTGTGGTCTGGCTGATGACCACTTCCCTGGGCCTCACCCCCCACAGCCCATCCCTGCTTCCTGAGCCAGGGCAGGGCCCCCAGGAAACCGCTCACCACAGCTTTGACAGCAGTCTTAGATCAGGCCCCTCCCTTTGAGGTCCGTGGTTCCAGCTAAAAGAGACTCCTCAGACTAGCCGGGCGGATGCAGCACAGAGCTGAACAGTTAGAGTCCAGGCAGAACCCAAGATAAGCCCCCGTCACAATCCTCTTGCCACCTACGCAATCTGCCCAGGCCTCCCCTCCCCTCCCCCTCCTTCATCTTCCCCACCCCTTTCACTCCCTCTTGGAACATAAGTTATCTGTAGGACCCTGGGAGAGGGGCGGATAGCCTTCCCAGCTGTGAGGCAGGGCGGAGAGGCCAAGGACCACGGTGTGATTCATCAGGGCTGTTTAAAAGCAGGGGGATTTCCAGGGCAAGGGAGGGCCAGGGCTACCCCCAGCTCACCCGTCGCCTGGGAAAGAGGCACACACCTGGGAGTCCAGCATCCTCAACCCCACCATCCGGAACCTAGGATAGGGTAGAAAAGTCTCACTAACGAGAAAGCTTACGCTAACCAAGGTTTCTGTTTTTACCTCCCTCCAATTCCCCACCCCTGCCTAACACTTGAAATGCAAAGCCTTTCATTCAGAGTCCTTGGCGATGGCATTTAATATCTTGGACTACCCCTGCACAATTTGTGTGGAGAAATAATAAGATTATCATGTATTGAACACCTCTGTAGGCTGTGCGAAGCACTGAACATTGGTTCTCATTGTTCGTGGTCACACAATACCGTACGTGGTAGGAACGATGACTAACGCCATTTTACAGGTGAGAAACATAGACTCAGAGGTTAGCACCGCAGGGCTAGCAAGCTGGAAAGCTGGGATCCAAATCCAGGTGCACCCAATTCCAAACCCTGCCCCTCAGTTCCACAGTGGGCTGCTTAACTGGGTTTCAAGCAAAGAGACAAAGGGAAATACTTCCCTCAGGCATTATCTCAAATATCCCTTGTTCAGGAGGCTTCCCAGGCCACCCCATCTAAAAATGCCATCTCACCCCTTCCACGGTAATGTGCATCCACCTTCCCTATCCGTGTTTCTGCTTATCGCTGACACGCTTTCTATTCACTTTCTACCTTGCTTTACTGTTGGCTTCCCCCGCTAGAAGCCAGTGCCACGAGGTCAAGGATTTTTGTTATCCTTTGTTCACTGCTGTGTCCCCTGCATCCATATTCATATACAGTAGGTGCCAAATAAATGTTGAATAAATGAATACTTTAAAATACACCTTAAGAAGCATAACTGGAAGAAGAAAAAGAGGATGATCCATCCATTCAGGGGAAGAAGTGAGATGAGAAAAAGAGAGCAAGTTAGGAGCCCTAAGAGGAGTCCAATTAAGAGGAAATGAAGGTCTGCCAGGTCCCCTGTGGACTCCAGTAAAGCCTTTCCTGCTGGCAGTAGTGATTTCCAGCTGCCAAGGCCCCAGCCTGAGGGCTTCTGCTGGGGAGGGCAGGCAGGCAGCCCTGGAACAAAGGCCTATGGACACGCAGCTGGCCAGAGAGGCGGCACAGAGCAGAGGCCTGGGCCAGAAGGGCAGCCTGGGGTGGGGGGAGGGAGGCAAATGAGGAGCTGAAGAGGCCCCTCAGTGCAGCTGCAAAGGCAACACCCTCCCAAAGCCAAGAGTCCCCTCAACCCCCAACACAACAGAGAATAGCTAGATGGCGCCACAATTAACCCTCCAAAGTCAGCACCGGGCCTGGGCTTGTGGCAACCCCTCCAGGCTTGGAGCCAGAGCCTTCACAAAGTTCTGGGAGCGGGGGGAGGTGAAGGGGCCAGCCACAAGTCTGGAACACAGTCCCTGTTCCCCTACAGCCCTGGTCATCACTCAGGCCATGGCCTTTGGCCTCCTCCTGTGTAAACACAGTGACCCTGGGTTAGCTGTGGATTTGGTAAGCCAAATGTTTACCCTGGAGCTGATATCACAGGCCACGGATGTAAACTTCCACCATAGGATCCTGGTATCTGCCATCTCCTATGGCACATATGGGACATATCCAGTAACTGTAAAGCTCTTGAGAGTTCCTCCCAGTCACAGGGAACTCTTTATTTTGTACAGGAGCTCATGGAGCACTTTCCACGTCTCTGGCTTCATCTGATCCTTACCACAGCCTCTATAGGAAACACAGGCAAGCACCCCACTTTACTCCAGTGGAAACGGGAGTCTGAAAGATGTGTGACATGCCCAGGTCATGTTGGAGAAAGCATGGATTAGCCAGAGAAGGAAATCTGAGTTCTAGTCCCTATCTGGCCAACAGGGATAAGGCTCAAACCACCTCACATCTCTGGGCTCTGCAGCCTTCATGTGTAGATAGAGCAGGCTAGTCAGAGGTGCCTTCCAGCTCAAGCGAGTCTACCAATCTTTAATGCTATGCAGTAGAGCCAGGATTAAAACTCAAGCAAAATCCTGTGCTGGACTCCAAGGCCATCGCTTGTCGGCCTTGGCTAAGATCAAGTGGACTCCAAGGCTAGTGCTCTTTCCACTCTCCTTAATAGGCCACGTCTACTAAAAGGCAGTGGAAAAGCCCCGCAAAACAGCTTTTAAAGCACTCCCTCTGCTTCTAGGACTTGGTTTACCCAGAGCAGGATATCCAGGGAGCCAAGGGGTTGCCCTGCCCTCAGGGAAGGGAAAGGGTTCAGCAGCAGGAGTATTAACAGCAGGCTTAGAAGGACGAGATGAGGCACCCCAGGATCACGGGAAGGGATGAATAACAGAACGGGTACATCTTCCTTGGATTCTTACTCTCTAGGTTTTGTGCTGGGGATGGTTGGAATGAAGTCAATCCCAGCTGAAGTCAATCAGGATTCCACTCTCAGTCCAGCAAGGAAGGTGCTAGAAAGGCACTTTCCAAAAAGGAAAGCAAGCGATGTGCTCAAAGGGGAAGTCCTCCTGGGCTGTCATTACTCTCCCTACTTACTATTTCTTAAGCAAGGTCGATGTGATTGGGCTGCATGAAGAGGCAGGGCTGGGGAGACTCTGGGAACCCCCAGTCTAGGGTTCAATGTAGTATGATGCCGTCTGAGTCGCCTCACGAGGGGCTCCGGAGCAGAAGACAGCCTCCTTCATCAGCCAACAGTTTAGCAAATGGCCTCAAGAATGAAACCCTTGCCGTGGCCACTGAGACCGCCTCCCCACCCCCACCCCGGGCCACACCTCTCCAGCCTCCTACCAGTACATTTCCCACTCCGTTCTTCCTTTTGTTTTCAAAAGCAGCGCCAAGGAGTAAAAGTAGCTACCGAAAAATGTCCCGAAATTTCAAGTTTGCACGTCTTATCCTAGCTTCCCAAACCAAAGAGCTGAGAAGAGAGGAAATTAACCAAACAGATTTCAGGAGTGGGTGAGGTCGAGGTAGACAGTGGCAGTCAGTGGCTTCTATGCCTTCGGCTCCCGACACCTCATTTCTGGCACCCCCTCTAATCCCTTCAGTACAGGAGGAGAGATTCCCAACAGCGAGCACCGTGTGGCACCAACCCGGAACAGGCTGCTGGCGCCCCTTGGGCTCCCTGGACCAAAGGTTGGGGTCATTCCGCAAAAGGGTCCACCCGGCCCGGGGCCCACAGTCCGAGGCAAGGGCCAGCCCTAGGGCGACCGAGCGCGCAGGGGGAGCCGGTGGGCGCAGCCTCGCGGGCTTCCCCACTTTCAAACGGGGCCTCCCGGAGCCACCTGGCGCGCTCGCTCCTTTTGTTTCCGGGGTGGGGGCTACAGGACAGAAAATGTCTCCGTGCACGAGCCTCCCGCGCACCGGTCCTCTGCCGGGAGGTCGCCTTGGAAGGCGCCAACACGGCCCCGGGCCCTCCTCAACCGCCCCGAGTCCTCACCCCGCGGGGGGCTGGAGCGAGGGCCCGGGAGTGGGGAGAGGGGGGTCTCGGAGGGGCTCTAGGCGCTGCCGCTGGCGGAGGGAGAGGGGAGAAGCGAGGGGCACTCACCGCACGGTCGCCACCACGCTGGGTCCGGCACGCTCGGCGCGAGAGGCAGCCCAGGTGCGGCCGCGACGCGGGCGCGAGTTTGAAAGTCGCTCTCGGCAGTGGCTGAGGCTGCCCGCCGCTCCCGCCCACTGCCCAGCCCCTCGGCTGTCCGGGACTCGGCCCGCTGCAGGCGCGGCCCCCGGGGACCCCAGCCCGCGCGCGCCTTCCCAGCGCCCGGCAGGAAGTCGGGGCCGGGCGAGCGCAGCCGGAGCTGCGGCGGGAGGGAGGAGAGAGGGAGGAGCGGGCCAGGAATTTTTCCAGTGGGTGGAGACTCGGGCCCGCCGCTGGAATCCAGCAATTGGCGGCTCCGCGGGGACCCGGGGAAACTTCGCGACGCGGCGAGCTGGAGCCCGGGGTAAAGGGGATCGTGCGCCGCTAATGATTAACCCCGCAGGTGGGGCGAGCGCGCCGCCCGGACGGTGACCGTCCCGCCCCACGCGAGCGGCTCCCGGGCCGCCTAGATGTTCGTAGATTCAATGACGCACGTGGTGGGGGTCACCCCGGTGTCATAGCCAAACATCCCTCTTTGTGCGGACAGGAAAGGGGGCTTTCTAGTAGGACATTAGTTGTGATCGGCATCGGGGGTCTCGATCCTGCTGGAGCAGGTCACCTCGGCCGTTTTGAGTCCGAAAGGCACGTCAAGAATGCCTCACCGCAGCTCGGTCCCTGTGACCCTTTACAAATGTAAATCCAAGCCTCTGAGAAGCTGACGAGACGAAGAAACTGGTAACTTGGCGGGAGTCCACCAAAACTCGGTGGATAAAACAAGATGCGGAAACCTGTGTAATAGAGAACCACGTTTTCGTGAAACGAAGACAGAGAACCCGTCTCCTTCCGTTTTTATGTCTTTATGTAATCTTATGGGTATGGAAAGGCACACACCTGGGAGGGGGGGAGGCTCTCAATAAGGACAGGCTAGATTTTGAGCAAGATCATAAATTTTAAAATGCAAAATAATTCATCAAGAAAGCTAGACAAAAGATGCTGTCCAGCACAAGGCAGGAGAGAAGCCCAGGGTGGGACCCCAGCAGAGGTCCCACTGGGTAGGCATTGCCACCAGTTCCTAGTGAGAAGGAATGGGACACTGATACAGAATCGCTAGGTTCTGTGTAGACAAATGTGTATAGTAAACGACAAGTAAAGTTCTCGTCAAAAAGAAAACAAGCTTAAAAAAAAAAAAGCTCCAGGCAAATGCAAACTCCAGGTGATTTACAGGGAGGGGAGGGGAGTTGAGACGGCGGGCGCGGAAGGAAATGGCTTTCAGGTGACTTTGAAACAGGATCCTGGCAGAGGGTGGGGTGTAGACTGCGGGGCTCCTGGCTCCAGACGGCCGGGAAAGGGGTAAGCGCCGGGCCTGACCGGCCCCGGAAGCCGGGCCCACATGCCTCGGGGAGGGAGGGTCTGCTCCAAGCTTGCAGAGCCCTACATTCGCGGACTGGGAAGGTGAAAGCCGAGATTGCGGAAGGAGTTTGGGGGTAAACAGCCGCCGCGGCTCTACCAGATACAGCCGGCCAGGCTCCCGTGAGAAGCCCAAGTCCCGTCCTGCCTTCCAGGGGGCAGTCCCTCCTCATGCTTCTGCCTTTCTTTGATCCTTTCTTCTCTGATCACCTGAATCATACCAATCCCGTCCTGCCCACCTCAAATTCCAGCGTCCAAAGAAGGCCCTTGACTTGGCTAAGCCATTCCTGAGTGCACTCCTCACGCCTTAGCCAGGACAGCAGAAGAGTGTCAATGACCGTAATAATGACTCATTTAGTGGAGGCTTACCATTTGTAGGGAGTGGTGCTATGCTGTTGACATTGCCTTCCTCTATCCTCACAGTTACCTTGTGAGCTAGTAAGTATCCTTATCCCCAGTTTACAGACAGGATAACTGAGGATCAGAGGTATCTATAGCAACTTGACCAAGATTACATAACCAGCAAAAGCAGAGTCTGACAAGATCCCAGATAGGTCCAACATTTGAGTGCTTACTAACCCTAAGTCCTTCATACAAACAACTGTAGTCACAGAAGAAGCTGAGGCAAGGTCAGCCACACAGCTAGTGTGCGACAGACCTGGGGAAAGCTGATCTTCACCATCTTTTCTGCCTTCTTTTTGACACCTGTTATATTCAGTTCAGAACTTCATTATAATGTCTTGCATTGCTTCTAATTGTTTTGATATACATAACTTATTTCCTAAAACAAAAACAAAAACTGTAGTCTTTCCTTATGGCAGAAGTCATATAGGAAGTACTCTGTCATGCAGTGCTGAATTCAGATGAAATAACCCAGTTTGTGAGAAATCAGACAATCTCACCTCTAAGGATAAAGACCTGTGTCTGGGCCCAGACTCCACCAATTAGAGCCTCCCTACTTCCTGCCCCTTCCCAATTCTTGCTTTAGTAGCTGCACCCTCCCTACTATTAAATCATTTATTATTATAATAATACCTTGTGCTTCAGTAATGCCTTTAATCCAAGATCTCAAAGTGTTCTAACAAATACAGATTAATTCATCATCACAGTATCCCCACAGAGATGGGGAGATGGAGGTGTTCTCCCCCATTTTATGGGTGAGAAAACCAAGACAGCACAGATGATTGAAATGACTCACTATGGAGATCAGTGGATGGGTTACTTCTCCCGGGCCCTTCCCCCGCTCCTTCCTAGCTCTTGGCTGCCAACATCAGCATCAAAATTTCAAATCCCAGAGACAAAGACCATTGAGTTTTCACAATAAAGGACATTTCCAAACTGTCATTTCAGCTGCTCCATTGTGGTAGACCTCAGGAGAGGGAGGGGATGTAAACGCGGTGAAGGTCCCCTGAGGCTCTCTGTGTCCAGCTCAGAGGAGGAACCTGGGCGGCTGGGATGGGGGGAGGGAATCCTCTCCAAGGTGACCTAAAAAGCCCAGCCAAGCTTTGAGGTCTCTTCCAGAGTTTCAAGTTGCATTTTAGTAATGTTTCTCAAAGTGTGAGCCACAAGCAACAAAATAAAAGACGAATTAAACGTCATCAAAATCTAAAACTTCTATGCCTCAAGGGTCATCAAGAAAGTAAAAAGACAACCCAAAAATGAGAGGAAATTGTTGTAAATCACTTGTCTGATAAGAGATTTACCTAGAATATATAAAGAATTCCTACAACTCAATAAAAAAAAAATCCAATTTAAAAATGGGCAAGGGGCACTTGGGTGGCTCAGTTGGTTAAGCATCTGTTGGTTTCGGCTCATGTCATGATCTCATGTGTGAGATTGAGCCCCTAGTTGGTCTCTGCACTGACAGTGCAGAGCCTATTTGGGATTTGCTTTCTCTCCCTCTCTCTCTGCCCCTTCCCTGCTCAAGTTGCACATGCATGCTCTCTCTCTCTCTCTCTCTCATTTAAGTAAAATAAAAATGGGCAAAAAATCAAATCAACATTTCTCCAAAAAAGATATAGAAATGGCCAATAAGTGCATGAAAAGCTACTCAACAACATTAACCACCATGGAAATGGAATAAAAAAAACAATGAGGGGTGCCTGGGTAGCTCAGTCCGTGAGCCAACTCTTGATCTCTCCGGTAGTGAGTCCAAGCCCCACATTGGGTGTAGGCCTTTCTTAAAAAAATAAACATTAAAAAAATTTTAAGGGGCACCTGGCTGGCTCAGCCAGTGGAGCGTGCGACTCTTGATATTGGGGTCATGAGTTTGAGCCCCGAGTTGGGTACAGAGATCACATAAAAAAATAAAATCTTTAAAAGAAACTTTTTTAAATGAAATTTCACTATATACCCATTAGAATGGCTAAAATCAAAAACACATATAATAATTAGGGTTAATGAGGATATGGAGAAATTAGAACTCTCATACATAAAAGATCAAACAGTGAACCCATGACTCAGCAATTCCACTCCTAGGTATATACAAGTAAAACCTTGGTTTGCGAGCATAATTGGTTCCAGAAACCTGCTTGTAATCAAAAGCACTTGTATATCAAAGCGAATTTCAAGAACCATTGGCTCAGTTGTGATCATGTGACATTGGGCGTCACGTACTACTCATATTGCAAGACATGGCTTGTTTATCAAGTTAAAATTTATTAGAAATGTTTGCTCATCTTGCAGCACACTGGCAGAACAAGTTACTCGCAATCCAAGGTTTTACTGTATGTACCCAAGTATGTCCATACAAAACCTTGCACACGAATGTTTATAGAAGTACTACGCAATAGCCAGAAGGTAGGCACAACCCAAATGTCCATCAGTTGATGATGAATGGATAAAATGTGTATCTGTACAATGGAATATTATTTAGTCATAAAAAGGAATGAGGTAGTGGTTGGTGCTACAACATGAACGAACTTTGAAATCATTACGCTAAGTGAAAGAAGCCAGCCACCAAAACCCATATACGTACAATTCCATTTATATGAACTGTCCAAAATAAGCAAATCTATACAGACAGAAAGTAGATTCGTGGCTGCCTTAGAGCTGGGGTAGGGGTGGAGGGAAGTTGGAAAAAGATGGGGAATAGTTGCTAACGGGTTTGGCGTTTCTTTTAGGAGTGCTATAGACACTAAAAATAGTGATTAGACCAAAAAAAAAAAAACATTAAATTGTATACTTTAAGTGGGTGAACAGTGTGGTATGTGCAATATATCTCAACAAAACTGTTATTTTTATTTTAAAAAGTGTGAACTCCTACCACCTGTTCCAGAATTACCAGACTGCCTGTACTCAGAATCTATCAGAATCTATCAGATAGAATTCTATCAGATTGCAAGAATCTTTGGTAGGCAGGACCCAGCTCTGTATTTTCTCGGAGAACACTGAATGAAGTTCAACGTAACACAATGCCCTTACAAGACAGTGATTCAGAGCCTTGTGGCCCCCAGGCTTCCTGAAATGAATAAAATGGAAGGTCTGTAACTCACTCTGAGAGGGCAAAGGCCTGGGGGTTGGGTAGGGGGGAGAACTGAAATCCCTGTCCTGAAGTTCTTTATTAATTGCTTCTTTCCCCAAGTCTAAACCCCGTATTGTCAGAAAAAAATCTGACATCAGAAAGGGGAAGAAGGTGTGGGGGAAGGGAGAGGAAGACTCCCCCCCCCCCCCCCCCGCCCCTACCTTCAGGCTCCCAGCCACTGCTGTGAAGAGCTCTTGAAGGAAATGAGCTGTTTGTTTGAGTTTGTGTCTGCAACAGAAACATTTGCCAATCACTTGTGGTTTTTCAAGAACCTGGGAGCTGCTTGCGAACCATTTCTGGAGATCCACTTATGTTCACCTTCGTTATCGGCAGATAAAGGAGCTGTAAGTCAGCATTTATGACACCTGAGACCAGAGAGCTGGCACTAAGATATCAGCCTTTAAGGGTCTAGGGGTTGATTTACACACTGTCCTTTCTTGGATTTTCCGCCTTTGTGCCAGATGTTTTTCTATTTGCACCATCACCTGTAAGATGGATGAGGTATAAACATGGAACAGTCAAGCTTTCCCCAGCTTAATGCTAAAGTGAAAGATTTTCTGGGGTGGGTTCAGAAACTATTAGCTGAAATGGTGTTGTGAGTTGTCTGTGTACTTCTTTATCTGGGTTAATATCCCATAGGACTGTCTGCTTCTAGCTGAGATTTTCAGACCTGGGCATTCATAAGAATCATCTGGGAACTTTCTGACGCAGGACTGAAGCCACCCCTAGGAATCTGCATTTTAATAGCAAGTGATTCAGATGTATAGACCACATGTGGGAAAAGTGATCTGAATTCTACCTTTTGTCTTTTCCCCTCCTGGCCCTTCCTCTTCCTCCCCTCCTTCCCCAAACCCAGGCCTTGAAATAGAAGAAACCCTGCAAATCCAATGCTCCAAAGATAAAAAGGTATGACTCTTAAGACCTCACGATGTTGGAACAAATCAGGCTATGACATGTAATCAGATGAAAGAGTTCCACCCTGATTCATGTGAAATGCTTCATCCTCAACACCTCGGTGACAAGTGGGGCGGGGTGCACCTACGAAGTACGATACTGTAATGCTCGGAAAACAAATTAATGAGAGCTTAATTAGGAGGTAATTGCCCAGTTACTTGCAGATGGAAGCAGTTCTTCCTAACTGTAATTTTGGTTGTTGATGTTTTCCTTCTAGACAGGGGCCTGTCGGTAGACTCAGCCCTGGCTTCTCCATCTTGCCCAAAGAGTACAGAGGAGTTGTTCCAAGAAACCAGTGGGGCCCAGGTCAGCATACTCTTTCTTTGGCTTCTGTGCCAGCCCCTGCAGGAAACATGGGTTGGTTATAACCAGATTAGGGCAACTGGGACCCAGTCCCCTCTATTTTCCTAAGTCACCAGCATCTCCCCCAGGAGAAATGAGGAACGGATCCAGGGGTGGAAGGAATAATCGTTCCTCCATACGAACAGTGACCAGACTCACAGACCCCACGCAGTCCTATCTTATTCGTGGCTGCCAGCCCCCCCCCCCCCCCCCACTCCATGGAAACCTCACCTACCTTCACAGGCAGTGCTTTGTGGAGACCACCCTGGCTCGCTGTCCTCTTCACCCTCCTGCTACATGACTGCACTCTTCTCAGCCCGAGAGGGTTGTCAGGGCTTCTTCCAGTCCCGAAAACCTTGGATTCTGTCATCCTAAGGAATCCCAAACTGGATCATTCAGCGACTAGCTCTCTTTCCTCTTCACCTCCAAGCTTGATTGACTAGGGAGAAAAATCTGGCTTCCTACCCCCTGACTCCATAATCCAAATACCCTTACCTGAGGCCTGTGGTTGTCCTCAGCCTGCTAGGAAGATTAGGGGGGTAGCATTGTGCCAGGAGCAGTGCCAAGTGCTCCGTGAGTATTCTCATTCCATCCTCCCAACCATCCTTTGAGGCAATAGTTCTCTCCCATTTTACAGGTGAGAACATCAAGCGTCAGGTCAAGTCACATGCCCCAGGTTATGTAGCTCTTAGCAGCAGACCCAGGACAGGTTCCCAGGCCCCTCTGCAGCCGAAACTTGTACAACCAAAATGCCTTACCTGGCTCCCAGGGAGCAATCAGACTCCAACAGATGGGAACAACTTGAGTAAATTAAACCCAAGGAAAGAAACGTCCCCTCCCTGCTCTTCTGAACCAAACTGCTGTGAATTGCCTCGCAACTGACTGGAAAGCCTGCTGGGCTCACAAGTAAATTACAGACCTGTTCCAGGGGCTGGTGTATCGAGTGATTGGGAGAAAAGGAGGAATGTGTTCAAGGTCATAAGATGGTGGGGGGCGGGGGGAGCAAAAGTCTCTAAATACTGGTGACCTCTCAAGCTAGCTGGCTCTGAAAGGTAAGGCAGGACCTGGCAAGCACAGACTCTGTAGTCCTAATCATGGCTCTGCCGCCTATCCCCCAGGAATAGAACTCAGAGAACACCCTGCCCTGCCTGCCCCTGGAGAGACAGGAAGCAAAGCTGCGGTTTACCAAGTCCTGCTGGAGGGAGTAGAGAGTCGGCTTCCTCCTGGGCTCAGAGACTCCTGCAGAATTATTTCCAGAACCTTCCTCAGCCCAGCTGCCTGCCCGCTACCAGTCCTCACAGTGGAATTTGCTGTTCCTATGACAACACTCCTGCCGGCTCCCTCCCCCAGCTCACCTACATCCCTGTGACCTCATGGAAAGGCACATTCCCGGGCATCCAGACCAGATAAGGAGGGTTTTGCAGTCTCTCTGGAAGCATGGTGGTTAAGAGCCCATGTTTTGGAGTCAACATGCCTGAATACTGCTGTTTGGTCAAGCCATTTAATCTCTCATTGTCTCAGTTTCCTCATCTGAAAACGGGGTGAGTAGTAATACCTATCTCATAGGGTGTTTTCCAGGAATAAGTGAGAAAACATTTGTAAGGAACACATGGTTCCTAGTCCACAGAAAGAGGTAGCTTATAACGTTATTTGTATTTTTGCTTCTAAGTGTTAGGTTCCCAAGCCCCACCTCAGCATCCCAGTTTCCCTAATGCCATTTCGAGTCAAAGAATCTTACAACTGGAAGAGACCCTAGGGGTGCCTGCGTGACTCAGTCGGTTGAGCCTCTGACTCTTGATTTCAGCTCAGGTCATGATCCCAGGGTTATGGGATCAAGTCCCATGTCAGCTTCCATGCTCAACATGGAGCCTGCTTGAGATTCTCTCTCTTTCTTCCTCTGCCCCTCTCCCCCTTTCCCCCACTCATGCACTCTCTCTCTCTCTCTCTCTCTCTCTCTCTCTCAATCTCTCTCTAAAATAAAATAAAATTTTATTTTATTTTTTTTTTCAACGTTTATTTATTTTTGGGACAGAGAGAGACAGAGCATGAACGGGGGAGGGGCAGAGAGAGAGGGAGACACAGAATCGGAAACAGGCTCCAGGCTCTGAGCCATCAGCCCAGAGCCCGACGCGGGGCTCGAACTCACGGACCGCGAGATCGTGACCTGGCTGAAGTCGGACGCTTAACCGACTGCGCCACCCAGGCGCCCCTAAAATAAAATTTTAAAAAAGAAAGAGACCCTAGAAGTCACCTAAGTACTTTTTCTTTATGCAATTTTCATATATATCTCTAAGAATGAAATAAAATCAGTAAAGAACTTAGCACCTGCCCGGGATATGTTTAATAAGTGTTAGGGTGTGTGATAGTTAAGGTTATAGGTCAACTTGACTGGATCATATGATGCCCAGACATCTGGTTAAACATTATTTCTGGGTGTGTCTATGATGAGAGTGTTTCCAGAAGAGACTAGCATTTGAATGGGTCAACTGAGTAGAGTGGATTGTGGATTAGGTGGGCATCCTTCAATTCATTGAGGGCTTGCACAGAACACAGAAATGAAGAAAGGTTGAATTTGCTCTCTGCCTGACTGTGTGAGTTGGGACACTGATCTTCTCCAGACCGCAGCACTCCTGGTTCTCAGGGGCACCTGGGTGGCTCAGTTGGGTAAGCATCTCACTTCAACTCAGGTCATGATCTCACGGCTCATGAGTTTGAGCCCCATGTCAGGCTCTGTGCTGACAGCTCAGAGCCTGGAGTCTGCTTCAGATTCTGTGTCTCCCTCTCTCTCTGCCCCTCCCCTACTCATGCTCTGTCTCTGTCTCTCTCAAAAATAAAAAAAACATTAAAAAAAAATCTTTTTTAAAGAGAAGAGCCAGAAAACAATTAGAGAATAGTCGAAGGCCTAACTGTGTGGTATCTTCTGTGTTCTTAGATGGGACTATTACCACAGCTGAACAGAGGAAAGAGATTCTCTCCCTTTTTACAAATGACCCAGAAGAGATGACCCAGGATGTTTGGGAAATAGCCAAGTGCCATTCAAACTCAAGTCTGGTGGAAAATGTAATCTCTAGCTGCATTAAAATGGAGCTATGACAGAATGAGGAATGACAGTGGGATGAGGACACTAGTTTCTTCCATGTGGCCCCTGAGCCAATTCTGAAGGCGTTTCCAGAGAGGACTCAATTCCGCATGTGCCCTTCCTCACCTGCACCCACCCTCTGGGTCTGCTCTCCTCCCCCAGGAGAGAGAAGTTGAGAGAAGTCTGAGGCACAGAGTCACTTCTATTCTCCACTAGCCCAGATGTCCTAGGGACCCTTCCCTGGGAGGTCTCAGCCATTAAGCAAAGATCTACATTCTCACTTCCTCCTCCTTTCCCTCCATCCTCCCTCCCTGATGTGAGGAGACCGCAGAACTTACTACGGGGATGCACCCCCGACCCCCCGGCACACGAGTGGATGTTTATTTCCCACTGAGAAGAGCTGCACACAGACCTGACTCCTATAGCTCCCACACTTGTTCCCACAAGTTTCTAATCCACATTCATGGCAGTTCTGTTAATGTGCCAGGCATTATGTTGGCTCCTGGCAAGGACATAAAAGTATCAGACCCCATCTCTGACCTCAACCAGGTGGGAGAGGGGATAAACTGCAGACGTTTAACAGTAAGATCTTTAAAATGCCATTGTAGACAATGGAAGCAGACACGGTATAAGTTCGCTGTTTTTTTGATAATTCTACACGGCACTAAAAGCCAGAGAGCAGAGAACTTATGCATGCTAGAGGCTAGAGTAATGAGGAAAGACTTCTTGGAGGAGGAGGCTTCTAACTAGAGTCTTGAGAGACAGGATTTCGGGGGGCTGAAGAGGAGAGGAAATATGAGGAGCAGAAGACAGTACTGGGAAGGCGAACCTATGGTCAGGATTGGTCTGTGTGTGACGCTGGCACATCTCGGGTGAGCCATCTCGGGTGCACTGGTATTGCAGCCTGGTCATTCTTTTCAGGTGTCTCGGCCAAGACCTGAACTTGATCATCAGGCAGAGACTTCTTCCTCCCAGATATTCAGACCTAATGACTCTGTATTAGTAAGAATTCTTTTGGTTGCAAGTGACAGAGACTCGACACGAACTTAAGTAGAAGGGGCTTTGTCTCTTAGAACTAAAAAATCCAGGCATGGAAGTACGTTAGCTTGCAAGATCGTCAGGGCACAGCTGCCTCTAGGGGCTCTGATATGATTTTACGGCTCTGTTTTCTCTCCCTTTTTCTACTCTTACTAAGAACCACTTTATAGGCTGGCTCTCAAGGCAAGGCAGGGAAATGGCTGTCCAGGGCCTGAGATTCACATTCTCTGAGGTTATCAACCCCAGTGGAAAGAGTAGAAGTTTCCCTCCTATTCCCTCTTCATACCCCCTTGTCGGGATCCCTGACCAAAGAGGTAAAAGAGGTTCCCTGACAGAGTCCCAAAGTTGGCTGTCCTGTGGGGAATACCTGTGCTCTTTGGGGTGCCCCCAAAAGGCTGAAAGGACAGTATGGGGGAGAAGGCAAGGCTGTGCTACATTGTTCCGGAAAACCCCGTTCCCTGTTATGGACTTCACAGGTAGAGACATGTCCCCACTTCTTCCCATCCCTAATAGCTAGACTCTTTTCATAGGAAAACAAATGGTTAATTGCTAGGAAGGCTTGTGTAGGGACAACAGGTATCTATCACAGGACACTGCAGCAGGGTTAGTAACTGGATAAACATCCAAAGGGATGTAGGTGTTTGAGGAGCGGGGTCCAGCTCAGAAGACTGGGTTACGCTGGTATGCCTTTATACCATGGAAAATTCAAGAAATGGATTTGGTGATGAGCAGAACGGAATCCTTGCTACAGGCCAGAACTCACTTAAAGGGCTTGGGTGGCAGCTTCAGGACCGTAGGACTGTAGAGCAAGGACACAGTAGGTGTCATCCTCAGGAAGAGCAAAATCTCAGAGCCTAAGGCTGCCCTGGACTCAATATTGGGTGGGAATTGAAGGCATTTCGACACTGCTCATTCTCTGCTTTTGAGTTCTCAGTAGGCAGCATGCTCTGGAGGCCCCAGGATAAGGGAGCAGCAGCTACCAGTCACTCCGGATCAGAATCATAGAGGAAGAAAGCGAGAGGAGACCTAGGGCAGTGCTGTCCAAAAGACCTTTCTGTATTCATGGAAGTGTTCTGTATCTGCAACTCCCATTATGGGAGCCACATAGGGCTACTGAGCACTTACGGTGCGGCTAGTGCAACTGAGAAATTGAATTGTTGATTTTATTTAATTGAAATGAGTTTACATTTCTATGGCCACCTCTGGCTAGTGGCTATGGGCTAGATACTAAGTCTCAGAGAACATCCTTCCTCCATGCACCTCCAGGGCTTGGAAGGGAAAAAGGCAGGATAACTTGGAATGGAACATCCCAGTGAACGATCTACGTCAGGAAAGGCAGATGGCGCAGAATTGGGAAATGAGGAAGACCCCTGGTGTCAGCCTCCTTCCTAGACACAGACATCAGTTGCCTGAACTCTGGCAACTGTCACCTAGCCTCTCCCCCTGAGAGCCACTGCCTCTGAAAAGAACCTCATAAAAGGTCATCTGAGGCTACCAGGTGGCTCCAAAGCCACAATCCAGTGAGGAAGGAAATAAGTTCCACACCTCGCAATAGACCCATAGGGAACACCCTCCCCCCATGATATGGGAGACCCCATATCCCACGACTCTTCCCCCACTATGGAAAGTATCTCATGCTATGCCTGAGGAGCCCATTAATGGTCAGGTCCCTAAGGGTTTTCAGTTCCACGTGTGTTGACTGAATGCTTTGCAGATCATCAGAGGAAAAGCTGAACTTAAATAATTTCCTGTCCAAGAACAATCTGTCACCTAACACAGTAGGAAACCATCCAAGCTAGCCAGCAGAGTGACATGGCCCCACCCACAGCCTCCAGCCTAGAAAGGGATCTGGGCTAGCAGGACAGTCAGGGACTAGGTGAAAGAGTCCTGATAACCCAGAAGAGACCTAAATGAGCCCTGCAAATTAACAGCAAGGCACAGGCCCAAGACCAAAAGGAGAAAATGAGCTGGTGGGAAAGGCAGACAGTTAATCAGGTGGAGACTTGTCTTCCCACTGAACTCAGATCACAGCTTTGCCCAGCTACCGGAAGCCAGGCCAGGGCACTGGGTAGATTCAGGCAGGGCTGCAAGAGCACCAGCAGAGGTGGATGGATGGCAAAGTGGACTACATTCCAGGCTTATGCCAAGTTGGCTCCTTTCTGTGCACTTTCCATGCTATTCCATGACTCCGCTTCACGCTTCCTCCAGCTTACAGACCATCCCCAGAAGTCAGACCTTGACCAACTCCCCAGCTGTCAGGAGGGTGAAGGCAGGAAGCCCTGGGCTTGCTCTGGCCCAGGAGGGACTTGAAACAAATTCTGGGCCTTTTCTGGCCATAGTTTCCGCATCTATTTGGGGTGTCCTTTTTTAAAATATAAATTAAGCTTGCATGCATATTCATTGCAACATTATTTGCAATACCCAAGAGGTAGAAACAACTCAACTGTTCATCCATAGAAAAATGGATAAAGAAAATGTGGTCTAAAAACAAAAAAAGAAAGAAAGAAAAGAAAATGTGGTCTATATACACAATGGAGTATTATTCAACCTCTAAAGAAGAAGGAAATCATGTTACATGATACAATGTGGATGGACCTTGAAGACATTATGCCAAGTGAAATGAGACAAATGTTGCATGCTTCCATTTATATGCGGTATCTAAAGTTAAGTGAAATTCATAGATACAGAAAGTAGCATGGTGGTTGCCAGGGGCTGTGGGGCGGGAGAAATAAGGAGTGGTTCGATGATTATAGAGTTAGTTCTGCAAGACGAAAAAGCTCTAGGGATTTGTTGCACAAATCTAACCAATTCACAAATGTGAATATGGTTAACACTGCTGGACGCTACATTAACAGTAGTTAAGATGGTAAATTTAGTCATGTGTTTTTAAGCTGAAATCAAGGGTCAGACGCTCAACCAACGGAGCCACCCAGGCACCCCTATCGTTGTAACGTTAAACAGCGTGCTTAAAGCTCGCTTGGTTTTTGGTTGGGTCCATGTTCCGCGGTCTCCTTGCTCAGTGAAATGCGTTCATCACCTGGCTTTCCACAGAGATGTCCCCTTCGGACCCCAACTTCTGCCAGCTGTATTTCTACATTTATATTGTTGCGGTTGATAGCATTTAATTCCATCTTTCTCTTTCACAGTCGATTGATTCCAGAAGTTGAAAACTAACCCACCACGTTTACATAATTGTGACTCTGTGGGTATGGTTATCTCAGTGTGGCAACGCTACATTACGCACCCCGTGGGTCCACTGTCACAACGGAGAGGACCTTCGAAAAGGCGCGGAGGACAGCTGGCTGGGAAGGTGTTTGGTGCGTAGGAGGGCGCGGAACATGATGGGTTCCCACACTTGAGCAAATGTGTCATTTTTTTGCGGATTCCTCACAGTTAAAACAACAATCAAATAAGGGCAGAGATCATGGAGTCCACCATCCTAAAGGAACTAGACTGTTGCCAAAATGGGAAGGTCCCCTGTGATCCACCCAAATAAAATCTTCCCACCAGCCAGCCTGCACAACCTCTATAATTAGCAATTCGCTCCTTTGCATTAAGCAAAGCCCTCAACGTGGTGTCATCCAATATGCAAATATTTCTGGGAGGGCTGCCACACTAAGTGGCTGACAGCTAGGTGCCATCCAGTCTTATCAGATAGCCGCTTTCCTGTGTGTCCGGAAGGGTGAGCCTGAGTTGGCTCTGATAAGCAGGGCCCCAAGCAGATGCTGTGGCCTGAGCCCGCCCTCCCTAGAAACTGGAGTGGGTGACGGCTGAACTCCCCTCACGTTATAGCTCCCACTCTCACCGGTGACCCAAGCGGCTCTCCCAGGCCTGGGAGGCTGGTGTCAGGTAGCAGGGGAGGAACCTGAGGTACCACCGTGGCTCCAGCTGTTCCACCTCCCAACCCAGGCCTGGGCCTCCACCTGCCCCGAGCCAGTGAGGGAAAGGAGGGGACAGATAGAAAGATAACCAGGGAAGAAGGCTGAGGCTCCCGGGTGGCTCCAGGGAAAACCTGAAGGGGCGTTGGAAAAGAAGTCAAGGGGAGGCCCTGCCCGTCTCAAAATTCTGGGGTTGGCCTAAACTGAGGAACGCTCTTTCCACCCCCCGTTTTTCCGTCCTAGCTGGTGCAAGAATGATTTGCTTTGTGTCTGACTCCACCATACGCTGCAAGCTCCCTGAGGGCAGGGCCTGCCCCGTCTTGTCTCCACATGTCTTATCCCCAGCACAGTACACAGCGGGTTGTGTGTGTGTCCAGCCAACGTGTGCTGACGGAATGGAGCATGAGCCCTATGCTCTTTGGTTTGCAAATGCCCCTCTCCCCAGCAGATCTAGAACTTATTTTTCACTGTCCTTGTGCATCCGGGCAGTGTTAGCTCGTTACATGTGGGTTGAATCCATTTGAAACGTTAAGAATTGAAAGGATTGTCTCTTTGGCCAGTGCAAGGGTCTTCTGGGTTGCTTAATGGCGGGCATGTAGCATAGTTTATCGGACTTCTTGCAGCCCAAGGTTGCCTATTAAGAGAAGGAGTGACCCACCTGCCAGGAAAAGTGGCTTTTTGGTGTCCATTTGACAGTATTTACAATATTCTTTTAAAAAAAAAATTTAGGGGCGCCTGGGTGGCTTGGTCGGTTGAGCGTCTGACTTCGGCTCAGGTCATGATCTCACCGTCCATGAGTTTGAGCCCCGCGTCTGGCTCTGGGCTGACAGCTCGGAGCCTGGAGCCTGTTTCAGATTCTGTGTCTCCCTCTCTCTCTGCCCCTCCCCTGTTCATGCTCTCTCTCTGTCTCAAAAATAAAAATTAAAAAAAAAAATTAAAAAATTTAATGTTTATTTATTTATTTATTTATTTATTTTTGAGAGAGAGAGACAGAGAGAGACAGAGAGAGACAGAGCACAATTGGGGAAGGGCAGAGAGAGAGAGAGAGAAAGAGGGAGACACAGAATCCAAAACAGGCTCCAGGCTCCGAGCTGTCAGTACAGAGCCTGACGTGGGGCTTGAACTCACAGGCTAGGAGGTGAAGCCGGACCCTCAAATGACCAAGCCACTCAGGTGCCCCAACAGTATTTACAGTACTAATGGATATCCCTCAGACCTGTGGGAAATGATGTCTATAGAAGATTTTTCACTGCAGCTTTGTTTGAAATAGCAAAAGGCTGGAAACAACCTAAACGTCCCATCCATTGAGATGTAGTTAGTAGATGGTGGTACTTCCATATGGTGGAATCTGATGCAGCCATAAAACAGAGAGGAAGCCCTTTACGTACTGATATGAAGCACTCTCCAAGATATATTGTCAAAACTGAGGGAAGTAAGACTCAGAACAGTGTTTGTGGAAGAAAGGAAGAAAAAATAATATGTGCGTGCATGGTTACTCATTATATAAAAACGTTTCTGGAAAGAAACATAAGAACCTGGTAACATCGGTTGTGGGAAAGAAGGCGGGGGGGGGGGTGGGTTGGGGACCCGGTAGAAGGGAAACATCACTGCGTACCCTTTCCTGCCTTTTGAGTTTTAAATCATGTAACTGTAACTTATTTGTAAATGTAAATACAATTACACTTTTATTTTTTTAATTATTTATTTTATTTATTTATTTGAGAGAGAGAAAGAGTACGAGTTGGGGAGGGCCAGAGAGAGAGGGCCGGGGAGGAATCCCAAGCAGGCTCCGCACCGTGCAGAGCTGGACTCAGGGCTTGAACCCATGAACGGCGAGATCATGACCTGAGCCGAAACCAAGACTTGAACCCTTAACCGAGTGAGCCACCCAGGCACCCCTACAAGTACATTTTTGAATAGATAATAACAAATGCCTCTTGTATGTCAGGCTATATCTTTCAAATCCATTTTGTGGTTTTAGCACAACGCTGTGAAACACATAACATAATCCCCATTTTCCAAGTGAGACAGTTGAGACTTGGAGAAATAAAGCACGTACCTCAGTTCCCACAGACATAAAATAGGGGAGCTGGGACTTAACAGGAAATTCAGGCCGGCTTCTAGCCCCTGTGCTTCCGTCTCGGGGCCCAACTGCTTCCTGTCTCGTTTTCCTTCTCCCAGCAATGGGTGCTTTATCCCAGGGGGGCCATTTGTAAGCCCACTAAAGAGCCGACTCAAGGAAAGCCCTGCTTAGGCACAGCAGAGTCCTAAACAGGGAGGTTCTGGGAGCTTGTATGAGGCTGTGTGTGTGTGTGTGTGCGTGTGTGTGTGTGTAAGAGACTATTATGGGTGTATGTGGGCATGTGTGAACATACGTGAGCGTGCAAGCCTTGTGTGAGTGTGTGAGCATGTGACTGTGTGTAACTTGTAAAGTGTGTGTGTGAACGTGTGACCATGTGTGTGAGTGACGGTGGAAAGCGTGTGGTTGTGCATGAGTGTGACTGTGTGAACAGTTATGAGTGTGTAAAGAGCGTGTGGTTGTACGTGAATGTGTGTACATGAGACCGTGCAAAGTCACACGTGTGTGAGTGATTGTACAGAGGCCCGGGAGGCGTGATGGGGGGGAAACCAGTCACTGAGGCGGGCGGAAAGCTGAGGGGACCGTTGAATGGGAGCCTCTGTGGGGAGCGGGAGGGGAAGGCAGGGCAGGGGCTGGGCCAGTCTGGGTGGAGCTGAGGGGAGAGGCTGGGAGAGAAGGCCCCACGGCAGCCGGCCAGATGGCTACAGGAGCTACCACGCCCCGGGGGGCTGCAAGTCTCCACTGCACTCCTCAAGCCAGGGACCCAGGAAGCAACATCCCTACCCCAACATTCCATCTGGGCCCACCTAACCGGGTGAGACCCAGCAGGGACAGTCACTAAGCGGGTGGGATAACTTGGGTGCAGCTGGAGGTACGGCTGAGAGAGTCCATGTACGTCGCAGCTGGCAAGCTGCTTCCCTCTGCCCTCCCTGCCCCGTAAGTTGTCACTCCCGCGCCCAAAGCTAGAGCTGCAGAGACAGACAGGCCCCCTGCCTCCACCCTGGTCAGACTGCAGGGAGGGCATGAGGCCGGAGAGGGGAGGAGAGGGGCGAGGGGGATGAGTCTGGGAAGGGTGGAGGGACTGAAGGGAAAGGGGGATGTTCTAAGAACAGGTTTGGTGTGGCTGTGTGCAAACTGCGGTGCCCTGAGGGCTGAGTGATTGCACTGCTGGCTGCTTCCTCCCCACGCCGCCGGAGCACCTGGCACCCTCCATGCCTCGGCTTGGCCAGATGTGCCAGACTGACTGCATTGGGTCCAGATGTTGATATGGCAGTCCAGCCTCTATCCTGACCATTGCTGCCACTGTGTGTGTGTGTGTGTGTGTGTGTGTGTGTGTGTATACCCTACGTGAGCAAGTGAAAGGGGTCCTGACAAGAGATTTTCTTGCCCCTGGAACTGAGGGAAACATCATCTCCTCTTGATGGTTTTAAAAAAGCCTGGGTCTCCAGGGAAGGGCACTGTTATGGGCTGAATTTTGCCCCCCAAAAGATGTTGAAGTCCTAACCCTCAGTACCTGTCTATGTGACTTTATTTGGAAATAAGATCTTGGCAGACGTAATCCAACACAACTGGTATGCTAACAACGGGGAAATTTGGTTACAGACACCGACACGCGCACAGAAGGACACCACGTGAAGATCTGGCAGAGACAGGATGATGCATCTACAAGCCAAGGAGCCCTAAAGATTGCCAGCAAACTACCAGAAACTAGGCAAGAGGCATGGAACAGACTCTCCCTCACAGCCCTCAAAAGGAACCAGCCCTATCAACATCTTGATCTCAGACTCCTAGCCTCCAGAAGCAGGAGACAATAAATGTCTGTTGTTCTGGGCCACCCAGTTTTGGGTGCTCTGTTACGGCAGGCCTGGGAAACTAAGACGGTCACAGGAACACGATGACCAAGCACGTGTACTTAACCTGAGACCCGAGTTTGACTTCCAGCTGCGGCATTTACTAGTTTTGCCCCTTTGGTCAAGACAACTGAGGGGCACCTGGGTGGCTCAGTTGGTTAAGCAGTTGACTTCATCTCAGGCCAGGATCTCGAGGTTCATGAGTTTGAGCCCCACCTCAGGCTCTGTGCTGACAGCTCAGAGCCTGGAGCCCGCTTCAGATTCTGCGTCTCTCCCTCTCTCTGCCCCTCCCCCACTCATGCTCTGTCTCTCTCTCAAAAATAAGTAAACATTAAAAAAAAAAAAAAGACAGTCGAGTCCTCTGAGCCTTCATTTCTTACATTTAACATGGGCCTGGCAGGAGCACAGCCCTCCTAGAGCTGTCATGAGGTTCGGGTTTGGTCCAGTGCTTGGCACCTGCCAGGGCTATTACTGCAATTAAGAACACACTTGTTTTTCAGGGTCTCTGTCAAAATTCCTGATGACAAAATTTTCTGCAGCCTGCACAGAAAGTCCAAACATGAGAAGCCAGAAAAGGAAAACAGTAGAGAAAGTCATATTTGGGGAGAGCCTATTGTACCAGGCACGGTGCCGTGTGCTTTCCAGAAAAATCTAACTTTGAGCACTCGAAGACTTGGAAGTGTGAGACGTGGGTCCGGGGAAGGGCCCACAGGAGGCGACGGAGGAGGAGGGGACATATCTGACATGGAGGCAAGGCAGGAGCCTCAAGAGGAAGGAACTCTCAGGCCCTGAGCTCCCCTCACCCTCTCCCCACCCAGGCTCGGGTGACCCGCTGGAGTGGGGAGGCACAGGGTGGGGGACGTGCAGACCACAGACATCACTCCAGCAGAGCCCCAGTCACCCAACCGCAATAATGCGCCTTTCTGCCCTGCTGGAGACAGAGGGTATTGTGTGCACCGGCTGCAGCCTGAGATGCACCCTCAGAAAGGGGGGATTGTCTCGGGCAACCTCCATGGCCTGGGGCTGCGGCCCTGCACGTCACAACAAACCCAGAGCAGGCAAAGGGACGGCCACTCTCCCGGGACAGGGCGCCTTTGAGACTCCAAGCTTCAAGACCCCCATGGAGCCAGGGCAGACAAGGAAAGCAAGAGGTCTGGGACAAACTGGATCATTCAGAGCTGAGGGACCATTTTGAAGGCTCCCAGGGGGAGCCTCACAAAACCTACATTCAGAACATGTGTTGGGAGGGGCGCCTGGGTGGCTCGGTCGGTTAAGTGTCCGACTTCGGCTCAGGTCATGATCTCACGGTCCGTGAGTTCGAACCCTGCATCGGGCTCTGTGCTGACAGCTCAGAGACTGGAGCCTGTTTCTGATTCTGTGTGTCCCTCTCTCTGACCCTCCCCCGTTCATGCTGTCTCTCCCTGTCTCAAAAATAAAATAAACGTTAAAAAAAAAAATTAAAAAAAAAAAAAAGAACATGTGTTGGGAAAATCAACGGTTAAGAGCAGGGGATGTGGGGTCAGAGAGTCTGTGTTCAAATCCCGACTGGCACATTTCCTGGCTAAGTGACACAAGGCAAAGCAAAAGCAAAATTACAGATGAGACAGTAGCTCCCCTCACCCCCTAGACAGGGGGCTTGTGAGCATTCAGTAAATGGAAATCTGGTACTTTGATAGGCACTCAAGAATGATTAGCTATTATGAGGATTATTAATCTATATGGTCTCAAGTGAAATTAAAAATGCAAAATGCTTAGCACAAAACCTAGTACCTAATAGTTGTTTAATAAATGTTGTTCCATGCTCTGTGTCCCTGACTCCTGAGAAGTCCCAGCTTTCTGCAGCTAGCAAGGCGGCCTCTTGAGAGGTGTCCCTTCTCCAGGTGCGAAAGGTGATCAGTGAACCTGCCCAGAACCCCCGTAGGCAAATTACCCGGTTTGGGGCCCGGGCCCAGCCAGCCTGCAGGGAGCTTCTGTTTTGCAGGAGGGAGCTGGTAGCCAAGTCAGGCTTCTCCTTTGCCTGCCTCTGCTTTGCCTCCCCATGAATTTACATCCTGTGTTCTTCCTGAGCCTCAACCCGGCCCAATTCTCGGGAGATTATCTTTCCTCTACCTCACATCCAGGCGTCTGGAAGAGCCAACACCCTCACCCCAGTCAGCGGCCAGATGAGCTTCCAAAGGTTCAGGCCAGCCAGGCACGGCACTCCCTGCCTCACTGCTCAGGACCCTGCAGGAATCGGGAGGGAATGTGCCTCCTGGGCCCATGCCCAGTCCTGACTGAGGCCAGGCTGAGGGCCTCTCCTCATCCCTCCCCCACAGACACACAGGGCTTTATAGTCAGATTATGCCATGGAAACTATGTTCATGGCCTGCCCCGTTCACATGGCCTCCGCAGAAAAAATAACAGAGCCTTCTCTCTCTGCCAAGACCCACAGTACTAGCAGGCCTGAGCTACCAAAGCAGGCCTCTAACGTGAAATAGGTCCCTGCGAAGATCTCAGGAGGACTTGTCTGGGGGTGCCCTCAGGCCACCCACCCTCCCTTGGCCCACAGCCATCTGCTTCTCTCTCCTCAGAGATCCAGAGAGCTCAGCTGGCCAGGAATAAGCAGCCTCATAAGGCAGTTTCCTTTTGAGAACAAATCTCATTTCCCTCTCTAGTATCTTCCTGAGCCCTGGGAGCCCCGCTCTGATCCTCCTCCAGGACCACCCCCCACCCTCCCACCCCCACCCTCTGCCCATGGGATGAAGTCAACAGAGTCAACAGGGCATGTCCATTCAGAGCCACCCCCACTCCACCGTTTTCTAGACCTCTGCTACCTAATATGGTAGCCACTACCTGCATGTGAAATTTAGATTTCAGGGTTACTTAACTAAACATTTTTAATTAAAAATTCAATTCCTCAGGTGCACTAGCCACATTTCAAGGGTTCAATTGCCACCTGAAGATAGTGACCACCATATCTGACAGTACAGATATGGAGCATTTCCAATACATAGAATGTTCTATTGCAGAGCACTGCTCTGGACCATGCTCTTGAATTCCCTGGTCAAAAGGTCACTAGCCCACTTGGGCCTGTGATGATGTCTTCCTTGGATCCGACTTCCCAAGTCAGACCCTACCACCAAAGTGCACACCCCTACTCCTAAGGGTGGCCGAGGGGTGGGGGGCTGTGGATGGAGCTGGAACTCAAGAACTAGACTCCAATGGCATGCTTGAGCTCTCTGAGGGTACAGGACAGAGCTGGGTGTAGGAAGACGGAGACCAGACCAGCTCTCCCTGGGCTTCCATATTCCCGTGCAGAACTCTAAGGACTCTGACAACTCTTATCTTCAAATCTGGCTTTCTGGGTCATTATGAAGGAATACTTTCATGATAGGAAGATAGAATATATTTTAGTTAACTGTTAAACTTTTTACAATCTTAAACAGCTTGATTAAGATGTAAATCACACTCTATACAATTTGCCCATTTGAGGTCGAGACTTCAATGTTTTGTGTATGTATGTATGTATGTATCTCTCTCGATAGGTAGGTAGGTAGGTAGATAGATAGATAGATCTAGAGAGAGAGAGAGAGTGTGTGTGTGTGTGTGTGTGCCCATGAGTGGGGCTAAGGAGCAGGGTGGGGGTGGGAGAGAGAGACAGAGAGAGAGAGAGAGAGAGAGAGAGAGAATCTCAAGCAGGGTCCATGCTCAGTAGAGCTCAACCATGAGATCATGACATGAGCAGAAATCAAGAGTCGGATGTTCAACTGATTGTGCCACCCAGGTGCCCCTCAGGGGCTTTTGGTATGTTCACAGATATGTACAACCTTCACTGCGGTCATTTTTGGACATCTCATCACCTCAAAATGAAACTTCATATCCTTTAGCTATCACCCCCCAACTGTTAGACTTTTAATATTAGGTATATGGCGGGTGGCCCCCCACTGGTTTGCAAACGTGAGGGCAAGCTGTCTCCTTCTCACCTCTATGGTCAGCTCCCTGAAGATCAGTGATACCTGTGTGCTCCCCCACGCCCCCCACCATACACACTGAACCTGCTGAGATGCCCACCACATAATAGGTCCCTAAATATTTGCTGGCTCTGCTGTTATTTTATTTTATTTTTTATGAGGGACAGTGAAAAAGAGTGTGAGGGGAAGGGGCAGAGAGAGATAGAGACACAGAATCCAGGCTGTGTCCAGGCTCCAAGCTATCAGCACAGAGCCCGACGCAGGGCTCGAACCCACGCTCTGTGAGACCATGACCTGAGCCAAAACTGGGTGCTCAACCGACTGAGCCACCCAGGTGCCTCTTGCTGTTATTGTTACAGTTGCTTTTCTGTGGACATGAAAGAAGCCCAGGGAATGGGGAGGGGTCTGGAAACCATGTTACGTGAGCTATCATGAGGGTGTTCAGCCTGGAGAAGTGGAGGATGGTAGGGGGATGGAGTAGGATAATTGCTCAAATCGACCATCATACAGGAAAGGGACTAGGAACACTGGGTCAACGTTCCGGAAGCCACATGCATTTCCAGCTGGTGCAGGGGCTCAGCAATAACATGGGCAGGGCGCAGAGGTAGTGAGTGCTCTATTACAGAGCACATGCACACAGGGCCTAGAGGGCCACCTGTCTTGAAGGCCATAATGTGGCCTCTTGCTCCGGATGAGGCTACAGTGGGCCTCAAGGAGCTGTAACGTCTCTTCTATTTCTGGGATCCCGGGCCTGGAACTGCCACAAGACAAAGGCGCTTCCAGAAGCAGGACCTGTAGACCTTTACTGTCTTTGTTTTCAACTTCTCACCAGTGGTGGGATTCAGGCTCCTCCTCTTCCCAGTTCAGAGTCTGGCCCCTACCCCCCACCCCCCACCTCCCTCTGCGAGCTTCAGAGCTGCAGGGGGGGGTGGGGGGGGTGGGCGGAGAGGGCTGGCCTCCCCTCCCAGAGGCTGGGGTGTGTCCAAATGGAGAAGGTGACTGGGTCTGGCATGCAGAGTTGAGAGGCTAGCAAGTGAGCTGAGAATAATAAACACAAGAAAAAAACAGGTCCAAGCAGGCCTCAGAGAGGTTTCAGGAGCTAGAGTCCAGGCCACAGAACTGAACAAAGCACCCTGAGTCAAGCCAGACAGGAGACCACACTGTTCTAGACCTGGGAGTAGGGGCCAGACCTGGACTGGGCTTGTACTTGTTATCCCTGACATGCAAACCAGGGCGTGAGGGGAGAGCAGGCTCCATATACGGGGTCGGGTGGGTCAACCTGTGGTGATTCTAGGGACCAATAAAGAAAAAGTTTACATGTCTTTGGCGCAACTCAGAAGAATGCTTGGCTTCTCCAGATTTATCACAAGATGATACAGGGTGCGACAGGCCAGGGTCCTGTGCATCCGTCAGATGGATGCAGAAATGGCTCCCTCTGGGAGGGGAGGAGAAAAGAATGACCACCTATTATGTGCCCGGCACTGTGCTCAGCCATCTTCATTAACTGGGCACTGTCCGAGTGCCACAGGGACACTAACTATGAGGAGATGAAACTGAGTTTCAGAGAAGATAATTAACATGTCTGAGGTCACACGCCTTGCAAGGTGTGCAACCAAAATTCAAACCCAGGCACTCTGGCGCTAGGGCCAGGCTTTATCCACTCTGTGGGCTGCTTCTCTAGTGCCTTCTTCTCGTCCCCATGGCAACCATGCAGAGCACCAGCGTGACCTCCATCTTTACAAACACGAAAGCTGAGGTGCTGCTGAGCAGTTAAGTGACTGGCCCTAAAGTGTGCCATAAGAAAGCTGAAGATCAAAGGTTCCACCCTAGCCTGTGACCCCAAAGCCCCAGGAATAAACAAGGTGAGAGTTTAGTGCACATGGCTGCTTTTATAAAATCATAAAATCTAAGTTTTGTTTTTAAAGACATAAAGCGATCAAACCCCTGTGATGGTGGTGGTGTAATCAGGCCAGATACGCTGGCCGGGCCTCAAACAAATCAGTAGTGAACGAGCAAGGCTTCTATTTAAATTTCCTCCACAGCATTGTTATTGTAACTTCAGAGGCCAGCTGCTCATGCTGATATTGTGTACATCACTCCAGTCGCACAGGTGAGAGGGTTTTACAAAACCCCTTTGTGGGGTTGACCCATTTTCCTGCTTGAGAATAAGTTATACCAGCTCGGAGTTATTTTGCTTCTGGTGTCTTCTCACTGACCCCTGCCTACACCCTGACCCCCACTACTCCCCTCTCCTGTGTCTAGAGGCCCTGTAGAGAGTAGAAAGAGCCCTGTACCTGGAGTCAAAGGACCAGGTTTGGTTGGGATTTTTTTTGTTTTGGGGTTTTTTTTAGGATTTTATTTTTGGGGCACTTGGCTGGCTCAGTTGGAGGAGCATGCGACTCTGGATCTTGGGGTCATGAGTTCGAGCCCCGCATTGGGTGTAAAGATTACTAAGAAAAATAAATGAACTTTAAAACAAAAGATTTTATTTATTAAGCAATCTCTACACCCAACGTGGGGCTCAAACTGACAACCCCAAGATCAAGGGTAGCATACTCCATCGACTGAGCCAGCCAGATGCCCCAGACAAGGTTTAGTTATGTAATAATTACCTGTGTGAGGTCAACCTAGTGATTTAAATTCTCTGGGACTCATCTGGAAAATGGAAACATTGAACCCAGTGACCTTCAAGGTCTTTTCCCACTCCATGGCTGATGCTGGTCATTATTCATTCATTCCACTGGCTTGGGCCAAGCAATGTGCTACATTCTGGGGAAACAAATTACTACAGCCCATCACGGGCCCCCAAAAGCTCACAGTCTGGTGCTACAATGCAATTCTTTGAGGTAAGTGTCCTAACAGAGGCAAGTTCGCATCGTGATGACTCAAACCATAGAGTCTTGCTTGGAGGGACAGGTAGAAGGAGGCTTCAAGGAGAAGGAGATCTTTGAGCTGAATGTTGCATGGTAAGAAGGTGAAGAGGGACACTCCCACCAGAGGGAGCAGCATGTGCAAAGGCACAGAGGTAGAGACGAACACAGCACAGCTAGTCCACCATACGTGGTTTGCTGGGAGTGGAGTAGAGTTTTGTTCACAAGAAAAGGAGGTGAATCTTGAGTGAAGAGCAGGGGCCAGGTCATAGAGGCATGGGGGCCCAACAGAAGGGTCCTAAGCAGAGGAACAACACAGTCTGATATGTGTTTGGAAAGATCATGCCAGTGGCAAGGATGGGTAGAGGAAAGCAGGTAACAAGTCTGGGGGTAAAAAGAAATCAATCAGAAAACTGTTCCTACAATCCAGGTGAGAAATACTAGGGCCTGAACTAAGGCAGCGGTGGGACTGGGAGAGAGGACGGAGATAAGACTTCTTCCGTTTAAGGAAAAGAACATACAGTGATAGCACTGGGTGTAATGGAAGTAGTCTAGGAGGAGTCTCAAAGGCGAAGAATATGCTGTGTACCCGAACGGATGAGAATTCCACCATTTTTAGAAAACCTGTATCATTTTAAAGACAGTTTCTCAACATGCCAGCAAAAGCACTCCCTTGGAAATGGCTGCTTCATTCCTAAGATCCTGTAGTAATGGAGGTACCATTTTTGAAACACTTTCCAAACCATTTCCATTATCATTAAGCTACATTCTCTCCCTGCACCATTCTCTCCCTGCGCCATGAGGCTTATTGTTCTAGGGAAAGAGAAAGGTGGATACCATCCAGAATAAAATCCAAAGAGCAGGAAAGGAGAAAGATACGATAAAAAGGAAGTCTCTGAAAAACATAAAGAGGAAGTACCGATCTTTTTGGTATTTGGAGGAGGGGTGATGGGGAGACCAGGAATCCATGCTCTCCCACTCATTTCAAACCTTGATGGAAGTATGGGGAAGAGTGGAAAACCTCCCCAGAGGTTGAGAGCATGCCAGAAACAGAAACAGCTTGTGCCCCACTCCCTGAATGGAGCCTGGGACAGTCACCCTTGCCATGTATCCCTAAGTCTATCTGGGACGGCTGCAGCAAAGCAGAGACAACTATATGGTATGTTTAGTCTGGAAGAGTCTTTAGATGTCCTTCCTGCCCCATCCTAATTCCCCTTGCCTGGAGTGTGGCCCAGGAGAAACCCAGAAGTTTCTGGAGCTGCTAGGGAATGAAGGGTGGGGAGAGTTGAGAGCCTGTGGACCGGCCTTGGGAAATGGAAAACATGCAGTGACATGGGGCAGGGGCAGGTTTGTATGGACAGAACCAGCAGAGCTGAGACAGGACCAATGAGCCCATTGCACCATGAGGCCCCAGCAGCCAGGGCCTCACCGTGGATGCCAGGAGACCAGGTGGGTGAAGGACAGCTCTGTAGAGGCCACTGAGGACACCACCAGGGCCAGCATCCAGACCAACAGACCAGCTACCCTCTGCCATTGCCCCAGATCCACACACAAGGTAGGGGGGCAGGGAGAGGAGAAGCAGGGGTACACCTGGAGAGCAGGTAACAGTGTGGGCAGGGACTGGACCGCATATGTATCCAAAAGGGGCTGAACTACTTCAATGTAGCTATTTTATTTTACTTTTAATTTTTTTAATGTTTATTCATTTTTGAGAGACAGAAACCGAGCACAAGTGGGGGAGGGGCAGAGGGAGGAAGACACAGAATCGGAAGCAGGCTCCAGGCTCGGAGCTGTCAGCACAGAGCCCGACGTGGGGCTCGAACCCACAAGCTGTGAGATCATGACCTGAACCAAAGTTGAACGCTTAACCAACTGAGCCACCCAGGCGCCCCCTCAATGAAGCTATTTTAAAGTAGAAGAGGTTGGTTTTCCTTTAGTTGGCAAGTTTAAATTCTCCCATGGAATCTTAATGGGAAGGAGAATTTGCAAAGAAGTTTATATTGGTTCTAAAAAATGAAGACGCGGGGTGCCTGGGTGGCTCAGTTGGTTGGGCGTCTGACTTCGGCTCAGGTCACGATCTCGCGGTCTGTGAGTTCCAGCATCGCATCGGGCTCTGTGCTGACAGCTCAGAGCCTGGACCCTGTTTCAGATTCTGTGTCTCTCTCTCTGACCTTCCCCCATTCATGCTCTGTCTCTCTCTGTCTCAAAAATGAATAAATGTTAAAAAAAATTTTTTTTAAAAATGAAGACGCTAAATTTTTCTTTTTTTTTAATGCAGTTGTAATATGTAATTCTGACACCTCCCCCAATTTGGGGCGCCTGGGTGGCTCAGTAGTCTGGGCGTCCCGTTGAGTGTCAGACTCTTGATTTCAGCTCAGGTCATGATCCCAGGGTTGTGGGATCGAACCCCTTGTCAAGCTCCACGCTGAACACGAAGCCTGCTTAAGATTCTTTCTCTCTCCCTCTGCCCCTCTCCCTGACTCATGCGCACTCTCTCTCTTTCTCTCTCAAATAAAAAATAAAATAAAATAAAGTGTACATTCTGTGAGTTTTGACAGATGTATACAGTTGTGTAGTCATCACCTCAATTAAGATCCAGAACAGTTCCATCACCTCCCAAAAGTCCCTCATAGTCCTTTGCACAATCACATTCTCTCACCCTCAGCCCCTGGCAACCGCCGATCTGTTTTCTGCCTCATAATTTTGCCTTTTCCAGAATGTTGTATAAATGGAACCACACACTATGTAGCCTTTTGTACTAGACTTTTAAACATATCTCCTTAACTACCTCGGCTTCCTCCTCTTCTCCCACGCTGCCTTCTCTGCAAATTGCTTTATATGGACAAATCCAGACCAGCAGCAATCTCTGGAGCTTCCCCACCCACCACGGGACCCTTCGTGCAACCACACCCCCTGTGCAAGCCCCCCCCCCCCCCCCCCCCCCCGCCCCGGGTCAGCGGGTCTGCGTATTTAGCATGCTAGGCCTCTTGCTTCTCTGGAACGTTTGCTATTCTTTTAAAGGTGGTTTGGGGGTTGGTTTTTTTTGCCTCTTGGGACACAGATCCCCATCTTCAGATGCCTCCTTCTAATTCTCTTCTCCCCTCCTCACCTCAGGTCCTACCTGCCCTGCAGCCTGGGTACCTGGGGAGTCCACCCACACTGGCCTCACTCCTCTGACCCTCAAGCGCCCCTCTTCTCAGGCTTTCTCCTCTCTTTACCCTCTGTCCTTTGTCATTTCGCTTTCTGTGCCCGGGCTATCTCATGACCTTTGTTGCCACACCTGGGGCCCTGGTGCCCAGTAACCTCCCAGCACCATTTGGTTCATTCTTTGGGGTTTGTTGACAGTTGGGTTCTTCTCTCTCAGTGAGGAAGAAGCAAGAAACCTCAACACTGCAATTTCCTCCTCACCTCAGGGTGATGGCGACAGATTCTGAGTCTCCAGGGCGGGGACGGTGTCTTTACCTGCCCTGTGGAGCATGGCCTCCACAAGGGTGAAAAAATGAGGTGAAAGGTTAGGCGAGAGGGAACAGCATCCATGCTTAGGGGCTGGACTCAATTTGTCTGGCAAGAGAAGACCTCAGAGGTGGCCCTCTGCCCACCTGGGCTGGACATCTGCTAGCTGAGTGTGCCTCACACCCCTTCTTCATCTGCCGCAAGCCTTCGTAAAGGGTCATGCCCAGAAAACTGAGTGTCCTCTGTGTTTCGAGCAGGAAGGGCACTTGCTGTGGGAGAGGAGGGCGGAAGCAGGTGGGAAAGAGGAAATGTCGGAATAGAGGGTGCTGTGGGAGGCTGGCTCTCTCCCTGAGGAAAACTCTTCCCTGATGTCACTGACACCTTCACCTGACTCCGAGGTGGCCAGAGGGAGCCCAGGCTATAGTTGAGCCTTTAGCTGAAACTGGTACAATTAAAGATCTCAGGCTTTATCACTGCTCCAGGGGACAGGAGGGGTGGGAAGGCAGGTTCTATGTTCATTCAACTCCCTTCACTGCCATGTGATTTGGAATCCAGCTCTGGAGTCAGACTGTGGAGTTCTAGACCTAAGCTCCTTTTCTGATCACCCTTGAGGCTTTGAGCAAATCACCTAACTGCCCAGTGCCTCAGTTTCTCCATCTGCAGAACGAGGGCGGTCACCGGAACTAACCCACTGGGCTGCAGTGGAGATGGAATGAGAGAATCCATAGGCACTTGGTGCATAAGAACGGTTCAAAAAATGGTAGCCTCTATGAGCGTTATTATTCTTTCCAGTTAGGAACTAAGGATCCTGAAATCGCAAGCTAGTTCAGGTGAAGCTAAAAAGAAGAGAATCGTCAAGTCTCGGGGTAAAGAAACTTACTGACACCCTCAGTGAAATCAAACCCCGGTCCTCCAAGGCTGACACTGGAGGTGAAATTCTCACAGGGTGGGGAAGCATTGCAGCTTTCCTTACCTGTGGGGTCACCAGTGAGATTAGGGAGAAATCTCCAGGGGAAGGTGGATCTTGGGATACAGAGCCAAGAGATCCCGCCATCCTTCCCATGGGGAGATACTCCCGGCAGCCGGAGCCAACCTCAGAGGAAGCGGATTTGATTTTATTAAGGAAGTCAACACATTTCCTTCCATCCAGTGTGGACTCTGTGTTGTTCATATTACGGGTTTCCAGGATGTGAAATGTCATCCTAGGACAGAGCCTGGAAAAGAATGGGCTGAATGCCTCTTTAGAGAGCTTTACCTAACTGTTGAAGAAAGAGGAGCCTACCTTCCTGCTAGACTTAATAATCATATGCCATTCGGAGAGCAACAGTAACAGTTGAGGTAATAATAACAGCAAATATTTTTTTAGTAATTGCAATAAAAGGCTCGAAGCAATACTATTAAGCTAGTTTTATTATTCCCATTTTACAGAACAGGAAACTGAGGTTTGACGAATTTAAATAGCCTGCTGGGATCACAAAGATGGATGATTGAATGAATATGAACTTGGGGCTGTTTTTTATTTATTTATTTTTTCTAGCTTCATTGGGATATAACTGACAAATAATATTGTGGGCATTTAAGGTATACAATGTGATGATTTGATATACATATTTATTGTGAAATGATTACCACAATATGGCTAGTTGATGCATTTATTATCTCACATAGTTACCTTGTGGTGTGTGTGTGTGTGTGTGTGTGTGTGTGAGAACATTTAAGATCTATTCTCTTAGCAAATTTCAAAAGTACAGTACTGTGAACTGCAGTCACCATGCTGTACATTTGATGCATGAATTTGGGTCTGTTTGAATTCAGAGCCTGAGTTCTTACCAATATTCTGTCTCTTAGAGGACATTTCAACCTAGTGAGAAAAGTATGTTGTAAGATCTGCCTCCTTTCAACCACCTTTGGGTATTTATTTTCTCCTTAAATTTCTGGGAATTTTGAAGGCTCAGCCCCAAAGAAAGAACAAGTGGCTCATTTCTGCCGCCTAGAGGACACAACCTGCCTTACTGAGAATAAAGGTAGGAAGGCAGTGTTTTAAGAAGTGTGCTCAAAATCCCAACAGGTCCGGGCCTGCAAGAAACAAATCTGAAAAGAACACCCTTTAGTTTGTGAAAAGCTGGTGATAACAGGTTAGGGATTTTGTGAGAACAATATATCAAGGGTGGGACCCACAGTCAGACTGGAGCTTTCATTTTTAACACCTGCCCCCATATGATTCTTATGCTCAGGCAAGTTTTGGGGAACCGCAGATGCATATGATTCATTCATCTGACAAGGGTGGGAAGAATGCCTTCCTACCACAGCCCACTATGACTTCAGCATGTAGCAGACTCCAAGGGAGTTGAGTATGGGTCCCTGCCTTCGGTCAATTACATCACCTCTCAGAGCCTTGGCTTCCTAATTTGGCAAGCGGCCCATTTTGCAACTGGTGTGCCAGCCAGGAGACCCAGGTTATGCTTGCAAGCAGGAGCACTTTGCTTAATCTCCCAAACCTCAGTTTCCCTGCCTGTAACATGAGAGGGTGAATAGTCATCAAGTTTCCTTCCTGCTTCGAGGTGCCTGAGTCTCTTTCTGTCTCTGCCAGACCTCGGCCCCCTGTCAAGAGGCTACAGGGAAGCCTTGGGTGACCTGCTCAGGAGGTTGGTCTCCACAAGAGCGGAGGCCTGCGTCCTGCCCACCGCTCACAGCTCTTTTAAGAGCAGCTGAGGTCCAGAGCTTTGCGTGGCTCTGTCGTTTGTACTCACAGCCACGCTGTAGGATCCTTCTTTTCACTGCTACCTGCAGTGCAAAGTTGGCTTCCTGTTCCCACAAAGGCCCTGAGGAAAGTAAAGTTGATTTGGAAAAGTAGTGGGCTCTGAGATCCTGAACTCTGGGATCAGACGGGCCAGTCTTCAAATCCTAGCTCTGCTACTCATCAGTGATGTGATTTGGGGCAAGTTACCCATTCTACTCTTCGTTTACTCATCTGTAAAATGGGCATAAGAATAGGGCTTGTCTTGTAGGGTTGTGGTGAAGATAAAATGAGATGATGCCATGAAAAGTGCTTATAGGAATATCTGGTACATGATGGGGATTCTGGAATGTTCCCTGACCGCCACCGTTGGGAAGTGGCAAGGTAATTCACAACCAGTACTCCACACAGACAGTTAGCACCCAAGGGAGTCCTTCAGGGAACTCCAGCTGACCTCTGTAATGATCTGCCATGTTACGTGTTCTCTCGCCCATGTTTAAAGGGCTTCCAGTGAAGCCAAACCTTCCTTTCCCACATTTCTCAAGGTGAGTCTTTACTGGGTCCCTGGGCTCACAGTGCCATTCCCGAGTCCCCGCAGGGTAGCCCAACTGGGTTTGAGGCCGCCGGAAGAGAGACGCATGAGGGGCCCAGAGCAGGCCAAGGCCTCACCGATGTGTTTCACAGGAGCCAGCTCAACAAGCAAGACCTAGGAGGGCCAGAGAGTGGCCCTGCTTAACACTTGCGTCGCTTACAGCTGAAGAGCGCGTGATTATTGCCCTTGCCCTTGTAATAGGCTGCTGCTGCTGACCAAAATTAAACAAAAATTAAATCAACAAAAACATCCAAGCAGGGCAAGGTGGCAGCAGACAAGCATATGGGATTGGCCAGGAAGAGAACTAAGGTCTAAAGAGCAAATCGCTTATTGACTGAAGACAAAGGTCTTCATCATTTTATTTTTTTAAACATGTATTTATTTTTGAGAGACAGACAGAGCGTGAGTGGGAGAGGGGCAGAGAGAGGGAGACACAGAATCCGAAGCAGGCTCCAGGCTCCGAGCTGTCAGCACAGAGCCTGACGCGGGGCTCGAACCCACGAACCATGAGACCATGACCTGAGCCGAAGTCGGCCGCCCAACCGACTGAGCCACCCAGGTGCCCCGAGAAAGGGCTTGATAAGAACTGGCTTTGGCACAAGAGCACGGCTTCCGAGACTGCACTCCCTCCAACCCAAGAGAACAGCAGCAGCGGCAGGGGCCTGTGGGGCTGACCCAGGGGCCAAGGGGGGACAGAGGGGTTCTGGCCTCACAATCCCCAAAGGGCCCCCCACTCTGGCTTTTGACATTATCTCCAGATGACAGGATTGAAAGAAGGCGACCTTCAGGGTAGAGCTCCCAACCCACATTCCATCACTGCCTCTAGAGCACTTCGTGTAATATGTTTCAGCTGTGTCCCGAAAGCGCCTTTTGCAAAAGCACAATTACCTTTAATTTTCTGTGGTAAAAGCATGAGAGTGTCAAAGGTAAACATTTTAAATACAACACACTTCTCGGTAAACTTTTTTTTTGGCGGGGTGGGGGGAGGTGCATTTCTTCACATTTTCATATACGTGGGGTTTTATTTTTTATTTATTTTTTTAAGTAAGCTCTACACCCAACATGGGACTTGAACTCATGACCCTGAGATCAAGAGTCACATGCTCTGTGGGCTGAGCCAGCCAGGTGCCCCTAGACTAGGACCTTTAAAAAAATACATGTAGGGGCGCCTGGGTGGCTCAGTCGGTTGAGCGACCGACCTCGGCTCAGGTCATGATCTCACGGTTTGTGAGTTCGAGCCCTGCGTCGGGCTCTGTGCTGACAGCTCAGAGCCTGGAGCCTGCTTCCGATTCTGTGTCTCTGTCTCTCTCTGCCCCTCGCCTGCTCATGCTCTGTCTCTCTCTGTCTCGGAAATAAATAAACATTAAAAAATTATAAATGAATGAATGAATGAATGAATGAATGTAACCGTGGGTCTGTCTTGACCTCCAAGAGGCCCTGGCCAGGACCTGGTGTTGAGGGTAATTGTAGGCCCAATAGTATGTGCCTCTCTCCTGCAAAAACAGTTTCTCTCTCTTCCAAACTGGTGTTTCTCAGGACTTCTGTGCTTCCCGATAAGGAGGACCTGGTGAAGTGTCAGTCCTCCATTCTCGCTCAGAGGAGATACATCTGCAAAGACAAACCCCCAAAAGTCCTCTTGTACAGCCAAACTGCTGATGGCCCTTGAATATATTAACACAGGGAGTGTCTGTTCCCCTGTCTACACCCATTCCACCAGGGTTTGAATGGGAGACAATGCTCATTTTTCTGGGTTCATGACAGCACCAAAGCATGGCCCCAGGTAACACCAACTGGTTTTGTTTTTTTTGGCCTCTTTCGTAAACTTCCAAATTTCCTACAGTATTTCCTACAGTACTGATGTATCTCCTACAGTAAAATACATCAAAATTCTAACTTGAGTATTCACCACCTGTCCCTCTCCCCATACGATTAAGACGATGTGCTTGGCCTCGACATCTAGGATGTTTTTGTGAATCTGACATGCCTCAGAAATCAGTTTCAAGAAAATAGGGTGATAGCCTGCCTCTCTAAACTTCCTCTCTTGAAGTTGATAAAAATGTCGGTGATGGACCACATCCAGTAAGAGTGCTGGCAGCCAAAGCACAGACGAATCACAGCCACGCCCTTTTCTCACGCAGAGTGCCAACAGCTCAACTTTTAGAGCCCAGCTTTTCTCACGCACCATGGCTAGCAGGAAAATCCAGAAAGGCCTAGAGGTGGACCAGCTCTGGTTCACCCTGAGTTTGCATCTTTCTCAGCAGTGAATCATTCTCTCTCTCCCTCTCTCCCTCTCTCTCTCTCTCTCTCTCTCTCTTTCTCTCTCTCTCTATATATATGTATAGTTTTTTAATACAATCATATATATAGTTTTTTGGGGGTTTTTGTTTGTTTGCTTTGAGGGAGAGAGAGGGCACAAGTGAGCAAGGGGCAAAGAGAGAGAGAATCCCAAGAGGGGCACGGGGGTGGGGTGGGGGAGAGAAAAGCAGGGCTCATGCAAAGCGGGGCTTGTGCTCACCTGATGTGAGACTCGAACTCGCGAACCGTGAGATCATGACCTGAACCAAAGTCACTGAGCCATCTAGCCACCCAATACATAGTGTTCTTTTTACGACAATATTTTTTAAAATCGAGTTATAATTCACATAACATTAAATTCACGATTTAGTGTTATATAGTATACTTCCTATGTTATGCAACCATCACCATTAAAAAAATTTTTTTTAATGTTTCTTTATTTTTGAGAGAGAGAGTGAGCAGGGGTGGGGCAGAGAGAGAGAGGGAGACACAGAATCTGAAGCAGGCTTCAGGCTCTGAGCTGTCGGCATAGAGCCCGACGTGGGGCTCGAACCCATGAACCAAGAGATCATGACCTGAGCCAAGTTGGACGCTCGACCCACTGAGCCCCCCAGGTGCCCCAACCACTCTCTAGTTCCAAAGCATTTCCATCATAACAAAAACCCTCATACGGGCTTTTGTATCTTTACAAACCTTTTATATCTTTACAATTTACCTATTCTGGACATTTCGTAACTGAAATCACACACTATGCGGCCTTTTGTGTCTGGTTTCTCTCACTTAGCACAGTGTTTTCAAGGCCTTGTGTTGCACGCATGTTGCAGTGCCTATCAGTACTTCATTCTCTTTTATTGCATATTCCATTGTATGGATGTATGAATACGTTTTATTCATCCACGCATGAGTTGATGGACATGTGGCTTGTTTCAATTTTGGGGCTGTTATGAATAATGCTGTCGTGAACATTCATGTACAAATTACTGTATGGACATATGTTTTCAATTCTCTTGTGTATACACCTAGGAGTGGAATTGCCAGGTTATTCGGTAAGTCTATGTTTAACTGTTTGAGGAACTTCCAGACTATTTCCCCACTCGACACATATTAACTGAGCCCCACTATGCTGCTGTGCTAGGAACCAACAACGCCATGGTGAACAGACCTGGCCACCTGTCTGCATGGAGCATACAGCTCAGCAAAAGAAAGAGGCATTAAACAAATAACTAGAAAATAGATTGTTTTTGGGGGGAGCCTGGGTGGCTCAGTTGCTTAAGTGTCCGACTTTGGCTCAGGTTATGATCTCACAGTTGGTGAGTTTGAGCCCTGCATTGGGCTCTGTGCTGTCAGCTAGGAGCCTGCTTCAGAGCCTCTGTCCCCCTCTGTCTGCCCCTCCCCCACTTGCATTTTGTCTCTCTCTCTCTCTCTCTCTCAAAAATAAATAAACATTAAAAAATCAAAATAAATAAACAACCTTAAAAAAAACACATTGTTTTTTAACACACTTTTAGAAATGCCAAGAGGGAAAGTTCAGGCTGCCAAGAGACTGTAACACAGGGATCCCTAACCTGAGGGTTGAACGAGGTCACAGGACAAGATCACGGACCCTCTTGAAACATCAAATCCAGGGCCTGTGATACTAACACAAACAAACAAAGCCAGAAAACAAGCAAAAACGAAACAAAAAACCCTCCCAATAAACTAAAATGAAGTTCTTGTAGTTCAGTAGATTTCTGAAAGTTCTTACCATGGGGGGGGGGGGTGCGGTTAGTGAAACTACACACAGGTGCACCCCCCCGTGTCTGAAATGATTCACAGAGATACTTAGACTTGGAAATGTGAGCAGGGAGCAGGTTACAAAGTCTGAGGATGATAATTCTTGACAGCTCCCTTCCAGAAGTTGAAGAGACTCACACTGGCTTCCTCCTCCTCGGAAGGGATTCGAGGCCACGCCTCCTTAAGGCCACGGCTGATGGATGCACTGCCTTCTTCACCTGCCCACTGCCTGCCTGACTCAGACCGTTGCAGCTTTCTCTTCCTGGAAGCTATTTCCAATATTCACTTAGGCAAAATCAATGCCCTATTGTCTAAAGTAGTGGCTAATTGTTCGGCTTCTCACAGGAAGAAGGGAAGTCCTGGAAATGTCAGCAATGAATTCCCAGTGAGGTGAAAGCTTGATTTGACCTCAGGAGGTAAAGTTGCCATATTTCAAGTGGGAGAACTTACAAAGTTTTATTCCTACCGAATTAATCCAAAATATTTATACTTTGATGGAGCCACTGGGCTAGGTGGTGTGGGGAGATACCAAGAAACATAAGCATCCGCATTAGTCGCTGCCCTTAAGAAAGTAACTAGTGAGGGAAAAGAGCCTCATAAAAGATGCAGCACATGTGAGTCTGATGAGTGCCCAAGCCATAAGAGACAGAGTCATGCCAGGGAGGAAGAAGAAGAAAATTCTCCTTGGGCTCGGCTCAGAACTCCAGACTTCATGAAGGTAGTGGGACAGGTGATACACGGGCTTCCAGCTGGGGAAATGGCATTCCAACAGGGCAGACGGTGGGTGCAAAGGCCCAGGGGTAGAAGTTTAAAAGATATGTTAGGTGTGACATAGAGCTTCCTGAATGAAGCCTCATTTAAAAAAGAAATGAGGCCACTTTGAAGTTTCTAGTTTTTATCAGATAGTCCCAGTAAGGCCTAAGATTTTTCTTTCATCCTTAAATGAAAAGAGGCCCAACTATTGGGGTGTAGCGATCCAAAAGAGAACACCGTATGGCCCTTCAGCTCCTTTTCCCCACGCTTCACCTCCAGTGTGAGTAATGTCCTACAAACTTAGGGGCCCTCGATGCAGATGATGGTGGACACCTGAAAAGGGGCTCTTCTCTGATCCCGGCTGATGGTGGAACCCTAAAGGAGCAGGGTGGGGCCTCCACTGGGGTCTCTGGGATGCGTTGAACAATCCCTCCGGTAACACGCACACACAGTGGTCCCACCCATCAGATGTTGCGCGGGGCTCTTTGCCTTCTATCTTCTGTTTTAATCCTGGTCGGTTCATTTCTGTACTCCCCACACTTTTTCCTTGTTTTCTCCATAGGAATCTTCGGAATTTCTCTGTTCTCTTCCTTTACAGCACTGGGTTCTCAATAGGGGTGTTACTACCTCCCAGGATGTGTCTTAGAAATCTGTGGAGGCTTTTTTGTTTTTCTGAGGGCTGGGAAGGGCACCATTAGTGGACATTAGTAGGGAGAAATACTAGGACGTTAGTAGGGAGAAATCAGGAAGACCCACAGTCTTCCGCCAATGTGCTGGAAAGCTCTGTGGGAACCATCCTATATCCTACACGATGTTTCAATGTTCCATGAGGCATTTCTATAGGTAAAACAATCTACTATGTGGTGCTTTGAGCCTTGAAACTTAACCCCACTTTACACATGAACACACTGTGTTTTGTTGTCTACTCTCACATGCTCAGCATAACTAGCCACCTCCTCCTGGGAAAGCAACTGCTATGTAAACAGAGGGAAAACTGTACTTTCTTTTGTGTAGAATTTTACAATCTTCACCGTTTTGGAAAATCATACTACCTACAGCAACTCCACTGGTGTTTTTTGAGTTTCCCAAACAACAGACCAATGGCAGTCTGCAACTTCGGTGGTGTCGCATACAGGTGCAGGGCATGTGACGCCTCCGCTATAACTTCTAGTTCAGCCACGCCCAAGAACTCACATTTTGAAAGACGTATTTTAGGGGCACCTGGGTGGCTCGGTCGGTTAAGTGTCCGACTTCGGCTCAGGTCATGATCTCACAGCTCATGAGTTCGAGCCCCGCATCGGGCTCTGTGCTGACAGCTCAGAGCCTGGAGCCTGCTGTGGATTCTGTCTCCCTCTCTGCCCCTCCCCTGCTCATTCTCTCTCTCTCTCTCTCTCTCTCTCTCTAAAGTAAAAAAAAAAATTTTTAATTGAAAGACATATTTTAAGTTGGTTTCCCTTTCTGTCTTTTTAAAAATGTTTTAAATGTTTATTTTTGAGAGAGACAAAGCACAAGTGGGAGAGGGGCAGAGAGAGAGGGAGACACAGAATCCGAAGCAGGCTTGAACCCATGAACCGCGAGATCATGACCTGAGCTGAAGTCAGACGCTTAACCGACTGAGCCACCCAGGCACCCCTGGTTTCCTTTTCTCTTATGTTACAGTTAGATGTTGATGACATTTGTATTTTCCAGATGCCGCACCAATATATACCCCATTCCACATGCTCTTCTTATAACATGACCCTGATATTCCTCTGTTGAGCTTGGAGCAGGGTCAGGGGGCTGCAGCTGAGGGGGTGGAATGTTATGTTCCTTCCTGTTGTACTTGGGTGGACCTTTGTAACTGCCTTGCTCAATAGACTGTGGTAGAAGTAATGCTGTGTGACTTTTGGAACTAGGTGGGATGTGTGTCAACCTGGCTGGATCACAGTGCCCAGATATTTGGTCAAGCATTATTCTTGATGTTTCTGTGATGAGGTTTTGGGATGAGATTAACATTTAAGACCGTAGACTTTGAGCAAAGCAGATTTCTCTCCATAAAGTAGGTGAGCCTCATCCAATCAGTTGAAGACTCAAATAGAACAAACTACCGATGTCCCCCAGGCAAGGGGGAATTCTGCAACCAGTGGCCTTTGGGCTTGAACTACAGCATTGGCTCTTTGGGTCTCCGGCCTGCTGGCCACTTTGCGGATTTTGAACTTGCATTTTGGAATTACAGATTTGGTTCTTATTGGTTCTATTTCTCTCAAGAACTCTAATACACTAGGTCATAAAAGGCAACACAGCCTTCACCTCTCTCTGTCTTTTCCTCTGGGCACTTGGCTTGGAAAAAAAGCCACCATGTTGTGAGGAAGCCCGGGCCACATGGAGAAGCCATATATGGATGTTCCTGCCAAAAGGCCCCTAGCTGGCAACGAGCCTCAATCAGCGGACATGCAAGTAAAGGACCCTCTGAAGGACTCCAGTCCCCAGCCTTCATCAACAACCATAATCTGAAGCCCTGGACATCATAGAGCAGAGAATAGCTGTATTGGTCATCACTGTCTTTGGTCTGAATTGCTAATCAGTAGAAATCTTGAGATAATAAATGATGAAGTAATTTTGCTTCAAGACTTAGTGCAAAAAAATTTTTTTAAGTTTATTTATTTATTTTGAGAGAGAGTGAGCAGGGCGGGCAGAGAGAGAATCTGAAGCAGGCGTGGTGCTCTCAGCTCAGAGCCAGACTCAGGGCTCATCTCACAAACCGCGAGATCATGACCTGAGCCAAAGCCAAGAGTCGGTTGCTTAACCAACTGAGCCACCCAGGTGTCCCCCCAAATTTTTTCTTGAAATTATTTGATACTTGAAAGACAGGGTCCCTAAAGAGGGTGAAGATTAAAATGATAATGAAGCCTTTGCTGTCAAACCTATGAAAATTGAGCACACCCTACCTACTCTAGGGACACACCTGCCCTTGGTGATTTCCTGAACAGGTGCTTTAGGTGATAAGGCAGAGCAGGGCCCAAATCACACCCTCCGATATCTGGCCTGGAAAGATGCTACTTCCTGTCTCAGCTAGTACACACCCAGACCATCAGGGGTCTGGCCACCCTGTGCACCTCTAATCCGAGCCTGCCCACATTCAAGGGAAACTGATGGCCAACTAGCTGCTTTCCAGGTCTTCCGAAACAAGGACATTTAGATGGATCACCTCCGGATCCAGAGTCATGCCCTCTGGAGGTCCAGAGGAAATTCAGTCAAGCCCCTGGCTGTTCAGGAAGAGATAGAAGCTGGCCCCAGCATGCCGCCGCAAGAACGGGAAGCCCAGATTGTGAAGCAAGGGCTCGGGGCCGGAGCTTTCCTTCAGACCTCAGCACTTAGCTTGGGAATCTGCATTTAGGCCAAAGAAAATACTTCTGACCAGTGGCTGGGCCCAAAGACAACAATAATGCCCATGATGACGGTGACATGTTCTCAAAGCAGAGCAGCCAGGAGGGAAGCAGGGAGGGGGCCCAGCCACAAAGCTGGAAAGCCAGCATTCACTACGATTGAAGTTGTTCATCCCCTTGAAATGCGTGCAGGCAATAAAGATAGCTAGAGTTGATGGAGGGCTCGCTGTGTGCCAGGCACGAGGCTACACTCTTTACGCACATGAATGATCGCATCAAATTCTTAAAACACTCTGTGAAGTAGGTACGGTATTTGCTACACTTGGCAGGTGGGGGCACAGACCCAGCCTGCAATGTGAGTCAGATGGATTGTATTTCAAAGCCTGTCCTCTTACCCACTTTGCTATTATCCTGCATTCAAAGGCAGAGGGACTGTTCCCCCCACTGAATACCTGAGGGCGTGTTCCCCACATCCAAGACAGACTCCTACGTAAGTGCTGTGCATCCGTGACATCAGGACATTGACACTGATTCAGTAATACCATCTAACCCACAGACCCCATTCAAATTTTGCCGGTTATCCTAATTATGTCATGTCTGGGTCCAGCATCCAAACTGGGATCCCAGTTGCATTCAGTGGTCATGTTCCTTTCGTCTATTCCAATCTAGAACAGTCCCTTAGACCTTCCTCATCTTTCTAGAGCTTGACATTTTTGAAGAGCACAGGCCATGCCCCTCAGTTTGAGTTTGTCTGATGCTTCCTCGAGGTTTACATGTTTGGGGGCAGAAATCCCACAAAAAATAGTACTGTGCTCTTTTCAGGGCATCCTATTAGGAAGCATACGACATCAATTTGTCCCATTACTAATAAACAGAGAGGGACTCTTAGCCCTGGACTTGGAGTCATATACTGGGAAGAAAGACCATAAGAGCCCGGAACTCCCCTCAGCTCAACAAATCCCATTTTGACCAGTGGGCCAGCCATTCTAGAAAGGGAACAACAATATTGCTGGAAGGTGTTGGGACGGAAGAGGTTGCGTTTGTCAGAACTCCTCCTAGAGAGCAGACTTGAGCGGTTGGAAGGAATTATTTCACAGCCATTTGGAGAGGAGGGTGAGGCCCCACAGGGGCTTTCTCAAATCGCTAGAAGAGCAGAGAGCTACGTGCCAGATGAGGACAAAAGGAGAGGGAAGGAAAACATGAGGCGAGGAAAAAAATGGGCAGAAGGACAGGGGAATAACAGGAGACAATAGCATCGTCCCAAAGGCTCAAAGTATTTGTTTCATATACCTGCATGGCTGTTTAAAAAGTAAGCTAAAAACTAGGGGCGCCTGGGTGGCGCAGTCGGTTAAGCGTCCGACTTCAGCCAACTCGCGGATCTCGCGGTCCGTGAGTTCGAGCCCCGCGTCGGGCTCTGGGCTGATGGCTCAGAGCCTGGAGCCTGTTTCTGATTCTGTGTCTCCCTCTCTCTCTGCCCCTCCCCCGTTCATGCTCTGTCTCTCTCTGTCCCCCCCCAAAAAAAAAAAAAACGTTGAAAAAAAGTAAGCTAAAAACTAATACACATCAAGCCTGAGGATAGAAAACTTATGACTTCCATATCTTAAATAAAAACCCACTTGAATGAAAATGAAACAATGGAAAAAAATAAAAGTACAATTTATTTTGATGTACCTGTCCGTCGGTGGACTTGTAGCCAAGTAACCCATGCGAAGAATGCCAGATCTTTGGGTAAATTCCTCAGGCTTGCTGAGACTCAGTTTTCTCATCTGTACAATGAGGAGAAAAAGTACCTCACAGCCTTGTCCTGAGGACTAAATGCGACAACCCCAAGTCATGGATTCAGGCAATACTGATCGTGTGCCTCCTGTGTGGCACGACTACTCCTGGGCTGGGAATTCAGCAGAGGGCAAAACAGACACCACAGAGCTGACATTCAGGGGGCACAGCCTACCAGAGTGTTCTCTCAGCTGTCAGGCACTGGGCACATTTAAGGAGTCACTGCTATTCAGGGGCGCCTGGGTGGCTCAGTCGGTTGAGCGTCCGACTTCAGCTCAGGTCATGATCCCACAGCTCATGAGTTCAAGCCCCGCATCGGGCTCTGTGATGACAGCTCAGAGCCTGGAGCCTGTTTTGGCTTCTCTGTCTCCCTCTCTTTCTGCCCCTCCCCTGCTTGCACCCCTGCTTGAGCAACGGTGATGCTAAGCAGAGACACGAAGTCACCACCAATTCTCTTCAGAGTCTAGTATCTGGGGAAGAAATATACCTATTTGAAGAGCTATCATGGATGAGAGGAGCAGAGAAACTCTGGAAGAATATGGACCAAGCTTCTCCGGGGGAAGGATTAGAGACACAGCTGCTGAGTCAGGAGCAAACTGGGTGTTGTGTAATCTGAGGAGTCTGGAGACCGTGACCTGCTGGGTGAGAAAGTTGCTCCCTCCACTAGGTCTTTGGTTTTCCCTTTGTCTTTCTGACTTTCTCTGCCCCTTTCTAAAATCCACATCCTTACATCTTCCCAAACCCACATAAACAGTAGCACACACACGTTTCAGGTATTACGATTTCCAGTCAGATTTCATTTTTAAGCAGCTGCCTTTTTTTCATTTTCTCACTTTATGGAGAGCCCATTTATATACAAAAAATAAAAATTTTTAAAAAATTTTTTTAACGTTTATTTATTTTTGAGACAGAGAGAGACAGAGCATGAGCAGGGGAGGGGCAGAGAGAGAGGGAGACACAGAATCTGAAGCAGGTTCCAGTCTCTGAGCAGTCAGCACAGAGCCCGATGCAGGGCTTGAACTCATGGACTGCGAGATCATGACCTGAGCCGAAGTCAGACGCTTAACTGACCGAGCCACCCAGGCGCCCCCAAAAATAAAATTTTTAACAGAAGCACAAAAAGCAACTCATTCCTTAAAAAATGTTTTTATTGGGGGGTGCCTGGGTGGCTCAGTCAGTTGAGTGCCTGACTTCGGCTCAGGTCACGGTCTCGTGGTTTGTGAGTTCGAACCCCACGTCAGGCTCTGTGCTGACAGTGCAGAGCCTGCTTCAGATTCTCTGTCTCTCTCTCTCTGTCTCTCTATCTCTCTCTCTCTCTCTCTCTGCCCCTCCCTGACTCGCACTCTCTCACAAAAATAAATAAACAAACATTTAAAAAATGTTTTTATTGGGGCACCTGGCTGGCTCAGTCAATAGAGCATGTGACTCTTGATCTCAGGGTCGTCAATCTGAGCGCCAGGTTGGGCATGGAGCCTACTGTAAAACATTAAAAAAGAAACAAAAAAATAAAGTTCTTATTGTGGTTGTACATACATAACACAATATCTATCATTTTTTTAGTTTATTTATTTATTTTGAGACAGAAAAAGAATGCGAGCAGGGTAGAGGCGAAGAGAGAGTGTGCGAGAGACAATTCCCAACTAGGTTCCATCCGCACTGTCAGCACAGAGACTGACATGGGGCTCGACCTCACGAATGTGAGAGCATGACCTGAGCTGAAATCAAGAGTCAGATGCTTAACTGACTGAGCCACCCAGTTGCCCCATAATATTTATCATTTTAACCACAGATGAATGCATGTTCAGTGGCACTAAATACTCTCCTCCCCCACCCCAGTGCTATCTATACCCAAAATGTCTTCATCATTTTCCATAGAAACTCTACTCCTGCTAACCAATAACTCCCCCTTCTCCTTGCCCGTCAGCCCCTGGAAACCTCCCCTCCACTTTTTGTCTCTACAAATTGGCCTATTCTCAGTATCTCACATAAGTGGAATCAGACACTATTTGCCCTTCCTTGTCTGGCTTATTTCCTCTGACATCACGGTTTCAAGGTCTATACAAGTCTCAGCATGTATCAAAATCTCATTCTTGTTTTGTGGCTGAATACTATTCCACTATATATACTTTGTTGTCCATTCATCTGTTGATGGGCATCATTTGGGTTGTTTGCACCTTTTGGCTATTGTGAATAATATAGCTGTGAGCATGGGTGTGCAGGTTATCTGTTCAAGTCTCTGCTTTCAGCTCTTCTGGATAGATCCCCAGAGGTGCCATTGCCGGGTCATATGATACTGCCGTGATAGTTTGAAGCAACTCATTTTTGAAGATTGTTTTTAATGAATCTGTTTCTGCTCCCATTCTGTTCCGTAAAAGGATTTGAGATGTTCAGAAAAAAATACATATAATAAAGAGGGAGAAAGAGTTCAAAGAACCAGGGTGAAGGGAAGACTGGTTGGGGCTTGGGCATGGCGGAATCTGCCCCCTCAAGCACACGCTCAAGTCTTCTCCCTTCCTGGGATGCGCTGCCACGTTCGAAGCTGTTTCCTTTGCAGATGATTCGGCTGCCCCACGTGGGCAGAAACGTGGGTTTCACCATGTACATGAACTGTATGGAAGTTGGCCCCATTGCCTTAGCCACACCACATTTCCCCTGGCTTCAGACCTAGGGCTGGGTGGTTCCTTAAGGACCATCTAGGACAACACTCTCAACTTCCAGAGGAGGAAAGCAACACTCAGAGAGGTTCAGTGCTCTAGGGAAAGGCCGAATGTGTAAATAGCAGAACTGAAATTCAAAGCCATGTTTCCCGATGCCAGCCCAGATCCTCCCTGGTGCTACCCCGCCTCTTACTTCCAGAACTCTGCTTTCCTTTGCTTCAGCTCTGCAAATTCGTTACTTACATGGGAAATTATTATGTTCTCATTCTTCTTAAACTTCCCCAATAATTATGCAGTTTCAAAATTCTGAAGGCTAAAATTACTCTTATGTGATACTAAACAAAGTGGACATTAACTGTGTACCATGGGGGAGACGCTGGAAATCCCAGTGCTGAAGCACAAGCCATGTTACTTATTTTATAAAACTTTCCATTTGTTCGTTCCTCAATAAGAATGTTGCTTCCTGGTTTCCATGGTGATTTAAAAATTTTTTCACTCAAACAGTAATTTCCAGATGAAACTGAACATGAATCCAACACACCAGAGCTTTGTGATGACCAGAACAATACCTTGCGATGGACCCAGCATCAGCCAGATATTCACCCCGCTCTGTCCACAGCAGGGGGAAGGGGGTGGTGGTGAAACTGGATTATTGATTTCATGGCTATTGATTTCTTTTGCCTGCTGATATTTTTTTAACTTTTTTTTTTGTCTGAGTTTATTTATTTGGAGACAGAGCATAAGCAGGGGAGGGCAGAGACAGGAGAGAGAATCCCAAGCAGGCTCCATGCTGTCACCACAGAGCCCATCGTGGGGCTCGAACCCACGAATCTTGAGATCATAACCTCAGCCGAAATCAAGAGCTGGAGGCTTAACTGACTGAGCCACCCAGGCACCCCTAAACTTTCTTTTTAAGAACAACTTTTTTTTCAATATATGAAGTTTATTCTCAAATTGGTTTCCATACAACACCCAGTGCTCATCCCAAAAGGTGCCCTCCTCAATACCCATCACCCACCCTCCCCTCTTTCCCACCCCCCATCAACCCTCAGTTTGTTCTCAGTTTTTATTTATTTTTATTTTTTTATTTTTTTTAACGTTTATTTATTTTTGAGACAGAGAGAGACAGAGCATGAAGGCGGGAGGGGCAGAGAGAGAAGGAGACACAGAATCAGAAGCAGGCTCCAGGCTCTGAGCCATCAGCCCAGAGCACGACGCGGGGCTCGAACTCATGGACTGCAAGATCGTGACCTGAGCTGAAGTCGGACGCTCAACCGACTGCGCCACCCAGGCGCCCCTGTTCTCAGTTTTTAAGAGTCTCTTATGCTTTGGCTCTCTCCCACTCTAACCTCTTTTTTTTTTTCTTCCCCTCCCCCATGGGTTTCTGTTAAGTTTCTCAGGATCCACATAAGAGTGAAACCATATGGTATCTTTCTTTCTCTGTATGGCTTATTTCACTTAGCATCACACTCTCCAGTTCCATCCACGTTGCTACAAAGGGCCATATTTCATTCTTTCTCATTGCCACGTAGTACTCCATTGTGTATATAAACCACAATTTCTTTATCCATTCATCAGTTGATGGACATTTAGGCTCTTTCCATAATTTGGCTATTGTTGAGAGTGCTGCTATAAACATTGGGGTACAAGTGCCCCTATGCATCAGTACTCCTGTATCCCTTGGGTAAATTCCTAGCAGTGCTATTGCTGGGTCATAGGGTAGGTCTATTTTTAATTTTTTGAGGAACCTCCACACTGTTTTCCAGAGTGGCTGCACCAATTTGCATTCCCACCAACAGTGCAAGAGGGTTCCCGTTTCTCCACATCCTCGCCAGCATCTATAGTCTCCTGATTTGTTCATTTTGGCCACTCTGACTGGCGTGAGGTGATATCTGAGTGTGGTTTTGATTTGTATTTCCCTGATGAGGAGCGACATTGAGCATCTTTTCATGTGCCTGTTGGCCATGCGGATGTCTTCTTTAGAGAAGTGTCTATTCATGTTTTCTGCCCTTTTCTGCACTGGGTTATTTGCTTTTCGGGTGTGGAGTTTGGTGAGCTCTTTATAGATTTTGGATACTAGCCCTTTGTCCTATATGTCATTTGCAAATATTTTAAGAACAACTTTGAATTCACAACAAAATTAAGAGGAAAGTATAAAGATTTCAAGTTACTCCCTGGAGTCACACGGGCACAGCGTCCCACATCATCAATTACACATCCCTCACCAGAATTACACATTTGTTACGAGTGACGACCCTATCACCCAAAGCCCAAAGTTTACATGAGGTTTCAGTCTTGGTGCTGTACATTCTATGGGTTTGGACAAATGCATCATGACACGTATCCATCATTTTAGTATCATACAGAGCATTTTCACTGCCCTGTGCTTATTGATTTTTCAGACGTATTTCATCTTTCACTAAAACAACTACCTTCAGAAGCATTGCAACTTCCTCTCTTCTCTCCATGAGCCACCTTAAAGCACACTGGTGGTTTCAGGACTTCTGTGTTTTTCTAGATGTGTCTAATATAAATTTACAGGCTTTCCCTGGGAGAGGTCTAGCAGATCTCCTTATTCAACTTGAAGTCAATTCCACAAACCCTGTAGATGTCGTAGAGAGGGTGGTCACAGACCGTAGAGCAAGATTGCCCTGGTCCAAACCCTAGCTCTTGACCTGTGCCCTCCAGCAAGCTACGTAACCTCCTTGTGCCTCATTTTCTCATATGAAAAATGGGGATGATAATACTATAACCTACCTCATTAGGTCACTATCAGAATTAAGGGAATTAATATATGTATTGGCCTTAGGAGAAGTGTCTTGCATACATTCTAAGTGTTAATAAACTCTTGCCTATGTAAGCCAGGCACTGCCAGGTTTTGGGGACACAGTGATAAACAAAACACAGATCCTACTTTCAAGAAGCTTATTCAGAGGAGAACACAAAAAAATGCACATACAGAAAAGCAACGTTACATGTTCTTATCATGAACATTTTTTAAAGCTTTTCTTGGGGCGCCTGGGTGGCTCAGCCGGTTGAGCATCCAACTTCGGCTCAGGTCATGATCTCACGGTCTGTGAGTTCGAGCCCCGCGTCGGGCTCTGTGCTGACAGCTCAGAGCCTGGAGCCCATTTCGGATTCTGTGTCTCCCTCTCTCTCTGCCCCTCCCCTGTTCATACTCTGTCTCTCTCTGTCTCAAAAATAAATAAACGTTAAAAAAATTTAAAAAAAAAGAAAGATTTTCTTTTTAAGTAATCTCTACACCCAATGTTGTGTTCAAACTTACAACCCTGAGATCAAGAGTCGCATGCTCTGCTGACTGAGCCAACCAGGCATACCTCTCATGAACATTTAAAAATTTTTGTTTAAAGTTTATTTATTTTTGAGACAGAGAGAGACAGGGCATGAACGGGGGAGGGTCAGAGAGAGAGGGAGACACAGAATCTGAAACAGGCTCCAGGCTCTGAGCCATCAGCACAGAGCCCGACGTGGGGCTCAAACTCACGGACCGCGAGATCATGATCTGAGCCGAAGTCGGATGCTCAACCGACTGAGCCACCCATGAACATTTTTAAACAAGATAGTACCATATCACTTTTGTGCTCTTTTTTAAACATTTTGTTTATTTATTTATTTATTTATTTATTTAGAGACAGAGAGAGTGAGCAGGGGAGGGGCAGAGAGAGAGGAAGAGAATCTCAAGCAGGCTCTGCACTGTCAGTGTGGAGCCCAGTGCAGGGCTTGAACTCATGAACCATGAGATCATGACCTGAGCCGAAACCAAGAGTCGGATGCTTAACCCACTGAGCCACCCAGGTGCCCCACTTTTGTGTTCTATGTGGAAACTTGTTGCTATAATATTACCACTAAATACTAGCATTTTCACTTAGAATTTGCACATTACCACCATCCGTTAATTCACCAACATTTATTGAGCACCTACCATGTTGTAGGCACTGTACTGGGCACTTAGGGCATCAATGTGATATAGACCTGAAATGTTAACATGTCCTTCTTCCCTGCCTTCCCTCTTCGTCCACCTTCTGTGCCCCACCCAAGAGTATCTATGACTGCCTACCTGGTTCCTGAGCTTCAAGGTAGAGGGGAGACCTAAGAATTGAGAGAGGTTGGCTTGATCTATACAACTGAGGCAGGGTGGGGTGGGGCGGACAGAAGGGATACAAAGATTTGAGTAAGTTGGGAGAAGGGAGATCTTGGAGAGTACCTACTGTGATGAAGTGTGACTCTGGAGACAGAGACGCCTGAAGAGGAACTTTAGAACTTCCACTGGGCACTCTGCAATGTAATTCCTTCTCCCTTGCTGCTTCTAGAGACTTCAGTGAAGACCCCAGTGCTTTGGGAGGTGAACTTGGTGCTCCTTTTGAATATGGTTCCATGCTGAGACAGGCTGCAGTAGCCAGCTTCCAAGAAGCCCTGCCTGCTGGTATCCATGCCCTTGAGGGGTCCCCTCCCACACTGAGTAGGGGCAAGCTGTGTCACGATAGGGTATTGTAGAAAGGAAGGAGGGGAACATCTGAGGCTATATCCTGAAAGACACCGCAGCTTCTACCTGATTCTATTGGATCACTTGCTGTCAGGTAGGTCACCTATCATGTTGTGAGGATGCTCAAGCAATCCTATAATAAAGTCCGTGTGGGAAAACCGCATCCCAGCCAACCCCACCCCTGCTGCCAACAGCCAACATAATTTGCCAGCCACATGAGTGACCCTTCTAGAAGTGGATCCTCAAGCTTCAGGGAGGAAGTAGATCCTATAATCCTGGCCAACAGCTCGCTGCCACATCCTGAGAGATCCCCGAGCCAGAACCACTCAACTAAGCCACTCCTAACTACTCGACCTATGTGACATAACAAACACTTACTGTTATTTTTAAATCTCTGGGTGTCAGGGGCAAGTGGTGCAGCTAAACACTGGCTACAAGGTGGCCTGGCTTTTTGGGGATACCCAAATGTGCCTGAGTTTCCCAGGCCACCCCAACCCATAAATACAAGAGAGAACACAGCAAGAGTATCAGTTGGACCTCACTGCTCTTGCCTCTTCTGGTGAAGCAAGACCTGGACGTGAGATCTTCTGTCAATTAACCATTCCCACTACCCCTAATAGGAAAACAAAAAGTATGTTTGTGAATTGGGAGAAGGGGGATAGGTCTCCCATGTGTTTATGAATCTCCCCCGGTGCTGTTTTGCTGTCTCTCGTGGGTATTGCTAATGGTTTCCGAGATACCACCGTGTCCTGCCAGGCACCATGTTGCCACCAGGGGTCAGTGCCCACGGCCAAGCACCAAAGTCTTCCAAGCACCAGACACTGCCCCTACTTTCCGAGTATTGCTTCTGAGGAACTCACTGGACCAAAGGGAGGAGCTGCTCTGTGATGACATGGCAGAAAGATGCTTTTTCCTCCCCAATGTGCTGCCCTTCCCCTACAGTTGTATAGAGAGTTTATGGAAATAATTTGTTTTTACTCACAGCCCTCTTTCTCCTTAGGTCTCAGACTTATGTTGGCCATATGTCCCATACGTTGGCCAGGGACCATTTAGTGACCTGTATGTTGTTATCAGGGTTCTTACTGCCCTATAGTGCCCCAGACTTGGTTGCTGGGCCAAGCTCAACATGGCTGCAGGCAGCTCTAGGCTCACATCATGCCAGTTTGGCATCACAAAGGAAGAAAAGGACATCTGCTTTAGAAGACATAACTCCCAGGGGCGCCTGAGTGACTCAGTTGGTTAAGCGTCTGGCTTTTGCTCAGGTCATGATCTCACAGTCCGTGGGCTTGAGCGCCATATCAGGCTTATGCTGACAGCTGAGAGCCTGAAGCCTGCTTCGGATTCTGGGCCTCCCTCTCTGTTCCTCCCCTGTTCATGCTGTGTCTCTCAAAAAATAAATAAATATTCCAAAAAAATTTTTTTAAAAAGAAGAAGACGAAACTCCCAGGAAGGGCTCTGATTGGCTGGGCTTGGGTTTCATGCCCACCTCTTGGGCTGTAGAGCAGGGAAGGCAGGGGACTGTGCTAGGCAGCTCCCCCAGGATCATCTGGAGCTTGCCAAAAGGAGGCATGCCCCTATCTTCAAAGCACTGGGGAGGTGGGTAAAGGGGTGATGGTGGCAGATCAAAACAACAAATTCTGGATGTCCTTGAGTTTCCAGACCTGCCTAGGCATCCTAGTCTGACCTCTAGCAGTGGACCCAGTAATCCCAGCCATTCAAGGTCATGGTCCCTGCCTCTGAGGAGCTTGCTGTCTCCAGAATGGGGTTCACCTGCACGACCTTCTTTGACTCGTTCAGTGTGCTCCTTCCTTAGACGCTAGTTCAAGGGTGAGAGGTCATGATGTTTGCACCTTCTTTACCATATTTCCTTCTAAACTTCTCTGAAGGTTTTCCTGTGAGTCGTCCTTCCCTGCATCCTGACGTCTGTCTTTATTTGCCAAAAGTCTCTCCCACATAAGCACACACACAAAAACACACACACACACAGATTCATAACCTCCTGCCTATTCTCCAGCTTTGTAAGTCCAGCTGTGAGAATTCTAGGACAAGACACTCTGGGGTCCAGTGTTCTAATTTTACATAACACAAGTCTGGCAGCCTCCCTCCTTCCTACCTCATCATCCGTTACAACTTCGAGGTGAGCAATCAGACAACTGCTCTTTTTGTGACCAGAGGATTCGTCTCTACTGACAGCCCCATGAGTCCTTCTTGTCACCGCCAATAACCTTTGATGATGGGGTCTAGAAACTGACCCATCCTCACAGGATGTGGCACTTGGCCAGTGTCCCGGCAGAGTGCCTGACAGAGTTCTCTGCTTGTGAACTGCCCGCACATCTTCCTCAGGCTGCCAAGGAGGTGCCTCAGTCTCCGGCGGAAGGTCAGCTGGTTCTTCCAAGAGCAGGAAACCATGGGACGTGCAAAGGTCCTAACTATACAGTGCTGTCACTCCCTCACACAACACAGGGGAAAAGTGTTACTGGAGTAAGTAGTTTCCCAGAGCTATGACGACAAAGTACCACAGATGAGTGACTCAGAAGCACAGAAATGTGTTGTGTCCCAGTTCTGGAGGCTAGAAGTCCAAAGTCAGGGTGTCCGCAGGGCCCCGCTCCCCTGAAGCCTGGAGGGAAGGATCTGTCCCAGGCCTCTGTCCCAGGTGCGTGGCTTGTGGCAGCAAAACTACAATTTTGCATCGTGTTCTCCTTATGTTCATGTCTCAAATCTCCCCATTTTATAAGGATTCCAGTCCTATTGGACTAGAACTCTCCTGAGGACCTTATATTAACTTGACTGCCTCTGTAAAGTCCCCCTCTCCAAATAAGGTCATATTCTGAGATGCTGGGGGTGAGGGACACAATTCAACCCATAATAACAGCCGCAGACCTAGGCCTTCAAAAGAAGGCTGTCCTGTGGTGTTGCTTTCTCTCAACTTCTTCTTTGTGCTCCACATTCCCTTCTTTGCAGGCAACTTGCCTTTTCTATGTGTCCTGGCCCAGGGCTCATTCTGCCTCCCACAGGGGGCTCTGCCCAGCCCACTCAATGAGGGTCATTCATCATTTCTCTTTCCTTTTTTTTTTAATCAAAAAAATTTTTTTAATGTTTCTTTATTTTTGAGATGGGGGGAAGGAACAGATAGAGAGAGACACACACACACAGAATCCAAAGCAGGCTCCAGGCTCTGAGCTGTGAGCACAGAGCCCCACACTGGGCTTGAACTCACAAATCTCGAGATCATGACCCAAGCAAAAGTCAGACACTTAACAGACTGAGCCACCCAGGCGCCCCCATTCACCACTTTTCAAAAACAACTGGCAGGTGACTCCAAAATGAGCATTGGTTTCTCTTGGCAACCACACAGCTGAATCTCCCATAAGGAAAAGAACCCCTCAGGGTTAGTTTGTTTGGTGCAGAGTTGAATTAATCATTCTCTCTAGTTCAGGGCAACCACCCCTAAGGGTCAGTATACTACCCACTCCTCTCTTGCTTGGTCTCTCCTCTTCCTTGTCACTGGTCTCTCCCTTTCCCGCCTCCTCCCTGTAGGCACCCACTCTAGGGTTCATTGTGGGTCCTTCAGGAGCCCCGGGTCCTTGTCAAGCAGGTAGAACTGTTTTGATTTCTTTTAGACTTTTAATTTTTATAAATGGTGCATTGCTGTAGATAGCATTGTGTCTCTTACTTTTATTACTCTACTGTTGTTCCTTGGGTTAATACAATTTTATTCTCACCACTTGGGCAACACAAGCTCCAACAGAGTGCAGTTAAGGAACATTCGATTCTTTCCTGGGTCCGGCTTACAAGACCCCTAAATGTAACTATAACTGACACTCTCCTTTACATCCCAGATGGGAAGAACTGGATGTAATCAGACTGATTCCTCATTCCACATTTTTCCACACCCCAACCGTGGAAAGGCAATGGGAAGTTCTCCACGTCACCTCACATCCTCAGACACAAAAACGCACTCTGATCATGTTCAATGAGACAAGTGAGGATACCACCAGCCATACCCAGAATGTGGGGATCCCATAGAACAAATGACCTGGTGCCTTCAACAAATCAATGTCATTAAAAGAAGGTGGAACAAGGGGTGGTAAGGGAGAAATGAAAGTGGATTAAGAGATCCCTAAGAGACAGGGTGACTGAGTGGCTCGGTCATTAAGCATCGAACTTCAGCTTAGGTCATGAGTTTGAGTCCCACATTGGGTGATCTGAAGTCCTACTTCGGGTGAGCATGAGCACCGTTTTGGATGAGCCCCACTTCTTTCTCTCTCTCTCTCCCTCTGCCCCCACCCCCCCGCCCCGGCATTCTCTCTCTGTCCCTCGCTCGCTTGTGCCGTCTCTTTTTCTCTCTCTCTCAAAAAAAAGAGATACTTAAGAGACATATTAACCAAGTGCAATGTGTGAGCCTTATTTAGATTTGAAAAAGGCAATTGTAAAAACATGTTTTTAAGATAATGAAGAAACTTTATTTATTTTTTTATGTTTATTTATTTATTTTGAAAGAGAGAGAAAGCACGAGCAGGCTCCAGGGCTTGATCCCACGAACCATGAGATCATGACCTGGGCTGAAATCAAGAGTTGGACACTCAACCGACTGAGCCATCCAGGCACCCCAATAATAAAGGAATTTCAAATAGGAATCAGGTATTAGATGAAGCTGAGTGTTAATTTTTTTAGATATGATAATTCTATTATTGAGCTTTAATGAAGCTCTTATCTTTATTTTTATTTTTTTAATGTTTATTTATTTTTGAGAGGGGACACAGAGAATCCCAGGCAGACTCCACACTGTCAACGCAGAGCCTGATGTGGGACTCCAACTCAGGAACTGTGAAATCATGACCTGAGCCGAAATCAAGAGTCAGAGGCTTAACCAACTGAGCCACCCAGGTGCCCCAAAGCTCTTATTTTTAGATATTCATATTGAAGCATTTACAGATGATATGATGTCTAGTATTTGCTTTGAAATACTCTAGTGTGGAGCCTGGCAAATTTTTTCTGCAATAGGTCAGATAGCAAATATTTAAAATAAAAAAAAATTTTTTTTTACATTTTATTTATTTTTGAGAGAGAGAGAGAGAGAGAGAGAGAGAGACAGAGCACAAGCGGGGAAGGGGCAGAGAGAGAGGGGGAGACACAGAATCCAAAGCAGGCTCCAGGCTCTGAGCTGTCAGCACAGAGCCCCATGTGGGGCTCGAACCCCCAAACCATGAGATCGTGACCTGAGCTGGAGTCGGACGCTTAACCCACTGAGCCACCGATAGCAAATATTTTAGACGTCCTAGGCCGCATGATCTCAGTCACAACTACTCAGCCTTTCTGTGATGGGAAAACAGGTATAGATAATGCACACACATAAGGGTGGGGCTGTGTTCCAATAAAACTTTATTTATAAAAACAAGAGACAAGTTGGATGTGGCCCATGGGGTCATAGTTTGCCAATTCCAGCTGTAGTGCAAAAAACAGGAGAAGAGCAGATAGGTGAAAAAGATTGACAAATGTTGACATTGAAATCAGAAGACAGGTGCATAGCAGTTCATTACGCTATTTCTCTATATTTTTTTTGTTTGAATACTTCCATAATAAAATTAACATTAAGTGCACCGAAGAGGTCTTTTTGCGAGGAAAGAAAACTATTTGCCTTTGACCTCTCTCCTTATCTCCCCCACCTCCTTTACTTTTGCTGTCTTTTTCTCAGATCTGTTTCACACACCCACTCATACACACTTCACTTTGGTATATTTTTGAATCAAAATGAACTTCCTAGACAGCTCCATACTGCTGAGGAATGCAGCGAAATCCTTATGGTGGGTTCTCATATTCTTTCCTGGGGGACTCACAGGCCCATCTCCTCTCAGAGCTTTACAACCGTGTGAACACTTTTCCTAAAATGGAGATCCAAGGCCTCACGGCTGAGGCATACTACCCTTTGGGGAGCATTGTTGTTTGCTTATCTCTCAGCAGGAAATAGGCATGTCCCAGGGAGGATTAGAAAATTACCAGACAACTCTGGTGAAGGGCTGGGAACGTTGACTGGAAGTTGGAATCTGGTCAGAACCTCTGGGAGTTCAAGGAAAGAAATGTTAAGCTATTCATCAGGCTCCCTAAATTCTCTTGAAAGTAGATGATTACAAAACAGAAGACAACGGAGCATGTGGTCAGAGGAAAGGAATTACATACATCTCGCTTGAAACTGCCCTGACCGTGTAGGTTGAATATGTCATTTCAAATGGTGGGCCACAGATCTACCGAGGAAAGAACAGCCGTTGACCTTTCTCTTCCAAGATCCTTCAGTGAACGACAGGGGCACCTGCCAAAGCTGCCCCTGACCAACTTCCGCTCTCCATCTACCCTCCATCAGCATTAGCCCCCAAGCCTCTGCCCCTACCTGGAAGGATTTCTCCCTTGAGTTACCCAATCCCCACCCTCCATTTGTAAAAGGGGAGGGGCCTTTCCTGACACCACCCGACACCACCAGCTCCTGGTGGCCCCTTTATCTATGAGCTTTTCTAGCACATTCTGGTGGTATCACCTGTTACCGCTTAATTCTGTATTGCACTATGTGCCACCGAGGATAAGTCATGCTGGCTGCTGAAAAAGAGTAACCCCCAGTTCTCAGTGACTTAACACAAAAAGTTATTTTCACTCATGTCACAATACAAAATGGGTAGTCCTGGCCAGCCAAGCATTCACGTGATGATTCAGGGTTCCCTAAGCTCTATTTTGTGGTTCCACCCTCTTTTAAGTCCTTGGAGTCCTTGTTATTCAGTTGGCAGATGAGGAAAGGGAGCACAGACAAGGCACACCCACTTCTTTTGTACAATAGCCTGTCTGTGAGAGTCATCCATATCGTGCCTTGAAACAATAGTTCATTCTCTTTGGTTGCTGTATAATATTCTATTATGTGAATATGCCACCATTTATCCACTCTGCTGATGGGCATTTGGATTATTTTCAGTTTTGGACTATTATCAACAAAGCTATTATGAATGTGTCTTCAGGTGCATATATCTACACGTTTCTGTTGGGTATGCACCTAGCAGTAGAATTGCTGAGTTGGAGAGCATGCGTATATAAAACTTCAGTGGATGTTGTCAAATACTTTTCCAAAGTGTTTATGCAAATGTACATGTCCACCACCATCGCAGGAGACATCCCGTGGTTCCATATCCCTGCAAACATTTGGTATTGTCCATCTGTCTCATTTAGCCACTCTGGATTGAGTGTAGTGGTATCTCCTTGTGGATTGACTGGTTGATTGATTTTTCTCCTTGTAGTCTTAATTTGCATGTTTCTAATGACTAATGTTATTGAGCACCTTTTAAAAGGCTCATTGGCCACTTCAAGATTCTCTTCTGAGAATTTTCCATTCAAGTCTTTGGCTTATTTTTCTTCTCGGTAGTCCTTTTTATTATTCAGGATATGATTTTTTTTTGTCATTTTGTGAATTGCAATTATATTCTCACACTCTGTGGCTTGCAGTTTTGTTGCCTTGTGTTTTTTTAATAAATACAAGTTTTAAATGTTAATGAAATGTGGAGTATTGTTCTTTTCTTTAATGGTAAAGTAATCTTTGCCTATCCCAACGTCATGAATATATTCTTCTATGCTCCTTTGTTATCTTTTCGAAGTTTTATTGTTTTACCTTTCACATTTAGGTCCCTAATTTAGCCATGATTTACTTTTGTGTTTGGTATGATGTAGGGGTTCCCATTTGAATACCCCTTGAATCAGCACCATTTACTGAAAAAGACCACCCTTTCCCTGCTGTACTGCAATGTACCTTTGTTGCAGATCGGGTGATTATATATCTGGGAGTCATTGGGGGACTCTATTTTATTATTTTGGTCAATTTTATATCCTTTCATGATACTGCATAGTTTTGATTATGGTAGCTTAAAAATCAGTAATTTGCATCTTCATTCTTACTCAAGATTATCTTTGCTATTCTTGGCACTTGGCATTTCAGAATTTCCTTATTAGTTTTACATGCACACATTTAAGTCTGTGGGGATTTTGTCAGGAATTTAATTGGCTCTATATATAACATTGAGGAGAGTTAACAGCTGCACAAATTTTTTTCAATCCATGAACATGGTATATAACTCCTTTATTTTATCCCTTAATTTCTTTTGGTAATGTTTTATAGTTTTCTGTACACAGGTTTTGCACATCTTTTGTTACATTTATTCCCAGGTGATGTTTTTTTGGTATTATTGATAATGGAACTGTTTTTTGAAATTTCACTTTCAAATTGTTTGTTGCTAGTATAACGAAATGAAGCTGACTTTTGTATACTGACTCTCTATTCAGTGATGTTGACCTTAACTATTTTGACCTCTCTCACTTACAGTTTATTGGCCAGAACTCAGTCATATGGCCACACCTAAATGCAAGGGAGTGCCCAGGGTGAAAACTAAAGAATTTTTAGGGGGGCGCCTGGGTGGCTCAGTCGGTTAAGCGTCCGACTTCAGCTCAGGTCATGATCTCACAGTTCATGGTTCGGGCCCCACGTCGGGCTCTGTTCTGACAGCTCAGAGCCTGGAGCCCGTTTCAGATTCTGTGTCTCCTCTCTCTCTCTGCCCCTCCCCTGTTCATGCTCTGTCTCTGTCTCAAAAATTAAAAATAAACAGTAAAAAAAAAAAAATTTAAAAAAAAGAATTTTTAGGGAACACAGCAAACTGTTCCATTATACTACATTGAGATTTTAACATTCATGGATTTACCCTGCCACCTCACTATGCTGCAAGGAACTCCATCATAAGAGAGTGTTTAAGACATAAGACAGTGTTTAGCTAATTTATAACTTAAGAGGTCTTTCAGCATGCTCTAGTTGGAAAAAAGACTGCATTAATAGTTACAGTCTGTTACTTTGGATAATCACATGGCCCCAAAGTGATCATAAAACACATATAAAATATTGCCTTGAAATTGCATGGTGGAATCCTGCCCCACAGTGTACATAAAGATTATCCTAACTATGCTAATGCTTCTATGATTTTAGATTGGCATAGAAATAAAGCACACACCACCTACCTCCTAAGAAACTTGCAGACAATATGCCCTACCCCATGCCTCATTTTTATTATAGCTACCCAAGGCTGAAGTCAGCAAGTTGCTTCATCTTTGAATGATCTGGTTCAAAATTTTCACTCTCATAATGTTGTGAACTCATGCTTTGCTTAATTGCCATTACCAGACACAAATGATTTTCTTTCTCAATTAATTTAATTTGCTTATAAAATGGCAGTGGCTACGCCGGTGATTCAGTCACTGAACTCTGACGGCTGGTGCTGGGCATGGCTAAGTCCTGATTGGTTAAATTTGAGGGGAGGGGCGGGTCTTGAGGCTGTGCGCAATGAATGTAAGATACAGTTAACTGCTTTTGTGGTGATCAGATATGCTCTTGTTTTATATTTTACCCATCACACAATTCCATTTGTTCTGCGTACACCTCTGACAATGTTTAGGTTAATGGATTCTGAAGCCAGGATGCTCCAAAACTCTGTCTCCCCCTAAACAGCATGCACATGTTTTGTGCAGATTACACTACTGTGACCACTGGAGAAACTTGAGCGGGAATGGGGTACTGCCCTTTGTCACACATGCCAGGAGGATATTTGCTGAAGCCTATGAAGGTCTGGGGCTCAGATACAATCCTGCAAGACTTTGAACCTCCAAGGAGCAGTCCCTGGCTCTGGGTAACCCTCCCAAGGAAGTCGCAAACGGCTATTGCTTCCCGTCTCACCCCAAGTCTAGCACAAAGAAAGCATTTGTGGAAGGAAGAACGGTTCAAGAGGTCATTCCCCAGCTCCACGGAACTTTATTCTCACTGTCTCCCCTCCTCTGCTCTTCTCTCCCTGGCTCCTTAGCAGATGTTTGGCTGAGAGTTTCCTAACAGAGGCTCTCTACACCTCTCACGGCCCCTGCTCCACTCTCACCCCAGCCCCTTGGCACAAGGGCTTTTCTCTAGACAGCCTTTCCATTTTCTGTTTTGTTTCAACATATTTCTTTTTTTTTTTTTAATGTTTTTATTTATTTATTTTGAGACGGAGAGAGAGAGTGAGCAGGGAGGGGCAGAAAGAGAGGGAGAGAGAATCCCAAGCAGGTTCTGCACTGTCAGCACAGAGCCCGATGTGGAGCTGGAACTCATGAACCTGAGGTGAAGCGAGATCATGACCCCAGGTGAAGTCACTCAACCAACTGAGCCACCCAGGTGCCCCTCAGTATATTTCTAAGGTTTTTTTCCCCCCATAAGCTGGTAAATCCCATCTGAACCTCGATCAGTAGTTCAAATTAAACTTCAAAGGCCAGAAGCAGGGACTAGAAGTGCCCAAGACAAAGTGGCCTCTGGGGGTCCAAGAAAAAAAATCCTGTAGCCTTTCTCCTCCACCGTGTCGACTGTAGTTCTTCTGGGCACATTCTAGCCAGAATTCCGGGTGTGCATGCGTGTTAAGGGTGTTTGTTTTGTTTTTCAGGAGAACCAGGATGGTGGATCACGGGCGGACACCCAGGGCACCCGGAAAGCCTGGGACTAGTTTTGACAGACAGGGTCAGCTGACATTCTCAAAAGGCCCAGCAGGTGGCAGTGTTTTCCACAGTGGCGGGGGTCTGCACTGAGAGCCTGGCAAGGGGCCTGCAGACAAATTTGTGGGGTCAGAAAAACCATTCCCACCTGCCTGTGTCATCCTTTTTTTTTTTTTTTTTTTTTTTGGATTGCCTTTTCCTACAGTTTATGTTTGCAACATTTTAGTAAAAATACGCAACGCAGGCTTTCGTGAACATGGTGGAAGTAAGAGGATGTGCCTCCCTTTCTCCTCACTGTGGCGCTCCCCAGGGATCTGTCCTTCCAGAAACACCCGTGGGGGTATTATTTCCAATCGTCCACTTCCCCCACCTGCCCCCCTCCACCCCCCCGCGTGCTGCCCCATCTCCATGACGACCTGAGCTGCGAAACGGGCGGGCCAGCTCTGCAAGCACCTCGGTCACTCTCAGCTGCCACTCTCCTGGGAGAAGCAGGCACACTTCCAAGGGGGGACCCTGAAGGACACCGTCAGAAAAACCAGTGCCCGAGGAAGCGACTACAGGAGGCGGCTGTTGGCCGTGAGGAAGACATTTCAGGGCTGACAGAGGGTTTGTGTTGCTTGTCCAGCTGGCAGCTACTACAAGTTCAACAGTAACAAGTGTCTCCTCTCCCGCCCACAGCCTTCATATAAATATTTCCTGTTTTACCATCTGTCACACAGCCTGAAGTCTCCGTGTTGGAAATCCACCTCTTTTGATTTTGAGAATGGTCAGGTTTTCCAGAGCTTCCTACTACAAGTGTAAAGTGCTGGGGGGGGGGGGGCATCAAACTGGGGTATAAACACTACAGAAGGGGAGAGGGGCTGCTTCAGGGGAATGGATGGGACTGTATACATGCACACGTGAAGAAACTCTCTGGTGTTTCCTACTGATAATGTAAGACATTTGTAAAATACTGTGCAAAGTATGTTCATTGAAAAGTTAATCAGAGAGCTGAATATTGGGGTGTCTGGCCAGCTGGGTTGGTAGAGCCTGTGACTCTTGATTTTGGGCTCATAGATTTTGAGCCCCATGTTGGGGGGTGGAGTGTGCCAATATATGTATATATACATATATACACACACACACACACACACACACATATATATATATATATTTTTTTTTTTTAAATAAAGCTAAATATTTCTAGAAATATTGTTTTTAGAAAAGGCCACTCTGGGGCATCTGGGTGGCTCAGTTGGGTAAGTGTCCAACTTTAGCTCAGGTCATGATCTCACAGTTCGTGAGTTCGAGCCGCGCGTTGGGCTCTCTGTTCTCAGTGTAGAGCCTGCTTCAGATCCTCTGTTTCCTTCTGTCTCTGCTTCTCTCCTGTGCACTCTCTCTTTCAAAAATAAAAAATAAGACATTAAAACAGGCCACTTTAACACCTCAGAGGTTTTGGTTGGAGGGACAAGCCTGAGGCAGGCTAGGAAATCTGGGAGGAAAACTTTTAATAAGTCTAGCCTTTACCTAATATCAGCTAACTTTTATTCGGTTTGTTAAAGGCCCCCTATGTGCTGTGTGGGCAACAGACACTTTGTATACGCCATGTTGTTTAGTATTGGGCTGTTTTATCAACAGGAAACCGTGGTTTCACAAAGTTTACTTGCCCACGGTCCCTAAACTCATAAGCACTAGCCAGGATTCAAACCAGAATGCAAGTCCAGATCCAGACTCCCCCCCCCCCCCTTCTACCTGACCACAACACAGTTATGCCAACATCACAAATCAGGGGGAGGTGACCAGCTACTGGAAGTCTCCAAAGTTCCCATGATATCAGTTGCAAGTCTTTATTTAAATAAAAGGACAGAAGTCTCACACAGGTATCTCCTGCTTTTGAAAAATCTGTGTTCTTCGACTTCGCATTTACAAAAGACTGACATTAGTACCTGTTTTCACTAACTGAAAGAAGTCCAAAGATGATTTTTTCTTTTGTGACAAAAAGCAAAAATAACATTCAGCATTTGTTTTGCAGCAACAGCCCCCCCCCCACCCCCCCCTCCACATCTCAGCATCAAGCTGCCAGAACTTTGAACTGGGTCTGTGAGCATCTGGGCTTTATGTCGATTTATTTTGTGCGCCCGTCAGCAAGATGTGTCCTATGGTATCAGAAAGGCCTAGCAAAGGTTATTTTTTGGGTCCAGAAATGCTCAAAATTTTTTCCATATAAATTTTGTTTTTAGAAAAGGCCACTCTGGGGCGCCTGGTTAATGGCAACCATTTCTTCACTTTAGGCCACTTCTGCCTCCAAGAGGTTTCACAGAGCAGAGGAAACCTGTGAAGCATTCTCCTGACCTCCTGGATTTTCAGATGCTATACTGAGAAGGATTTTACCTTCCTCTCACTAGATCAGGACCGGTATTCGTTCTTAGCGGCTTCTGCACAATGCAACGTACTACTCAAAAGGGAGATCTGGTTAGCCTCTGGGATGTGTGAGCAGCACTGCTAAGCCCTGACTCAGATTCTGTGTCCTTTTAAATTCCCAGCACATAGAACTTTCCATTCCTTGCCTTCCTCCACATCCACCTCCTGGCAGCTCCCACCCCCTGTGTGCATACACACACACACACACACACACACACACACACACACGCACGCACGCATACACATATACACACATGCTCCAGAGAGCACAGGGGACAACAGGCATGAACCCATCGGTCTTCCAGTGGTGACAAAGGGAATGTTGTGTGCCCCACAGAGGCAGCCTGTTTTGTTCTCAGACCTTGGGGATCAGGGCCAGCCTGTGGCATGGTTCCCATGTAATGGGGATGATACTTGTGAATATATATTAAACTGGTGTGTTTTCTTTCCGATTAAATCATGGTGTTCTGTGGCTCTCCACCCATTTAATCAACAGGTTTCCATGCTTCAGGGAAAGGGAGATGCCAAAGAGAACAACCAGGTCATTGCTCAGCTTTGGCCTGCCAAATTCTTTTTTTTTTTTAATCCCTTGCAAGACAACAGTAGTGAACAGTGGCCTCAAAAGTGGGGTGTGCCAACACATCGGGTGAAGGAAAAAATATTAACACTTCTATTTTCGTTTTTATCTTATCCTTTAGAATGCCTATGGTGGGGGGAACCTGGATGGCTCAGTCAGTTAAGCACCTGACTTCGGCTCAGGTCATGATCTTGTGGTTTGTGGGTTTGAGCCTCGCATCAGGCTCTGTGCTGACAGCTCTCCTGGAGCCTGCTTTGGATTCTGTGCTTTCCTCTCTCTCTTCCTCTCCCCTGGTCATGCTCTGTCTCTCTCCCTCTCTCAAAAAATGAATAAAACTAAAACAAATTTTTTTTAGGGGCGCTGGGTGGCTCAGTCGGTTAAGCATCTGACTTCGGCTCAGGTCATGATCTCTCAGTTTGTGGGTTCGAGCCCCCCATCAGGCTCTGTGCTGACAGCTCAGAGCCTGGAGCCTGCTTCGGATTCTGTGTCTCCTTCTCTCTCTGGTCCTCTCCTGCTCACACTCTGTCTCTCGCTCAAAAATAAATAAAGATTAAAAAAATATTTTCTTAATTTTTTTAAATTTTTAGATAAAATACCTATTGTGGGATATGTTTTATAAAACACATAATACATTAGTATAGTATCACATATATAAAATCATAAACATATGTATGATATACACATATATCAAATATGTACATATTCAAAAAAAGTGTTGCTTAGAGTTTTATATGTTGACTTTTACTCCAAGCCATAGGGAGAGAGAACTTAAATATTCATTCATCTAGGGGAGAAGCAGATCACATTTCCAGTGGGAGAAAGTGGGAGAAAGAAGAGGAAGGGAAGCAAATAGTGTGAGGAAGGGGGACATGTCCCACTCTCTATTTGGGCTTGGGACCCTGTTGGGTCAGTCTAGGAGACTCCCAGAGCAGTGGGCTATTCTTTCTTTCCTCGGGCACCTTAGGGAAAGTCCACATCCAACCTGGGTGGCCAAGGCTGACGATGGTGAAGAAATAGGTGGGCTGCAAGAGGGTCTCACGGAGCCCTAAACTCTGCAGTTCTCTGTAAGTACTTACTTGGAACCAGCAGAGCACAGAAAGTTGAGGGAGAGTGAGAGGCCACAGAATGTTACGAACCAAATGACCAGAAGGACAATTGATGCGGGAGCCAAAGAGCCTGCTGAGACCAGCTTCACCTGAGTGAGCACTTGGCAGGCACTGGAGATTCAGAAACCAGATCAAACCAGTCACCCTACAGAGAAGACCAAGAAGGACGAGGAAGATGGCTCCCAGACCCACCACCCTCATGAGGACCCGTGCATAGCCATTCCCACTCGGACGCTCCTGCCACAAAATATCATTTGTTATGGGTTGAATTGCGTCCCCCACCAAATTTATATGTTGAATTCCTAGCCCTTTAATAAGATTTCTGCACCCAGTCTCAGTGTGGCGAGAGGGGTTTTTCACACACCACCAAGCAATTCTCCGACACCAGCTGGGGGTCCCACAATGTAACTCAATTCTGACGCTGTCTACCCAGCGATAACATCAGGTTCCACAGGTAAAGGGCTCAGTCCTACTAGACTGCCCTCCCTCCGATACTTCAGATGCCAGTTGTAGGCCCAGGTTATCACCCGTGCTTCTTATTGGAGGTTCCAGGGACCTCCCCCACACACCCCACCCCACCCCCTGCTTTTGGATTTGATTAATTTGCTACAGTGGCTCACAGAACTCAGGGAAACATTTTATTGATGGAAGACACGCATACGGTGAGGTATGAGCAAAGGGCACAAGGCTCCCATGCCCTGGCTGAGCATGCCACTGCCCTTGAATCACACCGTCCTGAACGCACTGTGAACTCCATCCTTTTGGGTTTTTACACAGGCTTCTTTACATAGGCACAATGGATTATATCATTGGCCATTGGCAATTGAGTCACCCTGCAGCCCTGCTCCTAGTGCCAAAGATGGGGGCGGGAGGGGGGCGGGGGGAGGGGGAGCAGACTGAAAGTTCCAGCCCTCGACTCACAAGGTTGGCTTCGCTGGCAACCAGCCCCATCCTTAGGTGTGGTCCAAGGTTAACTTCATTAACACAACAGAGGACACCTTTATTGCTCTCATCACTTGGGAAATACCCAGAGTTTTAGGAGCTCTGTGTCAGAAATAGGACAAAGGCCAAATATAAACTTCTTACTAGAAATCGCAGTATCACACCCCTAGTACCTCACAAGGTGACCTTATTTGGAAATCAGATTGGTGCAGATATAATTAAGATGAGGTCATATTGAATAGGATGAGTCCCTAGTTCATGACTTGTACCCTTATATAAAGTGGGAAACTGGGAGACATAATCAACCCTACTAACACCTTGACTTTGGACCTCCAGCTTCCAGAACTGAGAGACGATCAATTTCTATTGTTTCAGCTACTCAGACTGTGGTCCTTTGTTACAGCGATGCCAGCAAATTAATACACCATCTTTCCTAAAGGCCCAAGGTGTGTGGGGAGAAATCTGAAAGACTAGATCTATAGCCAAGAGGGGCTGAGAGAGCCTGGAGAGATTATTCTAAACTAAAAGAAAATGAGGTCTTTTGAATTCCCTCTCAAAGAGACAAGTGGAAGTCTCTGCACCCACCAGAGGAAATAGAGTCCGTAGAGGAAGGTAAGAACAATCACAAGGAATGTTGCCCTTTTCTGTACATCTGAGTATACTAAGATTTCCACCCAGCTCCACTCAATCTCTCAGAGATTTTGGCCTCCTGTTCCTCTGTTTCTGGGCCACCAGAGCCCAGCCTCCTGGATATTTTATGTTTTCCAGTCTGGTCACTTATGATATTATAGTCTTATACTAAATCCCAGCCTCCTTGCTCCCGGCTTAGGCCCAGGCAGCAGCTTCCTAAATTGTACGGGGGCAGTGACCCACTGGAGCGGTCTAGGCAAGCTCACAAGATTTTGAATTTTCAGGAAGCTTAGGAGCCAGTTGTTAAATACAGGCATTATTTAAAATTAAATTACAGGGGTGCCTGGGTGGCTCAGTTGGTTGAGCATCTGACTTTGGCTCAGGTCATGATCTTGTGGTCCATGGGTTTGAGCCCCATGTTGGGCTCTGTGCTGACAGCTCAGAGCCTGGAGCCTGCTTCGGAATCTGTGTCTCCCTCTCTCTCTGCTCCTCCCCTACTCACGTTCTGTCTCTCTTTCTTTTTTCTTTTTTTTTAAATCTTTTTATTTATTTTTGAGACAGAGACAGAGCATGAGCAGGGGAGGGGCAGGGAGGGAGACACAGAATCCAAACCAGGCTCTAGGCTCTGAGCTGTCAGCAAAAAGCCCAATGCAGGGCTCAAACTCACGGACTGTAAGATCATGACCTGAGCCAAAGTCTGACGCCCAACCGACTGAGCCACCCAGGTACCCCCCCTTTTTTAAAAAATTTTTAAAATGTTTTTATGTCTCTCTTTCAAAAATAAATAAACATTAAATTTTTTTAATAAAAAAATTAAATTACCAACATAGTGAAATAAATTGTAGAGTTTTCAAAAAGTAATAAATAGAAGCGTAGCTTGGCAGATACATTACGTTTTCTTACAAATTGAAGGTTCGTGGCAACCTTACACTGAGCAAGTCTATCAGCAGCATTTTTCCAACTACATTTGTTCACTTCCTGTCTCTGTGTCACATGTTAGTAATTCTTGCAAGATTTCAAAGTTTGTCATTATTATCATATTTGTTATGGTGACCTGTGATCAGTATGATTCACTGAAAGCTCAGATGATGGTTAGCATTTTTAGCAATAAAGTATTTTTATTTTTAGCAATAAAGTATTTTTTATAATGTTTAAAATGTTTATTTACTTATTTTTGAGAGAGAGAGCACAAGCAGGGGAGAGGCAGAGAGAGAGAGAGAGAGAGAGAGAGAGAGAGACAGAATCCGAAGTAGGCTCCAGGCTCTGAGTTATCAGCGCAGAGTCATGTGGGGCTCGAACTCATGAACCCTGAGGTCATGACCTGAGCCAAAGTCAGATGCTTAACCGACTGAGCCACCCAGGTGCCCCAATAAAGTATTTTTATTTATTTATTCATTTATTTATTTATTTATCTATTTTTCTTATTTTTTATTTTTTAATTTACATCCAAGTTAGTTGGCATATAGTGCAATAATGATTTCAGGAGTAGATTCTAGTGATTCATCCCTTACATATAATACCTAGTACTCATCCCAACAAGTGTCCTCCTTAATGCCCCTTACCCATTTAGCCCATCTCCCTTTCCATAACCCCTCCAGCAACCTTCAGTTTGTTCTCCATATTTAAGAGTTTCTTACGTTTTGTCCTCCTCCCTGTTTTTATATTATTTTTGCTTCCCTTCCCTTATGTTCATCTGTTTTGTATCTTAAATTCTACACTATGAGTGAAGTCATATGATATTTGTCTTTCTCTAATTTTGCTCTGCATAATACCCCCTAGTTCCATCCACTTAGCTGCAAATGGCAAGATTTCATTATTTTTGATTGCCGTGTAGTACTCCAGTGTATATATATACCACTTCTTCTTTATCCATTCATCCATCGATGGACATTTGGGCTCTTTCCGTACTTTGGCTATTGTTGATAGTGCTGCTATAAACGTTGGGGTGCATGTGTCCCTTCAAAACAGCACACCTGTATCCGTTGGATAAATACCTAGTAGTGCAATTGCTGGGTCGTAGGGTAGTTCTATTTTTAATTTTTTGAGGAACCTCCACACTGTTTTCCATAGTGGCTGCACTAGCTTGCATTCCCAGCAGCAATGCAAAAGAGATCTTCTTTCTCCGCATCCTCCCCAACATCTGTTGTTGCCTGAGTTGTTAATGTTAGCCATTCTGACAGGTGTGAGGTGATATCTCATTGTGGTTTTGATTTGTATTTCCCTGATGATGAGTGATGTTGAGCATTTTTTCATGTGTCTGTTAGTCATCTGGATGTCTTCTTTGGATATTTGTTTTTTGCCCAATAAAATATCTTTAAATTAAGGTGTGTACATTGATTTTTTATACATAGTGCTGTTGCACACTTAATAGACTACAGTATAGTGTAAACATAATTTTTATATGCACTGGGAAACCAAAAAATTCATTTGACTCACTATATTGTGATACTTGCTTTATTTCAGTGGTCGGGAACCAAACCCACACTATCTCTAAGGTATGCCTGTATTCAAAAATCAACATTTCCTAATTATTTTGGTGAGGGAAACAAAGGCAAGAGAAAGTAGCTTAAATGAAATTTCCTTACAGCTTGTAGCCCACTGATCGACGCCTGAAACATGCAGAGCGTGACTTTCCTCAAGGAACTCATGGCTGCCTTACTTCCTTAATGTGTCTGTTTCATTAAAGACTGAAATTAACCTTAACAGTTGCTAGCCTGTCAAGGTCCCAAAAGCCTTGCTTCCAAATTCCTTAGAGACTTACGCTATTCCCTAACCCCCACTAATTAAAAAGCGTATGATCAGTCACTCTTCACAATCCCATGACGCTCTTTCTGCCCACAGGTTCTGTCATAAAAATCACCTTTTTGCACCAAAACAAGTCTCAAGAATTCTTTCTTAGCTTTTCACTCATGAACCCCGCTTCAAATTTCATCAGTTTCACTCTAGTTTATGATTACCTGTGCTTCTGGGGTGCCTGTGTGGGTCAGTCGGTTGAGCATCTGGCTTCGGCTCAGGTCATGATCTCATGGTCTGTGAGCTCAAGCCCTGCATCGGGCTCTGTGCTGACAGCTGGGAGCCTGGAGCCTGCTTCTGATTCTGTGTCTCCCTCTCTCTCTGCCCCTCCCCTGCTCACCCTCTGTCTCTCTCTCAAAAATAAATACACATTAAAAAAAAAAAAACCTGATTATCTGTGCTTTAGAGGTTGTTTGTATCTATTGCCTCTGTATGGTGGAAATAACTTTATAATGAATTGCTACTGTGCATTTCTTGCCTATTTCATGTTCAGTGAAGTCATGCTGGTAGCTTGAAATCGACTATGGTGGCAGCATTTACACCCTGGAAACTGGCAAATGCTTCAGCACCACCACCCGCTTCCAGGAGTGCCCGCTGGATTTTACCAGCATGCTAATGCATAGATGCTGACACGGGTGTCTTTGTTCTGATAAAGTAGCAGATGAGGGGCGCCTGGGTGTCGCAGTCGGTTAAGCTTCCGACTTCAGCCAGGTCACGATCTCACGGTCCCGTGAGTTCGAGCCCCGCATCGGGCTCTGGGCTGATGGCTCAGAGCCTGGAACCTGTTTCCGATTCTGTGTCTCCCTCTTTCTCTCCCCCTCCCCCGTTCATGCTCTGTCTCTCTCTGTCCCACAAATAAATAAACGTTGAAAAAAAAAAATTAAAAAAAAAAAAAGTAGCAGATGAACCGAAAAAAGCTTGAGAAACAACTGTTATCAGGTGTGCCCTGGTCTGATTTGGGATTGAAACCATCGAGAAGCGATGAAAACAAACCCAGTCTTTCACAGCTCCACAGAGGAGGGAGATACCCAGTGAGACCACCCCTGTGTTCCCAGACTTGGTTGGGACCCTGAACAAGTAGCTACTGACCTCAGTATCTGTGTTCTCTTTTGCCACTATCGAAGATTCACAGTGCTGAGCGGGGAACCTCTGAGCTGGCTTCTACCGAACCATTTCTAGTCCGGCTTCCCTGCAGCAAGAGAATGAGGAAACTGAGATGGGCCCCAATCTCCAGGACCAAATCACGGCACTCTGAAATCCACTCTGTAAACAACCCCCCTCCGCTGACCAACAGGGTATTTTTACTAGCTGGCGGAGCTGAATCCTTGGGAAGACTGCTCTCTTTACAGAGTAACAGGTATAAAAATAGCAGGTGGCCCCACTTCGGTGATAGGTGCCAAGCACAGTGGTTCTGGGACCACAGCAAGTCACGGCAGCGCTCAGCGCTCGGGGGCTGAGCGGGGCTTGTAACCAGATCCACCACTTAACCAACTATGTGGCCCTGAGCGAGCGATGATCTGTCTAAGCCTCTCATTTCCTCATCTGTAAAGCAGGGAAACAGAGACTGTCAACAGTTGAATGAGCCAGATCAAGAGATTTAAGTATATATTTTCCAGAGTTATAATGTTAACCAATGAATGCAGCAGAGGAGAAGTAGTAGTTTACATATACATAAATGGGAAGGGGGTGTCGTAGAGCTGGTGACATAATCTAAACCGTTGCTATGACAGCAGAACAACAGAATTCAAGCATATCATTTAGAGAGAAGGGGTAACTCCCAGAAGCAGTAAAAAACAGAGCGGGTAAATTAGTTACCTTTAGGCTCTGGGACTCAAGGTGGGAAGAGTCACAGCTGTTGCTTTTCATTGCTGGATTTTCCGATTTGGGGTGTTTTTTTTTTTTACTTCTTAATCCTATTCATGTGTTCCCTCGATTCAATTTTCAAAGAAGAAGATAGCTGTGTATTATATTAGCTAGAATTGCAGCCTCTTGAGAAGTGAGTTGATTTCATTTGTTCTTTTCTCCGGAGTTGAGTTTACATGCCTTGCGATGGGAACACTGGAAATAGTTTGTTTTCATAGTTTCTAGGCTTTGTAAGTTTCTGTAGCTCCTTTAAGTCTGGTTTGCATGTCTCTTGATTTATGTTGGTGAATCATTCCAAATAAAGCCTTCTTTTCTTGCAGAAATGTGTGAAGAAATGGCACCGGATGATTCAGAGTTTGAAATGAATGCTTTCATCCCCAGAGCACTAAGCCGGGCGGCTGGAGTCTGCCTCGGGCTTGGTGTCTCCAGCAAACCCCACGCCCACCCCCAGCCCCACCCCCATCTCCAGGCCAAATAGGAAATCTTGGCCCTGTCAACCCCCAATTCACAGTCTTGTAAGGGGTGTTTGGAGAGGCTTCAGGAGACCCACAAACCCCCAGAATTACATACGCAACCGTGTGCTTTCCTGGGAAGAGTCTGTAGTCTTCAGAGTTTTAGTCTCCAGGACCCTAGAACTGAGGGTTAGACCCTAGAACTGTAGGTCTCTGATACTCCTGCCGAAACAAACTTAAGTGGTTTTTACACCCATAAAAACGTAAAGACTGTGATTCTCCACCCCTCCTTGTGTTTGTAACTAGAGTGGTGGCTAACAGCTCCAACTCTGGACCAGACTGCCTGGGTTCGAAGCCTACTTCCACCGTGTCCTAGCTGTGTGGCCTCAAGCAAATGACTTACCCCCTCTGTGCCCCTGCACTCTCAATTACAGCATGGGGCCAGTAATCGCACCTACCTCGCTGGCTTGTTTTTCTGAGGGTTAAATGAGTTAGTACAGATAAAGTGCTTAGAACGGAGCAGAGTTAGGTGGTCTTTGGCCCATCCTCCAGGCAGACTGACAGTTCCAAGAGGTCACCCCCAGCTGAACTGTGTGGGTAAATCTTCTGTGTGCCTGCAGATGTAGGTGAAGCGCATCCTGGTAATCATGCCTTAGAAGGCCCTAAATGCACAGCTGACACCACAGAGCTCCTTGGAAAAGAGCAGAGCCTTCCAGTTGATGGGCGTTGTGTGTTGAGGGGTGGAGGTCAGAGGTCAGGGTGATTCCTGTATTAAGCACCCCTTCCATGGCCTCCTGGGACCCCTTTATTTGCTGGGCTAGAATGGTTGGGCTAGAATCCTTACCATCATCCCATCTAACCGCCCTCTTCTGAGCTCACCTGGCCGACACGCCCTCATCCTGAAAGACCCAGCTTGAGTCCCTCCTCTGAGAAGTCTTTTGTGAGCACCTCCTCCCTGCATGAAACCGGTTGTTCTTCCTTGGGGACCCCCTGCACCCGGTGCCCCTGCGTGCCTTTCCCTGTGCCGAGCGATGTTCCCACATTAGCTCATTTACTCCTCACGACAACCCCTGGAGTAAACAGAAGAGATTATTATCCCCCCATTACAGATCAGGAAATTTAGGCTGGGAGAAACTTCTTTATAAAACATCTCTTGGAGGCCAGGACCATGCTTCAATCCCCTTCGACAGACTTCCTCTGTTTCTACCTAATTCCAGCAGCATTTTTTTTTTTTTTTTGCCATTAATTTGTTTCAAATCTCCTGTGACCCTCCTGAAGACAGATCATATCTGATTCATTTCTGTACCTCAAACATCCATCACAGTGTGTAGCACACAGTAGGTATTCAATAAATGGATGGATGGATCTTGAATTCAGGCTCTGCAAAATTTCTGCCCCGGCTCTCCCCAGATTACAACCTTGAAAAAAGGCCTCCAGCCTTGGGGCACCTGGGTGGCTCAGTCCGTTAAGCGTCGGACTGTTCACGTCCACTCAGGTCGTGATCTCACGATTGGTGAGTTCAAGCCCCTGTGGAGCCCTGTACTGACAGCACTGAACCTGCTTGGGATTCTCTCTCTCTCTCTCTCTCTCTCAAAATAAATAAATAAAAAAAATTTTTTTAAGGCTTCCAGCTTTGATCTCGTGACTTTTAAGCAATTAATTCAATAAACAAGTATTTATTTAGTGTCTACTACGTGGCAAGCAGGGAGGATACAGCAGGAAACAAAACAGCAGAACCTCCTAGAGGTGCTCGTGTTCTCTTCTCACGGACAGAACCTTCGTGGGGACCTCCTCTCGGCAGCACCATCATGATGCCTCTTGCTAGAAGACTGTGGTGAACAGTACAGACATGCCCTCTTGGAGTTCCAACCCTGATGAATAAATACACGGATAGCAACAAAAAACTACTCCCACACTCAAACCAAAATACTGCCAGCTCCCAGGCAGGTTAACAGTCCCGGGGCCCCTGTGGCAGGCACAGGCCTCCTGGTGTCCTCCTCTGGGTTCACTGTTCCCACTTCCTGGGCCGCTGCTTCCCCCGCCTCCCTCCTCCCGGGTGCTGACCCAGGGGAAGAGCCTGGGCAGGTCCAGGATGCTGCAGTCTCGCCTGGGCTGCTGTCGGCATGGGGATCAGGGGGAGAAAGTGCTGCCAGGAGCACAGGGTGGGGAAGCCAGGAGCTGAAGCGAGAGCTGGCTCTGGGTTGGTGGCAACTGGGACACTGGAGGTCACTTGCAGGGACATACCTCAGAGGCGCTGAGACTGACCAGGGGCCCAAGGTCACAGGGCTCACCACATACGTCTTTCCTGGTATCTTCCTTACAGGCACAGATTTTTGACTACAAAATCCCCTGTAGCTGTGGAAGGGATGGCAAGTTTCGTCTCCCGCCGCAAAGAAAATCTCAGATTATGAAGGCTCCGTGCAGAGCCCAGGTGAGTCAGACCAACCCTTGAGTCTTTCCTTCCAGTTGCCCCTCTATCCACCCTACAAGACAAACACAGCTGTGAAGCCATCGGACCTCCTTACACAATGCGACAGGGTCTTCAGCAGCCCTTTCTGGGTCTCCCGCACGTGCTCACCTTCCACCCAACTAACCCTGGGCACCATCGGTCTAACACCCTCTTCCACACACCCCTGCAGCTTCCGTAATCAGCTATTTTCACTTCAGTGACTCTATATACGTGCATTGGGTTACTTGGGGTGGACTTGGGGAGGCTGGAATTTAGAGGCTTCTTCACCTTCCAGGGTCCAGATCACCTCTTGATTTGGAGGTATAGGGCTGCAGCCTAAGAGGATTCTCTTATTCTATTAAACCAGTTGAAGGAGAAAGCCCGGAAGGAAATCAGAGTAAAGGAGGGGGTCACAGCATAGGTGCCTGGACGTACTGGGTTTGCCCTTACTTTTATGCAGTGTGGAGCCCCTTTACTTTCTTCCTTCCCTTTCCCCCTGAATAACGCTTCCTTGATTTTTAAGATTCAGTTTAAGGAGCCTCTTCTAAGTCACCTTCCCAGAACCCTCCAGTCCACGGTGACCTTAAGTTGCTGTGGATGTGTAGAGCTGTCACTGCACACGCAGCACATTCAATCACGTGTTGCCGCTGCGTCTTCTCCTGGGTTGAGAACTGGATCTGTTCAGTTTTGGCCACTGGGGTCTGCATGGAGAATACCCTTGAGTGCACGGTCTACAAGGCGAACTCCTTGGGGGCAGAGGGCGTGCCTCTACCTCTGGGAACCTCCCTCGCCCTCTGGCTCCCTGACAGGGTGCGTAAGGGCACACCTCCTTGCTGATCGATGACTGATTCAAGGTGAAAACTTGCTCCATCATCTGATTTCACGCTCGATAAGACAGGGAGGTAGCTGGCACTTTGGGAAGGTGCCCATACCTTGTCTGTTCTTTGGCTCATGTGCTGTTTCAGCAAAAACCAAGGCTGAAGAGAAATCCAGGAGGAGTGGAAATTACAGGGAACACTGCTTTTCTCGGCATGTGTTCCAAAGCGATGATAAAACATCCAAGTACACTTCCATTCCTAGCACAGAAACCACAACAGACGGAAGCAAGTGTGGGTAGTAATTAGAGGCCAAGGTGAGGGAACAGAGTCATCCATCAGGCCCTGGAAAACCTCATCAAAGGAAATCAGCAGAGAGAATAAATGTTCCTTGGGTTTGTTTTGGAAGAAAGGACGGGGGGTTATGTCCTGGCTCCTGCAAATACAAGAGACTTGGCACTGGCTCGAACCATCCAAAGATCAACCCAGTAATTATGTGTTGTGGGCAGGGCCAGCCTGGTTTCTCAGTGCCACAGCCACTTCCTGTGGTGGGTGGCAAGTCTACGAGGCACAGTGATGCCAAGCTTTCTCGGCTCTCTACTCTGTGGAGAAGTTAGAATAAGGCCAAAGAGCATGGTCTAGAAACACATAGGGAGCCACTGTGAAGGTCATTTGAGCAAGATGCACCAGGTTTCAACCAGAACGGCTAGCTCTTTATGAACAGAAGCTAAGCCACGGAACGTGTTCTGGTGGTGAAACCAGTCTGGGAGAAAATGGATCTCCTGGATGAAGAGGCGCTCGCAGGCAGGAAGAGAATGAGGAAGCACCTTCTCTGACCTGGGCCAGCGGACAGTGTGGCCAACTTCATAATCTTTCCCCAGAACTGTACAGAAGCATCCAGGGATTTCTGACCCTGTGAGAAGTTTAGGATCATGGTTGCCACTCTCTCCCTTAGCCCTGGCGTTGGCACCCTCTCTTAAGGGAGATGGCTTCTTTCCCTTCACCCCACCAAATCAACTAAATCAAAATGACCTACTTTGGTGAAAGTTAGTACTTGGGTACCTTCACGTACAGGAGCTTAGGGAGTGGGAGGTACCCAGGAGGAGAAAGTTGTGGTTCCCACAATTTTGGAGGGGAAATGGACTCAAAGGAGGGAAATGGCCACTGGGGACAACAGCTTTGGGAGTGTCTCTCCAAAAAGGAGTCCTTCCCAGGGTAATGCACCCCATGGAGTAACACTCCAGGGTGTCCATCCCTTACGCCCATGTGACTGGGTGGCCCAGGTCTGGGAATGAGGACCAGCCACAGAGCCCCTTTGAGGTTAGGGTCTCCAAAGGACCAACCAGAGGTCTCATTAGCTCCACCTCTGTGAAGATCGTGGAATAAAGCCTTGCCCATAGTGAGTGCCAATGATCTCGATAGGACATTTGTGCAAAATCCGCTTACCTCGTGTAAACCCTTTAAATTTTTAGGAGGTGCCCATACTGAGATGTGTTACTCAGCATTATAGGAGTTACTTCCTCACATGCTATGGTTGGCATGCAGTTCACCGACTTGGTAAAGATAGCTAGTAAGCTAGAGAACAACATGCCTGCTGTCTCTTTTTTAGTTCTCTACAGACACATGTCACCACAAAGTCTTTGAATTTTCTTTCCCAGCTGTATTGAGATATAACTGATTGAATGTATTTAAAGATGCAAAAAATTAAGCAATTCATTCAAATAATAATTTCAACAATTATTTTTATGTATTTGCTAACGTTTATATTAACATTTGTTCATGGGACAAGATCTAGAAAAACCCAGAAAATTATTAAAACAATCTCTTCATTTTTTTTTTAATTTTAGAGAGAAAGAGAGCAGAGGAGAGGGGCAGAGGGAGAGAGAGAATCCCAAGCAGACTCCACACTCAGCACAGAGCCTATAGGGGACTTGATCCCATGCCCCTGGGATCATGACCCAGGCCGAAATCCAATGCTTAACCAACTGGGCCACCCAGTTAAATAATCTTTTTGGTTAAAATAATCTTTTAGGGGCACCTGGGTGGCTCAGTCAGTTAAATGTCCGACATCGGTTCAGGTCATGATCTCACTGTTCCCGAGTTTGAACCCTGCACTGGGCTCTGTGCTGACAGCTCAGAGCCTGGAGCCTGTTTCAGATTCTGTGTCTCCCTCTCTGTCTCTACCCCTCCCCCACTTGTGCTCTCTCTCAAAATAAATAAACACTAAAAATTGTTTTAAATAATCTTTTAATCTCTTATAATTGCACAAATCAGAGTTAGCCACCACTACCTTGCTGTAAATATGCTTCTAGTATTCTCTCTGCCCTCCTTTCTACTTTTATCTTTATTGATTTATTTTTTAAGTTTATCCATTTTGAGAGAGATAGAGAAAGTGTTGGTGCGAGCAGGGGAGGGGCAGAGAGAAACAGAATCCCAAGCAGGCTTCTTGCTGCCAGTGCAGAGCCTGACATGGGGCTCAATCCCATGAGATCTCATAATCTCAATCATGAGATCACGACCTCAGCCGAAATCAAGAGTTGAATTCTTAACCAACTGAGACACCCAGGTGCTCCCCACCCCTTTTTATTTTAAAAGTTGAGATCCTATGATGTTATATCTGGTATACATCTGTGTGCACACGCACACACACACACACACACACACACACATCTTTTATTTAATCATATTGTAAATACTGGCAATGAATATTTCTTCATGCACTTCTAGAACCCCTACCACAATCAAGATACAAAATATTTCCACTACCCCAAAAAGTTCTCTGGGCCCTTTCCCAGTCAGTTCCCTCAATCCCCAGCTCCAGGAAACCACCCATCAGCTATCTGTCATCATAGATTTGTTTTCCTAGTGTTCATATAAATGAAATCATACGGTATGTATTCTTTTGTGTTGCCTTCTTTCAGCGTAGTGTTTTTGAAGTTCATCCACATTTTTGCAGGTCTAAGTATTCATTCCTCTTGATTAAGTAGCACTGTTTATTCCATTGTACGGATACACCACAGTTTATCAACATTCACCTGTTGATAGATGTTTGGATTGTTTTCAGTTTGGGGCTACTATGAATAAAGCTTCTATGTACAGGTCTTCGTGTGGACATATGTCTTCATTTCTCTCGAGTAAATATCTAGGAGTAAAGTTGCTGGATCATAGGTCTTATTTTAAATAATCATTTAAGTTTATATATTCAATTTATACATTTTAGGGGCGCCCGGGTGGCTCAGTCAGTTAGGCATCTGACTCTTGATTTGGGCTCAGGTCATGATCTCACAGCTCATGGGATGGAGCCCCATGTCGGCCTCTGCTCTAACGGCACAGAGCTGGCTTGGGATTCTTCCTCTCTCCCTCCCTCTCTGCCCCTCCCCTGCCTGCTTTCTCTCTCAAAATAAATGAATAAAACTTTACTTTAAAATGTATACATTTTAAAAAGTCAAAGCATTCTTCAAAGTATTTGTACTGTTTTATAGTCCCACCTGTAGGATATGATCGTTCCAGTCCCTCCACACGTTCATGGACACTTGTAGCCATTTGATTGTGTCATTACATACACTGCTTTTGGGTTTTGTTTTTGCCTTTTTTACATAGACTGTTTTTTTTTTAATTTCACATTCTATCATGAGTGTTACCCATGATATTAAAGATTCTTTATAAACGTCACTCTTTGTGGATGTATTATATATCATTATATAGGGGAATTGTACTTTTGTTTAGTAATTCCCTATTGGTGAACATGTAGGTTGTAGTTTTCTCCATAAATAATGCTGTGAAAACATCTTTGTCAGAATAAGTGGTTACTTCCTTAGGACAAATTACTTAAGTAATTCTTTCTAATGGTAGTAAAAAAGAACAAAATCATCTATAATTTTACCACTTTGAGATAGCCAAACCACACCTCCAAGTAAAGTCAATTTTTTAAAAATCTACCTTGGGGTGCCTGGGTGGCTCAGTCGGTTGAGCATCCGACTTCAGCTCAGGTCATGATCTCACAGCTCGTGAGTTCAAGCCCAGCGTCGGGCTCTGTGCTGACAGCTCGGAGCCTGGAGCCTGCTTTGGATTCTGTGTCTCCCTCTCTCTCTCTGCCCCTAACCCACTCACATTCTGTCTCTGTCTGTCTCAAAAATAAATAAACATTTAAAAATAAAAAATAAAAAAGGTATCTTCATTTGGAAAAATAAAAAGAATCAGAGCAGAGAAAAAAATGTATTTAGGACTCTTAATACCTACTATCAAGAGCTCATTTCTGGGCATTTTGGTGCCAGGAGAAGAGATTCTAGCATTTCAATCTGCCCAATGGGCAGCTTTGGATTCTTCCAATGCAAGGGGTCCAGACCTTGAAGATAATTCCCTACAGATCTCAGAGCAAACTGTAGAGATGCTATCTCTCAAAATGTCAAGTGGAGCCCTAACCCTCCAGAAGAAGCGGAATGTACAAAACTCAGAAGTGAAATAACAGGCTCTTTTTTTCAGGCACTCTCATCCTCCCCTGTCAAATATATATATATATATATATATATATATATATATATATATTCTACAAAGCATTCTCATAGAATCCTCCCAATTTCTGGGCTTTGGAAAGAATGCATTGCTAGACACACCCTCTCTAGATCCAGGGAGGAACTTCCTAAAAGCTGGGTGGTGTGTGTTCAAAGAAAAGAGAGGCTCTGAGTTGGACTGTTAGGACAGGACTTGACAGGCAAATGTCTCAAAGCCCCAGGCAGGTAGGTGAGCACCTGAGGAAGACTCACACGTAGAAACCATCACTCTCAAGATGGTAAGAAAGGAAGAGAAAAACAACTTTTTTTTTTTTCCGTCCAGAGGTTATAGTTATAGGAGGGTACACTCAAGCAATTCCTAGGCAGACTGAAGAAGCAACACTTGGAAAATGTGTGCCAAAGTCGCCTTGGCACTTTCTATGCGCCACGCACTGGATTGAGTGCCTTATGTGCATCAGCTCTAACATTTAATATTCACAGTGACTCCATGAGGTTGTTAGCACTATTAACCCCAATTTTGTAGACAAGGAAATAGAGGCTCAGAGAGCTCATGTGTGACCTGAGCCTCTCTGACCAGATCCGTATTATATGGATCCACATAGCCCAGTAATTCCCAGTCCTTTCCCCTTCTCCCACAGCAAGCAGCTCTCAGAAGAGTGCCCACTAATATTACCTCTGCTCTGTTCATTATATCCACATCTTCATCTACAGCTGGTCGCACTGCTGCTTTGGAAAGTATATACACCAGGATAGAAGAACAATGAATGATCCTCCTGGGGCACCCTGGTGAGGGAGACGGCCTGTGTAGAACAAAGGGCACTGGTCTGGGGATTAGAAGGGCTGAGTCCTAGCTTGAGATCTGCCATCAATAGCCTAACAACCATGGGTAAGTCATTTGACCTCTCTGGGTCTCTGTTGGTTCCTCTGTACGGGTACTGACACGCCCCCAGCATCCTTTTCCCCATTTGATGATAAGGCTTCTGTCAGGGCTCCTTGTGGGCATTGAGACTGTGTACGTTAGTATGAAGCCTCTTAGAGCCCTCAGCTAGAAGAGCAAACAGCCTGGATTCCATCTTCCAGCTCTGCCACTTACTGGCCTTAGTCTCTCCTCTGCAGAATGGACCTACTTCATGGGGTTGCCTAAGGTTCAAAGCGACAATGCCGGAGTAAGCAGTACCTATGTGTTATGATTACAGTTAGTGGCATGGAATCTACATATCCCCACACCTCAGTTGATTTTGCTTGTTGTCTAAGTCCCATGCGTCAGTTCCTATGATGAAGATATGAATTTCACACAGGCCTCTGGTTCTCTCCGGAAGGTTGCAAGAGGCAGGACACACGCTTGGTGCTGTTATTTAAAGGCATTTAAACCCAGAGCCACTAAGACAGCTGACTCCTTATTGAGGAGAAAGACTCCTGCCTCTTGGTTCACTGCACAGTGATCTTATCATAGGCAAGATGCTCCCCCAGAAGGAAACAACACTAGTATGGTGTCTGGAGTCAAATTCCGTTGGGGATGTGTTCACCTGGGATCTGCAACCAGGGCAGAACCAGGAATACAGGAAGACAGGCAGCAGGAGGGGAGGGCCATCTATAGACATTACCCATCTGCTTTTCATTTTAGGGACTGATGAGACTGCAGTGTCCTTGCTCCTGTATTTTAATAAAATTGTCCCAGTGGCACATCGCCTTAAAACCTGGAGGCACATCACACTAATTCAGACCAGGTGGACTTTGTAAAATGTCAGCACTTTAGACTATTTCATTCAACTCAAAATATTTTCTAATTTCCCTTGTGATCTCTTCTTTGACCCATCGGATATTTAAGTGTGTTGTTTCATTTCTAAATATTAAGGGATTTTCCAGATATCCCTTCTAGTTTATTGACTTCTAGTTTATGATTCCATTGTGGTTAGAAAGCATACTTTGATTTCAATTCTCTTAAATTTGCAAAGGTTTGTTTTATGGTCCAGATTTTTAGTGGGGCACACTTTGTGTGCACTTGAAAAGAATGCGTATTTACTGTCAGGTGGAATGTCCTATAAATGTCAGTTAGGTCAAGTTGGTTACTAGTGCTGTTCAAGTGTTCTCTAAACTTACTATTCTACCATCTGCTTTGTCTACTCACTCCATCTTCCTGAGGCAAAAGTGTTGAAATCTTCAACTATAATTATGAATTTCTCCATTTCTTCTTCCATTTCTATCATTTTTTTATCTCAGATATTTTGAAGCTCTGTGATTAGGTACATTTACATTTAGGATTGTTATGTCTTCTTGGTAAAATTATGCTTTTATCATTATATAATGGACTTCTTTATTGCCAGTAATACTCCTTGTATTTAAAGTCCACTCCAGCATTCTTGTGATTTACTGTTAGCATGATTTATCCTTCTCCATCTTTCTACTTTTAATTTATTTGTGTCTTTATATTTCAAGTGTGTTTCTTATAGGCAGCATCTAGTTGGGTCTAGCCTTTTTTATTCAACCTGATAACCTCTCCCTTTTATTAGGGGTGGTTTAGGCTATTTACATTTAATGTAGTTATGGATATGTTGGATTTCAATCTACCTTCTTGCTAGTTGTTTTCCATTTGTCACATCTTTTCTTTGTTTCTTTTTACTCTTTCCCTGTCTTCTTTTGAATTCATTTAGTATTTTTTTATTATTCCATTTTACCTCCACTTAAATTTATTTATTTATTTATTTATTTATTTATTTATTCTCTCTGTTTTTTTTTAAAGTAAGCTCTACCCCCAACACGGGGCTCAAACTCACAACCCCAAGATCCAGAGTCACATGCTCCTCCAACTGAGCCAGCCAGGTGCTCCCTCCACTTAAACTTTTTAAATTGTAAGTGTTGCCATAAATACTGAAACCTTGTAATGTACTGAGTCTTTTTTTTTTTAAGTTTATTTTTGAGAGAGACAGAGACAGTGCAGGTGGGGGGAGGGTAGAGAGAGAGGGAGAGAGAGAGAGAGAGAGAGAGAGAGAGAGAGAATCCCAAGCAGACTCCACACTGTCAGTGCAGAGCCCAATGTGGGGCCTGAACCCATTAAGCCACAAGATCATGACCTGAGCTGAAACTGAGTCAGCTTAACCTACTGAGCCACTCAGGCACCCTGTACTGAGTCTCTTAATGTATTGTTAACTAGAGGTCCTTTTTATTTTAACTGAAAGAGCATAGACTTTGGAGTCAAACAAACCTTCATCTGTAATGTGGCTCCACTAACTGGCTATGTGACTTTTGTCAACTATAGGACTCAACTTCCCCATTTGTAAGATTGAAATAATCATTACTAATTTTCAGAGTACAATAAGAATCAAATGAAAAAAATAATTATGATAGCTAGCATAGGTCTAAAACATAACAAATGCTTAATTAATGTCATTTGCTTTAATTTTATTTGTTTTCTTCACACAGCTGTTTCTAAAAGAGGTTTGAATGCTACCAAGGAAGCAAATACCCGGCCTATTTCCTACCACTTCTGATATCCTTCATGAGCCCAGAGCAGACATTGCTAATCAACCACAGCACTGTTTTATTATTTTATTTATTTTTTTAATGTTTATTTATTTCTGAGACAGAGACAGAGCATGAGTGGGGGAGGGGCAGAGAGAGAGAGGGAGACACAGAATTGGAAGCAGGCTCCAGGCTCTGAGCTGTCAGCACAGAGTCCGATGCGGGGCTCGAACTCACAAACCGTGAGATCATGACCCAAGCTGAAGTTGGTGGCTCAACCAACTGAGCCACCCAGGCACTCCAGCACTGTTTTAAATAAACTCAGACATATCATGCCAACCAAATGGAAAAGGGCCAAAACAGAAAACCTATCTACCACCAAAGGCTAACATATCAACCCTACTTAAAGTTGTTTTTAATACATTTATTATTTTAAGTGGGTTAAATCTCCCTTTCCTCTAACAACTTTTTATGTTGCTTGCTTAATCAAATCCTTCACTAAAGGTGTTGCAAGGGAAAACTTCAGTTTGTTCAGGTCCAGTGATCCCAAATGCTGAATCAATGAGGTTTGTATTTGGCATCTGTGAAACCAGATACCAAAGAAGAGAACAGGGTGAAAGCAGAGACATTGGCCAGACATCAGGAGCAGGACCGCAAGGCCGGCTCATCACCTCTTAGTTTAGAGTCTGACACAAGCATGTGATGAGGGCCTGGCGTCTCATGACGGGCACCAACTATTCCTCCTGGGGCCTCGGGTGTCACTCAGCAATGGATGGACAAAGGACGATCTGTCATTTGTCATTTGATTTGAAAAAGGCCTTGACCTTGTACCATAGCAAAGCACTGAACACTCCTTGTCCAGCTGCCTCTCTCCTGCCCAGCCCTGAAAATAAAGACTTCCTGTTAATGATGCTGGGGCCATTGGCCATGTCCAGAGACAAGCTGGTGCTCAGGAACATGTATGCAGCTTTGTCTCCTCAGGATCCTGAGCTTGCTGGATGGGGACTGACTTGGTCAGTGGCACCACGGCTGCCCTCCTTGTAACCCCAAGAAGGAATGATTTATAACAGAACTGCCTTCTTATTATTTAGGAAAACATCAGTGAGAAAACAACCTCAATGTCTGAAGGGAGATTAAAAGAGGTCCCCTAACCTACTCTAAGCCCGGATCTGCAAGGACATCTGTGTTCTCCACCACCACCCACCTTGCTCTTGTTTCTTTTTTAAGTTTATTTATTTATTTATTTATTATTTTGAGAGAAATAGAGAGTGCAAGTGGGGGAGGGACACAGAGAGGAGGAGAGAGAGAATCCCAAGTAGACTCTGCACTGTCAGTGCAGAGCCCAACGCAGGGCTTGAACTCATGAACCACAAGATCATGACCTGAGCCAAAGTCAGATGCTTAATCAACTGAGACACCTGGGGGCCCCTACTATTTCTCCTTATTGTTCTTATGGAAAATTTCACAAAAACATCCAGGGCGTGGGTGGGGTTTCTTAAATTTTCCCATATTACCATAGAGTGTTCTATACTTGCACCAATTTGAAACATAGAAATAAACTGAATGAGTGCCTTCTTCTAACATACTTCTGTGATTTGGGCAGATATTACCAGAATCCTTAGAAACAGAGTTGGAGGAGGGGCACCCAGGTGGCTCAGTCCGTTGAGCTTTCGACTGGCTCAGGTCGTGATCTCATGGTCTGTGAGCTTGAGCCCCGCATCGGGCTCTGTGCTGACAGCTCAGAGCCTGGAGCCTGCTTCAGATTCTGTGTCTCCCTCTCTCTCTCTCTCTCTCTCTCTCGGCCCCTCCTCCATTCGCACTCTATCTCTCTCACACACACACACAAAAATAAACTTAAAAAAAGAAACAGAGTTGGAGGAAAAAGTTCCTTCTACTCCATTTATCACAGATAAAATGTCTTACTCTGGCATTTACTATTTACTGTTTTGAAAATGATTTGGTCCAAATGTGTAAGAATGGTTAAAAATAGATGATAGATAGATAGATAGATGATAGACAGACAGATAAACACACATACACACATACAATTCTTACTCTGAGTTTTCAGTGGAGGAGGTGCAGCTTAAACCCTTAGCCTCGGAGTTCTTGTTGCCCCTAATACTGCTTCATGTTCATGATCATTTGGAAATGTCATAGCTCTATGGCAACATTACTTAGGCAAAATAAAAACAGTAACAATATCAAAAAATCACTCAAATGTCAATGGAACATCTACTTTAAGCTGGCTGCTTTCATATGCACTCTCTCATCTCATCCTTATCAGGGTCCTCTGAGCTGAACATATTAAGCCCTTGTCCAGAAAAACTTGAGTGCCAATGAACGGCCTACCCAGAATAGACAGTTACATGACAGAGCTGGGATTTTTTTTTTTAAGATTTTATTTTTAAGTAATCTCTACACCCAATATGGGGCTCAAACTCACAACCCTAAGATCAATAACTGCGTGTTATTCTGACTGAGCCAACCTGATGTCCCCAGAGCTGGGATTTGAACCCAAGCCTAGAACCTGACTCTAAATCCAATGTTTGTTCAACTCTTCCTTATATATAAAGAGGGGCATTACTTCCCTGAGACCACAATGTTGAAATGTGGACTTTTTTTCTCTATTCAGGATATGGAGTCCCTACAAGTTCCATGAATTTCTTCCCAACACAGAGGGCAGGAGAGGAACTGGGAGAGGCCACCCCGTCCATTCCCACGATTGGCCACTGATGGACCCCGAGGCAGGGTAGGGTGCCAGCAGAGCCAGGAAGTGTCACTCAGTGCTATCAGCCCCTGGAGCAACAGTTCCTGTCCCCTCACCATGCCTCCTCTTCCTCATGCCGCCATGTTCCTCACTCTGCGTGCCAAGTGTGGTCCCTGGACCTGACAGAAGCTGTCACTCCTAGATCTCCTCTCAGCTTCACCTCAAGAATGCTCTCACCTCCCCACTTTCTTCGAAGTTCAGTTCAATGTCTGGGCTTCTGTGAGCCTTTGGTGATTCCCAGGCAAAAGTCATCAGTCAGCCTCTATGCTTCTACATAGCAGTTGGCACCTGAAATGTGCCATCTTTCACCCTTTTCTTGGTAGACTATGCAGTCTCTAAAGGCAGGAGACAAGCATTACTAGTCTTTCTAAGGGCCTAACACAGGTCTTCAATAATGGTTACTTAAACTGAATGGAATTTAATTAAATTGAATTAAACTGGTTTCATTGAGACAAAATTCAGGGAGGAACATATTTTATGATTTGTTATGAAGACTATTTGCTAATGTTTCTGCAATATCAAAAGATTAAGGAGCAAATGTTCTCACGAACATATTCAGGCTTGTAATCTTGACCGAATATGTGATTGACTATGTATATTGTGTGCAAGGCAGACACCGCTGGGTATATAAGGTTAATAATTTTGTGAGATAAGAATGTGATAGAATGAGGCAATTTTGAAATTATGACTAAACCATGTGTCCTTCACAGAGTTGACTCGAATTAGCACTACAGATTTAACCATTAGTTTGAGATAGTCTTTCAAATGCCTAGGAAGAGACTCAAGAATCACTTCCAGGAGCCTGTTCTAGAAGTTTCCCTATCCATAGTCATCAGCCAATAACCACACACTTCTTGGGGCTTTGCATAATCATCTCATGCCATCCTTCCCATGATGTTATAAGGCTGACGCTCTTGGCCTCCCCACTACTCACATGGAAAAGTGAGGTAGCTTGAGGGAAAGTAAGGCCTGCCCAAGGCCTCACAGGGAGTAAGTGGTGGAACGGGCTGTGAACCCCGGGCAGTCTGGCTCCAGAGTCCATGCTCTGTGCTCTCCAGCTACGACACACCGGCCCACTAATCTACTTCAAGCAAACTCATCCTTAGACCTAGCTTAATCTGAATTATTAAGATTCACCTCTTGATTTCCAGGTGTGCCCTCTATGGAAGAGAGAAAAAGATATTCAACACTCTCTTTATAATCACACCATGCATATTAGAAGATAGTTTTTAGACCGTTTTTGAGTTCTCTTTCTGATATGTTTACTAATTCCATTGAGCTTAAAATGTCTCTTAGAGATTCTCCACCCCACCCCTGGTCATCTCAGCCACCCACAGTTCTCAGGGCCCACTGAATTGTTTTTAGATAGTCTTCCCAAATTATGAAGGCCCTAACTGGATAGGCGTGTTCTCCAGCTAAGGCCCTACGAAGGCCATATGTGGGAAAGTATTCAGAAATTGTGCTTATCTTCTCCACATTAACATTCCAGCATTATGTTCTTTTGTTTTCCCAGCATTTTCCCTATTGCTGACTAATTTTGGAGTTGCGACCCAGCTGTTAACTTTGAAACTTTGTAACATTTTATTTTTTACTATAGTGCTTGTGAGCCATTTCTCATCTTGTATTTATGGTGCGAATCTTTTTTTTTTTTTTTTTTTTGTCAAGGCCAATCTAAAAGGGTCATATTGAGTTTAGTTCTCAGTGTTGGGATGTTGCCAGCTCCACCTAATTTGGTATCATCCACCAAAAGCAAGATATTTATTCTCAACTCCATCATGTGGGTCACTGAAGAAAGTATTTATATAAACCTCTTTTCCCATAAATATACTTTCCTGGTTTCCAGATAGTCTGGGAGTGGTGAACTGAGTTCACATTTTAATCTTTGCCAAGAACTGCAGTTATTATCTAAGCATTATGCCGACTTACGAAGAAACAATCAAAATTCATTTCCAAATCTGAAGAAATACTGATGTTTGGCCACTGCTCAGTTCCTGGAGGACAATCAAAGTTGAATTTATTCTAAATACAGGAGGGACAGCAGTGTTCTTTGGAAGAAGCAAAAGCTTGGCCTCGATATCTGGAACTTACTGAGAGGTCTCTGCCCCTCATCTTGCTTCCAGAATGGCATTCCTTTTAGTTATTGCTAACCAGAGAAAATTTACAGTCTGGTAGCAAGCCAGGGCAATGATGAACTGAAGTATTGGAAGCCTTTAAACACAGGTTTTTATATTGTTTATTTTATATCTTGTGCCCCAGAGAGGAGAAGGTAGACCTTCTTTAAAAAAATGAAGCTTCATGGCTTTTTGTGGGCTTTCCATATTTGTAGGGTGAACTGATGCATTGCTTCTGCCAAAAAAATCCCAGACCTGGCCGATAATCAGAACCACCTGGAAAGTTTGGAAAATTCACAGAGTCAACCCTTTCCTAGTCTTCCTGAATCTTCATCTTGAAGTTGGTGTTAAGAAATGGGGGCAGGGCATCCCTATTTTTTGAAACCTCCCCAAACTGATTAAATCATTTATGGTTAAATCCACGGAATGGATTGCCAAAGAGCCATTTGAAAAGGCTACAAGTGCTGATATGGAAAGATCTCACATTAGCCATACAGAATGTGTAGTAGTATGTGTGTGTAGTAGGATTCACCCCATTGGGATGAATTTGTCATGAATATACACCTTCCATATACTTACATACATCCACCTATATGTGTATACTGCATACATTCAGGTGCTTCACCAGAAGCACCTGTCAATCAGGAAGAATGCCACCAGAGCACCTCTGCCTGGTGTAACCCCTTGAGATGACAGATCATAGGGGACAGGGAATGAAGGGAGGGACCAGGGAGTTTGGGGTCCCATGGGGGTAGAGCCAGTGTCTATTTACCAACTGACATGGAAGTATTTCAACATTTTATACCACATAAGGCTTCGTCCTGCATTTACACGCAAAAACAAACAAACAAACAAACAAACAAACAAACAATTCTGGAAGTTTTCCTAAGAATCTGAGACCAGTGGCCTATCTTTCCATCAACACTGTCTGGTTGATTTAAGTAGACAGATAATTTACTGGGAATATACTGGGTAGAATTATCAGGAAAGCTTAGAAAACAGACAAGAATAAAGGGAGGGCAGACGATTAGTCACAACCGCAGGCAAGGCCACATTCCTGCACCCAATGCTGACGCCACCCCCTCATCACTGGAGGCTGCTGCTGTCACCACTGCTACTTGCAAACTTTAGAATAGCACTTGGTGCATCATGTCATGACTATCTAAACATTTATCTGCCTCTCCCACTGGACCGTGAGTTCCTTGAACTTAGGAAGAACATCTTAATTCCTCAGTTTCCAGCCCCCACCCGAACCGGGCACCCAGTGAGCAGAGCGTTGAGTGAAATAAATGGGCAAATAAAATTTGGCTTCTAGATATTATGCTAGTAGAGCAGAGTGAGGGCCATATCTAGCTGTATGTGTCACTTTATTATTTATTTACCTATTATTTATTAAGTAGGCTTCGCACCCAGCGCAGAGTGCAACACAGGGCTTGAACTCATGACCCCAAGATCAAGACCGGAACTGAGATCAAGAGTCAGACCCATAACTGACTGAGCCACCCAGGCACCCCTGTATGCGTCACTTTAGACCGTTCTAGAAAATGAACTGGTGCACGTGCTTTCCCATCCTTCATTCCTCCATCAATGGTCTATCAGACGTGGCTTCAACAAAAATATTGGGTTGGGTTTCATGGTGGATTCATTCTGTCTCTTTCTTTGAATCCAGCATTCTTTTCAGCAGAGATGGTATAAACCGTGGTTCCATGAAGTGATTATCTTAATTTCAAATCTTACACCCAGCCTGAAGTGGGGCTAGGGGGTCAACTGTGCTTCCATCTCCTTTAGGACTTTTGTTTTGATTGCCGACCTACATGAAAGAATGCCCAACCACATCTCTGAGCCTGTTCTACACAAGCCACTTGAAACCAACATGGTTGCTAGAGTCCAGAATCCTGGAGAGAAGAATAAAAATAAACTGTATCTTAAGAACTGCAGCAGCTTTCATATAAAAGCCAGGAGTTGAGACCATACACCAGAACCCAGGCTCCACTTGACCCACAAACATGCTACGTAACTCTTCCAACTTTCATCTGCTTTTTTCCAGGCCACGAGAGGAGTCAGAGACTGGAAACCTGTGAAGATAGAGGGTAATAGCATGCTAATAGCAATCACAAAGAAGAAAGTAGATGGCCTTTGTTTATTGATGATTATATACTATTCATTCACAGAAAAAGACCTAATACAATTCACTAGAAAAGACAGAAGCTCAGAAAAGTGAAAACTCACATTCACACCAAAATCTGTACATGAATGTTTGTAGCAGCCTTATTGGTGATAGTCTCCAAACTGGAAATGACCCAGATGCCCTTCAAAGGATGAATTAAATAAACTGTGTTACATCCACGTCACAGAGTACTACTCATCCACAAAGGAGCAAATCACTGACACATGCAACAACTTGAATGAATTTCCAGAAAACTATGTTGAGTGAAAAAAAGCCAATCCCCAAAAGTTACATAATGTATATAACATTCTTGAAATGACGAAACTATAGAAATGGAGAACAGGTTAGCAATTAGCAAAGGTTAAGGAGACGGTGGGGACAGAGGAGAGTGGCTATAAAAGGGGAGCATCATGCATTCTTGGAGAGATGGAATGTTCTGTATCTTGACTGGATCAATATCAATATCTGGTTGTGAAATTGAACTATAGTTTTGTAAGATGTCACCATTGGGAGAAACCAGGCAAAGAGTTCACAGGATCCCTTGGTATTATTTCTTAAAACTGCACGTGAATATGCTATTATTTCAAAGTAAAAAAAATAATAAAAAAATGAAACAAAAGATATAAAAATAGAAAATAAAAACCTAAGAGGTCAAAACTCTAAGTTCTTGTGATCAAGCATTACATTGATTTCTGAGAGTTCTTGTAGCAAAAGAAAAAGGAAACCACGATTGGTCAAATATTCTTGTTTCCTCATGAAAGTAATTACAGTAAATTTTTGGGAGACACAATCTTTCCCCTGGGAGTCAATTCTAAAAGGGCAATGAACTTAGTCTTAAAATACAACCCCAGGGCACAAAATAAATTCTACAGGTGGGGCGCCTGGGTGGCTTCGTCGGCTGAGCATCCGACTTCGGCTCAGGTCATGATCTCATAGTTCATGAGTTCGGGCCCCACATTGGGCTCTGTGCTGACAGCTCAGAGCCTGGAGCCCACTTCGGATTCTGTGTCTCCCTCTCTCTCTGCCCCTCCCCCACATGCGCTCTGTCTGTCTCTGCCTCTCAAAAATGAAGAAAACTAATAAAAATTTTTTTTAATAAAAAAATAAAAAGATCTACAGAGGTGAAGCCAGCTCAGGGCTCAGGTGCTATTCCTTTTTTTTTTTTTTTTTTAATTTTTTTTTAACGTTTGTTTATTTTTGAGACAGAGAGAGACAGAGCATGAACGGGGGAGGGTCAGAGAGAGGGAGACACAGAATCCGAAACAGGCTCCAGGCTCTGAGCTGTCAGCACAGAGCCTGACGCGGGGCTCGAACTCACAGACCGCGAGATCATGACCTGAGCTGAAGTCCGCCGCTTAACCGACTGAGCCACCCAGGCGCCCCTCAGGTGCTATTCCTTTTAATGCTTGAGGACTCATGACTTGGTTAAGGGATCCTATGGGAAAAAATGATGCAACTTCCATGGCCAGTCTTATACCTAAATGGCATAGATGATCACCCAAAAAGTGTGGCTTCAGGGAAACCAACAAGACACTCTTCACAGCCCAGCTATGTCTTTCCAGTGTGGTGTCTGAAAGTCCATCATTAGCTATATGCACTCCTCTGGGCTGAGAATTTTTGGTCTCTGGTTTCCTCTACTGACAATTCAGAGAGCGGGCCTTGCTCAAGTGGTGCACACACAAGGGGCCTCTGAGCGTCAAAGAGACTTGGAGAAAGAATGTCACACCTTCTGCTTTCCCTGTTGTGATGACAGATGTCTCTTCTCTCTAAGGGCAACCCCCAACCTACGCTTCCCAACCTTCAGTTCTCACCTCCTACAAGTATCCCTTCTCTCTCTCCTGAATCATCAGTTTGCCCTGTGTCAGCACAGACTCGTTCTATTACCTCGGATCTCTAAAAGCCAAAGATCCAAACAACCCGACACTAAAGCTTCACCTCCTTGACAGCACATCTTCCCCTAGCTCCTGTGCCTTTTCTTCCTTTCCCTTCACGACAAACTCTGCCAGAGTTTGACCAATCATGGTTTCCTTTTTCTTTTGCTACAAGAACTCTGGCAGAGGGCTCCCTCATCAAGGGGGCGCCACACTTGGAGCCCACACAGTTGACTTCTACGTTCCCAACCCTGGCAGTCACCTCTGTTATTATCGTACCAGTTCGTCCTGCAGCATTTCTGCCCAGCTGCCACCCCTAATTCATGGCAGGCTCTTTTCTCTTGTCTACCATGACTTCTCTCCATCATGTGTTTCTTCGTACCTCACTAGCTTGTGGCACATTCTGAAGGCGGGGTGAGCTGCTGGAGCACGTAAGGGATTTGCTGCGTTTTGTTTGCTCCTCCTCTGCCCCCTCTTACATGTAGAGTGTCCTTTGTCTTCTGTATCTTCAGTCTCCTTAGGTAATCTTAACCAATCCGAGGGCCATTGACTCCCAAATCTGTATTTCCACCTCAGGTCTCTCCCCGAACTCCAGATCTCTCTATCCAAATGCCAACTCAACTCCACAGGGATGACTGATTGACGTCTCAAAGTTAACAGTCCAAAAATAGAAGTGAAGATTTCTCCCTCAACCTGTTTATCATACATTCTGTCCTATGGAAATACCAAACACCCAATTGCTCAGGCCAAAAACTTTAGAGACTTCCTTGCTCTCTTTCTTCCCTTCCCCAACAGCCAATCAATCCATCAGCAAATCCTGCCAACTCTACCTTACCCAGAATCCATCCCTAGTCCAGCTTACCACCTTCCCTCTCCTGGGCCACCTCTGTAATCTCTAATTGACCTCCAGCCTCTATTCTCCATCCCTCCAACCCTAACCTCAGCCCATCTTCCACACAGGAGCCAGAATAATCTTTTCAAACATAAATTGGATCGTGTCACTCCTTTGCCTACAACCCTCCACCGGATTCCCATCCAATTAGGCAAAATCCCTACAACCTACAAAGCTCAAACCATCTAGTCAGTCCCTGCTGACTCCCTCTCGTTCCATCCTCTGCCCAGAGAAGCTCCGGCCATGTGGAGAAGCACAGACCATGTCTGCCTCGTAATGGGAGTAATATTCTCAGAACCTGGCCCAGCAGGTGCGCAGTAATTATTTGTGGATTCACAAACGATTTCACAAGACAAACATAATTCTAGACTGGTAACAACAGCTCTGTATCTCAGGGTCCTGGCTTGAAAAGCCAGCAACTATAACTACCACTCTTCCTGGTTTGCTGCGAGAACTAATGGGGGAAAAAAATCCTAGCTCTAAAAAATCCACTCAATTGTTCTTTAATGGGTACATGTTCCAGTGTGAGTCCTGCGATGGCAGATAGGGCTCCTCCTCACTTTCTTCTTTGTGTGCAATGACACAAGGCTCTCGAGTCGTCAAGCAAATGCTCCATTTGTGCCTTGTACATCTGCTTCAGTGTGTGATTATCATGGCATGATAAGGGATGTGGGTGAAGGGAACAGGGTGCATGTGGAGAAGGAGATAATTATTTCCAAGTGAAGCAACAGTGTCTGGGTAGAAAGCAGCAGCTTTATCCAGGCGGTGGGCTCAGAGAAGCCACACAAAAGAACACAGTCCCTGAAGCAGGAAGTGTGCTATCAGCCGGATCCGCGGGAGGCCTGACCGCCGCCGCGGGCACGGTCTGAAGCGGATTCCAGTTTTCTGCACGTGATGGAAGTACTGCATTTTGCTAGTGTGTTCTTTTTCTCGGGGGCACATTTTGTTCAGTTGACAGTCTCAGGCATGCTTTAGTCGGAGCTTGTGGCAAAGGGAAAGGATCGGGGAAGAGGGTGTCACACTCCCCAGTCAACCTGCAATCACATCCGGTAGTTCAGGAGAATTAATACCTACTCATTTATTCTCATCTCCTTTTCCATCGCCAGCCTTTCTTCTTTTTTCCATCTGTAAATATTTAAGTTTATGCCTCTAAAAAGCGGGGTGGTGGAGGGCTTACACAACCACAGAAACATTGTTATGTCTGACAGATTCACCAATAATTCCTTAATATCAGATAGTCCCCTTAGTAGTAAATTACCATGATTATATGTATATATATATATTTAATAATTTAATTTAATATATTTAATTTAATAATTTAATATATATTTAATTTAATATAATTTATAATTTATTTTATTTTTATAAATTTAAAATAAATTTATTTATAATTTATAAGTATTAATTTATAATTAATAAATTAATCATATTTATACTTAATTTAATAATTTAATATATATATATTTGATAATTGGTTTGTTTAAATCAGGATCCAAGCAAGGTCCACATACTGCATTTGACTGATATGCCTAAAGTTTTAACCTAAAGTTTCCTCTTCCCTCCTTTCTTCCTCCTTGTTACTTGTTGAAGAATAAGGTACATTTTTCCATAGAGTTCCCCCATTTTGGATTTTTCTGATTGAATTCCTCTAGTATTATTTGACATGTTGCTCCTCCCCTGAATTTCCCATAAATCAAATGTTAGATTTAGAGGCTCAATCTGATTTGGGTTTTGTTTTTTGGGGGGGGTTTGGGGAGAGCGGTTTGGCAGGAATATTTCTTTCTTTTTTTTTTTTTTACATTTAATTTTGAGAGAGAGAGCACAATCAGGGGTGGGGCAGAGAGAGAGAGAGAGGGAGACACAGACTCCAAAGCAGGCTCCAGGCTCTGTGCTGTCAGTGCAGAGCCTGATACGGGGCTCGAACACATGAACCGTGAGATCATGACCTGAGCTGAAGTGGGACGCTTAACCAACTGAGCCACCCAGGCACCCATGCAAGAACGTTTCATAGGTAGTGTTTCATATTCCCATTGGCGGCACTTGATGACTAGATGTCCTTCACAATGTTAACCACCACCGGCAATAGTGCCTAAACCCACTATTCCACAGACGTTTTGCAAGATAGTAAGATTCTAACACTATCGTTCCTTCTTCATTTATCACCTGGAATATTTCGACACAGAAACTTTCCCTCATCAACTATCTGGGTTGCCCTGGGCTACACTTGAAAGAGTTCACTGCCTGCCAGGGAAACAAGGCAAACTCAGATGCACCCGCCATGCTGCGTGGTAAGTGTTCACCAAAGCATCAGTGCGGGAGGAATATGGAGTGAGCAGGGAAAATGAAACAGGAGCTCCTCCTCCCCAGGGTCCGCGCTATTTCTGCAAGGATGATTATGAGCTGGCGGATTGCTGAGCCCTTAAGTTTCTACTTCACAATCGAGCTTACCACCACACTTGCCATTTTGGACTGAGCTTTGTCCTGACTCTGGAGTTCAGCTGTGAGAACAGGAACCCCACCTTATTCTTCTTGAATCCCTCATAGATCTAGCAAGGCACTGACTGCTGAGGAGGCTTTCCGTCAATGACTGACGACTGCTTGTACATTCAGGGTGCTAAACTATTTATCAATATCATAATCACCCTCCAAAGCACTTCTGAAGTATCTTTCTGGTCACAAGGCTGGATGAAATGATATAGCTCCATCCCTCATTAAGTCTCAAATCACCACAGATTGACATGAAGGAACCTGACATTTGAATCAGCCCTAAATGCATATACAAGTACACAGACATGTTCAAAAAGTAATATGCTCCTGCCAAATTGATTTCCAGAGTATATTCCCCATCAGTGTGTGAGAATGCCTACTTCTCCAGCCTCCTGCCAACATTAGACATTGTCATTTCTTGAAATCTTTGCTAATTCTATAGGTGAAAATGGAATCATATGTTCTAATCTAGACATCCAACGAGTAGTGAGAACAAATACCTCTTCATATTGGCCATTTGTGCTTCTTCTATGGCTAATTACCTACTCACATCGTTTGCTCATCTTTTGACGTCTTTTGATGTCTCTATGTGCTGCCCGATGGGGGTGGGTGTTAGATGTCACCACTATGCAAGAAATTGGGGACGCTATTTTTTAATCTATTGTGAAAAAATAGAAAGTACACGTAAGCAAAAATGTTTAAAGAAAAATCATTCATGGGGACCCTGGGTGGCTCTGTCAGTTAAGCGTCCGACTCTTGGTTTCAGCTCAAGTCATGATCTCGATGGTTTCACGGGTTTGGGCCCTGCATCGGGCTCCATGCTGACAGTGTGGAGCCCTGCCTGGGCTTCTCTGCCTCCCTCTCTCTCTTCTCCTCCCTCACTGGCACTCTGTCTCTCTCAAAATAAATAAATAAACTTAAAAAAAAAAAGAAAAGAAAAATCACTCACAATCCTACTTCTCAGGCAGAATTGTTAATAATTTAGTTATTTCCTTCCAGACTTTCTATAAATATATGTGTGTTTTAGACACATGGGATCTCACTATATTCAGCTTTTCTGTAACCTGGTTTCTTCATAGGGCCATTTGCAATTTCTTCAAAGAATGACAAATCAATAATACAAAGATCAAAATAGAGTCCAATAATAAAAAATAAGCAAAGTGTATGAGTTAGGTAAATAACCAGGTACCTGAGTTCAGACTGGTTTGCTCTCATCACTCCCAGACTGGAGATGAGGCTGGAGGGTCAGGAGTTGCTGAGGCAGATTAGAACTCCTACAAACAAGTACCTAAAAAGTGTTTTAACAAGTTTACCTGGGATCTGGAAAGCATTTTAAGATTCTGAGCTAAAAGACAGACAACTGAATTTTATCAATTAAGAAGAAACACCGAGAGACCATTGGCCTTCACCCAGAATTTATGACAAGGCGCTGTTACTTTTATTATCTGTAATACTTTAATATAGTACCTTGGGCTGGGAAATGCATTTACTCCAAGAAACAGGCATTTCTTATATTATGATTCCTGTGATAAATCAGGAAAGGAGATGCGATGTGAAGAGGTATTCACCCTACTCTTATTTGGAAGTATAAACTAGAATGAACATACAAATCTATCTTTCGCTGCCACAGAATTCGCAATGATTCAAAGAAATGATAATGCCCCAGTAAGGATTCTCACACAGAGATGGAGGTCGTGTGCTTTGGGACCAGCCTTCTGGGAGGAGATTGGGTAATAATAAGGTCTGGAGGATAAGTGTGCTCTTTGATGCAGCAATATCATTGCTGGGCTTTATCCTGAGAAAACCACCATCAGTTTGAGTGATAAAGTACGTATAAAATAACATAAGGGATTGGGCAAGGATACAATGACAGATTCATACCACAGACTACTACAGGGCAATGAAAATCATATTTTAGGGGCACCTGGCTGGCTCAGTCAGTCAAGCGTCCAACTCTTGATTTCGGCTCAGGTCATGATCTCATGGTCATGGGGTTGAACTCTGCATCAGGCTCTGCACTGGGCACGCAGCCTTCTTGGGATTCTTTCTCTCCCTCTCTCTGCCCCTACCCTGCTCATGCTGTCTTGAAATAAACATTTTAAAAAAATATTTCAGCTGAGTATTGGCTGCTGTAGGAGAATGTGCACCATGCATTACCACGGGAAGAAGGCGGGGTGAGGACAACAGCACACGACACGACCCGGTTTTTGTCTGTGCGTGTGTGCACACGGATGACTGGAAGCGGATTCACGAAACATTGGCGATAACGTTTTTTTTTTTTCCTCCTCTCTGTGCTTTTCTAAGGTTTTGTGTTTCTTTGTGTTTCTAAGGGCTTTTGTTTTACACCAAACAAGGTTCACTTGTGTACATTAGGGGGAGGAGGGCTGATGTCATTACAAAGCAATTCTAAGAAGTATGGACTGATATGGGGCATCCACAAATAGATTTTGATTTAAAATAGCTAAAATTTTGATTTTAAATAGCTCCAGTGTTCTGACGCTGGCCAGTGAAGGCAGGAGAGGTGAGCCCCCTCAAGGTCCTAGGCTCGGGTGGCCACTCTTGTGCCAGGTTTCAGTGTAGCCTGACTTCTCAGGGTGAGGGCCGAGGCCCGAGGCCCAGGGCATTCTCTCTTTGCTCGGCTTAGGCAGCTGGGTTAGAGGCAGGAGAAGTAAAGGAAATGAGAACAAATGCTTCTGTACAAGGAGGAGGAGGAAGGCCAGGGTGCAAAGGAAGAGGTCTTGGACACTGAGGCCCTTGGCACAGCTCACCTGGACTGCCTCAGGTGTCACCCCCAGAGAGAAAGCCACCAGCGTGTGCCCAAACTCAGAGACAACAACATGAGCCTGCTGCAAGACACAGACTGCTCTGGAGACGATCTGCAAATACAACAGGGGACAGTTCACCCTGTGCTCTCGGTTCCCTGAAACTGCTTGCTTTCTGCAACCTGAAACTTGTTCAGAGGCAGGAGGGGTGAATGAAAATGGCCCCGGAGGAGTCAAATTTATTTTTCTTACTTTGCATAAAAATCAGCTGGGCGATCAGAATGCCATAAACGAAGTCCAAAATAGGATGATAGGGTTGGGCAGGCTGAATCCTGCAATAGTGATGTTTCAGATGCTCTAGATCCCTGGAGCAGGCAGCTTTAAAACAAAGACCAAACAGAAAAGAATTCTGCAGTCACCAGCAGAAGGCTAAGCAACAAGACCTCATCTTCCTGTGTAACAGAGAAGTCCTCACTATTCCTGAACCAACCCTGTGGTCCAGCTCAACAACACGAGGCCTCATGGCCCCGCAGTTTCCAGGTCTGAGTGCCGTGAGAACCCCTGGAAGCATTCCCTGCTACGCTCCACCCGTCTGCCTATCCAGACCCCTTATGTCTTCAAGACCCACCTCCGTGCCCACCTCTCACTGCCTCCACCTGATGGGCTCTCTCCCTTAAGCTCTAGTGCACTGTTTTTCTTGATTTGACATCCAGTCTCCTTTTTGAACCTGTATTTGTCTTATCTTTCCCCTGATGCCCAGAGAGCAACTTGCATAGAGGACAGCATGTTGTTCATCTCTGTGCCCACGTATCAGAATCCTACAGAGGTATCTGCCGAACATTTTTTAAATCGAATTCTTATTTTAGGACAATTTTAAATTTAAAGAAAAATTGCAAAGATAACATAGAGAATTCCTGTATACCTTACACCCGGTTTCCCCTATTATTAACATCTTACATTAGTATGGTATATTTGCCACAATTAATGAACCAATAGTGATACATTACTATTAACTACAATCCACACCTTATTAAGATTTCCTTAATCTCTTCCTAATGTCCTTTTTCTATTTCAGGATTCTTTCCAAAATATTACATTTAAATTTTTTTAATGTTTATTAATTTTTGACAGAGAGAGAGAGAGAGAGAGAGAGAGAGCACGCGTGTGCATGAGTGGGGGAAGGGCAGAGAGAGGGAGACACAGAATGTGAAGCAGGCTCCAGGCTCTGAGCTGTCAGCACAGAGCCCAATGCGGGGCTTGAACTCACAGACCATGAGATCATCACCTGAGCTGAAGCCGGACGTTTAACCGACTGAGCCACCCAGGCGCCCCTATATTACATTACATTTAGTCATCATGTGGCAGTTTCTCATAATTTCCTTCTTTTCTTTAAATTGAGATATAAGTCACTTACTATAAAATTCACTCGTTTAAAGTGTACAATTCAGGGATAGTATATTCATCATGTATAACCATTAACACTATCTAATGCACATTTTTATCAGCCCCAAATCAAATCCTGCCTGTTAGCAGTCACTCACCATTCCCTCCTCCCCTCAGCCTCTGGCAACCACTAATCTACCTTGTCTTTATGGATTGCCCTATTCTAGACATTTCACACCATTGGAATCACAGGATATGTGGCTTTTTGTGTCTGGCGTCTTTCATACAGCATGATGTTTTTAAGCTTTATTCACATTGTAGCATGAATTAGTGCTTCATTCTTTATGGCTGCATAATATTCCATTGTATGGATATACCACATATTGTTTACCCATTCATCAATTGTTAGACATGTGGGTTGTTCCAGTTTTTTAAATCTATTATGAATGGTATTTCTATGAACATTTGTGTACATGTGTTTATGAAACATCTGTTTTCAATTCTCTTGGGTATATGTCTAAGAGTAGAATTGCTAGGTCATAAGGTGATTCTATACTTAACTTTTTGAGGAACAGACAACCTTTTTCCAAAGTGGCTGCATCATTTTACATCCCCACCAGCAATGTTGTGAAGGTTCTAATTATTCCAGATCCTCATCAACACTTGTTTTTGTCTGGCTTTTTGCTTATAGCCATCCCAGTGGGTACGAAATGGTATCTCATTGTGATTTTGATTTGCATTTCCATAATGACTAATAACATTCAGCATTTTTTCATGTGCTTATGGCCAATTTCATGTCCTCCTTGGAATAATACCTGTTCATATTCTTTGCCCTTTTAAAAATTTGATTATTTGAGAATATGCTTGATGGAACGAACAGCAGGCTAGAAGAAGCAGAGGAATGAATTAGTGACCCCAAAGACAGTAATGGAAAGTAATCAAGCTGAACAAAAGACCGAAAAAAGAATTATGCAAAACAAGAATAGACTTAGGAAACCCGGTGACTCCATCAAATGTAATAACATTTGTATTATAGGAGTCCCAGAAGGAGAAGACAGAGAAAAGGGGACAGAGAATTTATTTGAAGAAGTAATACCTGAAAACTTCCTTAATCTGAGAAAGGAAACAGATATCCAGATCCAGGAAGCACACAGAACTCCCAACAAAATCAATAAAAGCAGATCCATGTCAAGACAGATTATAATTAAAATGGCAAAATATAGTGATAAGGAAAAAATATTGGGGCACCTGGGTGGCTCAGTCAGTTAAGTGTCTGTCTCTTGGTTTTAGCTCGGGTCATGATCTCATGATTTGCGGGATTGAGCTCCATGTAAGGCTCTGCACTGACAACACAGAGCCTGCTTGAGATTTTCTCTCTCTCCCTCTGTCCCTCCCCTACTCTCATGCTCTTTCTGTCTCTCTCTCACAATAAATAAACTTTAAAAAAAATATTAAAAGCAGCAAGATAAAGACAGTTATATACAAAGAAAACCCCATAAAGCTGTCAGCAGATTTTTCAGCAGAAACTTTCCAAGCCAGAAAGGAGGCATGATATATTCAAAGTGATGAATGGGAAAAACCTGCAGCTAAGAATACTCTATACATGCACGCTTGGGTGGCTCAGTTGGTTAAGCATCCGACTTCGGCTCAGGTCATGATCTCACAGTTCGTGGGTTCAAGCCCCAGGTCAGGCTCTATGCTGACCACTCAGAACCTGGAGCCTGCTTCAGATTCTGTGTCTCCCTCTCTCTCTGCCCCTCCCTGGCTCATGCTCTGGCTCTCTCAAAAATAAACAAACATTAAAAAAAAAATTAAAAAAACAACAACAACACTCTATCCAGCAAGGCTATCATTTAGAATAAAAGGAGAGATGGTTTCCCAGACAAACAAAAACTAAAGGAGTTTATGACCATTAAACCAGCCCTGCAAGAAAAACTAAAGGGGACTTTTTGAGTGGAAAGGAAAGACCAAAAATGTCAGTTTGAAGGTCGGAAACACAAAAGCAGTAAAAATGAATATTCTATTTAAAAAATCATTCAAGGAACTCACAAAATAAAAGAATATAAAATATGACACTATATACCTAAAATGTGGGAGAGGAGTAAAGAATGGGCTCAACCTTAAATGACCATCAAATTAATAATATAGGCTGCTACGTGCAGAGGAAGTTATAAACAAACCTAATGGTAACCACAAATCAAAAACCACTAATAAATATGCAAAGAATAAAGAGAAAGAAAATAAAATATATCATTAAAGAAAACCAGCAAACCATGAAAGAAGACAAGAGAGGGTCAGAGAAAATCTTCAGAAAGTAATAAAATAGCAATAAATACATATCTATTGATAATTACTTTGAATGTAAATGGACTAAATGCTCCAATAAAGAAACATAGGGCAACAGAATGGATAAAACACAAGACCCATCTATTTGCTGCCTACAAAAGACTAATTTTAGACCTAAGGACACCTGCAGATTGAAAGTGAGAGGGTGGAGAAACATTTATCATGCAAATGGATGTCAAAAGAAAGCCAGAGTACCAATACTTATATTGGACAAAGTAGACTTTAAAACGAAGACTATAACAAGAGTCATAGAAGGACACTATCTAATAAGGGGGACAATCCAACAAGAAGATGTAACAATTATAAATATTTATTCAACAGAGATCTGCTTGGGATTCAATCTTCTCCCTTTCTCTCTGCTCCTCGTGAAAGCACATGTGCTCTCCCTCTCTCAAAATAAATAAACTTTAAAAAAAAACATAAAGAAACTAATCGATAATACAACCGTAGTAGGGGATTTTAACACCCCACTTACATCAATGGACAAACCATTTAAACAAAATCAACAAGGAAATAATGGCTTTGTTTTCTTTTTTTTTTTTCAAAGTTTTTTTTATTTTTTATTTTTTTAATTTTTTTTTTCAACGTTTATTTATTTTTGGGACAGAGAGAGACAGAGCATGAACGGGGGAGGGGCAGAGAGAGAGGGAGACACAGAATCGGAAACCGGCTCCAGGCTCCGAGCCATCAGCCCAGAGCCTGACGCGGGGCTCGAACTCACAGAGCACGAGATCGTGACCTGGCTGAAGTCGGACGCTTAACCGACTGCGCCACCCAGGCGCCCCAAGTTTTTTTTTTATTTTTAAAGAGAGAGAGAGAGAGCAGGGGAGAGGCAGAGAGAGAGGGACAGAAAGAGAATCATGAGTAAGCTCTGCATTGTCAGTGTGGAGCCCGACATGGGGCTCAAACCCATGAACTAAGAAATCATGACCTGAACTGAAACCAGGAGTCAGATGCTTAACTGACTGAGCCACCCAGGTGCCCTGGAAAAAATGGCTTTGAATGACACACTGAATCAGATGGATTTAACAGACATATTCAGAACATTCCATCCTAAAACAGCAGAGTACACATTCTTTTCAAGTGCACATGGAACATTCTCCAGAACAGATCACATATTAGGCCACAAAACAAGCCTCAACAAATTAAAAAAGATCAAAGTCATACCATGTATCTTTTCTGACTACAACACTATGAAACTAGAAGTCAACCACAAGAAAAAATCTGGAAAGACCACAAATACATAGACATAAATAGCATGCTACTAAACAATGAATGAGTAAACCAAGAGATAAAAAAGAAATTAAAAAGTACATGGAAACAAATGAAAATGAAAACACAATGTTTCAAAACGTTTGGGATACAGCAAAAGTGTTTCCAATAGACTTTATAGCAATACAGGCTTATCTCAAGAAGCTAGAAAAATTTCAAATAAACAACCTAACCTTACACCTAGAGGAGCTATAAAAAGAACAAACAAAACTTAAAACAAGCAAAGGAAGGAAATAATAAAGATTAGAGCAGAAATAAATGATATAGAAACTAAAACAAACAAACAATAAAATAGATCAATGAAACCAGGAACTGGTTCTTTGAAAAAAGGTCATTAAAATTGATAAACTTCTGGTCAGGCTTATCAAGAAAAAAAGAAAAATCACAAATAAATAAAATCACAAAATAGAGGAGAAATAACAACCAACACCACAGAAATACAAACAATTACAAGAGAATATTATGAAAAACTATATGCCAACAAATTGGACAACCGAGAAGAAATGGATAAATTCCTAGAAACGTACAACCTACCAAAACTGAAACAGGACAAAATAGAAAATTTGAACAGTCTTATTACCAGCAAAGAAATTGAAGCAGTATTCAACAATCTCCCAACAAACAAAAGTCCAGGACCAGATGGCTTCAAAGGCAAATTCTACCAAACGTTTAAAGAAGAGTTAATACCTATTCTTCTCAAAGTATTCCAAAAAATAGAAAAAGGAAAACTTCCAAATTCATTTTATGAGGCCAGCATTACCCTGATATCAAAATCAGATAAAGATACCACAAAAGAGAGAGAGAGAGAGAGAGAGAGAGAGAGAGAGAGAGAGAGAGAGAAACTACAGGCCAATATCTATAATGAACATAGATGCGTAAATCCTCAACAAAATAGTAGCAAACCAAATCCAACAATACATTTAAAAACTCACTTATCACAATCAAATGATATTTATTCCTGGGTTGCAAAGGTGGTTCAATACTCAAAAATCAGTCGATGTGATACAGCACATCAATAATAGAGAAAGAATAAAAACCATATGATAATTTCAATAGACACAGAAAAAGCATTTGACAAAGTACAGCATCCATTCATGAAAAAAGCCCTCTGCAAAGTAGGTCTAGAGGGAACATGTCTCAACATAAGAGAGGTCATATGAAAAACCCAGATCCCTGATCCACAGAAACTGTGAGACAATAAATGTTACTCTTTTAAGCCACTATGTTTTGGGGTAATTTGTTTCACAGCAATAGGTAACTAATACAGTTAGGAGTACTCCCCTCCTCGCTTCCCACTGCTCTGATCCCGTGTGCCTTCGAGTCTTACTTCCTCAGGGATGACTTCTCCTTCCCCTGCCCATTTCTCACATACCAGCAAGTCTCTGGTTACACACTCTTGGCATTCTTTTTCTCTTGTGCGGTATTCATCCCTACTTGATTAGTTCAATATCTGAGTATGTTTCCCGTCTGTCTCTCCCCAAGACTTGTTGGTTCCAAGTCAGAGCTGGCTATATTTTTTCCACACTGAATTCCTAGCACCAAACATGGTACCCAGCACAGAGTGGGGATATACCAACTATGGAATGAAAAAATGAGTAAACAAATGAAGGAATTGATAAATGATGTACACCAAAGCCTCGTTCAGAAGGGAGGTAGAGAAAAGCCTAACACCCTAGGAAAGATAGTTATAAAAGTCTCATAATTCCCAGGTTTTATTTTAAAATATCAAAAACTAGGGGCACGTGGGTGGCTCAGTCGGTTAAGTGTCTGACTTCAGCTCAGGTCATGATCTGCCGGTTCATGAGTTCGAGCCTCGTGTCAGCCTCTGTGCTGACAGCTCAGAGCCTTGAGCCTGCTTTGGATTCTGTGTCTCCCTCTCTCTTCTCCTCCCCTGCTCACACTCTGTCTGTATCTCTGTGTCTGTCTCTCTCTCAAAAATAAACATTAAAAAATTTTTAAACATTTTTAAATATAAAAAAATAAAAATCAAAAATAAAACCATGTCAACATATTCTAGATAGAAACTTGTCAAGACGGAGTGTATTATAACCAAATTCTCTACGTAAAAGTCCAACAGAAGTTAGTTCATAGCCTGCGATTTTGATAAAAACTTTGCAGTTTTGGGGTGCCTGGGTGGCGCAGTCGGTTAAGCGTCCGACTTCAGCCAGGTCACGATCTTGCGGTCCGTGAGTTCGAGCCCCGCGTCGGGCTCTGGGCTGATGGCTCAGAGCCTGGAGCCTGTTTCCGATTCTGTGCCTCCCTCTCTCTCTGCCCCTCCCCCGTTCATGCTCTGTCTTTCTGTCCCAAAAATAAATAAACGTTGAAAAAAAAAAAAAACTTTGCAGTTTTAATGGGAGTCGTCACCAGAATTGACTTGGATGGTAAGGAATAACAGCATTAAGACAGAGGGTATGTTGAAGCCATCCTGCGTTAGCCATAGGCTGGAGTTGATGTGCCTCTGCTCTTGATATTAAATCTGGGGAAGGTGTCCAGTTTTCTCTGTGAAATGAACGCATTTTTAGCTAAAGGCTAACAGGAGGATTTTTTTTTAATGTTTATTTTGAGAGAGCGAGAGAGAGCACATGTGCAAGTGGAGGAGGGGCAGAGAGAGAAGGAGAGAGAGAATCCCAAGCAGGCTCTATGCTGTCAGCACAGAGCCCAACGCAGGGCTCGGATCCATGAACTGTGAGTTCATGACCTAAGCCGAAGTTGGACGCTTAACCAACTAAGCCATCCAGGCACACCTAGAGCAGAGGCTCAATACATATTTGTTGTCAGATGAGTAAACGAAAGAATGAATGAAACGTATATGTTAAAAGCGTTTGAAATGAGCAAGATGTACTTTATATCTCAACGCAAAAAATAACATAGCCATCGAGATTTAATTTTAAAAACATTTTATTTCCCTTATAAAATTTCATTTTCAAATGTACCAAAGATACTCTCATAAAGTAAAAATGAACTTAGAAACAAACAAACAGAATGTTTCTTTTATTTTTTTAGGTGTTTTATTTATTTTTGAGAGAGCACAAGCAGGGGAGTGGCAGAGAGAAAGGGAGACAGAGGAGCCGAAGCAGGCTCTGCGCTGACAGCAGCAAGCCCAGCGTTGGGCTTGAACTCACGAACTGCAAGATCACGACATGAGTTGAAGTCGGATGCTCAACCAACTGAGCCACCCAGGCGCCCCCTAAACAGACTGTCTCTTCACTAGTCTACTAGAACACTGGTTAAACGTTCTAATACGTTACTCTAAATAGTCACATAGAAGCCAAGGAAGTAACTAAATAACAAAGCAAACTAGGAAATATAGGAAAATGAGCTTTTCAAGAGCTTTCTGAAATTTCTTTTAATAGTCCACTGTTGAACTTTTAACAAAATAATTTGAACAATTTAAAAAGCGTAATAATAATAAATATTAGTCCTATATAAAGTGATTAAGTTGAAGTAGTTTACTTCAAATGCAGGGACTTAATTACAGAACTGCAATGTACCAGGTTATTTAGGGAATGTTGTTTGAGAGGACAATGTTCTCGTGACTAAGTCCAGTGTATCCTGGATCCTCATGTTATTTCTTTCTATCAGGGAAGAATGTATCCCAGACATTCTTTTGTTTTCTTCTGGTTCAAGGGGGAGGAGGGTATGGGGGTTGAACTGACATCGAGGCTCCCCCAAGATGCCAACTCTGTGAAAAGAATTATTGGTATAGCTGAAGCAGTGTGGTCAAAGAATGAGGTGTATGGCTGTGGTTGTGTGCTTGTGCGTAAGCTACACACATACGTACACACATGCACATATTACACACACACATAGAAGTTTTCCCTGTTTCCACGAACTACCACTGTGATTTTAAATAGGGGTCCAAAAGCAGCCCACAGTAAGATTTTGTAATGGTTCTCCTCACACTTACCAGAGATATGTCTTCTAATGGAAAACCCTCAGCTTATGGAGTTTGCTACTCCCTCCTCCAAATGAGAACTATTTGAAGGCTAGCATAACTTTCTAGCAATGTTTTCTAGTCTAGATGGGTGTACCAAGAGCTGCCTGGGAAAGGAAGCAGGTACAGAGGGGAGGGGGTGGGTAGGAAGGTGGTGCTTTCATCTTCGTTCAACTTTCTGGCCTTGGCATGGCGTCTAAACCCCTGCCCCTCCCAGCCCAACCTAGCACACAACCCAGGGCTCTCCTTTCTCTCTCCTTGGACCACTTACTTTGGCATGAGCACAGAGTCCAGACTTTCCATGTGCTCTTGCATTGGGGCCGGGAGTTTGACGACTCCTTGAGGATACTTTTTCTCAAAGATATTCTGAGCTTTTTCTCTGAGAGATGGCAGCAGAGTAGACATGACTGGAGAGCGCATGTTAATGGCTTTTTTAATTGCTGGGCGTTTCGCCATCATTCTCCTGGGTGGGAAGAGGTAACATTTAGGTTACATCATCCAGTTTTCTAGAAATGTTCTCGAGCTTTGGAAAGTCAAAATGTCATACCTGAATTGTACAAAAGTCATGCGTTTCTTTTCCCCTCCTGATTCTTCCTCCTCACGCTTCCTCCGAGGAATGTTGAACATACTGGTACGAAAGAGCCTTCCTATTTCTTCCTCAATCTCTGCGAAGTGTTGACGTCGGAACACAATCCAAGCTACATACGTACAGAAAGTATAAAAGGACTACAACAGAAAACAGACAAGAATCACAGTGCACAGCTATGGTGGTAGGAACTCTCACCTGTCTATAGAACATTGCTAAGCAGACACGAACCCAGATAACCCAATTTCTGCACATTCCTGAAAAGTGGTGGCAAATTACACATGTACTCACCTTTGCAGGAGGAAAATTTAAGACATGGCATATAGCTTGTTAGCATCCTTTGAAGAAAAGATATTCACTAAAAATAAGTGCCTGACACATGGCTATTGGTTCTTGGTCTACTTCATGTTTCATATAAAAGAGAAAAGCCCCAAAAGGTAGCTGACTCACCTCAAAGAATTTCCAGTCTTTCTGTGTATCTGATCTTTTCTCCCTGCAATACAAAAAATCACAACTATACGTGGAGAGGGAAGTTCGATCTTTCAGCGATCTGGGCAAGCCCCTATCTTCAAAAGGATCAATACCCGTGGCCCCAAGGCTATTTAGCCACATAAATGCTATCAAAAGACATTGATGAATCCCAGTTATCTTTTTCTTCAACTTCTTAGGTTATCCAGATCAACACCCAATGCAAATTCAGGATAAACAAGACAGCAGGAAATGAACGTTTTTTTTGGTGATGTGAGCGTCGGGGAGAAAGGAGAGAGGGAAGGTGGTAAGGAGGTAACACGGGGTGTTACCAGGTAGGGAAATAAAGAACTAGAGGGTAAATCTAAAATGGAGAAAAAGACGGGGCGCCTGGGTGGCGCAGTCGGTTAAGCGTCCGACTTCAGCCAGGTCACGATCTCACGGTCCGGGGGTTCGAGCCCCGCGTCAGGCTCTGGGCTGATGGCTCGGAGCCTGGAGCCTGTTTCCGATTCTGTGTCTCCCTCTCTCTCTGCCCCCCACCCCCCGTTCATGCTCTGTCTCTCTCTGTCCCCCAAAAAATAAATAAAAACGTTGAAAAAAAAGAAAAAAAATAAATAAAATGGAGAAAAAGACAAAGAATCAAATCTTAAACAAAAAGAAAATGATAAAAAAATATTTTCAAAAATGTCTAGTCGACTGGGACAGCAGTGTGCTCTTCCTTCTAGATGCAGTATGCACGCTGAACCTTGTCTCCTAAAGGCAGGCATCTGCTCAGGAGTCCTTGTAACACAAATTCAATGTTAAGGATACTGTACTGACATGGGCACGCTTACTGAGCTTGGCCCCTCCCTAAGATGGGCCATTCTAGTTCTGATTCCCAGCCTGAGGAGAGCAGGCATGGCCGGCGGAGGACTGGAGAACTGATGGAGAAGGGCCGTGCACCTTCAATCACTTGATCACTCAAGGGGGCCGACGCTAGACGCAGGCACTCCAAGGCTGATTCTGGTCTCGCTTCTGCTTCTTGCTTTCAGAGTCAGAGACTCCAAGGATTGGCCCTTGTTATCAGATTTTCAAGAACTGTCCTGAACTCTGGTGGTCTGGGGCAGAAGACCCAAACCCCTCAGGACCTCCAGCCTTCTCACAGGGACTGCATGACCCGTGTGAGCCTACGTTAGCCCTCTGGTTGAAGGAAACACTGAAGAAGTGGTTCAGCTTTTACCGGGGTGGACCCCTCCCCTCCTGCAACATCTTCATTCACACACTGGTTTCCTCACGTGCAAGTCTTCAACAAGGAGCTAAGGCAATAAACACAGTGAGCGTGTACGAAGTACGGACTATGTGGCAAGCATTATGCTAAACCATTTAAATGATCATATTTAGTCCTCATAAGATCCCTACGGTGTAGTCAGCATTATCATTCTCACTTTACAGCTGAGGAGACTGAAGTCCAAAGACATATTTAATTAGGGACAGAGTCTGTACTAGAACTTGGGCCTGTCACAGCTCCACAACTGTCCCTGTAACCAGAATGCTAGAGAAAAAAAGCTTTTCCTTTAGAATATTTTGCAGAATAAAAACGTTAAACTACAGAGCCCAGCACAAGCTTTAGGGACAAGCCTCAGCGTCCTTCTGTGCCACCTGAGGCCCCCACCTGACAGGAGTGCTCATGTGGCATTTCCCCCCTTCCATGGCCTCTGCCAGCTGAAACCAGACACCCTGCAGACAAACCAACCAAACTCAGTTTCTGGAATAGCAAGTCAGCTTGCCTTCTGGGAGAAGACTGAGAGCAGCACTTGCGTTTGTACAACTCAAACCAGCACCATCTTAGTGAGGTTTTGAAATGACACAGAGATTGCACAGGAAACACACACTTTCTCCTCTTCTCTTTTCTTCTTCTCTTTTTAAACGTTAGAAGAGAAGGCACCATGAACCTCTTCTTCCCCTCAAGTTGCCATAAAACTGGGACTTCCTCTCCCTTAAAGCCTGAAGCAAACTAATGTAGCCTACACTGTGGAAATCAAGTACAAAATGTAACGGGCTTCTTCTTACCATTCTGATTTAGCTCCGCATATAAACCTGAAATGAGTCCAGGAAATGGAGGCAGAAAATGAGCACATTTGGGAACCTCCTAGTTTGATCTGCAAATTCATCTCTTAGTGAATTTTGAGTCATTTTTCTTTTCAATTTTATTTCATAATTTTTATGTTAGGTACATAATAATTATAAATTGATTATAAATTTCAAATTTTACTGAGTATAAATAACAAATTTAAACACTCCAAATACTCAAATTGAAATAGGGTCTAAAAAAATTTTTTTTAATGTTTATTTTTGAGAGAGAGAGAGAGAGAGAGAGAGAGACAGAGCATGAGCAGGGGAAGGGAAGTGGGGGGGGGGGGGGGGGGGACACAGAATCCAAAGCCAGCTCCAGGCTCTGAGTCGTCAGCACAGAGCCCAATGCAGGGCTCGAACTCATGAACCATGAGGTCATAATCTGAGCCAGACACTTAACTGACTGAGCGAGACAGAGAGAGAGAGAGAGAGAGAGAGAGAGAAAGAGAGAAAGAGAATCTTAAGCAGGCTCCACACTCAACATGAAGCCCAATATGGGGCTCAATCCCACGACCCTGGATCATGACCTGAGCCGAAATCAAGAGTCAGACACTCAACTGACTGAGCCACCCAGGTGCACCCACAAATGTAATTTTAAAATTTCTGTTAGCCACAGTAAAAAGAAACATGTGTAATTAATTTTAACAATACATTTATTGTATCCAAACCCTCAAATATTATTTTAATATGTAATCAATATTTTAGAATGATTGAGGTATTTCATCCATTTTTAGACTTTTCTGTACAGTGTATGTTTTACATTTATGGCACCTTTAAATATGGACCAGCTACATTCCAAGGGCTCAACAGCCCTTGCTAGTTGAGCTACCAACTAGCTAGTTGACTAGTTGCTACCAAGCTAGTCAGCAAAAATGCTGCACATTTCACCGGCAAGGGCAGGCTCCAAAGAGGGGAAAGCCAGCTTGGCGATAAATCCACAGATTTTCAGTGGCCTATTATCATGCTTTCTTATCCTTCTTGCTACATTAGACTCTTAGCACTAAGCCAAAATGAAGGAAATATATCATATTTTTAGTCATTCCTGGAAAAAAAAAGCCTAGGGCCAAACCTAAAGGGTTCCGGTTCCAAGAGAAGAAAAGTTATGATTCCCACTTATATCATGTTATGTTCCCATTCCCCGTGCTGCTTTGGGTGAAACTGGGTTTAAATGAGGGTCAAGGGTTAGTCTGCACAAAGGAAGAGAAATATAAAAGGAATGTATTTGCGGGGAGGGGAAAGAGGCCCTACTGCATGTGACTGGGGGGGTGGGAATAGGGAATGGGGCTTAAGGATGATTTATATACTGAGCTTTAATGAACCCCTTTCTCCTTATGCTCATCTGCACACCAGCCTCTCTGGTCAGCCATGAGGTGCCAGCTGCAAAGGAGGGAGGTGGAAATCCTAGGGTACAGATGGGGGTGGAGCCCAAATTGGCCATAACCAAAGAATACGTCTAATTCTATGGCGGGAGCCACACAGAGAGAGGTTTTCTTATCTATCCTGGAAAACAGAGATCTTTTACTGAATATGTTCATCAAAATCGTGCCAAAGCCTGCTCGATATCAGGATTTTACAGATGTATTTAGAATAGAAAGGCATGTCCTCCTACTTCTCAAGAAACATGAAAGCACAAAATTAACAGCCCCTAAATTGCTGGTTCCTCTGAAGTCTTTAATTTAACTCCAGAGACAAATAGTGTAAGATGTCCTAGTCCAGTATTAAGTGTGCATATATTAGACAAAAAAAGTCAGAAAATACACATGAGGATGTTCTCATGAGAATATGAACTTATTCACATTGGAAGTGAAATAAAGATATGTTAAAATCAGGTAATCACTCTTAACTGGCAAAAACTGTCCTCATCTTCTACATAAAAACAGCCAAAGGGGCGCCTGGGTGGCTCAGTCAGTTAAGCCCGTCTTTGGCTCAGGTCATGATCTCCGGTTTGTGAATTCAAGCCCTGCATCAGGCTCTGTGCTAAGAGCTCAGAGCCTGGAGCCTGCTTCCGATTCTGTGTCTCCTCCTCTCTCGGCCCTTCCCCTGCTCATGCTCTGTCTCTCTGTTTCTCAATAATAAATAAACATTAAAAAAATAAAAAATAAAAAAATAGCCAAAGAACAATAAAAACTCCACTGGAGGATATAATCAACACCCATGGCCAATTAACAACTTTTACTGGCAAAAACATGCTATAATCTGTTTTCCTCAATATCCTTTGTTTGCCTCTTTGACCTGCATGGAATCTGTTATGTGAATGGTGGGTGGTAAGCTCTAAATGGATTCTTCTCCAAACTGCTATCTGGCAGGCAGGAGAAAAGCAGGTGATGTTGCAAAAAGACCAGCACCTCCTAGTGATTAACTCGTAGTAAACTAAGGCAATCACTATCTTTCAAACAGAATGAGTTCTTTTAAAGTTTGTATAAAAATTAGATTGTAATAAAAATGTACCATTCCAAGTATAATAACTTGGGATGCCTGGGTGGTTCAGTCAGTTAACCATCTGACTTCGGCTCAGGTCATGACCTCGCAGTTTGTGATTTTGAGCCCCACACTGGGCTCTGTGCTGACAGCTCAGAACCTGGATCCTGCTTCAGATTCCGTGTCTCCATCTCTCTCTGCCCCTCCCCTGCCCGCTCTCTCTCTCTCAAAATTAAACATTAAAGGGGCGCCTGGGTGGCGCAGTCGGTTAAGCTAAGCGTCCAACTTCAGCCAGGTCACGATCTCGCGGTCCGGGAGTTCGAGCCCCGCGTCAGGCTCTGGGCTGATGGCTCAGAGCCTGGAGCCTGTTTCCGATTCTGTGTCTCCCTCTCTCTCTGCCCCTCCCCCGTTCATGCTCTGTCTCTCTCTGTCCCAAAAATAAATAAACGTTGAAAAAAAAAAAATTAAACATTAAAAAAAAGAGAGAATTTATCTTAAAAAAAATAACTGAAGTGTAGGTTCTATATCCACAGAACTAAAAGATATGATAAAATCTCTAATTATGATATAATTATTTATAGTTTGGGTTTTTTTATCTCAAAATTAGTCTGTACTGCATGCACATGTGCTTTTAAAGAGTAAACATTAAATATTGGCAATTCAATTATTTTTTTAGAGTAGGTGTTTTTTTAACTTTGTTGTGGACTGAAGGTTTGTGTCTCCCAGCCCCACCCCCAAATTCATATGTTGAAGCCTTAACAACCCCCATTGTGATAGCATTTAGAGGTAGGGTCTTAGTAATTAGGTTCAGATGACATCATGAGGGTAGAATCCCCATGATGGGATTAGTGTCAAGAAAAAAGGAGGCACCTGGTGACTCAGTTGGTTAAGCGTCTGACTTCAGCTCAGGCCTTGTGAGATCAAGCCCTATATGGGGCTCTCTGGGCTCTCTGCTATCAGCATAGGGCCCGTTTCTGGTTTCCAATCCTACCTCCCTCTCTCTGCCCCTCCCCTGCTCTCTCTCTCAAAAGTAAATAAACATTTAAAAAAGGAAAGGAGAGACCAGGGCTTTCTCTTTCCACCAACAAGGGCCCAGTGAGAAGGCAGCTGTCTGCAAGCCAAGAAGGGGGCCCTCACCAGAACTCGACAAGGCTGGCCTCCTGATCTCGGACTTCCAAGCTTCAGAATTATGAGAAAATAAAATTTCTGATGTTTAAGGCATTCAGTCTGTGGTAATTTGTTATGGCAGCCGAGCTGACTAATAACAAACCACAAATTCTAGTTTTCTCAATTTGAAGTGACAATTTGCAGACAGAAGAAATTAATGATGAGAAAAAGAAATTTTACAAGTGATTGAAAAGGAAATTGGAAAGCTGATGATGAACTTGTATGACTTTTGAACAGCATCAGAAACAAGGGTGTCTGGGTAGCTCAGTTGGTCACGTGTCTGACTTCAGCTCAGGTTTGTGTGTTCAAACCCCACATCAGGCTCCCTGCTGTCAGCACAGAGCCCGCTTCAGATCCTCTGTCCCCCTCTCTCTCTGCCCCTTCCCTGCTCTCTCTGTCTCTGTCTCTCTCTCAAAAATAAACATTTAAAACATTTGTTAAAAAAAAATATCACAGGGGCGCCTGGGTGGCGCAGTCGGTTAAGCGTCCGACTTCAGCCAGGTCACGATCTCACAGTCCGGGAGTTCGAGCCCCGCATCAGGCTCTGGGCTGATGGCTCAAAGCCTGGAGCCTGTTTCCGATTCTGTGTCTCCCTCTCTCTCTGCCCCTCCCCCGTTCATGCTCTGTCTCTCTCTGTCCCAAAGATGGATAAACGTTGAAAAAAAAAAAAAAATTGGGGGCGCCTGGGTGGCACAGTCGGTTAAGCGTCCAACTTCAGCCAGGTCACGATCTCGCGGTCCGGGAGTTCGAGCCCCGCGTCAGGCTCTGGGCTGATGGCTCAGAGCCTGGAGCCTGTTTCCGATTCTGTGTCTCCCTCTCTCTCTGCCCCTCCCCCGTTCATGCTCTGTCTCTCTCTGTCCCAAAAATAAATAAACGTTGAAAAAAAAATTTTTTTTTAAAAATCACAAAAACAGACAATCAGATCAATGGAACAATATAGAGAACCCAGAAATGGATCCACAAACATATGGCCAACTAGTCTTTGACAAAGCAGGAAAGAATATCCAATGGAATAAAGACAGTTTCTTCAGCAAATGGTGCTGGGAAAACTGGACAGCGACATGCAGAAGAATGAACCTGGACCACTTTCTTACACCATACACAAACATAAACACAAAACGGATGAAAGATCTAAATGTAAGACAGGAAGCCATCAAAATCCTAGAGGAGAAAGCAGGCAAAAACCTCTTTGACCTTGGCCACAGCAACTTCTTATTCAACACGTCTCCAGAGGCAAGGGAAACAAAAGCAAAAATGAACTACTGGGACCTCATCAAAATAAAAAGCTTCTGCACAGAGAAGGAAACAATCAGCAAAACTAAAAGGCAACCGACAGAAAGGGAAAAGATATTTGCAAATGATATATCAGATAAAGGGTTAGTATCCAAAATCTATAGAGAACTTATAAAACTCAACACCCAAAAAACAAATAATCCAGTGAAGAAATGGAAAAAGACACGAATAGACACTTCTCCAAAGACATCCAGATGGCTAACCGATACATGAAAAAATGCTCAACGTCACTGATCATCAGGGAAATACAAATCAGAACCACAACGAGATGCCACCTCATACCTGTCAGAATGGCTAACATTAACAACTCAGGCAACAACAGATGTTGGGGAGGATGCAGAGAAAGAGGATCTCTTTTGCATTGCTGCTGGAAATGCAAGCTGGTGCAGCCACTCTGGAAAACAGTCTGGAGGTTCCTCAAAAAATTAAAAATAGAACTACCTTACGACCCAGCAATTGCACTACTAGGTATTTACCCAAGGGATACAGGTGTGCTGTTTCAAAGGGGCACATGCACCCCAATGTTTATAGCAGCACTATCAACAGTAGTCAAAGTATGGAAAGAGCCCAAACGTCCATTGGTTTATGAATGGATAGAGAAGATGTGATATATATATATATATATATATATATATATATATATATACACACACACACACACACACACAAATATATATATATACAATGGAGTATTACTTGGCAATCAAAAAGAATGAAATCTTGCCATTTGCAACTATGTGGATGGAACTGAAGGGTATTATATGCTAAGCAAAACTAGTCAGAGAAAGACAAATATCACATGACCTCACTCATATGAGGACTTTAAGATACAGAACAGATGAACACAAGGGAAGGGAAGCAAAAATAATATAAAAACAGGGAGGAGGACAAAATATAAGAGATTCTTAAATATGGAGAACAAACAGAGGGTTACTGGAGGGGTTGTGGGAGGGGGGGATGGGCTAAATGGGTAAAGGGCATTAAGGAATCTACTCCTGAAATCATTGTTGCAGTATATGCTAACAAACTTGGATGTAGATTAAAAAAATAAATTAATTTTTTAAAAAGAAATTTAAAAAAAGAAACAAGGTATAAGTGTTCAAATAAACAAAAATTCTTAACATTTTCATAATGTGTAAACACATTAACATCAAAAGGAAAGCAACAAACTAGAAAAACAAATAGGAAATCCTTGCTACATGAAACGTAAATTATACAAATACCCAGTTTCTACTTGATAAATGGTTAACACTAGATGAGGCAATAATTAATTTTAATAAATATAATAATCAGGCAATAAGTTATTTTATACAGAAAAAGAGCACAGACTCCAAACTCATGAAAGATATTCAAAAGTCAAATAGCTGTAAGCTTTTTATACAACTGCGAGCTATCAAAAAAATCAAACTAATAGAGCTAGGTACGCTTGCTGCTGATGGTGATACAAAATGGTTTAACCTTTTTGGAGAACATCCGGCAATATGTAACTAGAGCTAGGAAACTGTCCATGCCTTCTAGGTAAATACATTCTGGGCAATAAGCCATAAATAAATAGCCCAAATGGACAAAGTAGTTTATGTAAAGATATCCAATGCAGAAATATCACAAAGCAGAAAAACTGAAACCACATAATAAGCATGCACAGAAGGAATGGTGAAACAAACTGGTGTATTACACGGTAGAGTAACTATAGTGGCTATTCAAATTATGTAGGTGAAATTATGTAAGCAGAATGGGAGAATAAGGGACACAGAAAATGTAGAACATGAACAAAGCATATAGAAATATCTGTATCTTGACAATGTGGGGAATGCGGAGAGAAACCATGAATTGTGTTCTTTGCCTATGAAGTTAAAAATAAGAGTTCGGGGGGCGCCTGGGTGGCTCAGTCGGTTAAACGTCCGACTTCGGCTCAGGTCATGATCTCACGGTCCGTGAGTTCGAGCCCCGCGTCGGGCTCTGTGCTGACAGCTCAGAGCCTGGAGCCCGTTTCAGATTCTGTGTCTCCCTCTCTCTCTGACCCTCCCCTGTTCATGCTCTGTCTCTCTCTGTCTCAAAAATAAATAAACGTTAAAAAAAAAAAAATTAAAAAAAAAAAAATAAGAGTTCGGGCCACGGCCGTGGTATGGCCCTTGAGCCTGTTGTGAAACTGCTCAGAGGAGGAGATTTGGGGGGAGGGGGTCGGTGTTTAAGGATCAGAGTTTTCCCTCCAATGCCTCCCAACTCTCCTGTGATAAGACGCTTTTAAATTTTAATTACAGAGGGGTGCTTGGGTGTTTCAGTCAGTTAAGCTTCTGACTCTTGAATCTGCTCAGGTCATTATCACATGGTTCATGAGATGGAGCCCCAAGCCAGGCTCCGCACTGACAGTGTGGAGCCTGCTTGGAATTCTCTCTCTGCCCCTCCCCTGCCTGTGCATGTGCACATGCACACACACACACTCTCAATATAAACTTTAAAAGATAAATTTTAATTACAGTAATATATAAACTGTCCTTCTAAGGCAAAGATCAACTCCCCACAAACAGCATCATCTTATGACCCCCACCTTACTAGCTTGCACCCACTACTATTGCTACAAAATGAGCAGCGGAAGGGGACACACCCAGGGCCCCCTGGGACACTGGCTCATCACCATGGGGACCCTGGCCAGCCACGGGAAGCCTTCCAGGTTGAGAGCAAGATTCTACTGAGCCAGTATATGCTGAGAGAAAAGTCTTTTAAACCTAAGCAGTGTCGATTCTGAGGTTCTTCGCATACTCACTTGGCTTTCTCAAACGAGACATCATGTGTGTTTGGGGCAGAGTCTCACCTGAGCCCAATTATTCTGTACAACAGGGAAGGAAACTTTTGCAAGGGCTCCCGAAGTCAAATGGAAGGGTCTCAAGGATATGGATATGCACACACGTGGAGATCTCATGAAATCGTAAGTGTGCACTTACTTCCCGCAGCACATGTGATGCTTATCAGGCATTGCCAAGCCCAGGACAAGGACGCAGTACTTCTGTGCCAGGTAATTCTGCGCTGCTTCTAACTTCCTTATAACCAATTCCATCTCTTTCTTCTCTACAAGCCCCCTAAAAAGAAAACAATCATTTGGATTAATGTTGGCAAATGCCAACAGTAATCAGCGAACAGTCAGAAGTGTGAACTGTTTTGAAAGAAATAACAACTGAGTCAACACATGTCACCTACCTTTTCATTTAGCTGATTTGAGCTATGGCAGAGGGAGGGCTTTGATAGTTATCATTGTAATTAGCATCTCAGGTTCATGGTGAATTTTCACTTTTTTATAGATTCTTTATGCTATGTATTTCTAACGTTACATACAGGCAGTCCTAATTTATACCAAATAGCCCAGCAGCCCAACTAACAAATTACCTATACTGGTTTCTGACGCAGCTGGCAGCACATTTTCCTGCTGTTTTGCTGAAAGAGCTACTGGAGACTCTCCCAGGGCAGCTTCCCCTGGGTTCCTGATGTCACAAGGAAGTGTGAAGGCTCAGTGTTTGAACCACTCAACGCTTCCCTACTCTGAGTTCTGCGTTTGCTGAGGAAGCATGTGTGGACCACTAATCTGGGAGCTTTGGCATCAATTGTAACAGCCTCGCTTCCCTGTGAAAACACTGCCCCAGTTCCAATTGAATTGCAAATGAACATTCCAAAAGACAACCTGTTACAGCATGTCTGGAGCCTAATCTTAGAAGTTTGTGCAGTACAGTATAGTACGAAACAACATTACTCACAACACATTCCAATGATTGCTATTGAAAAGTGCAGTGTCACTGGCTTTTTATCTGCCTTTTCATTTTCGGAAAGATTTAAACCCAATGAAATGCACCCTAAACAACAGGGACGAATTATTGCCCCTTCTGATGTTAACTACGAGCCTGACTGACCACATGAGGATATGCTGTGGAGGAAGGGGTTTAAGGATAATAGAGATATTTCAAAGCACAACACGTTATCACATGTGATGAGAAGGCTTGAGTCACTGGAATAAAATGAGTTTCTGGAATAAAGTGAGTTCCAACTTGAAATGCCCCAATTTCAAATAATCCAAACACCTACATCCACACCCACTTGCACCTCAATGGCCATGACTATGCCCACCTCCCTGCTTCCTTCAGCAGCCTCCCAGCCCAACCCTTTTCCCCCCGACTTTTCCAGAGCTGCCAGTAGCTAACATGCCTCTTTTGCTGTTGAAAACAAAACAACAACAAAAAATGCCTTGAAAACTTTTAGGCCAATGGTTCCAAAGCTGAAATATATGTAAGAATTGCCTGGGATACTCGCTGAAAGTGCAGATTCCTAATGCCATGCCCTCTCCAAGATCCTGACTTAGCAGGTCTGGGTAGAGCCTGGCATTTAAAACAAGCCCAGGTACAATCCTTTGGGAAAAAATTGATAATAATTTCATACACCATACAATTGATCATAACCTTGGGTCCAATGAGCTCTCTGGGAAATTTATCCTTCTTAGAAAAATTATCCAGGGGTGCCTGGGTGGCTCAGTCAGTTGAACATCTGAATCTTGATCTTGGCTCAGGTCATGACCTCATGGTTTGTGAGTTCGGACCCTGCATCAGGCTCTGTGCTGGCAGTGCAGAGGCTGCTTGGAATTCTCTCTCTCTCCCTCTCTCTGCCCTTCCCACACGCATGCTCTTTCTCTCTCAAAATAAATAAATAAGCTTTAAAAATTATCCAAAATTAAGGGGGAAATCTAATGCATGAAGATATTCAATAATCATTCAATTATTATCTATTTGTCTATTAGGAAAACTGGCAACTCCCAAAAATCTATAAAATGGAAGGGAAAAAGTAGTAATAATGCAGACTGTAGTAATACAGCCAGGTGCCACTTAAGGACTTGACATTTATTAACTTAACATATGAGTCCCCTAGGATTTATGCCAGCACCAAAGTCCATACCTTTAACCAGTATATGTGCTATACTGCCTCGTAAGTCAATCAGTCAATAACACACATTAGCTTGATGGAAAGTTATGCCACCATAAAAATTATAATTATGAAGATTGTAATAACTTGAAAAATACTTACAATGTTCTAAAAACTATATAATTCGAGGGCGCCTGGGTGCTTCCGTCAGTTAATTGTCCGACTCTTGATTCTGGCTCAGGTCATGATCTCGCAGTTTGTGAGTTTGAGCCCTGCTCACAGCGCAGAGCCTACTTGGGATTCTCTTTCTCTCTCTCTCTCTCTCTCTCTCTCTCTCTGCCCCTTCCCCCCTGCTTGCTCTCTCTCAAATAAATAAACTTTAAAAAAATGAAAAACAAAAATAACATAATTTTGCCTTTGCTCAGAAGTCACAAATCCTAAGTGTAAACGGATAAACTCTGCATAAGAGAGCTTAGCTGACTGGTAGGGGGTGTGGACACACCGCACAGTGGCTTAGGCACAGGCCTGGGAGTTAGATCTGGGCTCCCATCTCAGCTCCACTACCAACGAGGCATGTCGTCTCCAGCCAGCTGCTTAACCTCTCTGAGCCTTGGCTTCTTCATCTGTAAAATGGGGAAAAGGCTCCTTCCTCTGGAATCGGGACTTTGAGTCGTCTAAACCCTCCAAAGGATGTCTCTGTAGCCCTTTCAGCTCTCCCCTCACAGGCTGAAGGCTTTCCTCCCACGTGGCAGCCTCTGGTTTAAAATAATATGCATTATCTCATGTAATCTGGATGATAACTCTGCAAAGTGGATACTACCATTGTCCCTGTTATACCTCACTAGTTTGACCAAAATCAACTTTTTTCTTAAAGTTATTTAAGTCCAGATATTTCAATACAATCCGTATTTCTACTACAGTAAGTAAACTAATTACTGGAGGCCTGAAAGTGAAAAGTTATTCTAATTATTTCAGAATCACACCATAGAAGCAATCTTTTTTTTTTTTTAATGTTTATTTATTTTTGAGGGAGAGAGAGCAGGGGAAAGGCAGAGAGGGAAGAAGACACAGAATCCAAAGCAGGTTCCAGACTGAGCTGTCAGCACAGAGCCTGATGCGAGGCTCAAACTCAAGATCTGTGAGATCATGACCTGAGGTGAAGTCAGACACTTAACTGACTGAGCCACCCAGGCACCCCATGGAACCAATCATTTTAAGACTTGGATTTTTCTGTCATTCTGTAACCGATTCCTTCTAAAAAAGTCTACCTTATACCACTGTACTCTAATATGTTTTAGTGTGTTTTAAAAAAAAAACCCAGGGGGCGCCTGGGTGGCGCAGTCGGTTAAGCGGCCGACTTCAGCCAGGTCACGATCTCGCGGTCCGTGAGTTCGAGCCCCGTGTCGGGCTCTGGGCTGATGGCTCAGAGCCTGGAGCCTGTTTCCGATTCTGTGTGTCCCTCTCTCTCTGCCCCTCCCCCATTCATGCTCTGTCTCTCTCTGTCCCAAAAAATAAATAAACGTTGAAAAAAAAATTTTAAAAAACCCAAGAGACCTTATTTCTCTGTTAATCTATTTCTATAATGAAGAAATGAAGCAAAGGTCTCTGCCAGAGCAGCAATAACTCTCAGAATTAGAAAACGCCATATAAAATATAAGTGAATGTGCTGCCACAGTCTAGTAAGTTCTTTTGGGGGGGACGATAAGACCCCTCAAACCTTCTGAGCCTACAGCTAGCTGAGCCCTTTTGCTTGCCACCACAGAAACCCTTCGTGAGCTCTGGCCACTCTGCAGTGAAAGCAGCCTTGAAATAACACGGATGTGGTATATTTTGATGGCTTTACTGGACCAGCAGTGTCTGAATTATTTATTTGGTTTTTTACAAAACTGCTGTCCAGATATATTTATCTATCCATAAAATGGTTTTCAAACTGCTTGGTTGTACACAAGGATTTTGCATTTTAAAAACATTCCACAGCAACAAATTGATGACTCCAACAGCATTTCTAACAGATAAATCATTGGGTTGATTCCACACATACTGGGGAGGGCAGCCTGGGCACTTGGAAAGTTCCACGGTTTGCAAAAGGTCACCAAGCCTGAGAGGCATTGTTCTGCTCCGGACTCTGAGTTCCCAGATTCTTGCCCCATACAGCTCTGAGCCACCTCTGCCTAAAGCAGTGAAATTCTTCCTACGTAGCCTAAGAAATCTTGTTTTCTTCTGTAATATGGAATATAATTTTGGTCATATCTATCAATTTTCTTAATTCTTAGTTTTTTTCATTGGATGCTTACAAAAGCCCTAGCAGGGCTTTTAAGCATAAAGCAGGTTTTAAGCATAAAAAGCATAAAACCAAATATCTGTATCTGCACTGTCCAACATGGTAGCCATGAGCCACGTGTGGCTACTAAGCACTAACTGTGGTTAATCTGAACTGAGGAAGTAAGTGTCAGATTTCAAAGATTTACTACAAAAAAAAAAAAGCAAAGTATGTCATCAATAACATACATTACAATAACATACAATAACATTGACTGCGTGTCTCAATGATATTTTTGAGTCACTGCATTAAATAAAATACATTATTAAACTTAATTTCACCTTTATCTTGTTTAAGATTTTTTGTTTGTAAGTACTCTCTAAGTCCAACATGGGATTCAAACTCATGACACTGAGATCAAGAATTGTATGCTCTACTGACTGAACCAGCCAGGCACCCCCGCCTTTATTTTTTATGTTTCTTAAATCTAGCTACTGAAAAAATTTTAAATTACATATGTGGCTCTCTTTATATTTCTACTGGGCAGTGCTGGTCTATACTATCTGGAATATTTTGTTGTTAGAATAACTATTTGAATTATTCAGTGAGCTTTAAAAACTAATGAACTCCTCCCATGTAAATATTTTAGCATACTCCAAAAATTAAAAAATTTCCATCATCTCTATTACTCAGCCATCAAAAAGAATGAAATCTTGCCTTTTGCAATGATGTGGATGGAGCCAGAGTGTATTATGCTAAGCGAAATAAGACAGAGAAAGACAAATACTGTAAGATTTCACTCTTATGTGGAATTTAAGAAACAAAACAGATGAACATATGGGGGAGGAAAGGAAAAATAAAATAAGAGAGAAACAGAGAGGGAGGCAAACCATAAGAGACTCTTAACTAAAGAGAACAAACCGAGGGTTGCTGGAAGGGAGGTGGGTGAGGGGATGGGCCAAACGGATAATAGGCATTAAGGAGGGCAACTGTGATGAGCACTGGGTGTTATATGTAAGTAATGAATCACTAAATTCTCCTGAAACCAATGCTACACTGTATGTTAACTAACTTGATTTAAATAAACGCTTGAAAGAAAAAAGTCAGTTTTATTACTGGCAATGATAAAACTTTACAGCGCACTGCAAAGTCCTACTTACACCATGCAGCTTTTGGGTTTCTTTTCCAGGGCTATTTTTTCCAAGTAATGAGATAAATAGTACAATAATGCCATGAGGAAATTGTCAAGATTCTTATTCCTATGGGGAGAGTTAAAAGAAAGAAAGAAAGAAAGAAAGAAAGAAAGAAAGAAAGAAAGAAAGAAAGAAAAGAAAGAAAAGAAAGAAAAATGAATGCTGACATATTTCAAATATAAAACTTCTCATAAAAACACATGGGCACATGACATAAGAATAAATAGAAGTACATGTTATCATGCCTATTACACAACTAATTTACCATTTAAAATTCTATCTACTGGGGCGCCTGGGTGGCTCAGTCGGTTGAGCATCTGACTTCGGCTCAGGTCACGATCTCATGGTCCATGAGTTTGAGCCGCGCGTCGGGCTCTGTGCTGACAGCTCAGAGCCTGGAGGCTGCTTCGGACTCTGTGTCCCCCTCTCTTTCTGACCCTCCCCCATTCATGCTCTCTCTCTCTCTGTCTCAAAAATAAATAAATATTAAAAAAAAATTTTTTTTAAATAAATAAATAAAATAAAATTCTATCTACTGAGGCACCTGGGTCCAACTCTCGATTTCAGCTCAGGTCATGGTCTCATGGTTCCTGAGATTGGATCCCAATCTGATCAGCAGGGAGCCTGCTTAGGATTCTCTCTCTCCCTCTTTCTCTCTGTCCCTCCCCTAGTTGCACAGTACACTCTTTCTCTCTCAAAACAAACAAACAAACAAACAAACAAACTTAAAAATTCTGTCTACTATACTATTGAAGATGTTAAGAAATTGGACTTTTGTAACCAAAACTTTTGGGGAGGTCACGCACTAAACTATAGTTTTGCTTATTAATTACTTTTCATTTTTAATAAGTTTTTATTATACAAATAATATTTTCCCATTCTTTAAAAAATTTTCACAAATGTGTAAAGTAAAAAGTCCTCTCCTCCCTTGCTACTATCCTACTTCCAAGTGGCAGCCGCTGCCAAGAGTGGCCTGAATCCTTTCTAAACTTTCCAAAGCACAGACAATTACATAGAAGGTCTTCCCCCACCAACACACCTACATACATACATACATACATACATACGCATGAATATATGCCTTAAATTTTTCTTTGGTAACAAAGAAGATAATGCTGTACACACAAGTCTTTGCAACTTGCTTTTGTCACTTACCTGCTTAGCATGGACCTCTTTCCTCGATACTATGGATCGATTTTCCTCATTCTCTTAAACAGCTGGGTAAAATATTCTATAACTCACAATTTATTTAAATAGTCCTCTACTGATGGATATGTAGGTCTTTTAGAAATGTTATCAATACTGCTGCAGTAATTATCCTGATGGCCACATTTCTGGGTAACTTCCTCGGAGTGAAACTGCTAGGGCATAGTGCAGGGCATATTAAAGTTTCATGGTTTTGCTCGAGGAAAAGGTTGCATTGATTCACAATCTAATTTGTTTAAAAACTACCGTGGGATGCATGCAGCAAAGGCAGTCCTACAAGGAAAAATTAGAAGCCTTTGTCTTCTTTCTAAATACTCTTACAAGATTTTTGCTACTTTCTTTCTAGCAAGTGGAAATTCTTACTGACATTCTTTCTTCAACTATACCTTGACAACAGGATGAACGTGAGCACTGCAGATTTTTTTTCCACGACATTAATATGTCCCTGTCCTAGGGTGGGTTCTCCCAGAAACAGACTCTGAGACAAAGACGTGGGATGTGCGCACAGGAAACATCAGTTGTGGGGTAGGGAAGTGAGACAGGAAAGGGAAGGAAGCCCACAAAGGGGGTGGTTAACAAGTTGGTTATCCCCGTGGACAAATGTAGTTCAGTCCCGGCGGGGAAAACTTCTCAGAGTTATCTTGATGGATGAAAGTTAGGATCTTTTTCTACCAACACTCCCTCCTCGCACAGCACTGACCGAAGGGACACTGACTCCCTAGTGCTCCCAGCTTGCCCTGTCGTCATCATCGGGAGGAGTGTGCCCCTGCTGTGGAATAAAGCCTAAGGTGTTTGCCACAAACAGCCTTCACTAAACGTAAGGGAACCTGGGAGGGCTGCCAATCGTTGGGAACTTCTCACTGAGCACGCTCAAGTGCGGCACCCTGAGAAGCATCCTCCACCCACAGGCATAGGGAGACACAACGACTTCCGATTTCATATCTGAGGAAACAGGCTTAGAAAGGTCAAGAAGCTTCACCCAGAGTCACACACATAGTACTTGCTGGGGCTCCAAAAACGGAGAAAATGGGTCTTTAGTAAACGAGTATACCCTCTTACTATTATATAAACATAATGTAGTCTCTATGGGACTCTTGACAACATGCTATCCATTCTCCATGCCCTAGGGCTTTATTTTGGGCTGCTGTGACTTCTGGCCTCATCGCTTTGGTCTCAGTCTGAGGGGATGGCTTGCACAGAGCCAGTCCCACGCCCTTTCTCCAAAAACCAGATTTGTTCATCATTTATCAGGCGGAATTACTTTGAACTAAGGATAAAAGATATAAAACGCCTCGTGAGCACTACATACCTCATAAATGTTGTAAAGGAACAGATCCGCTGCATCTCATTATCTTGTAGTAAAAACAAAGCAACAACTGAAAGGAGCAAAGATGGACAATTGGAAGAGGGACAGAGGGACAGACGGCTGCCTCAGAGGTTCACCCCCCATATGATATGTGTGGATGATGAACCAGCTACTCACATTTAGCATCATGGAGCGTCACGTTGCCCTGCTGACCTCGCTTCTCTAAGGCTTTAAGTGACTTATCATCTCTTGAAGCAAGCTTTTTATCCGTCAACCTGTTTTGGAATGGAACAGCCTCTAGCAGTGACTTGAAAGATTTCAACTGTATGTAATTGATCCTGAGATGCATGAGGCTTTTACTATCAAGTAAGGAGAGCCTGAACGTCAAAACCCAAAAGTGGGTTTGGTTTCATGTAGGAGAATTTTGGAATGCATTTTATTAAACATTATATTTACCATGCTAGGGTTAGGAGAAATGCACACTACCTGATAGACAATGTAAATGCCAATTCCATCCAAAACAGATCATTTAGATCATCTATTAAGATCATGTATTTATGGTGCAGCTACCATATTCAGATTAAAAAAAAAAGTATAGGGGCGCCTGTGTGGCTCAGTCAGTTGAGTGTCTGACTATTGGTAGGGGCCCAAGTCATGATCCCAGGGTCATGGGATTGAGCCCCGTGTTGCGCTCCACACTGGGCATGACGCCTGTTTGAGATTCTCTCCTTCTCTCCCTCTGCCTCTCCCCTGCTCACTCCTATGCACACTCTTTCTCTAAAACAAAGTAAAAAAAAATTTGTTTAAGTATAAAATGTTGAAAATTTGCTAAGAGCCAAATTATCACACCGGGATACATTTACAGGGGCTGGTATAACTCCTCCCACAATTGTCAAATAGCGCATGTTCTTTCCTTAACGGGTATCTGCATTTCAACCTCAGATAATGGGAATGACATTTTCTTAGAGTTTGTAAACACTTGAGTCATTCTGCTAAGAGGTGCTATCAGCAGCACTGCCACAGTTGGGAAGTGAAGGTACCTGTCTGAAGCCGGACCATCAATTTCAGCAAAGTGTATTGCTTTGCCTCTCTTTCCTTTTTCCTTGAGTTCTACTGCAGGTGTAAAACTGTAATAGAAATGAGAAAATTAGGAACTGAACCTTCCCATGAAGACTGATGCTATCACAACAGCAACTCATGGCATCTCAGGACCAGCATATGTCATGAGTGGAGTGTGAGGAGAATCTCGGGCACAGAGGTCCTCAATTCGTGTATTTACATATGGAACAACCATCTAGAAAAAAAGATGAACATTTCAGACTTTATATTCAGCCTCTACGTATCAGCAGCCTCCAGAATACCACCATACACAAAACATTTCATTCTGAAGATGTTGTAGTAACTTCACAAGAAACAGAAAGCTCACAGTAAGTTTGGAGAGATGTTTTTATTTATTGAGCACTTGTGCACCAAGTGCTTTTAGGCACAATCTTACTCAGTCCTCACAGCAACTCTATGATTACTAGTATGATTACTCTAATATTACTCGTATAGCCATTTTTACACATGAGAAAAACTGAAGCTCAGAAAGAGATAAGTAGCTTGACCAAGATCACTTAGCATGTGTCAGAGCCTGGATTGGGGCCCAGGATCTCTAGCCTCAGAGCCATGTGCTTACCTACCAGGCAATCCGGCCTCCCGAGCAGCATCTCAGTTGTCACTGCTGTGGACTCTTGTAAGGGCCTTGACTATCTCTTGGGAGGTATCGGGACCCTTTACTTAACTCAGGGTGTCTTAAACTCTATAGTTGTACAAACATTTACTAAGCAGTAATGGGGCTAACAAGGGACCACGACGGAGCAACAACATATGCTATGAGGCCACACTCCGTCACACATTGCTCTGACATTGAAAATAAAATTGTGAGGCGCCTGGGTGGCTCAGTCAGTTAAGCGTCCGACTTCGGCTCAGGTCATGATCTCGTGGTCTGTGAGTTCGAGCCTCGCGTCGGGCTCTGTGCTGACAGCTCGGAGCCTGGAGCCTGCTTCGGATTCTGTGTCTCCCTCTCTCTCTGCCCCTCGCCTGCTCATGCTCTCTGTGTCAAAAATAAATAAACATTTTTTAAAAATTTATTTTTAAAAAGAAAAGAAAAGAAAATGGTGCCTGTTATAGTCAATGCACAGACCCTTAGGAATATCAGCAAATGCTGAACAGAAAAACCCAGAAAAACATTTTTAAAAAAATGTTTAATGTTTATTTTTGACAGAGAGAGAGAGAGAGAGAGAGAGAGAGAGAGACAGAGCATGAGTAGGGGAGGGGCACAGAGAGAGGCAGACACAGAATCCGAAGCAGGCTCCAGGCTCCCAACTATCAGCAAAGAGCCCAATGAGGGCTTGAACTCACAAACTCCAAGATCATGACCTGAGCCAAAGTCAGAGGCTCAACTGGCTGAGCTACCCAGGTGCCACCCCCCTCCCCACCCAGAAAAACGTTTTGTAGACCAGCAGGATGTGGTTCCTGCCTTATAGAGCGTGCATTTTCTCAGAGAATTGTGGGGTCTACCAAATACACTGGTTTGGAAACCCACCATGGATTACGATTTTTATTTTTCCGCCTGAAACAATGCCACAATAACACAACCCAGAAGCCTAATCTCTGCCCACAGTTTCTTGTCTTTCTGCTTACGTGTAGGTGTAGTAATGGAAGCACATTCCCCCAGACTTTACTCATTCTCTAAAGATGGATATCAATCATATATATTTTCTTTATCTCCCTGTCGACACAACAGTTTTGTGTGTGTTTTTTAACAGTTGGGTGCTTTTGTTTTGTTTTTTGACTCAACAGTTACAAAACAACTTCATCTGAAAATTTTCTGGGATTGATGTTACTCACAAAGTAATTATTTTACAGAAATACCTCTCCATGGGAATAATAAAGTTAATCTGTTTGACTCTGTCTTCTTCCCGGAGTTTCTGCCAACCTCCTAGCAGTGTTCAGGTTGTAGAAGAGGTTAGTTCCTAAAAGCATATACATCGTGTCCCCGCAAGGGAATGATTCTTTGCATTTTTCAACTTTTTTTTTTTTAAAGATAATTGGCACCAGGGGCACCTGGGTGGCACAGTTGGTTAAGCGTCAGACTCTAGGTTTCGGCTCAGGTCATGATTTCACGGGTTCGTGAGTTCAAGCCCCATGTCAGGCTCTGTGCTGGCAGCATGGAGTCTGCTTGTGATTCTCTCTCTCCCTCCATCTCTGCTCCTCCCCCACTTGCACTGTGTCTCTCTCAAAATAAACAAATAAGTAAATAAATAAACAAACAAACTTAAAAAAAAAGACAATTGGTACTGAGTTGGTCAGTGGATGATTTCTAAGGTTTTCATTATTTCTGGTGCTCCTCTTATCCGCAGTCTCCAAGGATTGGGTATGCTGGGAAGGTATGCTGAACTACTGAGGGCGTGGGTGGGTAAAAAGAAATGGAAGAATAGCAAATGTTGATGGTGGCTACTGCCAAAAAGAGACAGGGGATCAGAAGGGGCAGAGAGGTGAAATGGTGACGAAGAGATCTACCTTCCAATCTGTATACTTCCATATTATTCGAGTTTTTAAACAAGAACATATTGACTTATTACCTGCATAACTAAGAAAAAGTTGATAGAGGCACATATAAAGAAACACTATATGGTTGATATGTTATATTGACAGACCATTTAGATAGTCTTTAACAAAATAATCAAATCCCCCAAATATCCTGACATTTTCTAATGGCTCCTTGAAGCCGTTTCTCCTTGCTAGATGCCTTGTGCAGATTAGTACCTCCTTCTTTCATATAACCATCCTAAACAAGGAGACAAAGTTTTTTCACATTTTTCCTTGGATCATCACATGGTTTTAGCCACTTACAAGCCATTGGCTGTTAACTTTCCTACCCCACGCTAAGGAAGTCACAGGTCACCAGCCCTCCCAGGGTTTCTCTTCTCTAGAAGAGAAGATAGATATACCCAATAAAACTGCTGTCTCCTGCCCTTTTCTCAGTCTTATCCCTATAATTCAAAGCGTCCTGCCCTATTTGCCTGAGATGATTTGAGATGAGAGCACCTTAAAATAAGACACTGAGTGCCTGTCCTTAGCCAATAGTCTGACATGTACTGCTAAACCTCTAGTCCTTATTCTCTGACCTTCCGACATGCCTTCCCTACTTCCCACTTGTCTGAGTGGCATTTCACTTGACTGAAGTCATTCTCTACCTCAGCTAGTGGGAAGGATTTCTCTCTGTTGAGGGCCCTGCTGTAGCTCTACAGGCAGCCTACGCTCACAGTGCATTTGAAATCACTAGGAAGTGTCACTAGTAGTAACTAAAAGCCGTCCTTTGAATTGTACCTCTGATTGGCTGTCGAACAGCAGTCTGAGCTCGTTCTGTGCCCTCCCGCGGTCTCCCCCTGGCAACCCAGTTAGAATCTGCGCCTTTCTCAGACCACATTTTGTTACATTTCTAATATTACAACATAATCATGTCATTTCCCTTTGCCCTGAAATAAGTGAGGAAAAAAAAATCTTATTTTCCCCTAGAACCCACCACTAAAATGCAGAGGGTTGGACCACTCTTGGCTTCCACACAAATTAGAGCTCCTCAGTTGGTTATTAGACTCTTCTCTCAGGCCATTATGAAAGATGAGAGAAGTTCAGGGCTTCTGGAGGTATAGTTTCCTCAGCTGTATGTCCTCAGGGGAGTCAATGACCTTGGCAAAGACTCAGGCAAGCAAGCTGCTGGTTCTCTCCCAGCTGTGAGTAGAAGGGGTAGGACTGCTGACACTATGTCAGGGAGAAGCCTGCCTCATGGGACAACCCAGAGGTGGCCTGTGAAGGAAGTTATTCCCTCTTTAAGAAATAAGCAATGGGGGGCGCCTGGGTGGCTCAGTCGGTTGAGCGGCCGACTTCGGCTCAGGTCACGATCTCGCAGTCCGTGAGTTCGAGCCCCACGTCGGGCTCTGTGCTGACAGCTCGGAGCCTGGAGCCTGTTTCAGGTTCTGTGTCTCCCTCTCTCTGACCCTCCCCTGTTCATGCTCTGTCTCTCTTTGTCTCAAAAATAAATAAACGTTAAAAAAAAATTAAAAAAAGAAATAAGCAATGGGCATGCATGCTGATGAGTTATGCAATACCCTCATTTACTCCTCACAAGGCATTATGATTTCATTTTATAGACAACGGAACCGATAATTAGCGAGGCTAAGTAACCTGACAAATGATAATCACCTAGCAACTGGGAGAGCTAGGATTTGAACCCAAGTCTTCCTGCAAACCACTCTTTGAGGTCTCTTCCTTAACTGCCTATTAAGAAATAATGCCTAGGGCACCTGGGTGGCTCAGTCAGTTGAGCATCCCTCTCTTGATTTCAGCTCAAGTCATGATTCCAGAGCTGTGGGATCATGTCCTGCTTAAGATTTCCTTCTCTCTCCCTCTACCACCCCCACCCCTACGTGTGCATTTGCGCGCTCTCTCTCTCAAAAAAAAAAAAAAAAGAAAAAAGAAATAATGACCATCCTTTCCCTACCCATTACTGTGCGTCCATTTCTTGTGTGGAGGTTATGGATATCCTGTTTTATTCTGATACAGTTATCCCTCTCGGGGTATTGCCAGTGACAGAGAGAGCAAGGTCTTCTCTGAAGGATAAGATTTCCAATGCCACAGGAGGAAGTCAAACTTTCACTCTTCACAGATGACATGATACTCTATATGGAAAAACCCAAAAGATTCCACCAAAAACTATTAGAACTGATCCATGAATTCAGCAAAGTCCCAGGATATAAAATCAATACACAGAAATCAGTTGCATTCCTATACACCAATAATGAAGCAACAGAAAGAGAAATCAAGGAATCAATCCCATTTATAATTGCACCAAAAACCATAAAATACCTAGGAACAAACTTACCCAAAGAGGTGAAAAATCTATACATTGAAAACTATGGACAAAAAAAAAAAAAAACAAACACTATGGAAAGTTTATGAAAAAACTGAAGACAACACACACAAAAAAAAAAGAAAGAAAGAAAAAATATTCCATGCTCCTGGATTGGAAGAACAAATATTGTTAAAATGTCAATACTACCCAAAGCAATCTACATATTCAATGCAATCCCTATCAAAATAACACCAGCATTCTTCACAGAGCTAGAACAAACAATCCTAAATTTGTATGGAACCACAAAAGACCCTGAATAGTTAAAGCAATCCTGAAAAAGAAAACGAAAGCTGGAGGCATCACAATCCCGGACTTCAAGCTGTATTACAAAGCTGTAATCCTCAAGACAGGATGGTACTTGCACAAAAACAGACTCTGATCAATGGAACAAAATAGAGAACCCAGAAACGGACCCACAAACGTATGGCCGACTAACCTTTGACAAAGCAGGAAAGAATATCCAATGGAATAAAGACAGTCTCTTCCCCAAATGATGCTGGGAAAACTGGACAGCAACATGCAGAAAAATGAACCTGGACCACTTTCTTACACCATACACAAAAATAAACTCAAAATGGATGAAAGACCTAAACGTAAGATAGGAAGCCATCAAAATCCTAGAGGAGAAAGCAGGCAAAAACCTCTTTGACCTCAGCTGCAGCAACTTCTTACTCAACACATCTCCATGTTGCTAGAGAAACCAAAGGAAAAATGAACTATTGGGACCTCATCAAAATAAGCTTCCGCACAGAGAAGGAAACAATCAGCAAAAGTAAAAGGCAACCAACGGAATTGGAGAAGATATTTGCAAAGGACGTATCAGAAAAAGGGTTAGGATCCAAAATCTATAGAGAACTTATCAAACTCAACACCCAAAAAACAATCTAGTGAAGAAATGGACAAAAGACATGAACAGACACTTCTCCAAAGACATCCAGATGGCCAACCGACATATGAAAAAATGCTCAACATCACTCATCATCAGAGAAATACAAATCAAAACCACAATGAGATACCACCTCACACCTGTCAGAATGGCTAACATTAACAACTCAGGCAACAACAGATGTTGGTGAGGATACGGAGAAAGAGGATCTCTTTTGCACAGCTGGTGGAAATGCAAGCTGGTGCAGCCACTCTGGAAAACAGTATGGTGGTTCCTCAAAAAATTAAAAATAGAACTACCTTACAACCCAGCAATTGCACTACTAGGTATTTATCCAAGGGATACAGGTGTGCTGTTTTGAAGGGACATATGCACCCCAACGTTTAGGGCAGCACTATCAACAATAGCCAAAGTATGGAAAGAGCCCAAATGTCCATTGGTGTATGAATGGATAAAGAAGATGTGGTGTGTGTGTGTGTGTGTGTGTGTGTGTGTGTGTGTGATGGAGTATTACTCAGCAATCAAAAAGAATGAACTCTTGCCATTTGCAACCATGTGGATGGAACTAGAGGGTATTATGCTAAGTGAAATCAGTCAAAGATAAATATCACATGATTTCACTCATATGAGGACTTTAAGATACAAAACAGATGAACATAAGGGAAGGGAAGCAAAAATAAAATGAAAACAGAGAGGGGGACAAGGCAAAAGAGACTCTTAAATATAGAGAACAGAGGGTTGCTGGAGGGGTTGTAGGAGGGGGGATAGGCTAAATGGGTAAGGAGCATTAAGGAAGACACTTGTTGGGATGAGCACTGGCTGTTATACCTAGGGGATGAATCACTGGAATCTACTCCTGAAATCCTTGTTGTACTATATGCTAACTAACTTGGATGTAAATTTAAAAATTAATTAATTAATTAAAAAAAAAAAAAAGATTTCCAGTGCCACTCATTCAGGAAAGAAGCCAAGAACTGAAAGGTTGAGAAGAGTAGATACCTGAATGCAAATTGAATATATGATGATAAAAACAAATTACCATTTCCATTTGTAAATGCATAAATAGTAAGGTTTATTTTTTAAGAGAGTGCTTATTTTTTGAGATAAAGACTGAAATATTTATAGATGAAATGATACGATGTCTGCAATTTGCTTAAAAATAATCAAGAGGTGGGGCACCTGGGTGGCTCGGTCGGTTAAGCGTCCGACTTCGGCTCAGGTCATGATCTCACAGTCCGTGGGTTCGAGCCCCGCGTCAGGCTCTGTGCTGACCACTCAGAGCCTGGAGCCTGTTTCCGATTCTGTGTCTCCCTCTCTCTGTGACCCTCCCCCATTCATGCTCTGTCTCTCTCTGTCTCAAAAATAAATAAACGTTAAAAAAAAATTTTTTTTTTAAATAAATAATCAAGAGGTGGAGTAGATGGGTGTGGATGATATGAAGTGGATCTTAATTTGGTGACTGTTCATGCTGCATCATGGGCATGTTGGAGTTCATTATACCCTTCTCCCACTTTTGTATATCCTTGAAATCTTCCATTACAAAAAGTTTTTTGGGGGCACCTGGGTGGCTCAGTCGGTTGAGCGTGGGACTTCAGCTCAGGTCATGACCTCGCACCTCTGGAGTTTGAGCCCCACGTTGTGCTTTGTGCTGACAGCTCAGAGCCTGGAGCCTGCTTTGGGTCATGTGTCTCCATCTCTCTCTGCCCCCTGCCCCCACTCGTGCTCTGTCCTGCTCTCTTTCAAAAATAAACATTTAAAAAAAGTTTAAAAAATTGTTTTAGTGTTTATTTAGGTATTTTGAGAGAGAGACAGAGAGAGCAAGCAGGGAAGGGGCAGAGAGAGAGGGAGAGAGAGGATCCCAAGCAGTCTCCATACTGTCAGAGCAGAGCGTGACATGGGGCTGAAGCCCATGAGCCACGAGATTACAACCCGAGCCAAAATCAACAGTCAGATGCTTAACCAACTGAGCCACCCAGGCACCTCTCTTCCCATACAAAAAGTTTCAAATGTTACATTTACCTAAAAAAAACTTTAATAACGCTGTAAGAAAAAAAAACTAGCAAAATCAGACTTGCAAGGATTTTAGTTATCGGAGTTACCAGTCACATTGAAAATTAGTAATGAAATATACTGCAAATCAATTTCATTTACAAAGAATGTCAGTAAGTAAAAAGTATGGTCCACCTTTCATCAAAAAAGAGAGGACTGAGATGGCCTTTAAATATACATGAAGATTGAGAAAAGAATATTTTGGCACTTAAAATTTCTACCCACATTATCTGGTGTTGTAACATGCATTTAACTTGTATTTTAACTCCATTATCGTGGCGGGCTAATCCCAAAGCTCTTTCTGTCCTTCTCACTGTCTATCTCACACTCACTGAGTGTGGTATTCCGGGAGCTAGACAACAGAATTTTGTGACACATTTGCAGACAAAAAACTGAGATCACCACTTTGGAAATGACAAACTACTCAGCAATACCAAAACAAACATTCTATAAAATGTACAATTTGATTTTTTAAATTATTGTTTAACTGTCATCAAATGTCATTTTACCTATGATGTAACTATAAACTACATCTGCTTAGCCTCTCCTGACCTCCAGCCCCATTTGTCCAACAGCCTAAGAGACATGTGAATGTGAACGTGTCATAGTAACCTCAGGCACATCACAGTTTTGTCTGTCATTCTGTATACAGGAGAAGGGCAATCGCAGCCACCCCATCACCCAAGAGAGACACTGGGAGTCAGCCTAAGCACCTCCTCTCCCTCTCCCTTCACATCTTATCCATTCTATCCAAAATCCTGTCAGTTCCACCTCTTAAGTATTTCTTAGCCCTGTACCCTTTTCTCTATTCCTCCTAACGTGGACTTCGTGCCGACTCATGGTTTCGTACCTGGGCAGCTATCTGTAAACCTCCCACAGCTAGCTTTTAAACTGGTCCCCTGCCTCTAGCCTTCCTCTACTTGAACCTAGTCGGTGTACTGAAATATTCAATAAACATCTGGTGAGGGGCTACTCTGTGAAGTTCTACAGACAGCTCCTTCAAGGGACACAAAGATGAGTAAGACAGTTCCTGCCACTGAGGGGCTTACAGTCTAAAGGAGGGAGGCACTGTCTATGGCGGGAAGGGCTCTGGCATCAGACAAACTGTGGTTTAAAATGTCAGTTTTGCTACTTACTGGCTGTAGGACTTTGGTTCAATTGCTCAGTCTCCTGAGCCTTATTTCTTCACCTCTAAAATGGAGTAATAATAATGCTCACTTTCCATGGCTGTTTAAGAATCAGAAAACATGCAAATGTCGGGCACATAATACGCACACAGCACGGCAGACAGTGGCTAGTATTATTAGTTTAGTGATGCACTTAATAGAGTCAGTATTTTCTCAATGGAGATTAAAACCAGTTTTTTCTAATTTAATAATTTTACCTTGTAGAATTGGCTGTCTATTGCGCAGCAAGTATAATACGGTCCCATTAATGTACAATTACATTTTTATAACTCAAAGAGGCAATTTTATAAAGCAGTTAAGAGTATGTACCCTGAGCCAAACAGACCTAGATTTCAATCATCTTAGTCACCTGTGAGCTGTGTGATTTGGCCAAGTCACTTAGTTTTCCTCCAATTGCTTAACCCTTTGACTTCAGTTTCTTCATCTGTAAAACTGGATGAACATGCAGCTTTTTGAAACGGTTGGCAAACTGATTAGCACAGTGTCTGGTCCATAGGAAGCAGCTGATAAATGTTATCAGAAAATGATATCTGGACGGCTGCTCACCAAAATGGTTTTCTCTAGATGGTTGGATTTCAGCAGGTATTTATTTTGCTCATTATATTCTTCTGTATTGCTTGAATTTTTTTTTTTTTTTTTACTCCGGGCACATGCAATTTTTAAAAAAGCTACAATAAAGTTTTAATAAAATTTACCTTCTGAATTCAAGAGTTCTGGTTTCATCTTTCCAGTACCACATCCCTAATCGTAATCCCAATTGCTGTAAAATGAAATGATTGCAGCAAATATAATTAAAAACTCAATTTACAATACACATGGCATAATGAGCTTTTAACAATTCCCACTAGCCGCTCTTTATTCAATAAAGATGTAGTATCTTCAAGTGTTGTGGGGTTGGTTTGTTTTTATCTTGAAGCCAGGATTTTACCCATCTTGTTTTCAGATGTAGTTTCGGTAGAAAAGGAGGAAGAGAGAAATAAGGGAAAGAGGAGGAAAAGGAAGGGAAGAAAGGAAACTTCACTTAGCCTGCACTACTGTCTCAAGGCTCATCATAGCAACTGACCGATGAACTGCGACTCAGACCACAATAAACTGATGCCCAGGGCAGCCTCAACAGAGAAGTTAAGACACTCATAACAAGCAGGGGAGCCTGCTCGAACCGACCCCGCCCAGAGGAAGTAGGCAAAGAACCAGCTTACTTTTTCAGTAGTGGTAGCTTCCAACCCACCAGCCTTTTCTTCCCGCGGATCGCACCCCCCGCCACCCCCCCGCCACCCCCACCCCCCCGCCCCCCCCACCCCCCCCACCCCCGAGCAGGACAGCTTCCTGCGCAGGAAGGCTATTTCTTTTGCAACCAACAAATTAGAGGTGGTGAGGTGGAACTTTCATAAACATCTAAATATCCCGGTGAGGAGCCAGGATTCAATTCTGCCCTTTGGCGGAGTACACCTCCACAGTTTGGGTTTCGTAGGCACAGCTGCCCACATCTCTGAGTGCCGCTCGGCCGGAGCTGAGTCGGGGTGGAGGGCGCCCCGGCAGCTGCGGGCCGGGAGGAGGCGCCCCTAGCTCGGGAGTGGGGGCGACCAAGGAAGGCTGCGCTTACCTCCGGCGAGGAAGACCCCTGTCCCTCTGTCCGCTTCCTCCGGGAATAAAGCTCCGGCACCGTCACCTGATGCATGGTCTCTCCCAGCCAGCGCCTCACTGTTGCCCAGGCAACTGCGCGCTCGCGCTGGGCAACCGTGGCCGCAGGGCTGAGGGCGGAGGGGGGCGGGGACCCTGCTTCCGCCGCGGGCTCAGCGGACGCAGCGGGCGGGCAGAGAGGCCGCGGCGCTGCGAAGCTGCGCACGCGGTGCGGGAGGCGCCTCCCCCCGGTCCGGCCCTCGCGGGGCTCCGTCTACTTTCTACCTTTGCGGTGGCGCCTTTTTGGCGTATCCGTGGTGTAGCTGCCCAGGGGTTATTTCTGCAGGGGTCGATTCTACCTGGCCTTCCAGCTGTGAGGCAAAGCACTGAATTGTCTTCGTTCGTAATTGGAATACCAAGATCCAGTTTCATAGGGAAGATCCCTTTGTCCCGATTTACTCGCACTAAATTTACTAGCACTAAATTTCAAATCCAGGTTGGGATTAAGTCGATGGGGGTGTGGGGGAGGTTCAGGGAAGGAGGCGTGGAAATCAGGTTTCTTAACTTGGTTCTACTGCATAACTAGATGTGTTGACCCAGGGCAAGGCAACTCTGAACCTCTGTCCGCAGATACCCAAATCAGGAATTAGGAGGATTTTTAAGGAGGAACGTGTATAAAGCACCACCCTTCCGAACTCAAAATTAGTGTTGCTCTAAGAAAACTTGCTTCGTGTCCATGAGTATTCAATAACATTTTCACATGTCCGCTTTTCACTTTTCAAATCATGTGTCTTCTAATTCCTTCTTGCCACCGAGTAGATACGCAGACGTTGGTATTTTTTTTCCCTTCCAACACTGATGTAAGCAATGCTAGATATCACTACATTATTGAGAATGCCTAATATATTCTGCCTTTGTTTTATCCCCGTAGCCTAATACGATTAAGAGCTCCTCAGTAAATAGTTGGTAACTTTACTCCCATAAATTTAAAACGTATGGCAGTAGCCATCCCACTGCTTCCCCTTACCTCGCCCTCCCAGTCTACTTGATAACACATAATCACTGGTTCCGGTGGTATAAAACTGTAATCAGCTAGATTCATGTTCCACTCCAGTCCACTGCTGTTCAGATTATATGGAAACCCACCTATCCACTGGCAGTGGGGCTTTGAGGCTGTGGCCTCAGGACTGGCCTATTATACATGGTGAATGGCTCACTTGAAATAGGAGTAAGAAAACCCCAGTCACTAAGAGTTTTTCATCTAACAATGTATATCACTTGGGGTGGGGAGGACAGGGAGAAATGAGCTGAAGCTCCACAGAGGTCTGAGAAACACCAAGGACTCTGGGTAGAATCCATTCACCTCACAACCATTATCAGGAAGACCACACTTCAGTCAACCTCTTCAGTTTATCCCAGTGAATGAAGAAATGCAAACGGAAAACCAAAGACCTTTTATACTTCACCATAGATTAACTTCAAGCTGTCTAATGTACAAAATTAAGGTAAAAAATAAGAGTTGAGAGCTCCAATGATCTACATAAAAGGAACATGACAAAAAGTTTTCCCTTTAAAAAAACAATTCATGATGTTATAAAGTAGGGATAAAGGTACTATTCTAAATATTTAACAGTTTCAAGTGTCCTGTGAGGGAAATTGTTTTGTTTTGTTTTGTTTTGTTTGCCTAATGAAGAGAAACTTCTCAAGGTCATGTAACTAAGAGCATGTAAGATAGAACTAAATTGCTGATCGCAGATTTTAGGCCAAAGACATTAACTGAATATAATGTATGCTTATATATGAAAAAGTCATAATGGAGAGATTTTCAAAGTATTATAATTCTACCTTTAAAAACTAACATGTGGGGAGTGCCCGGATGGCTTAGTCAGCTGAGCAACAGACTCTTGATTTCAGCTCAGGTCTTGATCCTAGGGTTGTGGGATCGAGCCCCAATTTGGGCTCTGCACTGAGTATGGAGCCTGCTTAGGATTCTCCCTCTCTTCTTCTGCCCCTCTCCCTTCCTCTAAAAAAAAAAAAAAAAAAAAAAAAAAAGATTTTTGGGACACCTGGGTGGCTCAGTTGGTTAAGCATCCAACTTCAGCTGAGGTCATGATCTCACAGTTTGTTTGAGCTCCGCCTTGGGCTCTGCACTGACAGTTCAGAGCCTGGGAGATTGCTTCAGATTCTGTCTCTCTCTCTCTCTTTCTGCCCCTCTTCCACTTGTGCTTGCATGCTCTCTCTCAAAAATAAACATTAAATAAAAACTAACATGTAAGAAAATAGCAATTCCAGTATTTGAAGATCAACTCCATTTTTGGTTGCTTATTTCCTCAGTCTTCAATTCACAAGCAACCTAAACCGAAAGAGGAAAAGAACCTATGGCTTCTTAATTTGTTCTAAGGGAAAGACATTTCAACACTAAACATCACCCTATTAAATCTCAGAAATGCATATACCCTGAAGTATTCCGAGAGCTATCTCAAGAATAAATATTGGGCTCTTTTTCTAAGATCCATAATTTTTAAGGAATGTATCAACTTTTCTGTATCTAATTTTAATGCTTAAGGATAACCCTTCAAAACCGTTTTCTCATTTCTATTTAGACATTATACAGAAGCAATTGAATATTCCTTAACCTAACCTAAACTAGGTTGTTTAGGTTGTTGTTCCTTAACCTAAACATACATATTGCCTTAGCAATTGTTTTGTGATGTATGGATTTGAGAGTCTTTGAAACTTTAATTCCAGTGTTCAAAAGCAAGGGAACATGCCTCACAGCACATTATAAACTACATTCAATTCATAGGATAAAGAAATTCTCATTAAGTCTCCCTGATATATCATACAGGTGATACATTAAATATCCTATTATGCATGCTAAGTTTAAAGATGTGAACAGCATTAATACCTCCTCATGAGGGTGCCTGGGTGGCTCAGTTGGTTAAGCATCCAACTCTTGATTTCAGCTCAGGTTGTGATCTCAGGGTTTTGATCTCGTGGTCGGTCGTGGGATCCAGCCTCTCCTCAAGCTTTGTGCTGAGCATGGAACCTACTTGGAATTCTCACTCTCTGCCCCTCCACCCCTCCTCAAAAATAAACTTAAAAAAAAAAATCTCCTCATGAACAACCATTAATTACCACTATACACATCAAACTAATGCAATAAAAATTTTAGAGTAAGCTTGTTTTGAAATTTCTGGGTCTCAAATCCTGTAAACAACCTGCTAGGTCTTATTTTGACAGGTGTTTAGACTTACTACCTCAAAACAGGAACTATATTAGTCAGGCATTCAGGTAAGGATTTAAGTGCCCATCTGAGAAATGTTTTTAATCCCTTAGCATTCTGTATGTACTGCATTAGCTTTAGACATGACTAGTCCCTAGTGTAACACTACTTTCAAGTTCAAGTGATGCTAATTATTCCTCAAACTGTAATTTAGCCTCATTCAACATCAAGTACTTTTTCCATTGTCATTTGACTATGGCTGATCTAACATCTGCTAAGGAGTTCCCAGGAGTTATCCAGTTACCAGTTTCAAATGACCCATGGAAACACTGAATGGCTAGTTTGGTGCCTTTATCTTTGCAATATTCAGATCTAGATAAATTCGAGAAGACAAAATTAAAAACACTCAAGAAGGCTGGGAGTTTTGCAAATTACTTTTCAGAATAACAGAAAATGCAGTATCTGCATACTGATATTTGTGTTATGGCAAGTTAACCAGAGGCCACGCCATAGGATAGTCAAAGAGACTACCATTGGTCATTTTTTCTGATACTTTAGAAACTAATTTCTAAAGAAAGGTCTAAAATGAAACATACTATTACCAAATTGCCCTTTTGCACTTACAGAAAGATTCCATTATATTTTGAACTTAGAGCAAGGGATAAGTGCTTTCAACAAATAAAGGACTAAGAAAAGGTTAATAGAATGAGCACTATGTTGGAAAAAATTCATGTTAAACATCACTCTAATGCTAGTATTCACCTGATTCTATTAGTACTAAGGTAATTTGTCAAATATTTATGTGATGCTATCTGTAGTTAATTAAACACTCTTAATGCCTCCTTGCTGAAAACTTTCCACCAATGTGGCATTAGCATGAAAATACCTGAGTTACCAGCTTTTCAGTGTAAAGAGCAATTTCCTTAAATATTTTTTAAGTTTGAGACAATTTCAATATTGCCTTTTTATTTCACTCCCATCCACTCAAATGACTTTGCTTAAAAAATTAAAAAATAACACTTAATGTACATACAAGTCAGCTCTTGTAGGTCAGGCTTATTATAAAGCTCAACATTTTTAGGCTAATTTGTTCTCTAGTTTTTATATTATTTAAAATATTAATCTCTCTACATGATACAGAAGGGTCCACTACTAAAAACGTAGCTTCTATAATTCACTGTTATCTTATGAACAACATGGAGCAAATCTACATCACTTGAAAAGAAATATCGAAGTGTCTATATGTGATGAACACATTAGGTTAACTGTTTTCCAGTCAGATTTACTGAATGTGTCCCAAGTTCCCCTTAAAGAGAATAAATCAGAACAAAACAGAAGGGTCATTCCGCTAAAAAATACAAACATGAACCCCCTTCTCCAACGGATGTGGATTTTAAAGCTTAAGCCCAGGATAGTGGATCCCAAAGGGTTACCATATTCTTATCTGTAACAATCTCAAATCAAATATATGAGAAAATGGGTATGTTGTGTATTAACAAAACACAGGACTACCTTGCACTTTTCTCTTTTAGAAAAGAACTCTATTCTAGTGAGTTAAGGCAGGTATTGCAAAAGCATTAGGATTCTCAAATCAGAAAAAAAAAAAAAAATCTTTATCTCCCTCTATCCCCCAGGTAATGGTAACTATTGAAAACACAGCCTTATTAGCTCACAAGTTAAGCTGTTTCACTAGAAAATTAAAGTTAAAAACAAGTTTGACTACATTGGACTCTAATATTAAGTGGCTTTGAAGTTTGCTCTGCTGGCTCTTGTTTCAGGCACCTGCACGCACAAAAAGCAACTTGTTCCATACTAAGGCTATTGTCCGAGGACAACTCCTGTGCCAGTGTTTACTTTATACTTAACCCCAGAATATAGTTTGTATTCTGCTGGAATATTCCGGTGGATTTTTACTTGAACACTTAAGCCAAGCCTAAGGAGTCTGGGTACACTGGGTACACCAGACCTGTCTGGTTTCTTTATTAAAAGGAGGGAGAGAGTTTACCCAGATCTTCTCCTCTTAAATTATTGGTAATTCAAAGCAGGAATCTCATCTGAGAATTAGACAAGACTGACTTAGACACACTTCACCTCATACGAATCTCCTAAAGACCAACATGTTTAAAACCTTATGTAAGAAGGGAAAAGTAAAAACTCCAAGACAGTAATTTTGACATCAATTTCAGCTTTACTTTAAATTTGTATTTATGCATTTGTTTGCAAAAAGTATGCCTGTCCTTAACGTTACTAAACGTTCATTTTAATCTTAAAGTAGTACATAAAAATAAACAATTCAAGCTTCTATATGTTTTATTGTTACCAAGCTTCCACAGAACTTGTGTGCAAACTTCAGGTTTCTCATTTCAAATAAATCTCCATGCACAAACTAAGCTACTCAAAAATGCTCAAGTCAGCAAACACCCAAAATGCGTTAAAGAGAAACCTCAAATAATGGTTTTAAAAATCAAACTGTAGAACTAACCTTTTATAATTAAACTAAGTTGTTGCACCCTTCCTTTTATATGCATACACGGGCTAAAGACTTCCAGCAACAGACCTCAGACTTGGCACAAAGGCATTTCAAAGGGGGGAAAAAAAACAGAAGAAAAAAAAGAGAAAGGAAAAGAGGTTTACGCTGACTCGAGTGCAAGCTTAGTCCACTTCCTCGATGGTCGGTCCCCCGGAGGCTCCAGAACCGCCGCCGCTGCCGCCGCCGCCAGGACCGCCTTGGTAAAGTTTGCTGATGATGGGGTTGCACACTCTTTCGAGCTCTTTCTGCTTGTGTTCATACTCATCTTTCTCCGCCATCTGGTTTCGGTCGAGCCAGTTGATCACCTCCTGGCACTTGTCGAGGATCTTGTTTTTGTCCTGCTCGCTAATCTTGCCCCTCAGTTTCTCGTCTTCCACCGTCTGCTTGATGTTGTAGGTATAGGACTCTACCGCATTTTTGGCGGCGACCCGGTCACGATTGGCCTCATCTTCCGACTTGTACCGCTCCGCTTCCTGCACCATCCGGTCAATGTCGTCCTTGCTCAGACGACCCTTGTCGTTGGTAATGGTGATTTTGTTTTCTTTACCGGTGCTCTTGTCAGCGGCGGTGACGTTGAGGATGCCGTTGGCGTCGATGTCGAAGGTTACCTCGATCTGGGGGACCCCGCGGGGCGCGGGGGGAATCCCGGTCAGGTCGAACTTGCCCAGCAGGTTATTGTCCTTGGTCATGGCCCGTTCGCCCTCGTACACCTGCACCAGCACGCTGCTCTGGTTGTCAGAGTAGGTGGTGAAGGTCTGCGTCTGCTTGGTAGGGATCGTGGTGTTTCTCTTGATGAGCGGGGTCATGACGCCGCCAGCCGTCTCAATGCCCAGCGACAACGGGGTCACGTCGAGCAGCAGGAGGTCCTGCACGTTCTCTGACTTGTCCCCGATGAGAATGGCCGCCTGCACCGCGGCCCCGTAGGCCACCGCCTCGTCGGGGTTGATGCTCTTGTTCAGCTCCTTGCCGTTGAAGAAATCCTGCAGCAGCTTCTGGATCTTGGGGATGCGGGTGGAGCCGCCCACCAGCACGATCTCCTGGATCTGGCCTTTGTCTAGCTTGGCGTCACGCAGCGCCTTCTCCACCGGCTCCAGGGTTCCGCGGAACAGGTCAGCGTTGAGCTCCTCGAAGCGGGCACGGGTGATGGACGTGTAGAAGTCCACGCCCTCGTACAGCGAGTCGATCTCAATGCTCGCCTGCGTAGACGAGCTCAAGGTGCGCTTGGCGCGCTCGCAGGCGGTACGCAGCCGCCGCACAGCGCGCTTGTTGGGCCCAATGTCCTTCTTGTGCTTGCGCTTGAACTCCTCCGCCAGGTGGCTCACCATGCGGTTGTCGAAGTCCTCGCCGCCCAGGTGGGTGTCGCCGGCCGTGGACTTCACTTCGAAGATGCCGTCCTCGATGGTCAGGATGGACACGTCGAAGGTGCCGCCGCCCAGGTCGAAGATGAGCACGTTCTTCTCGCCGCCGGCGCAGCCCTTCTTGTCCAGGCCGTAGGCAATGGCCGCCGCGGTGGGCTCGTTAATGATGCGCAGCACGTTGAGGCCCGTGATGGTGCCCGCGTCCTTGGTGGCCTGGCGCTGCGAGTCATTGAAATAGGCCGGGACCGTGATGACCGCGCTCTGCACCTTGCCTCCCAGGTAGGCTTCGGCGATCTCCTTCATCTTAGTGAGGACCATGGAGGAGATCTCCTCCGGGAAGAAGGTCTTGATCTCTCCCTTGTACTCCACCTGCACTTTGGGCTTTCCTCCCTCGCTCACCACCCTGAACGGCCAATGTTTCATGTCCGACTGCACCGTGGAGTCCTCGAACTTCCGTCCGATCAGCCTCTTGGCGTCGAAGATGGTGTTGGTGGGATTCATGGCCACCTGGTTCTTGGCGGCGTCGCCGATGAGGCGCTCGGTGTCGGTGAAGGCCACGTAGCTGGGGGTGGTGCGGTTGCCCTGGTCGTTGGCGATGATCTCCACCTTGCCATGTTGGAAGACCCCCACGCACGAGTAGGTGGTGCCCAGGTCGATGCCGATAGCCGGGCCGCGGGCAGACATCCTGACTGCAAGATAGGCAAGCGACGTTAGGCGGCAACACCTAGGACAGAAAACCTGCGGCGTCAACTAACGGTCGCCTCGCACTAGACACCGCGAGCGCAGACACCGTCTCCCACTCCCCTTGCTCGGCTCCCTGCTCTTATAGCCGCCTCCCTGCCGCCTTCTGGAAACTACCGGAGCCAATCCGCTCCCAGGACCGCCCGCCACAGGCTTGCCTGGGTCGGAGTGACCCGCCCGTAGCCCAACAGATTCCTAGTTGGGTGAGGGGCGGGACCCCGGCCGGCGCTCAGAGGCGGGGGCGGCCGTTATGCAAATGAAGCCCCCCCACCGGGTCTCCCCAGCGGCCTCCAGCCGCCCTGCCACGCGCGCAGCCACCAGCTTACGAGCGTTAGGCTCGCGCCCCCCGGCCAGGTGTAGGCGCTTTAGTTCGTTCTTTGCCTTTCCTAAGGCGGGATTCGTCAACGTCCGCTGGATTGGCAGGGCATGCAACCAATAAGCAGCTCGGACTCCCAAGTGGGTGGGGGAAGGGAAAGCTGGGGCGTGGCGCAAGGAGGAGACGCGGAAGCGGAGTCGGGAGAGGGGAGCCGCCTGAGCGCTTCGCTCAGTTCCTAAGACCTTAAATGCGTCTCAAAGCCGAGTATCCCAACCAATCTAACACGCTGGGGTGGGGGCAGTTCCTTCGGAGTTGGTTTCTCTAAGAAACTAGGTCCAGAGCCGGGTTTTTTTTTTTTTTTTTTTTCCTCCTGCGCCCTTCAAACGGAAGGGACTGGGAGTTGGCGTGGCCTGGGCGTGAGGGCGGCTTCCTCCGGCGGGGACAAAAAGAAATGACTTTGAAGTTCCTGAGACGGGACGTCGGCCTCCTGGAATTTTACTTCGCGTGCTTCGCAGCGTCTCTGTGGGTGTGAGCGCTCGATAAAAACTGCCTGGCGGGCGGGACAGCAGTAGCCGGCCGGTGCGACGGTTTTTCTGCCCGCGCGCGGGCGGCCTGCACAATTGGAGATCGGGAAGCGGCTGCGAGTCGTCCTCCCAGGGTTTAAACTTTCTCCACCTCGCTCTCCATTTTTCCTGCTTGTCCTGCCTCTTAGAGCTCCCTGATTTCGTCTCCCGGTTCTCTCCACTGCTTTCCTTATTTTCCGTTTCAAGTGCTTTATTCCCCAATTTGAGTTCTTCACCGGAAAAATCTATAAATTAATCAACACCTGCACCTTGAAGCACCACTAAGTAACTTAGGCTGACGCCCCCCAAGATTCTCTCATCCCCAGCATGAGCTTGCGCTGGTGTTTATGACCGAATTTTGTTTATGACCCAGCTCAACTGAAATTGTTTTCTTTAGCTATGCTGACGTTACATTAGAGACCTAAACCCTCAGAGTAGGTAGGTGAAAAAGGAATGTAATTCATTCTATTATGTTTAAGAGGAATTTGAGAATGGATCTGGAAGTACTAGCTGGCACCAGCTGATAGGAGGTAGAAGCAGACCCCTATATTTGGACTCTCGAAGGAAGACAGTAACCAAATTGCTGTCACGAAAACAGCGGTAACACTTCACGTTAGGGGGGAAAGCTGGAGACATTCAACGAGCTTTAACAGATACCTTATTATGTGAGAGTAAAAAGACAAATGAAATGGGCTGTTTTTATGAAGTTAAGGCTCTAATAAAAAGATAAACGTAATTTGAGAGAAGTGCTATGGGAACACAAAGTAGGGGAACATCCCAACAGCGCAGGGTGTGTTGGTGAGGGCTTCCTGGAAGCGATGGCACCGCTGAGCCAGGCGCTCAAGTTTGCCAGCAAAGAAAGGAGGGAGGGCCTTCTTTCCATGCGTTGTGGCATGGGCGGAGTTATGAGCAGAGTATGCTGAGGCAAATACAAGTTCTGGACAGAAGATTAGTGTCACTATAAGGAGAGGGGGACACAAGCACCAAATAGTCTCTTCGGGTGGACAGGATACATTTAGGAGCTTTACCTGTCATGATTTTTTTCCTGAGGCCATGGGAAGGGGGATCCAGGTTTTGAAGGAGGCTGGGAGTATATAGCCCCTTTCAGATTTGGGTGAGACAATGCTGGAGAGGAGTTTTTGCCAAAAAAACAAAACAGAACAAAACAAAACACACATAGCTATCTGTGACCAAAAAGCAATGCTGACAGAACCCTATAAAATCAGTCAATGAATATTCCTTTCTTTTATCTACTTGTGTATGTCATTTCCAATTTTAAAAAATACATCTACTATTTGTTAGTCTCGTTGGTTACAGAGGACACTGGTTTTAACCACAATTCCCATCTCTTTTTCTATGAAAGAAGTTGATTTGGGACTAGGAACCCTTTTAAAGAAAATATTAGGGAAACAAAATAAAACCAAAAAGTTTCTATTAAAGTTGTCTTGAATTGTGAGTACAGACCTCTTGATTTTATTCTTGGAAATGTTTGCCTTTTATGTAATTAAAAGGGGAGAGGGGAATTAGGGGGCTGGAAAGCAATACAAATTCTTTGTAGAACTGATGATACAGTGTGATTGAGAGACAGGATCTCCGCTACAACTGTGAAAGCGGAAAGAACAGTGAGAAACAAACTCATCAGATCTCTCGTGTTCAGACAGCCCTCATACACTTCCTTCAAGCAAAGCAAGGCTGCAAAAAATAAACATGCTAGTTTTTACAAGCACTAAAATTGCAGCTTTAGGAAGAGAGAGGTTCTTTTGTATAGTAACTATATACTATATGCATAGTTATTATAAATAAATCCTGCAGTCTAACTCCACATTCATCTTTAACACTGTTTTCCAAAACTACAATAGCAATTTTATCTGTATATTCAGTATTTATATATACTTTTTCTGCTCTTCTTACCTAGTATATCGATGTTTTATACTTTTTTTCAAGTAAATTCTACTCCCAACATGGGGCTTGAACTCAGGTCCCTGTGATCAAATCACATGCTCTACCAGCTGAACCAGCTGGATGTCCCTACGTCTTATACTTTAAATGGCATCTGAGTTTTTCCCAAATAGACATAGTATTTGCATTTTGATTTTATATGAAATAAACATTTGCAGTCCTGGAACATTGTCATATATTGACTGTTCTCGGAATTTTTATATTGTTCCTTATTTGTATTGATTTTTTTAAATTTGTTGTTTTCTCTTTGATGATTGTGGCTCATAATTCATTTAAAATGTAGCCCATTAAAAATGATCAAATTTGCAAATTTATAATCAAATAATATTCATCAATGCCAGTAATGGTGCAGCCAAACAGGTAAATGCTGCTGGTGGGAATACAAATTAGTACACTCTTTCTGGAGGGCAATGTGACAAGATTTTTTTCTTTACCTTAAATATGATCATACCCTTCATTTAGCATTACTCTTTGTAGGGTTAATCTTAAGGAAATAATAGAACATACAGGTATATTATTTGTAATAACAACAATAATAAAAAGGACATGGCTTAAATATCTGACAATAAGGAAATGATTACATGAAGTGTAATACATTCCTATGATGAATTATTATGTAACCATAAAATTGTGTACAAGAATTTTTAATGACATAGGAAAATGTTCCTGGTATAGTTAAATGGGAAAATAAGATATAAGACTTTTGTATCCTATTCTGTATGTAGGATAATCTTACATATATTGAAAATGAATCAAAATTGATTATCTCTAGATGGTAGGATTGTCAATTTTTCTAAATTTTCCTGTAATTTTACGAGGATTTTTAAAGCTTGACTATTAACATTCAATTGAAACAAAGTTTGGTAGTTTACTATTTACACAGAAATTATTACTGATTTTCAACAAGGGAAAAATCTCTTTGGCAGATTATAAATACTGGGGTGTTTCAAATATTTTTAAAATCCAAAAACTGAAATTCTACACAGTCTGGAAAAAACAAGAGCTTCAACATATGTCAAACCCTCTAATTAATAATCCCCACCACCCAGAAGAATACCTGGAACACGGTAGTGATTCACTAGCTGAGTGTTTATGAAGAGCGGCCTGAGGCACATTATTTAACCAAAAACTGGGAAATAATAACTTCATTTTTTTTCCCATATAAGAAGAAGATTCTCTCTTACATTTCTGTACTAAATAATACTACCAGGACCAAAAATTGAAACAAATTCACATCTGAAAATACTTGTACTAGAGATACAAAGATGAGTAAGATTAAGTCTAGAACTATGTACCTGGGTAGTCAGGCCTGCCCTAAGGAGACTGAATAAGAAGAAATTTTTCCAGAATTACCGGGGGGGAACTTATGGATTTTCTGGAATCCTCTCAATCCCTGCCCAGACACAACTTTCATAAAGGTTGTGGATTGTTTTGAGGAGTTAATGTTGGCCTGAAGAGAAAGCAGAGTAAGTAGCAGCCTGTAATTTGAGGGCCTAAGAGCAAAGTGGAGCTGAACTGGTTATTTAAGATCTCTATAGGGGCGCCTGGGTGGCTCAGTCTGACTTTGGCTCAGGTCATGACCTCATGGTTTGTGAGTTTGAGCTGACAGCTTGGAGCCTGGAGCCTGCTTCGGATTCTGTCTCTCTGTCTCTGTCTCTCTCTGCCCCTCCCCTGCTTGCCCTATGTCTCTCTCCCTCTCTCCAGAATAAACAAACATTAAAAAACACAACAAAATCTCTATAAATACTTCCATTTTATACTTCATTGGAAGTACCCTGTCCCCAAATTTTTATGCAATCACCTGTCACTATAGGAAAAATTTCACCATTTGCTCTTTTAGTCTTAAAAACCTGAGCCTTTAAAAGTCACAATTAAACTGCAGATACACTGTGGTCTGGAGGAGGACACTTCCTGGTATGGAAAGCTAAGACCTGCACCTGGAAGAGAGTCTTTTCCAGAAAAGAAGTGAATCTGTGACAATAACACTAACTGGGCCTTACCTCAGTTCTGTACAGTGCTAGCTTCGAGGATAGAATCTTGTGGAATAGTCTGACTGACCCAATATTGTCGTAATTGTTAATACTTAACTAGATTCTGTGCAATTATGGCAATCATCTTTGGGAACTGGACTGAAATGAAGAGAATACACTTTGCTGATCACTTTGGGGGATGGGTGCAACTTTCATCTCTTAAGCTGAACATAGACAAAATGAATTATATTGGTAAGGAAGTTATTTCTCTGAATACATTGTCATTTTGAAAATTAACCCTCTGAAAGAACTAAATACTATGTCCGTGCATTTTTTTATAAATGATTATTTCTTTTTTTATTTTATTTTAGAGAGAGAGAGAGCACGAGCGGGGAGAAGGGCAGAGGGAGAAAGAGAGAATTTTAAGCAGGCTCCATGCTCAGTGAGGAGCCCAATATTATGGAGCTCCATCCCATGACCGTGGGATCATGACCTGGGCCGAAATCAAGAGTTGGACGCTCAACCGACCAAGCCACCCAGGCACCCCTATTATTCCTTTTTATATTATGAGGAAACCTAATTGATTTTTTGCCATCTGTGTTTGCCATAAGATAGTACTTTTCTAATCATTCTATATAAAATAATCCAGGATTTGGCAATAAGAACTTTTTGTAGTTTTGCTTTGCATGCTTTTTTTTTTTTTTTTAAGATTTTAAGTAATCTCTACCTGCAACCTGGGGCTCTAACTCACAACCTTGAGCTCAAGAGTCACATGCTCTACAGACTGAGCCAGCCCGGTGTCCCTGCTTTGTGCACTTCTTAAGCTGCTCAGGAACACAATAATTAGCTGTCTCCGGTATTTTATTATTTTTGTATTAGGGAATGGATGGGGTTGATAATAATTTTTCAGACAAGTAATTCTGTAAAAGAGCCAGGTTGAAGAAATACTGTATAAATAAAAGTAATATACAGACAGTTTAACTTCTGAACATAGAGGAGGAAATTTTATTAGGTAAAAGCAACGGATTAAAATATGTAACAAAAATTTTCCATGTCACTCAGTAACTCCAGTTCATACTAACATACAGAAAATAATCACATTATAGAATGCATTTATATCACTTATAGTTATTGTAATTCATTACAGTTATAGTTTGGTACAGTCAAAATTTAAGCCATATTTCTTTTCTAAATCTACTTCTACATCATTATTTGTTGAGTCTCTACTGTGTCGATCTGGCACCTTTAATTACAGGTAATCTTTTATCTTGTCTGTTTCCTACTTGTTGTAAGTCTGCAGGTTCATATGCTTCCCAAGAGATTCGCTATAGTTTTTTTTGTTTTTTAGAATCTAACACTTTTCTAAACTTACTTCTCTTAAAGCAGTTGAATTCGTACGAACTCAAAGTCTTTACTTCTCCTATCCCTTCAGGCCCCTATACCCACTACCACATTCTAATTAACTTTCATTCTAATTGACTTTATCTAAGTTTTTGTTGGTCTAATTATTAGAAGGAATATTCAAGCTATCATCCCACTTTATAACTAGAGATTTTAAATGACTTAACTTTTGCATATACTATTATATATACTCTAAGTTAGATTTCTTTGTGTAATTCTTTACTAAAACATTTGAAGAAATAGGCATAAAAACAAAATAAGCATTTCTGGAAATATATAACATCAGGATATTGCATAAGAGACAATAAATAATGAATTGGATAGACAGTTAAACAAAAGTAAAACTATGATTATCTCACAATAAGGAAATAGTATGGCTGTAAGATTTGTATGGTTAAGAAACGTGTGTATGAGCATATATATATATATATATATATATGAAACAAAGTATTTGAAGCCAGGTTAAAATCCTCAAACATTTCATTTCCCGGTGAAAGGTGTTTTGTTGTGTTTTTTTTTTTTTAAACACATCAATCATTGTTTCACTCAATACTTAGTTAAATTTTATCTTGAAATTTGAAAGCTGAGAAATATGGTATTATATGTTAATACTGAGAATAAATATTTAACAGAAACTCATTCTACCTTATTAGGTTATATTGCTAAATTCAGAAGAAAATAATGTGTCTTAAGATACATTCTTTTTGTTGTCTGTGATTTATGAAAATCTACTATTGAAGTAATAACCACTTTGGTTTTCCTTTGAGTTAACAGGCTTAAAGGGAGCTTCATTAATATTAACAATCAAGTTTGTGACGAGTATAGACAGTGAAAAAGGAGGAAGGGCAAATGTTACATTACAACGAGTAATAAGTAGATTATCTTTTCTTGTTAAAAAATTGGTCTCATTGTTTTTTTCTCTGTACCCACATCTCTTTATCTATACTCTAAACTGTAGATTTTGGAGTGTAATTTTTTTAATTGTCTAACTACATTTCATAATATGTAAACTGTGATTGAGATTATTTTAATTTTAGGATTATATGTGTTTACACAGATACGTTATTATCTCTTTATAATATATTTATGGTAGCTTAGCAACCCCTTTTATTCTAGAAGGGACCATGGAAGATAATTAGCATATAAAGTCTCATTTTAGTGTAGCTTTAACCACTGATGCCATATGAATATTCTGTTACTTTTCTTTAGCAGATTTTCCACAAATACTAGGAGAGTCACCGTGAATCAATTTTGTCACAGCAAAGTGATTCCAAAGTGATCTTTACTGAGTTTTCTTGGATCCTTGAAACTGGAACCTTTGGGATTGATGAGCTTTGTCAGGAAGACAGAAAAGATGGTGTCACTTCAGATCTGATATTCCTGGGTCTGGACTTAAAGATTATCTGTTGAAGATTGATTCTTCCCCATGTCCTCTCCAAATTCAGATCTCACTTCTCCAGAGGTTTAGAAGGCCCTATTTCACCACTGCCACACAGAAAAAGACAAAACTCAAGAAAAATAATATTACAAGTTGACTGCTCTACAAGATACAACATAATTCTTAGGTCAGAATTTCATGGCTTGGGGTACTAGGCCAGCATAATATTACTAGAACAAGGAATGGAAGCAAAAGCGTAGTTCCTGGGACTTAAATTTATTTAATTTCTTCCTTAATGTAACTCATTGAACCCTTCAGATACAAGGTGTTCTTACTACTAATACAATTCTTCAACTTTAGGGGCACCTTTTTTCTTGTGATTTAAGCTAGAATGGGTAGGACACACACAACACGAAGAGTAAGAGGTCAGCCAGGTAGAGGAAAGTAGGGAGAAAGGAAGCAGTTAAGAGGTCTTTCGTCATTCAAATCAAATAATTTTACAATGTGCTTTAACCTTTTTTTAAAAGTTTATTTATGTAAGTAATCTCTACACCCAAGGTGGGATTCGAACTCACGACTCTGACATCAAGCACCACGTGCGGTACTGACTGAGCCAGCCAGGTGCCACACGATGCGTTTTAACTTGTTAATGGCAAATCTCTGATTGGAAGATCTATCTAACAAATTTAAAAGTTCATGTTCTCTTTACTGAGTGCCTTCAGCCATCACACTAACATTGTTTTCTTCAAATATTAAATGTTGCACACTCTGCAAACAAAAATAAAGTACACACATGAACGCTGAGAAGGAGCTTTCCTTCAAATTCCTCAGTTCACAACTCTCCTAAACTGCCTCAGTGATTCTGGGTAGAATTGTATTTTTTGCAACAATGCTTTACCCTATTTTTTTTTTTAAAGACATTGTCTCTTAAAATATTTTCTCCCGCATCAGGGAATGCATAAGCATTTGAAAGAAAAGATGGCCTTTATAATCTGGATGGAATTCTATTTCTGTCATCCAAAAATGAGCTTTGCTGAGTCTGACTGGTATGAAGTACAATAAAAACAACATAGTAACTTCTGAAATAAAGCTTAAGTGGGGGCTTCCTAGGCTGTCCTCTTTAAACTATTCCTTTCTCACATAGGTAAGTACAGAGAGTCATGCAAGTTTTCTCACATAAAATTGTTAATATTCCTGATTCTGAAAGGAAATGTCTTTTACATATTTGTCATCCCCCGGCCTGAGAGTTTCCTGTGACGTCTTACTTGGTCACAATGATGATGAGTATATGGATACATTCGATTCAGAGCCAAGTACTGCACTACAATGTTTACACCATCTTTTTTGTCAACAAATGAGTAAGATAATGAGAAATTCTAATGGCTTCCTGCCCCCTAGTGATCTGTGGTCGATTTTGATAGAAAGGATGAACAATTCTGTCACTACCAATGGACCTCAGTGATTTGGTTCTCCTGGATATAAGGAAACGATTTAAGCTTCTTAATGATAAAGTCAACTAAGCACCTGAATATAAATATGTAAGTGGTAATAAACGGGTTCAAAATTAGCACGTTTACAAGCTATTGTCATTTAGTTTGTATTTACCAATACTCACAGACATAAAAGTCCTTCCATTTTAAATCCTTGCATCTTTGCTTCTTGCCAGCATATAAATTTATAAATAGCTACATTTCATCTGGTTTTAGTATAAGACTCTTCTGATATGTTACCAAGTAGTATGTCCTTGAGTTTGCTAGAAGGCAATGAAAGTGGGCCACCTGAGTAATGATAAAGGCATCATCCATGAGTCTTCACCATCTTATTCTCTTTTCACTCAAAAAATAACATTTGGCAGATGGTAGAAAGACCATTAAAGTAGTAGATTTAATACAGTAGTAGTAAAACCTATTGTATAGCTTTTAGAAATCAGGCAATAGACGTATCAAGTTAAAGTCAGATTAGATTGGGAGGGGGATTGTTTCACTTAAACCATTAACTGTTTTTTTTTTTTTAAGTTTGCCGCTAGGTTAGCGTGCATAAACAGCTGTCGTTTCCTGAAACTGTCTTTCATTTCTTTAATGAGTAAGACTGTGTTTATAAGTTTACACTAATATTTTTGGTAAATTGAACTATAAAGAGAATAACAACTTTTGATTTTAGACCAACTACATTACTCTATAATCAAACCAATCACAATATGCCAATTAAGAATTTTGTTTTGTTTTTTAGCCAAAGACATGAAAATTTTCTTATCCACATCATCTGTTAAGGCAAAAAGAGGAAACTAGTTATTCTGGGGTCCTGGCTTTTCTTGGGAATACTTTCAAACGGCTGGAATTATTCAACTCATCAGTCTCATAACCAATAAAATGGTGATTGCTTGGAGATGAAAACATAAAGGTCAGGAATAGGGAAAATAGAAGGGAAAAAAGTCACAGTAAAAGTACAGAAGTGGAATTCAAATTAAATTTTAATTGGGCACTTACAATGGGTCTTCCCAAATGGCTGATTATACCACTGAAGGTTTAAGTTTAAATAAAGGAAAATTAAAACATGTCAATAGTCAGGATTTATTTCTAAAACATCACTCTGAATGTGACCCATTCAAATAAAAAGTTTTGGGTCCAACTGACATGTTTCCACATTATTCAATGCGTTCATTAAGTACCTTACCAGGCACAGCAGATCACAGATGCAACATGGAGCACAGAGTTTCATAGGAGCTTTATCACACGTGTTCCTAGGCTCAAAAGGGCCTCCTTTGTACTTCTTGGTAGGTGAGGTATGTGGCTGAGTGGTTAAGTACAGGCATGTAGAAATCAAATAGGTCTAGGCTCAATTCTAGCTCTTGTGGTTAATTTCTGTGTGATCTTAGGAAAAATACTCAAGTCTCTGTGAACCTCAGTGCCCCATCTGGAAAATCGTAAGAATACTTACCTCATAAGGCTGTGAGGCTTAATTAAAATTGTGCATGTAAAGCACTTGGCGGAACATAAAGAGCACTAAGTAAATGGACGCCAGGATTACTAAGGGAGAGCTCTAGGATGGATGGATCAAGGGCTTCCTAATCTGGGCGGCATCTTCGTGCTCTTAAACACCCAACAGCACCCTACTTGCTTCACTTGGCTGGCATGCATCCTGTCATCCCGTTCCCTACACCTCAAGTATCAAGGAGATGGGGGGCATTCCCCAAGGATATGTCCCCACACAGCTTTTTGGCACCCTGGTGGCCTAGGCATTGTACTGCTACGCTGCCTGAGGAACGCTGGCATTTATCACAGACAAACATTCGTTACAAAGGAGGTGGGGCCCGGTGAGGAAAGATGAGGAACTGATCAAGTAGATTCATGGAAAGCAAATTAATTTTAACTCACAAAACCCATTAAAAATCAAGAAACACGCCACACTTCTTTACTCCCAACCACGTGTACTGATACACATCTGGGTTTTCTTTTGGTTGGTACTAATTCACCTTTTTGTTAACAATGACAAGTTTTATGTTTACTTTTAACGGTTAAACTGATTATGAGGGGGGATTTTTCCAGAGATCTATTATATATGGAAGTTCCTTAACTTGTGGTATAGAGGCACAAGTATTGTTTAACCAGGGAGAAAGTTGCCAACCATCACTAGCCTCTCTTCCTACTTTTTTAGAATAGAAAAGTTAGTATATTATCTCAAGCATTTAGGCATATCCTTGGCATGTTCACAGCAACTGTTTCACTAGGCATTTTATAGCTGTAATTATTTTAATGTATCAGTATTATTTTCACCTACCAAAGTACTTCAATCTCTACTCTCACCTAAAACAATCCCAAATGTTTATATTTTATTCAACTCCTACATCTCGTTCGTATTTTTGTTTTCAACTACAGCACTTAAATACGATTTTTCACGTCAGTCTATTATTTTTCCTTTTGATTGGTGCTCTGACTGCCCTAGCAAAGTTTGTCCTTATTTTAATTCTTTTAGTTCTATAACTAGCCCCTAGAATCCCTGTTCTTTCTTCTAAGTTTTGTCCATATTCGAACTTCATACATTAAACTAGCCTTGTACCATTTTACGCATGAGTCATTTGCCTCAATAGTTTTACTTTAAGAGTATGGGTGAGATTAAGACAGATTTCTGAGTCCGACTACACTGCCACCCTGTTGTGCTTCGTTAATCTGAGATTCTTAGTGGTGCTTATTACAGAATTATAAACATCCACGTTGCACCGTAACCGGTGACGAGCTTTGATAGGCACGGACTCCATTTCTCTAAGATTTCTTGCTGAAGAACAAAGGCCCTTTAAGCAAGACTCTGTTTGTGAGACACAAGATTCCACAGATATCTGTCTAGATTTTCCCTTCATTTTTGGATTCGGAGCCTAATTACATAAGTTGTAAAAGGCAGGAGGAGAAGGTAGCTTCCACAACCTCGATTCATTGCCTTCACAGCACGGAGGGCAAGAAGCAATAGCAAGGAGTTACAGCTCTGTAACCCCAGGAAAGGAAGGAAGTCAGAGGAAACTGGGTTGGAGAGAGGTGTCAGCCATTTTTCATTCCCCTTAATTGTAAGAGGCAAGTAGCTTTTAAATGTACTCTCTGCCTTAATGAGGAAAATTTGTACATTATACCCACAGGAGCCTGTGCTGCCCTATAGCTGGTTCCAAAACAAAACAAAAGTTGTTCTGAGTAATATGGAACTGGAGGGACACATGGTGAGGTGGGGCTTCGCGAAACCATAAACTTCTCAGTTATGTAAAGTTAGACATTATGTTCAATGTTTATATATTTGCTTGCTAATTGTTGGCTGTCGGTCCATGTCAAAACATTAAATTAACCCTCCCTTTTCCTAATGGAATAGACAATCCTTTTTTACAGCATGGTAGTATTTAGAAACCACCCTAATTCTTTAATGGTGGGAAGCTACTGCAATAGATTTTGGTGGAGATCATGGAAAAAAGTGATTCCCCCTAAAAATTATGTTCAGTGAGATACTCTATCAATAGTTTGGAAACTTGTTGAGTTTATCTTATCTCGTTACGCAACCCTCTGACGGTCTCTGGGTTTGTAACAGAGCTTTTATCAGGTTCTTATCAGTAATATATGCACCATATTTCAAGTGGCACTCCAGATTTAATTCCTTGATAAACTACTGTGTCCAAGACTTAGCTGAATCACTTTTCCTGCTTTTTCTGCTAGGTGGCTTAAAAAAAAAAAAAATCCTAACTTCTTGTTTATCTATTAGTGTATTTCCCCCGTCTCTATTTCCCATTATCTTAATACCACAGGCCACCTGCACTGTCCCTCTTCTTACTTATCCTATTCTTACTTGTATCCCCACAAATCTCCGAGCTCACACTGTGCTCCAGTACTTCCTTCTCTTTCAGCTAGATCTGTGTTCGTCAGTGTCTCAATTCTCTTGGCAATTTTTCCTTGTATGCAAATGGTATAGGAAAATAGGACTTGCATAGCTTAAAAATCTGCCGTAAGCAAAAAGAGCAATGCTGTTAAGTTACTGTGCATAATTACAGAATTGTATGTTTAAATACAGACGTCACTTAAAACCCCTTGCGTTATGAGAAGGGTATGACAATGCAAGTAATTCACATTAAAAGGCATTCTATTCGGTAGATGTGTTTATTGGTGTGTCGGCTGTGCCAGTGTTTTAATTCACATGTAATTCAAGGTAGACCCTGTGTCAGCAACAACTAACAATGATACTCCTTTAACTAAAAATGATAAGCTATTTCTACTTATATGCTCTGTGATTATTTTATAGTCCTCAAATTTTGTAGTCCTTTACAGAAAAAAATAGTAATAAAGCATGGCGATAAACTGCAATTTGCCACAACACGTTTCCTCCAAATCTTAGTATAAAACACAAGACATTTTTTTGCACACTCTACTTTTATAGAACAACCAGGTTTGTAATTGATTTCTTTATTTTATTTGATTTATCAATATACATGGCAGCTTTCTCAAATCTCAAAGTTAAGTTCCAAAAGTATGTAATTTTAAAGATGAAAAATCATTTTCCTTTAGATGTCATATTCCTAGAGAGCTATTAAAGTCTATTTATAAACAAAAATAATTGATAAACTAATACACTTTAGAAATCAGAATATTTTAAATTATTTTAAATGAATACAAGATATGTCTTTTTAATTAACTATCATAGTTAAATTTAATATCACAAAACAAAATGACATGTCCCCACTAATTTCTCCAGTGGGGTAAAGTCATTGGATTTTACACTTAATATAAGTTTTAAATGTGATTATTAAATGATAATATTTTATCAATTATAGGAAATATTCATTTATAGGAATTTCCTTAGGTCCATCAATCTTTTTAGGCCAAGTTTGAGCCCATGTCAACCTTCAAGTTTAGAGTCAATGCACCTAGCCTGCCTAACAAGCATGTCAATTAAAGAATATGGATTTCATCGATAAAAAAAAAAGGGGGGGGGAGGTAAACAGTAGCTAAATCACTGTTCAACTTACCAAAAAAAAAAAAAAAAAAAAAGCTAATAGCAAATGAGATAGTTTCCAAGAATTATTTTAAAAAGTTTTTTTTAAATAAACACAAATGGCCAATGATGTTGGATTTAAAATTTCACAGGATAACCTTACAAAAAAAAAAAAAAAAAAAAAACCACATAGAAATAGTAAAGTCATCACCTTATGATAAAAAAAACTAAAGTTTAATAGTCATTGAAGGGGTAACAACCACTTGTAGTCTACATTGAAAAGTAATTTTAATCATAGCTAAAACAAACTAAAATCAAAGAATTCTATGAAGAAATAACAAAAATGATAAACATTTAATAACATCTAAAATGTAGATACTTAAGATCCTAAACAAAAATATTAAAGGTAAAAGGGCCTTGAGATCTTTCTCCAACAATTCATCTTATAAAATCAATTTCTAAATAGCTCATATCCTTTGCTTTGGTGTTTTGTCTGCTATCAACTAAACGTGAGTACAGTAGAAAATCACTTATGTTCTTTTCAAATGCTTGGCATTATAATGTGATCTCATATCTTTCCTCAAATTAAATTTGGCTCCACATATTCCACATGTATACAGATGAACATCCATGTGCTGTTCCAACTGTTCATTATTTGGGAAAATCTGAAAGCAGACCTGGCATATAGTCTCACCAGCAGATAAATGAGAAATCATATGCCGTACATGGTCATGTTTTCTGAAGTTTCCTTGATCACAAATGGAACAGACATACCTGGCCATGCCTTTGTGCATATCATTGTGCAGTCGCAACTGACGCTCTCTTAAAAACTGCTTTCCACATGTCTGACAGACAAACTGTTTCTCCTTGGTGTGAACAGTGTAGTGTTCTCTCAAGTGGCACCGCTGATAAAATCCTTTTCCACACAGATTACAAAAATGCTTTCGTCTGTGATCTCTCTCGTTTTCTTCCATGATGGCACTCTTAAACACATCTTGGTCTAGGCAGCTAGACATATGTTCAACCACCAGGTTCTCAGTTTCAAAACGCTGGCCACAATTCGGACATCGGAAAGGACAGGCAGAATGTTTAAATAACTGCTTTTTTTGGATACTGTTTATCTGGAAATGATTGTCCCTGAAATCATCCAACATTTCAACAAACATATCTCTTATTTCCGACTGCTCATCAGGATTCTCTTCCATGTCCATTTTCTCCTCGGCATTTCCTAAGCCATTCATTGTCAGATCTTGGGGTTCTCCACATCTCTGCGCATGTTCCTGAAGCTGTCTGCCCTTAACAAGGATCTGTCCGCATTTACCACACGCACAGATATTTTCAATGTGTTTGGCTAAGTAATGGGATGACAGGTCCTCCTCGGTGATTGTGAGTCCGCACAGCTCACAAGACGCATTTTCGGTATCCTCTTGTACCGGACTGCTGTTGTTAGGGGGCCTCATACTTTCTAAACCTCCTCTTTCTTCAGCACTTATTGACATCCGAGGTTTTAGAGTTTTCCTACCACTTTTTTTAATACCGATCTCTTCTTCAACATAGTATCTATAAAATGGCTCTTCAGGTTCGTCTTCTAATTCGTCGTTGTCAGTGGATTCGTTACAGTCTTTATCAGTAACTTTAATGATGTTAAAGTCTTTCAGTTCGTCTGTAGGAATATCTTCTGGCTCCATCTTGATAATGATTCTTTTCCTTTCGGCAGCTCTGCTTTTTTCTTCGCCGGCGAGCTCAGACTCCACGGTGCTACTTTTTCTGCTTCCAGGGGTTGAAGTCGAATCCTCGGCCGCCTGGCTCGGGTCTCCTCTGTATTTGTCCGTCTGCGTAGAAAATGTTTTAGAAGAATCCTTTTCACCAAACTCAGCTTTGATATTACTGTCTTTTCCATCTCTAAGATCCACTATTCTGTGGTAGGATCTTGTGTTTTGGTACGAATGTCTGTTAGTACAGGTTAGCACATGCTCATCTAATAACTTTTCACAGCTAAAGCCAAATCCACAGCTGTCACAGGTAAAACTCCGTCCAAAGCGTCGTGACACGCGTTCTTTTGGAGTAGATAATTTGGACACCGAACTTTTTTTACAGACATCAAACAGTGGTTCCGGAAAATTACCTAACTGTAAAGACTCTTCATCGGGCTCTCTGTTATGTGGTGTATTTACGGTTGAACTGGGTTCTGCACACCACCTATTGGCCTCACTGCCATTTCTAGCCACTGTGTCTTCATACATTCTTACCCCAAAGATCATTTTGCTGTTCTGTTTGCTAGAAGCAGAAGATGAACACTTGGAACTGGAACAATCTGCATCCTGTATGTCTTCTAAGCAGTCAGGAACATTGTACAGCTGTAGATAGTTCATTGCCACTTTAAACTGCTCAAAACTAGAGGGAGCAGTCATGATTTTGCCTAAATACATAAACTGCAGAATGAGATCAAAACACTCGGCGCTAATTTTCATGTTGCTGAGATTCAGTTGCGCAGTACTGTGCTGATGGTTCATGAAAAACATTCTAAAATAGGAGCTACAGGCAGCCAGAACTGCTTTGTGTGCTTGGAAGTAAATGTCATCGATCGCAATACAACAGTCACAGAGAAAACCCCATTCCCTTTGGTTGTTTAGCTGCTGAAGGACGTAGCTGCTGTGGCTGGGCTTTGCCATCTTCTATTAATTAGAGACCTATGTAAAACAAAAATAGTAAAGTCAGACGAGATATCTTGAGAGAGCACCTGAAGAGTCATTTTGATCACACTTTGTGACTTGTGTGACTTTGCTATTATAACAAAGGTATACGTAGTTTTCCATTCCAGTGTAGTAAAACTCAATAATATATACCTGAATGCTTTTTTAAATTTGAAGATGAAGATAGCCATTTAGTCAAGCTTCCCACTTTGATTTTAAGAAGCACAACGGGGGCACCTGGGTGGCTCAGTTGGTTGAGCATCTGACTCTTGATTTTGGCTCAGGTCAACATCTCATGGTTCGTGGGATCGAAGCCCTCAGTGCGGAGCCTGCTTGGGATTCTCTCTCTCTCTCTCTCTCTGGCCCTTCCCCACTCACATGCTCGTGCTCTGTCTCTCTCAAAATAAATATTTTGTTAAAAAAGGAAACCCAAGCTAAGGTATCAAAAACAAAAACCATCACTTTGGTTTCCTCAAACTATGTTGGGAATAACATTTACTAGATTTGAAAGGAAAAAGTTTAAAAGTACCTGACGGATACAAACAATGAAAGTAAATAAAATAACAACTTAAACTGAAAGTTCATAAACTAAACTACAGAGTATTAAAAACTTAGGTAACGGGTATTAAGGAATCACTGCTTATATTTAAGTGTGTTGAATGTATTTTGGTTAAAAGAGTCCCTATCTTTTATTTTTTTTTTTAAATTTTTTTTTTTTCAACGTTTATTTATTTTTGGGACAGAGAGAGACAGAGCATGAACGGGGGAGGGGCAGAGAGAGAGGGAGACACAGAATCGGAAACAGGCTCCAGGCTCTGAGCCATCAGCCCAGAGCCTGACGCGGGGCTCGAACTCACGGACCGCGAGATCGTGACCTGGCTGAAGTCGGACGCTTAACCGACTGCGCCACCCAGGCGCCCCAAGAGTCCCTATCTTTTAGATAAACACGCTAACATATTTATAGATGACGTGATGTACCCTAAATTATGCGTGAAAAAAATCCAGTGAGGTGGGTGCGGGGGCTATAGGTGATACAAAATTGGCCATTTATTGGCCATTTATTTTTGTAGGTTAAAAAAAAAATTTTTTTAAATATTTATTTATTATTGAGAGACAGAGAGAGACAGAGCATGAGTGGGAGAGGGGCAGAGAGAAGAGGAGACACAGAATCTGAGGCAGGCTCCAGGCTCTGAGCTGTCAGCACAGAGCTTGATGCGGGGCTTGAACTCATGGATAGCGAGATCATGACTTGAGCCGAAGTTGGATGCTCAACTGACTGAGCCACCCAGACGCCCCCCCACTATAAATATTATTAATGTAGTGAGTTGACCTTGGGTAAAGGAGACGAAAACATTAAAAGCACTAGAAGCCCTATCCATTATATTATAAAACTAAAATAAGATCCAATTTTAGCCTCAATTTTTTTTTTAATGGGGGCGGGGAGCTGGGGGGGGGGGTGGAGAGTGCACACAAGCAGGGGAGCGGGGCAGAGGGAGAGAAAGAGAAACTTAAGAAGGCTCCAAGCTCAGTGCAGAGCCTGACAGGAGGGCTCTATCCCATGACCGTGAGATCATGACCTGGGCTGAAATCAAGAGTCGGACGCTCAATCCATAGCCTCAATTTTTAATCTGTATATGTAAACTTCACTATCTTCTACTTAAAAACAAGTTCCTATACAACCTGAGCATAAAAAGAACATTTAACAAGCTGTTCAGAGACATTAAATGTTCACTCTCCAGTCCCCAAACCCTTCAATCCTTGCAATGGTAATTAAGAGGTATCTACAGTTTATTTCCACTTGCTTTTTATCTGTTCTTCATAGATCATATCTGGATCACATACCCTTTTTCCCCACTACCTAAAGACCCATCCCTCCTCCTTCTTCTTGTTCTTCCTGCCTAATGACACAGAGTTGCTTAGTCAGGGATATGCATCTAGTGAGTCTAGTAAAAAGACGGTGGCTTATCATGAGGACTAGCGCCTTCTTAAAATTGCAACCATTGTACCTTTTTGTAAGCCAAATCAAGCATGTCAACAGGCACAATATTTCAACCTTCCATAAGTCAGGTATCTATAACCAATGAGGAAGCATGCTTAGTATGTACCTAAATACAAAAAGCAATATATGCACAAAGATATCCATCAACATGTTATTTATAATTTGAAATGTCTGGTAATAAGGGAGTTGCAAGTGAACCCAGGTAAATCTACTACCTACAATTAAAATTCACTGTCGTGTGGCCTTTAAAAATTAAATTAATGAACAAAGACTGTAGAAGAAAATGAGTAAGTTTCCAGGATGGAAAGTCAAGTAAATAAACAAAGGATATGAAATTATGTAACAATAACAATTATATAAAACAAACCCAAACAACAATCTCTTATTCAAAGGGTGAGAAACACACACGCACGCGCGCGCGCGCGCGCGCGCACACACACGTTGACCCCAAGCCCATTTTTTATAGGATGAGTTTTTTTTTTTTTTGTAAAGAAGCTTTAACTTTATTGAACTCACAGCTTCTTAGACTTATTTATTTTTATTTTTTAATTTAAAGTCAAGCTAGTTAACATATAGCATAGTACTGCTTTCAGGAGTAGAATTTAGTGATTCATTATTTACACTTAACACCCAGTGCTCATCCCAACAAGTGCCCTCCTTAATGCTCATCGCCCATTTAGCCCATCCCCCTACCCACCATGCCTCCACCAACCTTCAGTTTGTTCTCTATTTTTTTATTTAAATCCAAGTTAGTTACATATAGTGTAACAATGATTTCAGGAAGAGAATTTAGTGATTCATCACCTACATACAACACCAATGCTCATCCCAACAAGTGCCCTCATCAATGCCCATCACCCATATTCCACACCCCCATCAACCCTCAGTTTGTTCTGTGTATTTAAGGGTCTTTTATGGCTTGTCTCCCTCTATGTATTTATCTTATTTTTGCTTCCCTGTGTTCCCCATGTTCCCCATGTTCATCCATTGTGTTTCTTAAATTCCCCATATGAATGAAATCATATAATTGTCTTCTCTAACTTATTCCACTTAGCGTAATACAGTCTAATTCCATCCACATTGTTGCAAATGACAAGATTTCCTTCTTTTTGATTGCCAAGTTATATTCCATTGTGTGTGTGTGTGTGTGTATACACACCCTATATATATATATACACACAATATATATTTATTATATATATATGCCACATCTTCTTTATCCATTCATCAGTCCATGGACATTTGGGCTCTTTCCATACTTTGGCTATTGTCAATAGTGCTGCTCTAAACATTGGGGTGCATGTGCCCCTTCGAATCAGCACTCCTGTATCCTTTGGATAAATACCTAGTGGTGCAATTGCTGGGTCGTAGGGTAGTTCTATTTTTAATTTTTTTGAGGAAAGTCCATACTGTTTTCCAGAGTGGCAGCACCACAGGATGAGATTTCTAGGTCTACAGTCATTTTGTAGGATTCATAGATAACTTTAATGAATAATAAAGAGAAAGGGGCAGAAGGACAGATGTTATCTCAAAACAATTCTCCTAATAAGAGTTGTTTAAAAAATGAAACAAACTCTTTCGGATGATAACGAATGCCCTGCACAGAAGAGAGATGAAATGTCGATGAGGACGGGATGGGACGGTACAAGGAAAAGAACACAGACTCTGCGTCAGAGAGAGCTGAGTTCCAATCTAGCTTCGCCGCCTTTGGTAACTTATTTACCCTCACTGGCCCCAAATTTCCCGAACTTTCAAAGTGGGGATAATATGTCAAATAACATATCACATACAAGGATTCATAGAAACAATGTGTAAAGTTCTTGACGGGTGATAACTAATGGAAGTAACATGGCAGTGGTGGTGGCGGTGATGCATATTCTAAGCAGCAGGAGCTGAGTTTGACTAGTCAGCTAACCTTAAGCTTTCCTTCCAAACAGTAGTCTAGTAGGAGGAACACCAGCAGTTAATCTGTGAAGACGTGCAGGTTTTTCATATCCTGTGCTTAATATAATGACATAAAGACATTAGGGGTGCCTGGGTGGCTTGGTCGGTTAAGCGTCCGACTTCGGCTCAGGTCATGATCTCACGGTCCGTGAGTGCGAGCCCCGCGTTGGGCTCTGTGCTGACAGCTCAGAGCCTGGAGCCTGTTTCAGATTCTGTGTCTCCCTCTCTCTCTGCCCCTCCCTTGTTCATGCTCTGTCTCTGTCTCAAAAATAAATAAACGTTAAAAAAATAAATAAATAAATAAAATAAAAAATAAAAAGGTTTCCTTCCAAACAGTAGTCTAGTAGGAGGAACGCCAGCAGTTAATCTGCGAAGATGTGCAGGTTTTTCATATCCTGTGCTTAATATAATGACATAAAGACATTAGGGGCACCTGGGTGGCTCTGTCGGTTAAGCGTCCGACTCTTGATTTCGGCCCAGGTCAGGATCTGATGGTTCGTGGGGTTGAGCTCAGCATTGGGCTCTGCCCTGAGAGCGAGGAGCCTACTTAAGATTCTCTCTCTGCACCCCCTGCCCCCCTGCCGCCCCTTCCCTGCTTGTGCTCTCTTTTTCTCTAAATAAATAAATAAATAAATAAACTTAAAAAAAAAAAAAAAAAGAGCTGAAAAGTTCCAAGACCTCTTCTAATCTAAATGGAAAGCAGGGTTTTTTTTTTTTTTAATTTTTTAAAAATGTTTATTTATTTTTGAGAGAGAGAGACAGACCATGAGCAGGTGAGGGTCAGAGAGGGAGACATGGAATCCGAAGCAGGCTCCAGGCTCTGAGCTGGCAGCACAGAGCCCGACGTGGGGCTCGAACCCAAGAACAGTGAGATCATGACCTGAGCCAAAGTCGGACGCTCAACCGACTGAGCCACCCAGGCGCCCCTAAATGGAAAGCAGTTTTACGGCCAGCAACCAAAACTGTTGCAAGTACATCCAAGACCAATATGATAGGCACCTCTCTAGAGAAAATCAGATTCAGTGAAGTTAGTAAAAATGCATCCGTGTTAATATAAACACTACTAGAACAAGAGCACTAACAGCATTTGAACGCACATTTGTCAATGCAACGAATATTCCTTGAGTGCCCTGGGGCACCAGGCACTATATAAAGTACTGAGAATCGGCAATAGCACAGGTATTCTGCAATCTCAGGGATACATTGTTGAGAATTTTGGCTTTTTCTACACTAGTGACTTCAACACGTATTCAGTAAAGTACCTTCTCCATGGAAGAGAGCATCATGCTCTTGTGGAGAGAACAAAGGACTCTGGGTCAGAAAGGCATGGGTATGAACCCCACTGTCTTCACAGGTCTCTGCATTCCTACCTTCCCCTCAGAGAGCTCAAGGCCAAACAAAATTCATGCTAAGACTACAGTTTCTAGGCTGACCTAGAATTGTAGTTTCATCAATATTATTATGCAAATATCCACATTCTGAGTAAAACTAACTTTAAAAAATAGAGTAACTTTAAAAAAAATTTTTAAGTTTATTTATTTATTTTGAGAGAGACAGAGACAGAGACAGCATGAGTGGGGGGAGGGGTAGAGAGAGAGAGAGAGAGGGAGAGAGAGAGAGAGAGAGAGAGAGAGAATCCCGAGCAGGCTCTGCCCTGTCAGCACAGAGCCTGATGGAGGGCTCGAACCCACGAACCATGAGATCATGACCTGAGCCGAAACGAAGAGTCGGATGCTTAACCAACTGAGCCACCCAGGCACCCCAAAAGTAGAGTAACTTTTTTTTTTAATTTTTTTTTTACATTTATTTATTTTTGAGAAAGAGTGAGACAAAGCGTGAGTGGGGGAGGGGCAGAGACAGAAGGAGACCCAGAATCCGAAGCAGGCTCCAGGTTCTGAGCAGTCAGCACAGAGCCCAACGGGGGGCTCAAACCCACGAACTGTGAGATCATGACCTGAGCCAAAGTCGAACACTCAACCAACTGAGCTACCCAGGCGCCCCAGTAGAGTAACTTTTAATAACAATCCTTCACATATTAGTACCAATAATTTTGTTCTTATTACACCTCACTTATTACACAGAAAAACTTTGAGAAGGCTTAATAACACCAACAAAACAACCCCAAAAAACAAAAAAAGAAGAGAGGTGGGGCATGGAATCTGGGGTGAAGGATCTAAATTCTTGTGAGACTTTCAGCTTGTTATCTATCTCTTGAGAATACTTTTTTGCATTAAAAATTTAAACCCTCATTGACTTATTCTTTTAATCTTTTCTTATGTTTATTCATTTTTGAGAGAGAGGGAGAGAGAGCGGGGGAGGGACAAAGAGAGAGAGAGACAGAGGACCTGAAGCAGGCTCCATGCTGACAGCAGAGAGCCTCATGTGGGGCTTGAACTCACAAACCGCAAATCATGACCTGAGCCAAAGCTGGATGCTTAACCGACTGAGCCACCCAAGTGCCCTGATTTTTTTTTTTTTTTAGAGAGAGAGAGAAAGTGAGCAGGGGAGAGGGGCAGAGAGAGAGAGAGAGAGAGAGAGAGAGAGAGAGAACCTCAAGCAGGCTCCATGCTCAGCATGGAGCCCAACACGAGACTCAATCCCATGACCCTGGGATCATGACCTGAGCCAAAACCAAGAGTCAGACCCTCAATTGAATAAGCCACCCAGGCGCCCCCTTTTTGAAAATATTTTTTTACATTCATTTACAGTAAATTTAATTAAAATTTTATTCAAATTCCAAAATAAGTTTTCTCCTTTCAGTTTCTTTGATATTAATAATGCTACTAAAACTTAGTTAACTTTACATTATAGTAAAGCTTGCAAACGTTTTAAATAAAAGGATTGCTTATATCTTAGCTGTTCTTATTTTTATTTATTTTATTTTTCTAAGTTTTAATTTTAATTCCAGTATAGTTGGCATACAGTGTAATATTAGTTTCAGGTGTACAATGTAGTGACTCAATATTCCATACATCACCCAGTGCTCATCACAAGTGCACTCCTTAATCCCCACCACCTATCACTCATACGCCCATCCACCTCCCTTCTGGTAACATTTGTTCTCTATAATTGACAGTCTGTTTCTTGGTTTGTGTGTGTCTTCCCCCCCCTGCCCTTTTCCCACTTGTTTTGTTTCTTAAATGCCACATATAAATAAAATCATATGGTATTTGTCTTTCTCTGACTTATTTTGCTTAGCATTATACTCTCTAGCTCCATCCACGTCATTGCAAATGGCAAGATTTCATTCTTTATGGCTGAATACTATTCCTTTGTGTATATATACCACATCGCCTTCATCCTTTCATCAATCAATGGATACTTGGGCTGCCCCCATATCTTGGCTGTTGTCAATATGCTGCTATAAACTTGGGGGTTCATGAATCATTTTGAATTAGTGTTTTTATTTTGTGTGTGTAAATATCCAGTGATGTGATTACTGGATTATAGGGTAGTTCAGTTTTTAACATTTTGAGGAGCCTCCATCTGTTTTCCACAGTGGCTGCACCAATTTGCATTCCCATCAACAGTGCAAGAGCGTTTAGCTCTTCTTGTCTTTATAACTGAATCTGTGATTGCTTATATTATATACTAGCTATATCACTAGTGAAACAAATTTATTACAGCTAGAAGTCAAGGGCTGGGACTGAGAGCACAACTTCAAGTGTGATCCAAAGTCAAGAGTTCTAAGGCCAGATAGATATCTGTGTGCATGCAGTTCCCCAGGAAAAGAAAGAAGTTAGGTGATGCGACACATTTTACGCTGGATTTAAAAATTTTTAGTTTGAAAGTTTCATCTCAAATTCAAAAACAGCCGCCAAGCACAGTAAGCATATGAATTTAGATATTCAGATTTTTAGAGTTTAGAGACTTCTAATCTGATCCAACATTCTTATTTCATAGAACAGCAAAGATCTCTGACTGTTAAACAGTGTATCAAGGGGACAGTTAACCGTGGTAAAGTAGGTACTAGGATTAGGATTACAGAACAAGGACATACGACCACTCAAACGGGTACGAACCACTTGTAAAGGGCACTAAGTGCCCTTCTGCAAAGAACACTCAGCAAGGACTGGGCATGAGTCCCTCATACAGGATTTACTGGCCAGGCACTCTTGCACAAGTGACTACCCACATCTGAACTCCATCTGTAATGCTGTTTTATCTGTATACGTGCATCTGGTCTTACCCAGTAGACGTGTCCCCTAAATTATACTGTGCAAGCTATTTCAGTAAATTTCTCACTGACATAGGAAGGTATCAGAAATACTTTTCCTTCATCACTAAATCTCTTAAACTGGGAAAAAAGTTTTGCCGAAAGTTTCTTTTGCTTCGCCTTAGTCATGTGATAACTGAAGAACTTATAAATAAGCATATAAACTGAATGAAGGGGCACCTGGGTGGCTCAGTCAGTTAAGGGTCCAACTCTTGGTTTCGGCTCAGGTCACCATCTCAATCTTGTGAGACTGAGTCCCACATTGAGCTCCGCACTGGGCGTGGAGACTGCGTAAGATTCTCTCTCTCCCTCTGCCTCTCCCTCACTCTTGCTTGCTCCTGCTCTCTCTCCGCCTCCCCCAAAATTAACTAATTAAAAAACTAAAGTGATTGAAAAAGTCACTTACAGTAGTTTTGGAGTGACTCCTTCTGTAAAGCAAATCATCTTTTTGTAATGTGTGCCATAGGCCACGGAGGCCTCCCCGGGGACAGCGTGCATTGCCTCAGTGAGAATCTGCAGCAGAGTCTAGCATCAGACTCTCGATTCAGTGCCCCCATCTCTCAACTACTAACAATTACCTCTGGATCTCAAAGGTCATTTAGGTATATATATATTCATTTCCTCATACCTATTTCCGTGTCTTCTATGATTGGATATATGTATAGGGATTTACTTTGAGGGTTATAGACTATCCTTTTAAAAATCCTGAAATGAAATGAAAGGGCTCTCTCATGTTAATAAAGCAGAGTATCAAGAGTGTATTGAACATCTATGACATTCCTAACATTGCATAAAGCATCGAAGTAGAGGGTGGAAAAGGAGGGTCAACACAGAACTAATTACAAATGAGGGGTTAAATTTTAAACCAAGAAACAATTTGAGAATAATTACTAAATCAAACTGAATAAAGTTCAGCAAGAGTTGGAGGGGGGAATAAAAGCATGATTGTACTACAACAGCGGGCGTTAGGAAAGGTGGAAGCTTTGAGTGAGGACCTAATGAGTGAGTAGAACAGAGAAAAATAGAGAATAAGATGAGAGGCATTGCAGGCATCTGCACAAGGGTGGATGTAAATAATTGGAGAGGGATACAGAGCAGCACACACGAAAGCATGAAGATGTAATGGGACGGAAGACAGGTACACTTCACCAAACTGGTAAATGGAGGTTTTGAAGGTAGAGTGAATGACAAGTGTAACACAACAACGATAGGGATAGCCAACACTTGCTAAGTGCTCCTATCGATGGTCAGGCTCTAGTCTAAGAGTGTGTGAGTGTGTGTGTGTGTGTGTGTGTGTGTGCACGCGCGCGCGCAACGTTATATAACTTCTGTAAGGCCACAGAGGACCTGGTGAGATGAGAACACAGGCAATGTGACTCTTGGCCTCGATGATTTTGCCACCTGTAAAAAATAAGGTCACCCTGGTGAAATCCTTTCTTGGAATACCATTTTCCAGGGTATAGAGTCCAATCTCTAAATTTAAACTTAATGAAGTTCTTTAGGTTTTCTTGAAATTTCCAGGCAGAACCAGTTTTGTAGATGCTCGCAAAGGTAAAAAGTTTCACTTCAAGGCACTTACATGACAGACACGATCAAGTTTAGACAATTTTATTCACTTTTTAGAACAGGCATTCTGGCTGGCTATTAGACTGTAAATTCAGTACTTAGCACAGGAAGTTCTGAAATTATAATTGGGTTATGTTCCAAAACTTTATTTTTAAGTTAGTTCTTTGGAACTTGAAACACATATTCCCATAGAAACAATGCTATAAATGGTGAGTCAGTTCTATGCTCACACCCTAAAGTCTTTTAAAACCCTAATGGCGCTTTACATTAGTCCCAACAGTGCCAGAGCATGCCTTTTATCATTTACACTAACAGAGGTATCATACAGCAATGCATACTACACTGAACCCGAAAGGCTAAGGATGAGACTTCAAGGCTCTCATGCTCCCTGTGCCCAGCACACACGTCCCCCACATAGTTGGTACTTAATGCATGCTTGGCAAATGAAAGTATTAAGTAAGAGCCCAGGAAGCAGGCACCAATAGGTTTAGATACGAACTCTACCACTTATTTAGCTATGAGGAAACATCTTTACCTCTCTAAACCTGCTTTTCTCATCTATAGAATAGGGATACTCATACTCCTTACGGGATTCTCATACAAATTAGAGACCAGGGGCGCCTGCATGGCTTCAGTCGATCAAGTGAAGTGACCCACTTCGGCTCATGTCATGATCTGATGGTCCGTGAGTTCGAGCCCCACACTGGGCTCTGTGCTGACAGCTCCGGGGCTGGGGACTGCTTCAGATTCTGTGTCTCCCTCTCTCTCTCTGCCCTTCCCCCACTCATGCTCTGCCTCTCTCAAAAATAAACTTAAAAAAATTTTGTTTTAAATAAATCAGAGATGACAATTTCTTCTTGTCTTTTCAGTCAAGCACAATACAATTTTTCTTAAATATTTATGTCATCATTGTGAACATACTTCATAGAATTTTACAAAGCGATCAAGTTCAACCTGACGCTTTACACATGAGAAAGCAAAGTGAGGCCCTAAGAGGTTAAGAGACATACTCAAGATCACCTCCAGTTGTAGTGGCTGACAGCAAAGGTCCCCATCTCCTCAATCCTGGTCCAGGGCTCTTCCTCCTGTTCTGCAACCCCGAGTGCAACACCAACTACCTCTCTGCCCTATGCTCTGCATCAGTTGTGTTTTGCTAAAACACAGCTGTTCAAACTGGCAAGGGTTCTTTGCACCTACACAAAATGGCCTCAAACTGTTGTGCTTTTGGAGGTTGTGGTTTGCTGGCTGGTTAGTATTCTGTCTTGCTTGTCAAGCCAACAGCTATCACTTCTAAAACGGGTGCTGATCTCCTGCTGCCCACCATTGCAACCCGTTAGGGGTTAAGAAATTAGACAAAAACTCATTGAAACTGAATCTACATAATTTAATTTTCTGAGAGGACCTAAGGGAAATGTTCTGTAAGATAAGGGTTTAGTTCCTGCACTTTGTTTCATCTATTTTATTTTTTAATGTTTTTATTTATTTTTGAGAGAAATAGAGTGCAAGTGGGTGAGGGGCAGAGAGAGGGAGACACAGAATCCGAAGCAGGCTCCAGGCTCTGAGCTGTCAGCACAGAGCCCGACGTGGGGTTTGAACTCATGAACCGTGAGATCATGACCTGATGTTTCATCTATTTTGATCGCTCATAGGCAACAAATTGCCATTACTCTTGTTTCTGGCCAGGGCACTGGATAGTGAGGTAGCCAACCAACTAACTTCTGAGTAAGTGAGTTGTTCCTAGGTCTAGGAAATAAATTTGTCCACACAGAAAGCAAAGGGAACATAGTGGCTTCTGGAATACTTCTCTCTCCCTCCAGAAGTAGAAGAGGAAAAGTATTTACTCCAGGCCATCTCTACATTTTGATCTGTTCAAAGAGGCAACATGGCATCTTCCGACCACTAGAGGGCACTGTGTGAACAGCAGGCTTCTCAGCAAAAGGCAGCTTTTACCAGGAAGTCACTTTTTTTGCACGTGGCATTGGTATTCTTGGTAATTTTGGGGTTCATTTTTTAGAACTTATATCTGTACCTCTGTGACTTTGGGGACCCACCTAAATCTGCCCCTCCCCCTTGTATTCTCTGTCTCAGCAGGCACTGCCATGCACCAATCACCCAGGCTACTTGCCAGTCACCTGGGACTTCTCCCACCCTTAACAGTCAACTGTCGAGTCTCACCAATTTTCTGTTTCTCAGATCTACTCCTCTATTCCATCCCTACCTTCCCTGCCCTCCTGAGGTCTCTATCATCACTCCTGAGTTATTACAACAAACGATTCATAAAGAACACAGAGCGTACCATCTATGCCTCCCTTCACATATCCTCAGGCTAAACAGTAAAAACTCCTTAGCAAAGCATACTGAGCCGTCCATGCCCACCCATCTAGTCTTATGTTTGGCTACTTCTTGCTTCAAACTCCATTCTCAAGCAGCACAACACTGCTTGTCCCCCCACTCCTCTTGAATGTATTTCTTACCTCCATTTTTACTCATGCTGATTGATTGGTTCTTCTGCCTGAACCTCCCACATATCTAACAGTGTATCACCTCCTCCAGAAAGCCTTCTGTAACACCTCCCTCTCCCACTATTTTAGGTTTTGATATTACTCTGTATCATCTTCTTATTTTGCACTTATTACGCTATGTTTTAATCATCAGAACAGCAACGTAAAGTAGGTGTTCAAAAGCACAGACTAACCAGATCGCCTGGGTCCAAATTCCGGCTCTGCCACTTATTAGGTGTGTGACCTTGAACATGCCCGTAAGCAATCTGTACCTCAATTCTCTCATCTGAGAAGGGATGATAATCCTTCCTAGTGTTTAGAGTTATCACAAGGCAGTGGCTGTCACAGAGTAAATGCTAAATAAGAACTGGCTACCGCAGTTATCTGTGCGTGTGTTCGAAGGTCTCCCCACTAGATTAGGAGGAGCAACCTGAAGACAAGGCCGTTAGCTTGTTTCTGTGCAACATAGTAAGTATTCACTAAGTGCTGCTGAATGAGCAGCAAGAGAGGCAGTTCTAGAACAATGGGAAGTACTGGCCAGCCTTCCCCCACCCCGCAGATCCACCCGACTTTTCAAACTGTATTGTCTCCAATTTCTCCACTTATAACCCCATTTTTCTTGTTTAAGTCCAACCAAAACCCTGAAAAGTTCACTCTTATCTAATTAAAAGTCCATGAAATGAAACCAATAGAAAAAGTATCATAAAAACTATGTTCATTCTAAGAAGCTTAACTCCCTTTTTAAGCATTAAATCTATTTAAGCTTTAAGATTCCCCTTCATCCCAAAGGACCTACCACAGCAAAGGCCTTCGTGCTTTCATATATGTGATTCCCTTTGCTTAGAACCTTTTTGATGTCCAGTCACTCTTTTGGGAATTCTTTTCCTGATCCTAGGGTAATGCAAAATGCAGATGCCCTCTGTTCTAAAGCAGCCCCTATCTACAACTATAGGATGCTGTGTCCACCACACTCTCTTGGCAGGGATTACAATTACAATTATATAATTTTGTTTTGCTGTAAGCTCGAGATCAAGGCATTGTCTTCGTCATCACTGTATCCCGACCCCTAAGGACTGCCTGGCATTTAGTTAATATTCGATCAGTCTTGATTGAATATGTTGAAGAAGGTAAATTTTATTTTGCCTACCAATTTGTGGTTGTTGTTAGTAATTTCTTCAATGTTGTTGCTGTTAGTGATTTCTACAATCATGGGGCTTAAACTCATGACCTGGAGATCAAGAGTCACATGCTCCATGAACTGAACCAGCCAGGTGTCCAATTTTTTTGTATTATTTCAGTCATGGCAGCTTTTATATAGTGGTCAAAAATTTAAAAAGCAATTTCCCATACATCATACAACTGATTCTCACAACAATCCTGAGATAGGTATTGTTATTATCCTCATTTCCTGAATGTTAATGGTTGATATTCAGGTGCTCACCTTGTAAGTAGGATGTGGGACTCAAACTCTGAACTCTTGCTTCAGGGCCCTAAGTTTCAGCTTTTATAAACCAGACAACACTCGGGGCGCCTGGGTGGCTCTGTTGGTTGAGCGACCAACTTCAACTCCGTTCATGATCTTGCAGTTTGTGAGTTTGAGCCCCGCGTCGGACTCTGTGCTGACAGCTCAGGGCCTGGAGCCTACTTCAGATTCTATGTCTCTCCCTCTCTCGACCCTTCCCCTGCTCACATTCTGTGTCTCTCTATCTCTCAATAATAAATAAACGTTAAAAAAATTTTTTTTTTAATAAATAAACCAGACAACACTCTCTCCATGGCAATGACTATTAACTGAAGTGCCCCTTTGGAACATGCTAAGCCTCCCAGTCACCCACTCTCACATAGCCCCACATTGTAGGCAGAACGCCCTGCCCCTTCCGCATCTCCTCTTCCATCTGCTGCCTCCCACCGTCCATCAGAGCAAGCCCCCCCCCCCCCCAATACTAAAGACATACAGTGGGGATGGAGCTCTTTAGTTAGCTCTAAAAAGGATTATGTGTATCTCACATAGACAACAAATGGAAAATCTGGTTGGGGCTTTAATGCTTCAATTTCCCAATTTTATTTGGAAAACGATTTTTTAATGTGTATTTATTTATTTTGAGAGCGCAAGTGTGCACACATGAGTGGGAGTCGGGGAGGGGCAGAGAGAGCGGGAGGGAGAGAATCCCACGTTGGCTTGTGCTGTTAGCACAGAGCCTGAGGCAGGGCTCAACCTCATGAACTGTGAAATCATGACCTGAGCCAAAATCAAGAATCTGATGCTTAACCAACTGAGCCACCCAGGTGCCCCTGAAAATGATTTTACACTCAAAGTAGTGTAAAAAGACCAGTGTCCCCAACATTATCAAATAACCAATGGTGTGATTAAACTTCTATGTACTACTTTGGGGCTTTGTTTTCAGAGCATCATCAGCTACTTCACATGCATTCTTCTTGAATATGCCAGGCTAAGTCATAAATGACTCTGGGCTTTGACTAAGAGCTCCTGTAGTTACCATACAAGCCACAAACAGAAGTTAGAATCTATATTAAATATGTACCATCTCCTTCCATGCCACATCTAAAAACTGTAGTCATGAATCCCCTTCTTTGTTCTAATTCTCTTTCCTTGATGTTTGGCATGCTGCCTCTAGGTACTATTCAAGAGGAACCCCTCTCGCCATATCAGCACAGGAACATCTTGGCAGTGGTCTTCATGGCAAATTCAGCCACTCCTTCCCAACTACAAAATTATGAAACTGTCTACAAATATGAGGCTTTTGGTTTTGTTTTATTTTTTTAATGAGTTTGGCCAGTAGAAATCAACCCATCAGAAGCTGGACATCAACATCAGCATGAAAAAAGTGTGAGAACTAGCTTACCACAGTACAGTAAGTACTTCGTAAGGACAAACCTAAAATAGCAGCCCTGTTATATTTAAACGCTCACGTCTGTTACTTGATCATAGAATTTTAAACCAGTCCAAAGCGAAACATTCCCTTTTTCTCCACCTAGCCAATTCTCACCAACCTGAGTAGTGAACAGAGAACATAAGGCCATGAATCATCACAGGCCATCCTTAGGCAGGGTTCTGAAGCACACACAACAGCACAGTTATGATCAAATGTTGCCTTCTCTTGTTTTAAACAAGGAATTGACTGTTAACAGTGATTATCTCTGGGGAGTGGGAATCGAAATGGCTTTTGTTTTTGTATTTTATGTACTTTAGTATTGGCTGAATTTTTACAAACAGCATGGATTTTATAATAAGTATTTCCATTTTGAGAAAAAAATAGGCACGAATCACTTTTAATTTGGTTCACATGAAAGTACATAAGAATAACAATGCCAATATTTCAGGGCAAAATACATTAGCACAAGAAAAAACAACAGGAGAAAACATCCTATACAGACCAAAGAGCCCTCTCAAACAGATGTTTTTCAAACATACCTCAGTTGTTTTAGAAGACAACAGATTACAGCTTAAAAATAAAAATCTATGGACACTTTTCTACATTTGTATCCCACAGGGTTTCCTCCCCCTTGGCCTAGAAGGTTAATAGGAAAGGCTTAGCACTTTCCTGGCTGGAGGAGGCGAGGCCTGAAAGCAGGCACTTCTTTTCTCTTGCACATTAGGATATGAAATGCTGCTGCAAGGAACACAGAGACACTCTGAAAAAGCTCCATGAACTTATCATCCCCAGAGCCTGGCAAAAGAAGAGAATAAGGAAACAGTACAAAAATCTAGCCGTTAATGTGAAATCAAAACACAAGGTCAAGAGCAAGTGGCTGAGACTGTGTTCATGCCCTGCTGAGGTCCTGGTTAAATATGGTTTCTTTTTCTCTGACAGTGAGGCACCAGGGCTCCCCCACCACTTCCCCAAAATAGGCCATCACATTGGAGTGGGAAGAATAGAAAGGCTTCAGAAAAGGCTACTCAACTTGAGTTATTCTATACTGTGATAACTTGGTCATAATGGAGAAATCTCCTAAAATGAATATAAGATGTTAAGTAAAGGCTCTACATGAGACTGTCTTTATTAATCTTTGAAAATAGTTTCACATCCACTATGCTTCAGTTTTCTGAGATGAGGAAGCCCCTATCTAGCTCCCAAAGCCATTCAGTTATTACTGAGACTTTATCAGATATCCAGCAAGTTAATCAAAAGTAAAAGTTTTGAGGTTGGAATGGCCAGCTATCATTCAACCTTCACGTTTTTGTATCCCAATTCTCCCATCATATCCACTTGCACTGATAAAATTTCATAGAATCTAATTTCTTCGTTTCTAAGAAGGTGGTAATTGCTTTGAAGTTAACATGAGACCTGCATCCTTCACCAATTCTGCTCCAAACTGACTTGAACTTCAACTCGGAAACTGATTCTAAGTCGCCTCAAAAAGCCTGGAACCAGTCCTTGGGTTGGAGAAAATTGTTCCTGTAATAGTTTTCCTGCCTTGAGACATGCTGTATGGAAATATACTTAGGCCAATGGAGAATCTGCGCGTACCTACCACGCTGAAGCTCGATTTAGGAGTATTATTACACACATATAAATGCCCTACTGTCCCCAGAAAACATCAAGGACTTTCATCAACATCTCCCCGACGCTCCCAATTTGGAAAAGGTCATGTCAGCCTTTCAGATCATACGGACACGTTGCTTAGGTAAAAAAGGGAGGCTGAGAGTGTGGCTGAGCTCAGACTCAAGCCTACATATTTTAGTGGTAACGACTCCCGATCTACACCCAACACATTTACCGAACACTAACAGAACTTCTAGCAAGCGCCCACCACTGGAATCGAAAGCACTTTCTTCCCAGGAAACACATCTTTTCCATTGAAAATTCCCAAACCCGAGACCCACTACTTTTTTACTGAACAAAAAGCGTGTGTGCCGGCAAGAGGGGGTGGAAAAGAGCGTGGCAAGAATTTGCACGGCTCTTACGCCTCCTCCCTCGGAGCGCGCCCAAGTCTGCGGCCTCGGGCTCCGGGACACTTCCCCTCCCACCCGCCGAGGAGCCGCAGCTGTAAGTTGAGAGAAGCGGGCTCTGGGCACGTCAATCAACCGGGTCCTCCCGCCTCCCGTCTACACCTCCCCTCCCCTCCCCCTCCCCCCCCAAGAAAAAATAAAGGCAGAGAAAGAAAGGGAAAAGAAGGTAACTAATTTGGGAACTAGTCTCCGCCGGGGCTTCGCCTCCGACCCAGGGAGGCCGCAGGTCCCGGACGAGGCGCGCGGGCGAACGGCGGGATCGAGCAGGCGGCCCGGCAGCCGCCAGTCGCCGGGTCCTCGCGGCGCGTCCTCCGCGCTCGGGATCCCCGCACGGGTCGGCACCGCTCCGGCACCGCACTCCGCCAGGCCGGCGGCCCGCGTCCTCCCGCCCGGGCCAAAGTTGCGCAAATAGCCCCACAACTGGCAGATACTCACCGGCCGCAGCAGGAACCGGGGCTGCGGAGGTTTTAGGGAGTTTAAGGCAAATCAGCCACGGGAAAGGCGGGCGGAGGCGAAGGGGCCGCGAGCTGCAGTGGCGGCGGCGCGCGGCGTTCGGGCTGGGCTGCGCGGAGAGGCTCTAGCTCTGCCAGGGACTGTGCTGCAACAAAGGACTTCCGCTGCCGCACAGCCGCGCCTGCCGCACCGCACTGAGCCGGCCCCGCTTACGCGGCGACTCCGGGTCTGCCCACCAGTTCGCTGCGGCGTCCGCCAGCCTTCCCCTCCCTCTCGCCCGCCCACCCACTCCGCCGCTGGCTGCTAGGGGCACCCGCGGTCGCCTGTTTGTTTGCAACAAGTTTCTGCGTCGGGCTCCGGGGAGGCTGGCGCAACCCGCACCGCGGGGGCCGGCGCGGCGGCGGCGGCTTTACCACCCCTCTAGCCCCTCTCCCAAGGGTAGGCTTGGGACCTCCTCCTCCTCCTGTTTGCACAGCTGGATGGGACTGGGCTCCTCCCGACTCCCCAAGGGCAGGATGCTGTTTTCCCACTCCGTCCAGATGTCAGACCCCTGCCCCGGAGGGCTCAGCAGCTGGGCCTCCCCTCGCGGTTCGTCCCCGGCGTTCTGGGGGCGCCGGCACCCTCGCCCTGTCCCGTGCGCCGCCAGTCGGTCCGGGGTCACCCATTCCCCGCGCTCCCCCCACTCCGCCTGCCATGGGCCTGTCCGCCTCTGGCCTTGAGTCACTTCCCCCGCCATGCCCCACCCCGCCCAGCCCGCCTCCCCCCGCACCCCCCCTCAGGCTCCAGCGGCTCGGCCTCCTTGGCCCCGCGCCCCCACCCCTCTTCCCGCGAACACGCGGGCGCATCCTTCCCCACCCCCACCCCCGAACTGAGGTAGTGCTGTGCTTCTGCACACCCTGGGGAAAGTCCCCGGGTCACGCGGTTGTGTGTGGGGAGCCTGTGACGCTCAAGCTCATCTCCACGCTTCCGCCTACAGAGTCACGACTGAGGACCGTGGCGGAGGTGCCCAGAGCGCGGGCCGACCCCCGCCTAGCCTCTTGAGTAGGCAGGCGGGCGGGCGGGCGCGCACGTACGCACGCACTCTTCTGCCCCCGCTCTCCTCGTTCCCCGGCTACCAGGCGCGCGGTCACGTGGGCCCATCGCGGGGCGGCCGGCGCGGGAAGCCGCGCGAGAGCGGACCGTGGGGTGCGTGAGCCGGCACCGCCGCGTGACGTGCGCGGCGCGGGAGCCGCCCCTCCCGCACGGTGGAGCCGGCTGGCCGCCGCGGCGGCGTCTGGGTAAGCGACGCGGCCCGGCCCCTGTGGGCTGCTCCGGGCTCAGTCCCTCCCGCCGCGAGCCGCCCGGGGCGGCGGCCTGCAGCTGCGCCGGTCGTGGGACAGATGCAAGTAGCTGGGGAGAGGGGTGTTCTGGTCCGTTTGACATGTCAATCAGGGCACAGGAGGAAAATGGCAACCGCGAGGGAGCGCTGGGCCGAGGATGCCCAGAACCACCTTTCGCTGCCCGCAGAAGGCGGCTGTCGGGGCCTGACCCCGCGTGGGAACCCCCGCCAGCAGGCCTGCGGCGTTCCCCGGGCGGCCGCGCGGACCCTTCTCGCAAGTGGGCGGGTCTCGTGGTGCAAACTGCGAGACGCTTCGGCCACTGTCCTCTCCCTCCCCCACCCCTGTTTGTGATTACCCCGTTTCTAGGGCAGGAAGTTCCTCCCCCCTTCATAATTCATTTCTTCCTTTTTTCGGATTATATTGATTTCATTCTGAGTAAATCCAGTTTTTCTTTTAAAAGTTTGCCCCATCATTCACTGCTTACCTAGCACTTGTTATTTGGAAAAATCAAGCCGCTTAGGCAGCACCTAGAGCTGTACTTGGAACTTGATAGTAGCTAATGTGTTTCCTAAAGTAACGCCCGGTTCCCCCGGGGAATTATATTTGGTATTCGTTCTCTTGAGACTCGGGTCTTTTGGCAAAACTGTTGATTCTCACAGGAGTTTGTCAAGCGTGTAAGGTATACGTTGGAATGACATTTTAAAGCTGCAAGGGGCCTTAGAGGAAATCCAGTTCATCCCTCTCACTTTACAATCAAAGACACCCGGCCTAAAGAACGTGTAGCTTGGTCGAAGCCCTACATCTTTTGAGTAACTGGACCGTAGGGCTCTAGGCCTTGATTATTGGGCTCTCCACCACGCCAGGAGCACAGTGCCGGTTTAACCCACTCACTGTAGAGACTGTCTGCCAGAGGTGATATACTTGCCTTGATTCAGATTATTGAGAAACCAGGCTTGGCCATGGTGTGATGGCTCTGTTATTTTAAGGAATGGGGTTGGCATTATCTCTAGGTGAAATAGACTCCCTATGATGTACTTTGGGGCTCAAAGCCTGTCTCCAAAATTCAGCCGTATTATCTGCAAGAATAACCAATGTTTGCAGCATTGGTTGCTTCCTTACGTTAAGGCATCAAAGATCTGTTTAGCAAGCAGTCTGGATGTGTTTTGGTTAAGGGTAAACTATCCATGGTCAGAAAACAGTCCCTTAATAGGGCGTAGAATACTGGGATAGCACGTGTAATAGATTCATTTTGGTTTTGTTTGTTTGTTTGTTTGGAATAGATTAGTTCTGATAGCTGGGAGGTTATGGGAAACCGTGGAAGGTCACAAGGATGGTTAGCGACAAAGCAGGGAGGGGCGTCACATGACGTGCTATACCTTTTTGCCCAGCCCTTCCCTGAATGTCTTATTTGGAAGCAGTGGAAATGGATTCTCCTCGGGTTGTTCGCTGTGTATTGAGCACCAGCAGTGGCTAGCCACTTTCAAAGATGAATTTTGAGTACTTAATAAAAAAGGAGGTAGCGAGGAAACAGACTTAGAGGATTTACCTGTCTTCTGTGATACTGTCATTTACAGCAGAATTCAAGGCCAGATCACTTATCTCACAAGTCCAGTCAGTGCTCTTGTACATTGTATCTTGCTACGACTTCAAGCCAGGAAAAGGATGAGAGAATCGCCTGTGGCTGATTTATTGGCGCCTGTGGTTGCCCAGAGAGGCTGAGCAGGACTTTCAGCTGCCCTCTTTGCCTTAGAAAATGGAGCTGTGTGCTTCCACCCTATCTCCTGAGGGGAATGGGCAGGAGCCAGGCTGTCTAGCTGGGGAGGAGGGGCCCAAGAGTCTTGGCCGTAAAATATCCTGGCAAAGGCAGTGCTGGGAAGTGTTGCATAATGCCCTCCCCACCACTGAACCAAAGTGATTTATTTACTATGGCCCATAGGTGGTGCTTGACCATCTTGTTACAGAAAAACTTGTCTTTTTTTTGTGTCATAATAGGGCCAGAACAGAGTTGGGGTTTTAGATTATTGCAGGGTTTTTTTTTTTCCCCTTGTCTTAAAAAAGCAGTGCAGGTGCTCTTATCTTGATAAATTATAAAGTACTTGTACACCACTTCCTGTGCTCCGTTTTTGCTTATTTATTCCAAATTGCATGCGAACGTCAGTCTTTTGAGAGAAGAATGCTAAGAAAAGTACTATTCCAGTTGATAGTTATCAGCACAGGTTATGGAATCAGACCTAGCTCTTGATCCCCACTTTATACTATCTGCTAGTTGTGGGTACTAAGTCTAGGTTTTTCCTCATCTGTAAAACGGAAATAAAAATAACGCATAGTCAAGGTGAGGACTAAAAGGGAGAATGTACATAGAGCACTTAGCACAAGGCCTTGCATATAGTATTTACTCATTATAATAGTAGGTACTTTAACTAGAACAGTATTATTTTTTCTAGGATACTAAAGATATTGCTACTTGAACTTGTTTAGGGCGAGTGGAGTAAGAGGAAAGTATTTGAAACAAACATCAGTTTTAGGATTAGTAATTTATTCACACATCCGCTTTCCCTTTGCCAGTAGGAATTTTTTTTTAATCTTTAAAAAAATTTTTTTTTCATGTTTACTTGTTGTGGGGGAGGGTAAAAGAGAGTGGCACACAGAATTCGAAGCAGGCTCCAGGCTCCCAGCTGTCAGCACAGAGCCCCATGCGTGGCTTGAACTCACGAACCCGAACCCGTGAGATCATGACCTGGGCTGAAGTTGGACGCTTGACCAACTGAGCCACCCACACACCCCTTTTTAAATCTTAACTGAAGAAAAAATGTTTATAGTATTGTTAGTTATTTTTGAAATTTTTCTAATTTATTTCTTCCCTGTACTTATCAGTCATATAATGACTTTTGGTTCCTTGTGAAAAACTCTAGGCACTTTAAGCAAAATTAACCCATGTGGATAACATGTTTGTGGAACGTTCTGTAGCAAAGGAAGTACTGGTTCACCTATATTCAGAAGTAATAATTATTCTTGTTTATACTGTATTCTAGATCTGTACTAGCATTGTCGTTTTCCAGCTTTCTGCTGTCCTTTGAGTAGCTTTTTTTTTCTTTCAGAAATGCAGTCATTATTTTTTTAGTGGACTAAGAAGACCGTTTATTTTCCTTCACAGGGTTCTGATTTTTTTAAGGTCCACTAGCTGTTTGCATTCACCAGTATTAGCATTCATGTTTGCCTGGTGCTGCGGCTTTATCAGGCATCCCACATGTTGGTTAGATGGGGGTTAGAGATGTAGTAGGCTGGCTGGGTCTGGCAACAGGCAGGAGGCCCCAAACTAACGTTTCCCTGTTCCGTTAAAAGTTTCTAAGAGCATAACTGCTCTTCCTGTGTCTTCTACCACGTCTGCTTCTTACCCTTTTTTCTAGTATTTTTAGTGATTTTCATAAGCAGATCCTAGAATTACTGTACGTTTTATCTCAGTATTTTCAGATTTGTGATTTCCGTGTCATTTTCAGATATTATGAAAATAGGCATAATGGTGTCTGAGAGGACATACCTCTTTTTCCTAAATACTTCTTTAGAAGAAGTCTGGAAATGATGTGTTCCTCCTCTGCCCCCAGTGCCCATTCTACTAGTTTGGGAGCACTTTTGTTTCTTAGGATCTGGCTAATTTTTTTTGTTTAACATTAGAAGTACAATAGTTGATTTTTCATTTAACGTAATTGGTATAATTCCCACATTTTGAGAACTTCTTGTAAAATTGCTTTTTTTTCTCTGAAATTATAGAGTGAAATATTCTCTTCGGGTTGCTTGGTTCCCTTCTAATACAGTGGTTCTTAACTGAGGCATCATATTAGAACTACCTGAAGAGCTTTTTAAAAAAGGATCTGAGCCTCACAGCAATTCTCTTTGGGTTAGCGTGGAGTAGAACGCAGGCATCAGTACAGCCCCTGCATTTTAAGTTTTACAGTACAGTCAGTGATAAGAGCTGTTCCATGATAAAATGATCTCTGCAAACATTCCTTCTCTAGATTATAAACTGTTACACCTCCACAGTCATGTGAAAATACCATTAAAAAATTAAAACCATTGTATAAAGTCTGTTATCACTTGGCACTTTGAATATATTTGCTTTTATCTTTGTATTTATAGCCATGAGTAAGTATCTCAAAAAAGCTGTACACATTCCTCTGCCAACTTTTCTCTTTGTCTATTAATTATAATTAATAATAAAGTCACAGTGGTAGGAACCACAGAGAAAATATCTAAGACTGTTTATTTTCTACGGCAACAGATGTCTTATACCTATGTCTCTTTTTTATTAAAGATTCATACAGCCTGAGAGAATGAAAAGCTGTGTATTCAAGGATATCGTCTATCGTCTGGCTACCCTAGATCTGAGAGTCCAGTCTAATACAATAAATATTTTTTAAATAAATGAGAATAAATAATATAAAATAAGTAAAAACTAAAAGATGTTAAATGTCAGCTTTTTATTAAACAAAAATAGATACCAGTATAAAGCTGTTCTAGTTTACTTAGTTTGAGCTAATCCAGAGTTACTGCAATTGAGTTAGTAAATAAGATTTTGTAGTTTTTCTTAAATATCAATACTGATTTTATTATTACAGTATAAATACCACTTTGATAATAGATAAAGCATCTTAAGATGAAGTACTCTTTCATTTTGACTATGGTATTTGTCAATTTAATAAAATGTATAAAATTATTTTTCTGCAACCTCTCTCACATCTTAAAATTGCCACCCCAGATTCGTTTTTTCTTAACTTTTTTTTCCCTCCCAGATTGAGGGAGGGAGAGAGAGAATCTTAAGCAGTCTCCATGCCCGGCACAGAGCCCTGTGCAGGGCTTGAGCCGAAGTCAAGGGTTGGACACAACCAACTGAGCCACCCAGTTGCCCCTCCACCGGAAATTCTTAAATGTAACTTCTAAGATCTTTCTGCATGCATAGAAAGCTTTGGCTGTTCCACATAGTAGAGAAAATAGAATTGATGGTCAAAGAAATAATGAGCAAAGGCTATATGAAAAGCTTAGCTAATAATTTGCAAAGTAGGTTGCATTAGTAAATGTTTTTAATAACTCTGTGGTGGATTGGCTATACTGACATGAGATAAAATCTGGTTGTGTTGCCTTGAAACATCAAAGGTCTATTATTATGCAAACAAGTTTGAATGAGCCTATTATATATGTAAGTTGTGGTTTTTGTGTTTTTTTTTTTTTAACAGATCTGAGTTTTTTTCATTGTATACACTTGGAAAAATTTCCCCCTTATTCAATTCAATATATTTGTAAAATCTGCATCAGTATGTATATTAAAAGTTTTACATGGGGGTTGTAAAGAAAGGGCATGAGTTTAAAGTCAGACTTGAAGGGTGCCTGCGTGGCTCAGTTGGTTGAGCATCTGACTTCAGCTCAGGGCATAATCCCCCAGTTCATGGGTTTGAGCCCTATATTGGGCTCTGCTGACCGCTCATGGCTGGAGCCTGCTTCAGATTCTGTGTCTTCCTCTTTCTCTGCCCCTCCCCTGCTTGGGCTTTGTCTCTCTTGCTCTCAAAAATAAATAATAAACATTAAAAAAAAAAAAAAGGAATTGTCCTTGAGTAACTAATTAACTTTAACAAAAAAATAAAAATAAAGTCAGACCTGAAGTACTGTCAGTTAGTGGCTAATTGCCTGACGTCGGGTACCTTTCCTGCCTTCCCTAAGCCTGTGCTTCCTCAGCCATAAAATGGAACCAATATAGTACCTGCTCTACTACCTCATAGGATCAAAAAAAGATAGCATAGGGCAGAGATTCTCAAATTATGGTGCAAGGACCCCCAGAGGTTCCGGAAACCTTTTCAGGATCTACAAGGATCTTGCTTTTGCAAGGCTGAAATATCTTACTATGCTTGAATCAAAACAACATGTGGCAGGGGCACCTGGGTGGCTCAGTTGGTTAAGCAACCGACTCGGTTTCTTCTCAGGTCATGATCTGACAGTTTAGGAGATTGAGCCCTGAGTAGGGCTCTGACCTCAGAGCACATGGCCTGCTTGGGATTCTCTCTCTCAAAATAAATAAACTTTTTTTTTAAACGTTTATTTATTTTTGAAAGACACAGGGCGCAAGTAGGGGAGGGTCAGAGAGAGAGAGAGAGAAAAAAACACAGAATCTGAAGCAGGCTCCAGCCTCTGAGCTGTCAGCACAGAGCCCAACACAGGGCTCGAACTCAACAAATCCTGAGATTATGACCTGAGCCAAAGTCGGACAATCAACCACTGAGCCACACAGGCGTCCCAATAAATAAACATTTTTTTTTAATGTGGCAACAGATTATGTGAACAGAGAAGCAATGAACCCAGCTGTATTTTTTAGAGCCAGGCATCAGAAGATTGTTAACTATAAAACAATGTTACCCTTCCACTTAAAAAATATATGTAGTTATTTTTTTTTAGAAAAAGTATATTTTATGTTAATATATAATGGGCTTACTGTTATTTTAAATGAATTAAAATTTTTAAAATGTCTCCCTTTTGGGGCACCTGTGTGGCTCAATCAGTTGAGCATCTGACTCTTGATGTTGGCTTAGGTCATGATCCCAGGGTCGTAGGATTGAGCCCCATGTTGGACTCTGCACTGAGCATGGAGCCTGCTTGGGATTCTCTGTCTCTCTCCCTCTCTCTCTCTCTCCCTCTCCCCCCCCTTCCCCTCTCTCCCCCTCCCCCCTCTGCCCCTCCCTCGCTCACATGCTAGTACATTATGTCTCTCAAAAAAAAAAGTCTCACTTTTAATTTTTTATGTGGCAAATATTAATAAATATAATCCACATAAACAACAGCCTTTTGCAGTCCTTAATAGTGTTTAAGAGTGTAAGTGGATCTTGAGTCCAGGACTATTTAGAACTGATGAAGGGTGATAATGGCTGAGTAGTTCCTGTTGGGACAATTCTGAAATAAAAACTACATTTGACCCTTGCACTGAGTGGGGATTAGGGGTACCAACCCCTCTGCAGTTAAAAATCTGCATATAACTTGACTCCCTACCCTCAGCTTAACTGCTAAGAGCCTATTGTTGACTGGAAGCTTTACTGATAGCATAAACAGTGAACTAACACATTTTTTATATGTATTATATACTATATTATAATAAGGTAGAGAAAAGAAAACTTATTAAAATCATAAGGAAGGGGCGCTTGGCTAGCTCAGTCAGTAGAGCATTCGACTCTTGATCTCAGGGTTCTGAGTTGAAGCCCCATGTTGGGCCTAGAGCTTACTTTAAAAAAAAAAAATCATAGGTCAGAGAAAATACATGTACAATACTGTACTGTGTTTATGGAAGAAAATCCACATATAAGTGGACCTGTGCAGCTCAAACCAATGTTCAAGGGTCAACTGTATGAACTTGAAAAAAAGCTTTAGAAACTACCAGATGGCATTTGAAAGTGACAAAAATCAGGCAGAAACTGGAATAAGGTCTATACTTGGGAGAAGGGAACAGCAGTGGGCACATTTCCATTTCTATGGCTTTTATCCTGAGAGAAGACTCCTGTTGGTGACATGAGGAGATGGCTAAAATTAGGTTAATAACCTGTAATCTTACTTGCTTGAAGAAAAGAGGACAGAGTTCAGGGTGATCACACAGCTGGGAAGAAAAGGAAAATTCCAGAAAGGATGCTGGGAGGACCCCAAATACTGTATATTACTCAGCTTGAATCTCTTGCCAATCCCTAAACTTATATGTATGTGGAGCAACCCCCATTCGGCACACCTGCTGAAAAAACTGAACCAGAGGGCAGGCAGAATTTGGAGTTTAAGTCCAACCAAGTTAATTATAACAACAAAGCAAAAACATCAATGTGTTTTGGAAGAATATTACAGAATCTAGAGTCTTTACTGCAGTAATCGCAATGTCTAGGATATTGTCCAAAATGAAACAAAACTATCACCCTAATTAATGAAGATTGATTTCAAGATGACCCAGAGGTTGGATTTGGCAGAGAAGATTTAATGTTTATTTTTGAGAGAGAGACACATAGCACAAGCAGGGGAGGGGAGGGGCAGAGAGAGGGAGACACAGAATCCGAAGCAGGCTCTAGGCTCTGAACCAATAGCACAGAGGCTCTGAACCAATAGCACCAGATCCTGACGCGGGGCTCGAACTCACAAACTGTGAGATCACAACCTGAGCCAAACACTTAACTGACCGAGCCACCCAGGCACCCCTGGCAGAGAAGATTTAAAGTAGCTATTATAACTATGCTCAAGAACATAAAGTAAAGCGGTAATGGGCAAAGAAATAGGAAATCTCAGCAGAGAACCAGACACTAAAAAGGAATGAGATGAAAATTTTAGACCTGGAAATATATCTGAAATTAAAAATTCACTGAATGAGTTTAACAGAAATGACAAGAGTCCATGAATTTGAAGACAGGTTAATAGAAAGTATCACACCTAAAAGAGAAAAAGAGATTGTTTTATGTGAAAGTTCTGTATGAACTTCATCACTATATGTTAGCATCAGGGATTATTACTCTAGGTTTCTTTCAAGGCCTAAATTCAGCTCTTCCCTTTGCATATGGACTAACTTCATAGTATGTAAATCAAAGCCATCTACAGACTACTCTCACATTCGCCCCTCACCTCATCATCTCCTTGCCACCATCAGAAAGAAATCCCTCTCTTCTCTGTGGCTGAATACTACACTTAAGACTTCTGCTTGTGTTCCTTCTGGCTTCTAGAGACTCCACCCCTCTTCAGGCTGGAAGTCTTCTCCAAGCTGAAGCTGCCTATTCTCAGTGTCCTATCCTATCTGTACCTACCCTTTATGACGTGTGCTTTCTAACATCCTCTTGCAGTGAGATATTTTGCTCTTGCTGCTTTCCCATTGTCAAAGGTCACCAGAAACCTCTTGGTCCCCACACTTGGGGCATTTGTAATAGGCCTCATCCTCATGTTTGTCTGCAGCATTTTCCACCATGGAAAATGGAGGCTGTTGGGCTCCCCCAGCCAAGGCTCTTGCCTTTCCTTCACCATTCCCTTATATAAGAAAATATATTTTCTTATTTCTCCTTTTCTTCTTCTTGTGTCTTTTCTGTGTTGTTCAAGGATTCATTCTTAGCTTTTTTTCCCTCTTATTTCACTCAGTAGTCCCATCCACTCCTGGTGGCTTCGGTTGTGTAATTACTGAGGCCCTTCTCTCTGTGTCTAGCCCTGATCTCCAGAGCCCCGGTCCTCATGTTGTCTCATTGATCACCAAGCATTTCTACTCAGATGTCCTAGCGTGAACACCTTGAACTGTGTCCAAAATGAAACTTCTCTTTTATTAAGACAGCTTCTATGCCTATTCCCCAGCATTCTGGGACCCTGCCTTTGTATTGACACCTGACAGTTATTCTGCAAATACGACCTGAAGGGATGAACGAATTCTTCCAGTGACCCAAGCTGGAATTCTGAGACTCACCTTTGACTTGATATTCTCTGTGGCTTATCACTTCCAATCTGCTGCCAGGTCATGTCAGTTCTGCATCTGGTGTGTCTTTTTTTATTCCTTCATTCCCACTGCCATTACTTGGATATTACAGCAGACTCCTTGCTGGTCTTTATTTCTCCATACCTTTCCCTTGCTAATCTTTTTTATGTATTGTTACTAGAGCAGTTTGACTAACAGGCCTGATGATGATGATGATACTTGGTATTATGGGCCCCACTACTTTTAAGTGCTTATATGCATTATCGTATTAAATATATATAACAACCTGTGAGTTAGATAGATACTGTAATTATCCATCCATAGTTTACAAGTAAAACCAAAGACCAGAAAGTTAAGTGTCTTCTCAAGATCATACAGCTAAATGACAGAATTGAAATTTTAATCCAAGCTGTCTAATTCCAGGGTCTGAGCTTTAACTACTATGTGTTCTCCCTCCAGCAAAAACGTCTTAACAGTTCATCTCAAACACAACTGGAGTACCTTTCAGTTTTACAATTGGTACCCTGTGTGAGCTAACCACATCTCGTTAGTCACTTACTTTTGTTTTTTCTATGCCCGACTGAATTCTTCAGTTACCTGTATATTCACACTCTTCCCTGTAATTCTATTCATCCTATTTTTTTCTGCCTGGAATGCTATGTTCATCCTCTGCCTGTCCATCTAAATAATGGCTTATTTTCCATTGAGTCACCTGCTGTTGATCCCTGCCCCCCCCCATAACATGTTCTCTGAACTGCTCTTATGACATTTATCACTTTTACTTTATATCATAATTATTATGTTTTATGTTTTGTCTCCCCTATTAGCCTGCAGTCTTGTTGATTGCAGTATCTGTGTAATTTTTTTTCTATCCTTAGGCCTTGTGTAATGCGTGCTTTCAAATAATTTTTTCTTTATTAAGTTTCTCTTCCAAAAAAATGTGTTCAGTAAGTGAAGAATTTAACTGTTACTCATAGACGATTAACCACAGCATTTTTGTGTATGTGGCTTTTTAGTGTGCCCTTTCTCATTTCCATGTGGTTCAATAGCTCATTATACTACTGCACTATATATAGACAGATAGATATAGATCTGGTGAAAATGTTTATGATCTGAGGTTTTGTTTTGCTTTAAACAATTTGTAAGGCTAGTTTAAGCTACTTCACTTTGAACCATTCATTGAATCTAAGACACATGTTTTTCACATGGTGAAATCTTCAGTATACCCAGTTTTATTTTGGTGTTTAAATCTCTCTCTAAATTGGTGGAGTTTAGGAATCTGGGTAATGTAGCAAATACAATAAGTAGTGACTTTTAGTCAAATGGCCTTTTGGAACAATACTTACAATTTGGATTTTTATTGAGGCTCGGGTCTCTGTAGGTTCTGTTATTTTCCTTATCTCATTACTGCTTACAGGCTTTTAAAATGAGATGGCAAGGAGTAAGAGTTTCGTTTTCATTTATTTTTTAATTGGGGGAGGCTTAGGAGAAACTTATGTGTGACTAAGTAGAATTTTAAAAAGCAATTTATGAATGTAGAAGTAAAAGCAGCAAATTGCAGGATTCCTAAAGTACGCTATTATTTACTTACACTTTTAAAACATGCAAAATAGTACTCTCCCTTCTTAAGGGATGTGTACAGATGCAGCAAGAACATAATGCTGTTACAAGACAGTCATAAACACCAAAGTCAGGATGATGACGGCCTTCAGAGGCAAGGTAGGAGGCAGTGCAAATGAGGGAGCGATGGCAGGGGGTCTCTGCCATGTTTGTAACGTTTACCTTATGTGCTCAGGGGTGGGTGGCTGCGTGTTTGTCCCATTGCTCTCTGTGCCTATTTGTCCATCTGAAATACTTCATAATTTTTTCTTTTAAAGTTTATTTTGAGAGAGAGAGAGGGAGGGAGAGAATCCTGAGCAGGCTCCACACTGTCAGTGCACAGCCCGATGCGGGGCTCAAACTTACAAACCGTGAGATCATGACCTGAGCCGAAACCAAGAGTCAGAAGCTTAACTGACTGAGCCACCCAGGCGCCCCAAGGCTTCCCTGTGTGTCTTGATGTATAACCTGACCATTCCCTAAGCGTCTCCAGTTTGTGGGTCATGTTCCCTCTGAAAGGTGGAAAGGGAGGACATTTGGGCTCGGGAGCCCAGTAACTGGGTTTGAATCCCCTGCTCTCCCACTTACTAGCAATATGACTTGAGTCCGTTTATTCTGCACTGATTCAGTTTCTTCATCTGTAAGGTGCATTGCTTACTCCCTTTCTTGTAGAGTTGTATTGAGAATTAAGTGAGTAGAAAGTTCCTAAGGGAAAGGAAACACCGTTAAGTGTTAGCTGGTTCTATAATATAATTGATCACTCAGCTGTCTACTGCCCAAGCTGTGGCCAATCTCCAGACAGCTAACCCCACACTTTCAACGCTGACCTCGTTGACTTTGGTCTCTGGCTAGTGAGGAAACTTCATTCTCTTTTGCAGAAATTGCTCTTTTAGAGAAGGTTTTCCCAGCTTGCCAGTGATGACCTTCGTACCCGGCTGCCTTCTCCTTAAAACACTGGTGGCTGTCTACACGGTTGGGGAGGAGGGGGTGAAGCGGGGCCTCCCACCTACGTGTAACGACAGCACTCAGTACCCTTGCTGCTCACACTGCTCTCCCTTGCTGGCAGAATTCTTCTGCGTGTTCTTTCTCATGCGTGATTTTTCCCAGGACCAGTGGTCCCATTCTGTATTGTTTCTTCAGGAGCCTCCATACTTGTATGTATGTCTGAATCCAGTTAATATCAGGGTATACGCTCTTTCCCATAGGGTTTCAGGCCCCATGTAAATCAGGGGATGTGGCTTAGTATCTATTTTAAGGGCTCCTGAATGTACTGTGACTGACACATTTCCCAAACATTGTATGATAGTCAGGAGGCCAGTGTCCCCTGACCACATAGAGGATTCCTAAGGAGCAGTAACACCTCTAGCCCAGCCAGGACACTGTTAAGTTATTAACAGTTATGGTTAACATTTGAATAGCAGTTTCCATCACGAGGTGGTTGTCACATAACCTCACTCATTTAGCTCTGAGGAATGGGTGAGCATCTCAATCCCATTTTCCAGTGAGGAAACAGGACTGGTAACGTTGAGGTCAGATGGATTAAAAAAGGACAGCCTTCCTTTTGCTTTTGTGTCACTCATACCAAGCCACCCTCTTACCAAATGAAAAAAGACCATATTTTACCGTTTTCGAAGAATTGGTATTTTCATAAGGAGGGGATTTCATGTTAGCTAGGTTTGGGGTGAAATTAACAGTATTAAAAACTATTGAATAATCTCGTTTAAATTTAGGTGTCCTTGTACTCTAGATGTGTGTGAACTGTAGCTAATTTTGTAAAAAAAACAAACAAAAATTGTGCTTTTTCTCAGAGCCACAATGGACACAGGTAGCCATAGCCTTGTCCTCCTGCAGCAGCTGAACATGCAGCGAGAATTTGGTTTTCTGTGTGATTGCACAGTTGCTATTGGAGACGTTTACTTCAAAGCCCACAGAGCAGTGCTTGCTGCTTTTTCTAACTATTTCAAGATGATATTTATTCACCAAACAAGGTAAGGATGTGCTTTTGTAAATCAGAAGAATTTTAAATATTGTGATATAACTAAACCTTATTGTAACATCATTTGGGGTATTCTTTGTCATGGGGTCACCTTAAGAAATAAAAAAAAGTTATGTATTTTTTTTCTACACATCCAGTAATTCATCTCTGTGTGTAGGATCCATGGTGGAAGGTAAAAATGAAAACAGTAATAGCTAAAAGTTATTGGAGGCTTATCCCATACCCAAGCACTAAGTATTTACCTAATGTACATTCTACTGTTACGCACACTATTTTAGTTTATTTGTTTATTTATTCTTGAGAGAGAGAGAAACAGAACACAGTGTGGGGGTGGGGGTGGGGATTGCGGGCAGAGAGCAAGGGAGACAGAATCCCAAGCAGATTCCACACCATTAGCACAGATCCCAATGCGGGACTCGAACTCATGAACTGTGAGATCATGACCTGAGCCGAAATCAAGAGGCAGATGCTTAATCGACTGAGCCACCCAGGTGCCTCTTATCCACACTATTTTAGAGGAAAGGAGACTGAGGTTGAAGTAAATAATTGGTCCATCCAGGATTATAGCCCCCCAATAAGTTACACTCAAATACAGATACGTGTTTTTAAAGATCTGTGTTCTAACCCACTAAGTTTTAAAAAAAAATTTTTTTTTTCAACATTTTTAATTTATTTTTGGGACAGAGCATGAACGGGGGAGGGGCAGAGAGAGAGGGAGACACAGAATCGGAAACAGGCTCCAGGCTCCGAGCCATCAGCCCAGAGCCTGACGCGGGGCTCGAACTCACGGACCGCGAGATCGTGACCTGGCTGATGTCGGACGCTTAACCGACTGCGCCACCCAGGCGCCCCTAACCCACTAAGTTTTTGATACCTGTTCTGTAGCACTTTCATAGCAAGGCCTTAATGTCATAGTTCTACCCATCTTATATTCCATACTATAGTTCAAAAGTCATTTGTTTCAAATACTATTTTCAAAAAGTGCTTTGATGTTTTGAATTTAGGTTATCCCAACATGATAGGTATGTAGGAAGAGGGCAGGAAAGTGGTATTCAGATTCTGAGCTCTTAAAGAATAGCTTTAATCCATCCTCGATTGAAAGGGATAGAATTCTCTATGTTTTTTTAAAGGACCGTGCATGAAATACTAGGAGTCTAGCCTCAATTACACATTTTTATTTACCCATTCATTCATTCAAGTATTTATCAGGTACTTAATGTCAGCACTGTGCTAGACCCCAGTAACAGGCTAATTATGCTCCCTGCCCTCAAGGGGTTAATAGTCTCATAGATAGTGCACGTAAGGAAAATAATCGCAGTGTAATTGATCTGTCTGTGCCTCAGTTTCCTTCTATGTAAGACACTGGCATTGTATGTGTACTCACCCCATGGTGTTGAGATTTAAATGGATTAATAATATTAAAATGCTTGGAACGGAGCTTTGCACTGTCAGCTACTGCTATCAATAATTAACGTGATACGTCTATAATAGAAGTGTTGTAGAAGGTAGAGTGGAGTGTCAGCAGCTCTATTTTGAGGAGGTTGGAATAGGCTTTATTGAGGCCCTGTATCTTGAAGGATCAGGAGGAGTTTTCCGGATGTTGTAGAGGAATGCAGGAAGGTACGTTGCAGGCAGAGGGAAAAGTGCACGGAAACATAGGCAGATATGAACCAGGCTAGTACACTGAGGAAACGGAGTACGTCAGAATGACTGGAATGCATGGCACAAGGAGGGAGGAGGTTGGAGGGGAGGACATGTCATAGTTAGGGTCAGTGTCGAAACTGGATTAGAAACAGTACCTTCACATCAGTCTCCTCTAAGAGCTGTGAGTTGGTTCAGCTCCCAAAGCGCCTGTGCACTTTGCACCATGCAAAGTGTGCATGGCACCATGCACACTGAACTAAATCCAAGAGATGCAAAGGTGTCAGGCCTGCTGTCTGGTATCTCTGTTGAGCAACTAAAAATCCTCAGTTAACAGAGCTCTGTACCGATATAAAAAAGCCCTGCCACAGACCCTGGAAGTGGGTGGGTGAGAGCTAAGAGTGAAACCCAGGAGGCAATCCCGAGATACGGGGACTAAAGAAATGGATTGTCGCTATACTTACTGACACCCAGTGCATTGTGAAGCATTCACAAAGTTTTGCTTCAGGGAAGGTAAGTCCGTTGACTGATTCTGTTGTTCCTTGACATCCAGCACTTCCCTCAGGTTCTGTTTATCCTCATCTTGCAGGGTGTTTCCCAATTTCTTGTTCACTCATTATTTCCACCTATTATCTGAATTCTAGATTCATATCTAAAAATTGGGCTTGGGGTTATTTTGAAGTTTTTCAAAGTTATGCCTGTATTCATTTGTGATGTAAAGACTAGATGTGTTAATATAGTTAGGAAGCCAAAATAAGATTAGTGCTATTTATTTATTTATTTATTTATTTATTTATGAGAGAGAGAGAGAGAGACAGAGAGACAGAGAGACAGAGTGCGAGCAGGGGAGGGCAGAGAGAGAGTGAGACACAGGAACTAAGCAGCCTCCAGGCTGTGAGCTGTCAGCATGGAGCCTGATGCAGGGCTCGAACCCACGAGCCACGACATCATGACCTGAGCCGAAGTCAGATGCTCAACCTACTGAGCCCCCCAGGTGCCCCTGGGATTAGTGTAATTGAAATTCTAAATATTGCCAATTTCAATAGATCCTTTTAAAATTTTTAATATTTTTTATTTTGGTAAAATATATATAACATAAAGTTTGCCATTTGAACCATTTTCAGCATATAATTACTGGCATTAATTACATTCGCAGCGTTGTGCAACCATCACCGCTGTCATTTCCAAAACTTTTCATCACCCAAAACAGCAACTCTGTGCCCATTAAGCAATAGCTCCCCATCTCTCCCGGCCCAAACTGCTGGTAACCTCTAATCTACTTTCCGTCTCCATGAATTTGCCTGCTCTAGATATTTTTTATAAGTGGCATCCTACAAAATGTGTCCTTCTGTGTCTGGCTTAGTTCACCTACCAGACGTTTTCCAGGTCCATCCATGTTGTAGCAGGTGTCAGAGCTTCATTCCTGTCTCTGGCTGAGTAATAGTCCGCTGTACGGACGGGCCACATTTTGTTTATCCAGGCACCTGTTGCTGGACACTCGCCTTGCTTCCACCTTTTGGCTAGTGTGAATAATGCTGCGGTGAAGACTGGCGTGCAGGTGTCCTTTGGGTCCCCATTCTCAGTTCTTTTGATTATATATTCAAAAGACTGGTAAGTTCCTTAACAGCAAGGGACCTGTTTTATTCATCACGTTTCTACTCCCTGGAAGCTTGTATAGGGCATATCACTTAGGAGTCACTAAATGTTGAACTCATCAGAACATCTGTGTGTGTTTCTTAACTTTAGGCGGTAGGTTGAAGACATGAAGACTTGTTGCTGGGCCACAGAGCTGGTGTATAGTGAAAGTTTAATTTTCTGTTGATATGTTTCATCAAGGCAGATTGCTAAGTTTGAACTTCTTGGGAAGAAATCACGTTAGCCTTAGACTGTATGCTGCTACCCAAAAGGCCAGCTGGTCATTTCATTTTGTGCGGTTCTGTTTTTTGTTTTTAACAGTGAATGCATAAAAATACAACCAACTGATATCCAACCTGACATATTCAGCTATTTGCTGCACATTATGTATACGGGGAAAGGGCCAAAACAGATTGTGGATCATAGTCGTCTGGAGGAAGGGATTCGATTTCTTCACGCCGACTACCTTTCTCACATTGCGACTGAAATGAATCAGGTGTTCTCACCAGAGACTGTGCAGTCCTCCAATCTGTATGGCATTCAGATCTCAACAACCCAAAAAACAGCTGTCAAACCAGGGCTGGAGGTCAAAGAAGCTCCTTCCAGTAACAGTGGCAACAGGGCTGCTGCGCAGGGCGACCACCCCCAGCTGCAGCTCTCTCTCGCTATTGGGCTGGATGATGGCACTGCCGATCAGCAGAGGGCACGTCCTGCTGCCCAGGCCTTGGAGGAACACCAGAAGCCCCCAGTGTCCATCAAGCAGGAGAGATGTGACCCAGAGTCTGTGATCTCCCAGAGCCATCCCTCACCCTCAGCAGAGGTGACAGGCCCCACTTTCACCGAAAGCGGTATCAAAATACACTTATGCCATTACTGTGGGGAACGTTTTGATTCCCGTAGTAACCTAAGACAACATCTCCATACCCACGTGTCCGGATCTCTCCCGTTTGGTGTCCCTGCTTCCATTCTGGAAAGCAACGACCTTGGTGAAGTGCATCCACTTAATGAAAACAGTGAGGCTCTTGAATGCCGCAGGGTCAGCTCCTTCATTGTCAAGGAGAATGAGCAGCAGCCTGACCACTCAAACCAGGGTACCACCGAGCCTCTGCAGATCAGCCAAGTGTCTCTGATCTCCAAAGACTCAGAGCCAGTAGAATTAAACTGTAATTTTTCTTTTTCAAGGAAAAGAAAAATCAGCTGTTCCATCTGTGGTCATAAATTTCTCCGAAAAAGCCAACTGCTGGAACACATGTATATACACAAAGGTAAATCTTCCAGATACAACCGATGCCAAAGGTTCAGTAATGCGGTAGCCCAGAGATTTCAGCCGTACTGTGACAGCTGGTCTGATGTCCCCCTGAGAAGTTCTTGCTTATCGCAAGAACAGTTAGATTCATCCTGTGCCTTAGAGTCAGAGCTCACACAAGAAAGTGTGGACACTATCCTTGTGGAGTAGCAGTTTCTCCTCCATAATTTTTATATCAATTCTGAAAAAAAATCCACATGCATTTTTTTATTCATGAACTCTCTTCCTCCTCAATGTCTGTTCACTTTTTTCTTTGCCATTTATCCATAGTTTTAAGGTGGTATACATTAGGTCTTATTGTAAGGTATGTTATACACATGGCTATTAAAATGTAACCTTCAAGTAGAGCGTGAACCGTTCATAAATCACAATTACGAAATCAGAAATCAGTGTAAGAATTATGGAACTTTAGAGTAAATATTTATAGAATTTCTAAGTAGAATCAGTAAAACCAAATTGAAAATGAAGTAAATGAAATTTTTTAAAGAATACTCTAGACTATCAGTTTTGGCTAATTTTTCACATGAATAAGCCACTGTAAAGACTATTTAAAAATATTTTCTGGGGCGCTGGGGGGGCTCAGTTGGTTGAGTATCCAACTTGGGCTCAGATCATGATCTTGCCATTCTGAGTTCGAGCCCCACATGGGCTCTGCGCTGACAGCTCGGAGCCTGGAGCCTGCTTCAGATTCTTTGTCTCCCTCTCTCTGCTCCTCCCCCACTCACGCTCTGTCTCTCAATAATAAATAAACATTAAAGATTTAAAAATAATAAAAAACAATAATAATATTTTCTGCCACATAGGGAGTTAAAGTTATTTCTAATGCATAACTATATAATGTATAAAAATTTTGTTTTAAGGCATAGCTATAATAAATCATGAGTAGTTTTAAAATCACTTTTTACTTATTAGCTCTGCAGCATCTTGCATGGCTTTTATTTGTTTTTTCACATTGAGCATACCTCATTGTTAATGAAAAATATTTTAGTGAAAAGAGAGAAATGGAGAAGATTCAAACAGTAAAACAAAATCCTAAGCAGAGAAACAGAAATGTTCATACACCTAGATAAACAGAGCTTCAGACAGAACTGCCTTGACTAACACCAATGTTGTTACCTTAATCTAGGACGTTTTCTTAAGGATCTTAAGAGCAATTTGAGATTTTTTTTTATGACCAGAGATTTACATCAGCTTAGAGAGGAAAATGATAAAATACAAATTGTCTTTCTACCCTCAGCGCCCGAGGATTTTCTAGGCTGCCTAAGTTGATGTTAATTTTCTATCACTTGCAGAAGTAGTTTTTTCAGTGACACAGTTTTCATTTTTTTCTGGTCCATAAAACTAACAGTACACACAGTGTCCTAGAACTATGTCTAAAGTCCATGATAGCTTTCCCTTTGTGAATAACCTTAGCTCCCTTTTATAACAGTGAAACTTACAAAGCTAAAACACCAGAAAAATTAACATGATGGGCTAAATGATAGATTGTCCTGCTTTATGTAGCTGGAGAATAGCTGGTCAAACTTCATCACAAGAGATAGAGCTAAATTGTTTCTGAAATGTTTAAATTTCAAAGATTGGTCAAGAATAACAAAGCAGAGAGGCTTTAAAACAGCCTCATCTTTTTTGTGTGTGCTGCCCTGTTAAATTCAAAGCCTCACAGACATTTTAATAAATCTGGCTTGTGAGGCTTACAATTTAACTGTATACAGAAACTCTGAGCTCCTTTATTGACTGCATCCTTCTGAAGACATCTCCTGACAGCATCAGAGTGGAGTCAGAAGGGAGCTGAAAGAGTAATCCAGCCCATTCTAAGGGCACAAAGGTTTTCTCTGGGTAAACACTGAGTTTAGTTGACTTATGAAGTGGTAAGTTATTCTTGATGGCTGAATGAAGAAACTGCTGGGCATTGTCTAAGGCAGTAGCGTTTCTCCCTCAGACAAATGACTAAAACTTCCTGGGGTCAAGATTGTTATGTGTTGAGAATAAAATCTAACTAGCTGTTTTTATAGTAGCAGTTACATTGGGAGTGGCTAAAAACAAATGTGTTGCTCTTGGGGGTGAGAACTTCATCTAATCTTAAACTTAAGTCACTTAAACAATGATTCAAACTTTTCTGCCCTCAAAGATTTCATCTCATAGGGTGAACACACATCTTAACATCAATTTCCTGTATTTTAGGCTATTCATGATATACTCCCCAGCCTTCTTCAAGTAAAATTTTATTTTTCGCACTAGGATGACAGTTTTTCTGATTTCTTCCTTCTCTGTTTTCTTCTTGCTCAGTCATTAGTCCTTGACACAAGAAGTGCGTAGCTGAAGGGTGAGATTGCGGGTGCATATGAGTTGAGGTGTAGGGTAGCAGTTCAGGGCAGAGTCTGGAGAAATTGTGTTTGCTTGTGGCTGATTGGCCACAGCGGACATTAATTTAAAGCTGAAATATATTTATACTTATTAGATGTTAAGAACATAATGGTTAATTGTATTTTTGTTCTCATTCATTTAGTTCCTTTTAATGTTAGAAATTCAGAGCAAATATTCTTTCTTTTAGTCTTCATAATATTCTATTTTAGGGAGTAGGAAAATGTTAACTCCATTTTATAGGAAAAAAGTCCCAAAAGGTGGGTTGCAGAGAATCAGTGAATAGTGGTGTGGGAACTGACCCCAGTTTAATTTTTTTCATTCATTCAACAGGCATATTTTAAAAATAACTGTTACACGTATAATTAATACTGTGTCCTGAGTGTATTTTTTTAAGACTTGATTCCTTACTAAGAGAATCTACTTTGTATATATATATAAAAAAAAGGTTCTTTCAGCTAAACCCTTTAGTTTTGACCTCATCATCTGTAAAATGAGCTGTAATCTTAACCATATAATGTGGTTTGCATGATTACCAAGCTCTTAAAACTGGAAATGCTAGATGCACCTTAATTAATGTATGAGGCAAATACTAAGCAGACATTTTCTTCTTGGATCAACTTAGGATTCTCTCTTCTTTCCACATCCTACATATAGTTGTTTTCTGGAGAAAAACAGACTTGTTTCAGTATTTGTCCCTATTAGCATATTGTCAGAACTCTGGAACTCATAAGTGAAGTTTGCCTTATAAGAAAACCAAAATTTCTTGATTTCTATATCTTGAGATTATTATTTCTTGCTCTGTTTTTCTGATTTCTCACTTGTAAAGTGGACATAAACAATCCCTACCTCACAGGGGTGTTGTGAGGAATTGTGTTAAGTTCTCTTAATATTATTAATAAAAACCAAGCATATAAAGAAAACTACATATATTCTATAGCTAAACCTATTAACTTCAGTATTCCAACCTGTAAACTCTAGAATGTCTTAGAAGCAGTCATATACTATTTAATATTCAATAATTTTTTGACACAGTTCTTCCTTTTATTTTTTAGAAATACTCTAGAAACGGCAACGTTGCCAGAATTCCATTTCTATTGTAGTTTAATCAGTAGTATTTCTCTTTAGACTTTAGGAAGGGGGATATTCGTTCATTGGCATTATTGGGAATAAAACCTTGCCAATTTCAGCTTCATGGAAAGTTACCCCAAACATATTGTTTACACATGGAAAAAAAGAACAAAAGCAATGGAGAAAATATCATTTTCGTTTCTTTGCTGTAGGTCATCTAAAAAGTACATGGAGACAAGAAATAGAGTGGGGATAATAACATAGTTATTCATTATGTTCTATTAAAGTAACATTGGAAAGGCCTCACTTTAAACTGAAGGAAATACCTATTAATCATGGAAAAAGATAGTCTGGAAAATGGTATAATTCCATTAATGTTCATCTGCCCAGGCAAATTCTTAGTGTTGTAACCCAGATCCTTGATAAGTGTCATTTTTTAGTAGTAATTGAGGTAAAATAAGCCACACGAAGAGTTTTCATAATGTAATCTGTGTCTTTGTATGTTTTACGTTAAATGTAGCTCTAAGGGATTTTATTATAATTAATTTTTAAATTCCTAAGAGTGAAATCTGTAAATGATTGTTCTCTGCTGTACTTCTATGTTTGTATGGTTGGACTTTTTGAAAACTGGTGAGATTATACGGCCCCAAGCCTGGATGTCTTAAATACAAGGAATCACCAACTTCGATTTTTGTCTTCAAGACCTGGAAGAACCCGTTGTGCTGCAGCATGTTTCTGTGCCACGCTCGACTGCTTAGTAGACAACTGCTGCGACGAATCTGACATTAACTGCCATTGGCTCTTCCATTTTGTGCCAAATAAAGTCATTTAGTCAGCGTAGATCAAATATGAACTTAAAATAGTTTCAAAGAAACTTGGAATTCAAACACGTGTGCAAGAAGAAAGGCCCACAGAAGAAATCCTCCACGTACAAGTAACACATGGCAAATTCAGGAGACCGCAGAGAATAGTACATTGTATGGTTAAACTCTTCCCACCTTACGCACCGTGAGTTTGCTTCCGACACATTAATTTAGAAAGTTTTGTATCCTCTCTTTGGAATGAAAACAGTGGATTTCATGTATTTTATCACGACCAATAAATTAACGTGACTTGATCATAAACAAAACCTTTTTTAAGTGCGGCTTATAGACTGTTCTTATTTTACAGCAGTGTCTGCCAAGTGTTGTCATCCTAGCACTGGGGTAAGTAAGTCTCTGTGCCAGGGACCATCTTGGATGTGTAATGCAAAAATGCATCAGTGAGCCCAGGCCTTATCAACCATAACCTGTGTTAATAGAAGATTGGTGTCCCAATCAAATGCTTTCCAACTGCCATCTCTGGAAAGAAAGGTAACGTCTAGCCATTGCCCAGTAGTTCCCTGCTTTGCTTCTTTCTTTCTTCCCTGTTTCCTGTATTTTCTCTAGTAACCTAATGTACAACAGTGGTTCTCAACCAGCATGTATTACTCAGGGTTCTCCAGAGAAACAACCAATAGCGTGTAGTACAGAGAGAGAGAGAGAGGTTGATTGATTATAAAGAATGGACTCACAAATTTGGAGGCTGAGATGTTCCAAGATCTACAGTTGATGAGCTGGAGACCCAGGAAAGCCGATGGTATCATTCCAGTCCAAAAGCCAGCAGGCTTGAGATCCACAAAGGCAGAAAAAGACCAATGTCCCAGATTAATAGGCAGGAGAAGTTGCCTTTACTCTCAAAGGGTCAGCCTTTTTGTTCTATTCAGTCTTCAGCTGGATGAGGGCCACTCACTTTAGGGAGCGCAGTCTGCTTTACTCAGTCTACAGATTCAAATGTTTATTTCATCCAAACACACCTTCACAGACACACTCAGAATAATGTTTGCCCAAATATCTGTGCACCTGTGGCCAGTTGACACTGCCAGTTAACCATACACAGGGTGATCCCCCTTTCCCTGGGGACATTTCACAATGTAGAGATGTTTTTGGTTGTCACAACTGGGTTGGGCTGGGGAGGGGATAGTTGCTACTGGCATCTAGTGGGTAGAGGCCAAGGATGCTGCTAAACATCTCACAATGCAGGAGGCAGCCCCCACCCCCACCTCAAATAAAGAATTATCTAGCCCAAAACATCAACAGTGCTGAAGTCAACTAATCCTGGTCTAAAAGCTTAAAATAAATTTTGTGATGGTTGTCAAGAACTAAAGGAATACTTACCAAGTATGAGTTGCGTTAGTTCAGAATTAAACTCTCTTTGTATTATCTTCTATCCCAGGTCTTAAAAAATAAAAAAATGTGATTAAAAATCAGCTGTATTAAGCAACAAGGCAGTTTAAAATCTATTCACATAATGTTTGAATTAAACAACCATGTCTAACACGGTCTCTTTGTGAAATTAACATGTGATCGTGGGTTATAATTTGTGTAAATTTTTAATCTGGCCAAAAGGTGGCACCCATGTATCTTTTAGAAATCCATTTTATATGACACTCAAATCTGGCATCACTATTTGTTTAATTCACTATTTAGTACTTAGTTAGCTACTGCTGGGTCTTATTTAGTCATGACTAATAAGAATTTTCCTAGAATTCTATAATATGTTGGGTACCTCTGTATTTTGACATCCCTCTTTAATCAAGAAGCTTCCAATTTACACGTAAATATTGCAACAGATGGGTTTTTTAAATATAACACTGTGACTGTTACATTGAGCTCATCTGAGGATTCTTCTAAGTCTTTAACATTAAGTCCTTGGCATTTTAGTCCCCATCAACATTTGCTTTTCTAACCAGACGTCAGACTCAGTTTTTGGTGTCCTGCCTGGTCAAGAGATAAATCCAGGGACATATGAGTAAATATTCCTTTGCTTCTTGCCTCCTGTTTCCTTACATTGACATCCTGTGAGATTGGCCTATAATTTTCTGGAGTTTCCTTTTTATTTTTTTTTAATGTTTATTTATTTTTGAGACAGAGCGTGAGCAGGAGAGGGGCAGAGAGAGAGGGAGACACAGAATCGGAAGCAGGCTCCAGGGTCTGAGCTGTCAGCACAGAGCCTGACCTGGGGCTGGAACCCATGAACTGTGAGATCATGACCTGAGCCAAAGTTAGACGCTCAACCGCCTGAGCCACCACCCAGGCACCCCTGGAATTTCCTTTTTAACTATGGTTCAACAACTGATTTTCTAAGTTGGTGGGGTTTTTTGTTTTGTTTATTTTAAGTAATCTCTACACCCAGCGTGAGGCTGGAACTCATGACCACCAGATCAAGTCACATCTCTTCCCACAGAGCCAGCCAGGCACCCCTAAGCGGGTGTTTATTACCTTTCTTCCCTCCCTCCCTTCCAACCAGTTCCATTTTCTGAGTAAACTGAGACCTTCTTTAATAGAGTTCTTTTGCCTTCAACTCTTTTTGCCTTCCAATGCTGAGTGAATGCAGTGTGCCCTCTTTTTCCCTCCATCATTTCAGCTTGCAGTGTTGCTATTATTACCCTAGAACTTTGTATCTAATCACTAAATGCTTCTCTTAAATTCATTTTACAGCTGAGTAGCCAATTTGGAGAATGAACCCCCCTCCTCTCAGATAAACTATCTTTCATCGTTTAGACGGTGTTGAAACTTTTTTCATTGAAACAACTTGGTGATATTGTATCAAAATTATAAAGTATCTTCCTCTAAACTATTAGAAAACTATGGTGTCCTTTCATGCCAGAAATCTGAAGGAACAGCAGGACCTTGGGGAGGGTTGTCTGCACACCTGAACTGGTCCTTGCTCTCCTGGGAACTGTGGGAGAGGCTTGTGTGGGAAGAGGGCCTAAGAAGGATGCCGTTGTCAGCTGTAGCTGTTACTCCTTGTTTGGTCTGTCTGAATTTCTGGAAGGTCCATGTTAGATTCCTGCGGACCAAATAGGCCCTGGAAGAATGAGGTCTTGTGAGTTTAGCTTTGCCACATTTTTCTGTAGTGGGAGCCATATGGTACTTAGTCCAAACCATATGTAGGTAAATATCTAATTAAGGAAATTTTTTTGTTGTTCTAAGTGCCTTGTAGGGAGAAACATCCAAAGAATCTATGGTGGTTCTTTAGAAGAAGGACATAACATTTAAAAAGGTAAGAGAAAAGGTTTTAAAATGCAGACCAGAGAATCCAGCAGTCTCCCAAGTTTTTTGTTTTTTGTTTTTTTTTAACCGGACTAGTTCTCATTTTGCAACATCGCCCTTCTTACACATATGTGCAAAGTCTGGTGCTATGAGCTCAGTGGTTCTCGTCTTCTCTTTCCATCACAATCTTTTAAAATGTGGGAGGAAAGGCATATAAATGGAAGCCTCCTTTTTTATTTTAAACATCTCCTGTTTCACTGTTAACACCATCACAGTTTTGCAGATCTCTCAAACTGGTGGCTATATTCAGAGCCACCACGTATGGCCATGATCATGCACAATAGACGCTAGGGGGCGCCACTCCCTGCCGTGACTGCAGTTGAGCTGTGCAGTTTCCACAGCCGTGCATGACAGCCTTGCTTTTCCTTCCTGGTTTAAACATAGGGTTTAAGAAGCCCTTATTTTGAGTTTCTGCAGCAAGTAGCAGTTTCCACTTATGCAGTCAGGAAATTAAACTAAAATACACATGTGGTATAAAAAAATAATGAAATCAGAATAAGAAAAAAAGACCCCCTAGGTGACACAACTATATGCTTGTCAAAATCTGCAGAACTGTGCACAGAGTGGATTTTGCTGTATATAATGATTATTATTCACTATTAAACCTCCACAGATCAGAAAAAAACACATCAGCCAGACATTCAAGGTACAGAAGAAACCCATAAAACTAAAATGATAATTCTAAGCAAATTCACTATGAAATCAGTGAAACTGCCGATAAGGCTGTTTGTGGCATATCTGGATAGAAGATTATAAAATACATTTAATACACCTAACCCATCGAACGTCCTAGCTTAGCCTAGTGACTTTTTTCACTGGAATTGCGTGGTGACCTATTGTTTTGGCATTCTGTACATCTCAGCCTTACCCAGAGTGCAAGGATAAGTTCTAACTAGTTCTGATCAGGAGGATGGAAATACTACGGTTTGGGATGATGTCTTTAAATAGTCAATATTCTACGTTTTTATGCCATAAATGGCTGTTCCACATGGAAGCTGTGCATTGTAATTTGTGTATGAGGCTGATTGATCTGAGCGTGCCTGGCTGTAGCTGCAGTAGTGACTGACTGATCATCACAGATGTGGCCCGGAGACCCACTTGTAGGCATACTGACTAGAACTTCCTGTGCCCTGAAGGTATGGATGTCACAGGAGGGATTTGGGAATAAAGGATTCGAGTACAAGTATACAAATGACGCCATCTGCTTTTCGTGTCACCCTGTGTTCCCCATCTCCCCGAGTGCAGAAGTGGAAGCTCTGGGTTTCACGGCCACAAGTAGAGCTGTGAAAAGCTGAATCCTTGCCCCATAATTGCCCTGCAATAAAAAAATCAAGGCTGAAAGTCCTATCTGAGTTTAGCCACAAAATGAGTCAACAGGGAAAGTGCATCTTGTCTTGCTAATGTGCAGAAACTGCTGAACACCACCACCATTGCTGTTATGAGCTGGAATTTACAGAGACTTTTTTTTTTTAAGTTTATTTTGAGAGAGTGCATGAGCGCATAAGTGGGGGAAGGGCAGAGAGGGAGAGAGGGAATCCCAAGCAGGTTCTGCACTGTTGGTGTGGAGCTCAACACAGGGGTTGATCCCACAACCCTGAGATCATGATCTGAGCCAAAACCAAGAGCTGGCCGCTCAACCGACTGAGCCACCCAGGCGCCCCTACAGAGACGAGTTTCAGTGTGGGACTTTTCTAGGCTGGGAGCCACCACACCATTCTCCACTTACCTAGGTTGTCTTTAATTATTCATGGCACCTGTGCCCAGCTTTGCTGAGGATTTTCTGAGGATGTGTAGTGTGCTCATGTACAAACGCATATAATCTTCCTCAGTCTATGGTGGGGTTACGTCCTAATAAACCCATTGTAAATTGAAAACATCGTAAGTTGAAAATGCATTTAATACACTTAACCCACTGAACAGCAGAGCTTAGCCTGGCTACCTTAAACATAGCTCAGAACTCTTACATTAGCCTACTTTGGAAAAATCATCTAACAGAAAGCCTATTTTATAATACAGTACTGAATACTTCATGTAATGTATTGAATACTGTACTGAAGGTGAAAAACAATGGTTGTATGGGAACAGAATGGTTTGAGTGTATCAGTTATTGACCCTCATGATCACATGGTTGAATGTGAATTGTGGCTGCTGCCAGAGTATCACACTAGTGTTAGTCTAGGAAAGATCGAAATGCAAACTTCCAAGCATGGTTTCTACTGAATGCTTTCACACGATCATGAAGTCAAAAAATCAGGGCACCTGGGTGGCTCAATTGGCCAAGCGTCCAACTCTTGATTGCAGGATCATGAGTTCAAAGCCCCGTGTTGGGCTCCATGTCGGGTGTGAAGCCTACTTAAAAAAAAAAGAAAAAGGCCCTTGGCCCTCACTGTCCCAATGAAGTAAAAAAATCATTAGTTGAACAACCTAAGTTGGGGACTGTCTGTACTCACTCTTAGAAACGCAACCCCTCATGATCTCAAGCTTCTCGGGGGGGGGGGGGGGGGGGGGGAGGGGGGAGGGTGGGGAAAATTGGAACTCACTCCAGACTTCAGCAGTAATGGTGGGTCTAAAAAACGATTCACAGGATTGCCTGTGAAAACAAGTCTTGCAAAAGGTGGTGTATCTTTCTTTTACAACTGAATTGTGATTTAATAAGAATTTTTAAATCCTGCAGAAATACCCTATATATGGGGTCTGTTCACTAGTAAGACATTTTACTTCGGCACACATTTTGGTTTTAGGACGCTATCCACTCTATTTTCTTTTTTAAGTAACCTCTACACCCAATGTGGGACTCAAACTCACAGCCCTGAGATCAAGAGTCACATGCTCTACTGACTGAGCCAGCCAGGTGCCCCAGACACAATCGACTTTAAACTGGTCCCGAGATTTAGAAAAGACAATCTGTAATAGAAGTCCAATTATTACCATTGTGCTGTGCTTAAGAAAAAACAGGGTTGTCAATGTTAGGGAAATAAAATCAGTGTCTGTAAACACAGAACTCGTGAAACACCCAGCTTTAGCAGCAACATCTGCATAATTTAAGCATTTTCATATCAAGATTGCTTAATTATTTGGAAAACCATAAAGATTACTAACAATTATTAGGTTAATATAATGTAGAAAAACAACTAATGAGTATAGCAGGAGATGGTGAAAACAAGTGGACTTTTTTGCCAAATTTATAGATGGCATCAAAGTCAGAAATGCCCTTTAGATGGATAGTTCACTGATATTGAATTCAAGTTTGAGGTGTTTGTGTTTCTCTTTGCCGTAGGTGGAATCTTTTTTAAGTTTGTTTGATCGTTTCTGTATTTATAGAACACATGAGCAGGGAAGGGTCAGAGAGAGAGAGAAAATCCCAAGCAGGTTCCACACTATCAGCACGGAGCCTGATACAGGGCTTGAACACATGAACTGTGAGATCATAACCTGATCTGAAACCAAGAGTCAGACGCTTAACCGCTTAACCAACTGTGAGCCACCAAGGAGCCCCTGCAGGTGAGCTCTTTTGGGCAGATCATTGTAAAATCTGTCCAACACCCAACTAGCAAAGTAGAACTCTTGGTAATGTTAACTCAATAGTTTTCATCAGTGTGATCTTTGTACTTTTAGGAAATAAATATAATATACCACATTTCTCTTAAAAGATTTAGGTAAATAAAATAAACATGAGCCAATATAACATTTATTCTATATTAATAGTCAGTACATATATTAATTCAGGTTAAAACCTTTTTTCTACAGAGTATTTCTTTAATATTAGCATCTGATCCACAGTCCTATAGTACTAATTTTAATGAGAAATACAAAATGGAACTTTTACTTTCATAATAGCTCATCCACTTAACATTTTTACAGACAAAGAACTACTATAAATATGTAACATTATGCAGGCTTTTTTCTGCACCTGTTCACAAATCATAATGAATATAACTGTGTAACTATTTAGAAACTGAATGCTTTCAAACTGTCCCTGTATTTAGATGACCGCCTCCCCACACTGGGCAAATTAACCAGTGTCTCTTTATTCTCCCCTCTATGGCACTCATGGTGCTGCATTGCCTGTGGCTCTTTGCCCTAATCCCTGCCCCAGTTCCTGTGGTTGCTGTTGCCTGGCTTGAGCTCTTGGAGGGCTGGGAGCCCGTCTTCTTCACCAAACAGTGTTGGGCATATGTTATACCCAACACATGTTGAACCAAACTGAATTTAATCAGGACATCTAAATTTCATGGAGCTTCCTTATGTTTAATTTTTGTAACTAAATAAGGATTGCAAGAACTTTTTTTCAAAAATGTATCATAAAATGTACTATTGATTGAATTCTGCATAAGAAACTTTATGTTACAGGATGAAACATCATAGGAATTTGAACCTAAAGAACCTGAAACCATAAATGAGGACCTAAAAAAAATTTTTTTTCCAAAATGGCAGGCAGAAAAGTCAACCCCTGATGTATTGAGTATCAGATGAAATTAGAAAGACTTTACATATCTGAATAAAGTTGAGATTAAAAGGATCTTTCCAAACAATGGGGTTCTAAAGCCTAACAATTATTTTAAAAATTCTGCTGGAAACCCCCCACCCCCACAAATGAACTCATAACTATAAAAAATAAGGCAACTTGAAGTTAAACATTTATGAAGTTAACTCTGGATTGCATGCAAAAGCCAGATTTGACTGGTGCCCTCCCATGACTAATGGCCTTTAGCAGTAAGGCTTTTCACAGATACTCGTGAAATAAGATAATCTCTCAGAAATAAATCAGAGTTTCTTAGACTCCACTAAATAGTAGACCAATTAAGATCATCACAAACTTCGTGCTGTCAAATGCCTTGAAATTGCCTTGAAAGAAAATTATGCAGACAGCTTTTCTGAAGAACTCCATTTGTGCCACATGCTTATTATTCTTCGAGGTGGAGGAGGAGGCAGGGAACATAATTTCTGTTTGAAAGTTCTTTTGTTTTCTGCTACCTTCACTTAGATATTACCCAGTACTATTTTTATACCCTATAAAGTACTTTGAGAAAATGTTAAGTGAATAGTGCTAGAGAAAATAGAAGAGGGCTTTCATATTCACTGGGTTGTAAAGCGAAGTGAATACTGGACTCTTAGAAGGGGGGAGATAATGTGCCGAAAAAATTAACAAGCATCCAATAAACCAACCCACCTTGTAAAATCCTAAACTCAAAGACAAACTGAATCCCAACTAATTAATAAGTGTTCATTAAAAGCAGCATTTATACCACAGCACATTTAAGTGAAAATTAATGTAGTGTCATTGAATTGCCTTTTAAATGATCATTTTAATCATGTCAAATGGATATGAATTGAATAGGAACCTACTTAAATTCATTTAATGTCTCGCATGTAAGGTCGAATTGCTTAAAATAAACACTATTGAAATGAAACATATTTTATAAGAGACTTCCAAGTTATGTGACTCCTGCTTGTGTCTATAACAATACAGTTTGGATCACCTTAGAATTCCTTTTAATAGGATTTGGCCATGTGGCAGGTATATTTAGATGGAGACCAATTAATTTCTGGATTCCTTTTTCAAACTGAAATCCTACTTATTTAACGCCACAGATATTCTCAGTAGGAAAGATTAAGGAAAAACCAATTAAGATGAATGCAAGTGGAGTTACACATCTTACCGCAGAAACAATCAATTATAATACATTCTAACCAAAAATATATATCAAACCATAGTGGGAAAAAAAAAGGTAGAAATCTAGGACTAGAGAAAGTGCTATTTTAACAAAAATAATTACACATATTTATCTTGTATCTGTTTTTAAAACTCCCAAATAAATATGCCTAAACCTTCCAAAATATTTTCAATCACTGGTAAGTGCTGTGCTCTGTGCTCATTCATGAGAGATTACTAAAAAGTGTACAATGCAAGTATATTGGCTTGAGCCATTCTGGCAGTAAATGAAGACAGGATTCTTCAAAACAGTTAAAATGCACCAACTTTGATCAGGTTTTTAACAACTGTTCACTTTTTTAAAATTTTTTTTCAACGTTTTTTATTTATTTTTGGGACAGAGAGAGACAGAGCATGAACGGGGGAGGGGCAGAGAGAGAGGGAGACACAGAATCGGAAACAGGCTCCAGGCTCTGAGCCATCAGCCCAGAGCCCGACGCGGGGCTCGAACTCCTGGACCGCGAGATCGTGACCTGGCTGAAGTCGGACGCTTAACCGACTGCGGCACCCAGGCGCCCCTAACAACTGTTCACTTTTAAATATGATCTGATATTTGCTGGTAGCCATCCAAGTCCATTAGCACCACAGAGAGTGAATGAAAAAGAGTAGTTTTAGGGAGAATGACTTAGCAGTCTTTTTTAAATGTTTAAAAACTGTACACTAAAAGAAATTCATCTCTTGGGTCATGTGTTTTGAAAATCCACGCTCACATTGCTAAATTGAAGGATTTTTGTGGGTTTCTGGTCCCAAAGTTATAGGCATGAAGGTAGGAAAGTCTGGGGGGATAATTTTGCACCTCAGGAAAGAATCTTGCTAATAATATCCATTATTTGGTTCAGTTCCAAAGTCAGATTAGGTTTTTCTGCCAGAGGTCTCAAGATGTACTCACAGCAAGAAACAAAGAAGGTTCTATAGGACAAATTAGCACATACTTTCTATACGTAATAATGCTGGAAGTCACCTAGATCATTTACAATCATCCAATGTACACTTTTCCCCAAGAATGTACAAATATTCTTTAACAAATACCTTACAACTCAAATGGAGAGCTCTTCATACTTCATCCACTTTCAGAGTAATGCCGCCACTTAGACAGTGGGGGACTCTACAGTTTGAACCTTTACCTGTGAGGTAGGGAAGTGTATTGTAGTATTATGGCCATTTCACACAAGGAAAGATTGAAATGTAATTGCTTTTTCAAAAAATATGGTAATTATTAATGAGATCGATGATTTAAATAACCGAATAAAATGCAAATAAGCCCTTATGGTTACATTAAGTTCATTTTTTTCTGTAAGGGATTAGCTGGACTGGAAATACTGATGAAAAAGTTACTTTTCGAAATCCATGTAAAATGTTTGCTACTGGTATCTCGACACAGAGGCACAATGAGAGAATACTGACATTTAAAATACAATGTGCTTTAGCAGTAACTTTTTACTTTTTCTATTCAACCATGTACTTGGCTCCTTCTTGGTCAAGAATGGACAATATCTTCACCAGGTTATTATGATTTCCTAGTACTTTCACTGCCAGGCAGGCTTTGAATTCATGTTCCCTCTTTGAGGAGAGGTTGATGAATACGGGCTCTACAGAAGCAATCCTGCAAGATGAATCCTATGTTATCTGTGATAATTTGTTACTCGGGCAGTTTGCCTTCCCCTGGATGGAAAACAATGATCTCACTTTTTGTTGCTGCTGTTGCTTAGCTTTTCAGGTTTTGTTTTTAAGCTTTTCAGTAGACGACCCCATGCAGAAATGGATTTATACAGGTCTGCTGGAGGCAGAAGATGGAGAGCGAAGATGCCCTGCCTGTTTCTACACCTTTGCGCTTGGTAATTATTTGTCTGTCTGAAGTAAATTGTGAATGGCTTGTGTACAGTATTTAAGCAGGACTAGAAAAACACTCATGTTTAATTCAAATATGCACATTCTGCTGAAACTAAGAAAAGGCAATATTTTTTTGAGGTAAGACTACTGCCTATGAGTGTAACAACTATAAATCACACATTGACAAAAATAGCTCACCTTCTTCACCATTTTAAACATAAAAGTGCACTGTTGGGGGGGGGGGAAGCTTTGAAAATCGAATGTGATGTTAACCTATACACAGGATCGAACTATCAAAGGGAAACCAGGCTTTGTGACATCAGAGAACAGTAAAGAGTTTATGTCATCCCATAAGTGCTCAATTAATACAACTTCCTTCCCCCAAGTACCCCAATCTCCACATGTCATTTTCACACCTCCCTGTATGTCACTGTGCATTGCAATCTGTATGGGCTTCCTCTGATCCAGAAGTGACTACATCTCTGGGGGAGAAAGGGTTTTATAAACGTAATTCTTTAGCACTTCTGGATTGGAACTGTACCTTTAAATTCCACAGATGATAAATCCCTCATTTGTTACTGAAAAAGAAATGCCTCAAGTATGTAAAATAATTCAGCATTAAGCTTTTTTTCTTTTCCTCCCATGATTTGGAAATTAAGTCACTGCAGAAGATTGTTCATTTTATTATCATCAGAGGCCATTTCATTAATCAGCTGTTCTATAGACAACTGAATAGCATTCTTGACAAGAGAAGAAGCCGTTTCTTTTAAGAGTGTTTCGTATTGTTCTGAAGTTCTACCCTCAAAACCACTATCATTAGCAAAAACCCCTATTTGCTCGTTTTCAATTGAAATTAAGAATTGCTTAGGGACATTTTTAGATTTCTTAACATCAAATTCACTGATTTCAGTGTCTGTAATAATAATAGCAATTGGCTCCATTCTTTTGCTTTCTTCTGGTTTTGGTTTCTCTGCAGTGACCTCATTTCCTCTAAGCTCTGATTCCTGGCTCAGTTCAGTATCTTTTGGCTCACTCTCTTCAGCAACAATCTCTCCACTTTCGTGCTGTTTCCAATTTGGTCCACTTTCTAGGATATTGCTTTTGGCTTCTTCCACAATTTGCTGATCTGGGACTGCAGGTGAGGGAGGAACATCAGAAACCAAAGGGGGTTGCTGTTGTGTTTCTGAAGGTTCAAGTGGGCTTGCTTGCTGGGGTTGAACGCTTTGTTTCTCCTCAGTTGTTTCAGTATCTCGTTCAATGACTAGAGTTCCTGTGTGAATGGCAGAATGCCCCGTGTCTAACCCAAGTTCTACTGCAATCACTTTTTCCCCAGGTGCCGTTGTGCTGTGGCTCCCATTTGGCTCACAGACCTCATCGCCCCCTTTCTGTGAGACAGCTTTACTCACATCCTGGGGCAACTTGGGCGTGGTTGCCTGCTCATCGGATTGGGTCGGAGCTTCCGTATCCAAACGTTCAGCCTCTCCCTGGACTCTGAGGCTGCAGTCGGAGTCTTCTATAATTTTGGAATGATTACTTCTTTTCTCTCCTTTTGAGAATTTCATGCAGGGAATCTTGAGTCTGGATTTTGCCTTTTTCCTAGAAAGATCAGCATCCTCAGCACTGATTTCAGGTTGCACTTTAGCCTCAAAGGGCTTTTGCTGCTTTGAAGCTTCTGACCTTTTCCTGTGCGTTACAAGACGTTTGATTGACGCCCAGGCCCCCACTGGGGCCTGGGGCTGATCAGAAGCTCCCGCCTCTGGGGGACCCGTTCTTGCTGCACCAGCAGCTTTAGAGCTAGCTTTGGGCTTCATCTCTTTGGCTGCTTTCTTTCTTCTCTTGAAGCAAAGCACTGATGCTTTTTCCTCCTGCCGCTCATCTTGAGGACTGACTTCTGTTGGTCTCTTCTCATCCTTGCTTTCGACTTGAATTTCAGAAACTGTGGCTTCCATTTTTACATTACACTCGTTCTTTCTCTAGAAAACTATATTCTTTCTTCCTTAGCGGCCTTTATGACCAAAAAGTGGGCAAAAATACCATACTAAGTAAAATTTCTTCCAGATGTATTCACTCGTTTTGTCTTACTCCAGTTATTTTAGGTGGCTTCTCCAGTGTACAACTCCTAGTTTCTCTATTACTTGTAATTTCCTCTCTTTAATTTCTTCATGAAAGCCCTTTACGGGACAGATTTTTATTTTATTTAAGGATCAACCTGACGAGAGAAAAGAGAGTGGCATTTTATTTCACCATCAGCCTATTGCTTTCTAGGAAAACAATTTCCTAGATTTCCGTCCAACGTATATGATTCTACCAGGCACGTTTCCCACAGAATAACTTACTGAAATAACTGGAGAATTAAAATATCAAAAAGATTTCCATATGTGAATCTATTTTCCTCTACTCTCTTTCTTAAAACTTCATCTTGGATTATTTGCAAATCTGATATCAATTCTTTCATTGCACTGTCTTTACGAATGTTTATGACTCAATTCCAAGTTAACAAAACAAACATTAACAAAACAATGAAAGGCAAGGTGATAAGCAAGCTAGAGTAATTTTTATTACATGCAGTAAAGAATTCTGCAGCTGCAAAGGATCTTAGAGATTTTTCAAGCCCAGCCAGATGAAGAAATCGAGCTCCAGAGTGGGTGGTTGGACTGCTGAAAGCCATACAGTTAGACAAGGTCATGGCCAGAGTCAGAACTGAAGACTTTGCCTCTCCAATGTTCTTTCCATTCTACCATAAGGTTTCTGTTCTAAAAATGTATGTTCTGTCAGGGAGGTGCTACTTTTCATACATACTTTCAGGAAGTTTAACATCACTGTCATTCACCACTCTTAAATGTAGTTGTATGATTTTGACATTTTTTTCCCTAAGTATCTACTGTTTAAAAGTTTTCCATAATGAGCACATAGCCAAAGGTCAGTAAGAGTGAATGATAATAAGCACTAACATTTATTGAGCAGCATCTGTGCCTTAGGAAAGGCTAAGCACGTTTACATACATCTCTAATCTTCCCCACAACATTATGAAGTGAGTAGGTGCTGGTATCACTATCTGCAGAGGAAGAAACTGAGGCACAGAGTTAAGCAACTGGCCCGAGATTCCACAGCTAGTAGGTAATCTTTGGTTGAATCCAAGCTCTGAAAGTGCGCAATAGAGTTTTATCAGGAAAATGAATTATTTGGAGATCCTAATCTGCACTAGATTCACTGGTCAAAAACGTTTTCATTGCTTAAATTTAACTTATGGCTATTTAACCATAACACAGCCCATGAACTCATAATTGAACCAAGACTAGACTGGGTTCGTGTTATTTTAAAATCAAGCTTCTGAAATTCCTTATATTTTGTTTTCTTGGTTCTGGAACTAATTAAGGAGCCAAAGATAATCGCTAAGCTATGTGATTGGCAAACTGATTGGTTACATATAAATATAAAATTAATCCACAGAATAGCGTGACCAACGAACAAAGATGTGAGGGGATGATCTCAACAAAAGTTGTACCAATTTTTGTTGATCCAAGTCCTAAAATAAGCAAGGGGACTCTTTCCTTGTACTATTTTTATGTAAATCCTTCAGCGTTGTAGGTTTATTTGGGCAGCTCTTGATTCTATGAACCACAAGAGGAACTGGAACTCTGCAAATCAGTTTATGATCTAAGTATTCCCTTAGGTTGGAGTTCCATACTCGATGCCCCTGATGGAAGGACAAGATCATCCCAGAACAGCGCGGGAACTAAAATATGAACATTGTAGGTGTCCCTCCTCAAATGATGCTTCCATACGCTCCAGAATCACAGCTGATTATAGCTCTCTCTTTAAGTCTTCTCCTGTCTCGCAGTTCTCAGCACCTGAGTGTTTACCAGCCAGAGAATGTATAACTAATAGAAATATTGAAATCAGACCATGTTTAAGACTGTAGGATTTGAAATTGCCCTGGATTGCCCAAAGGCAACTGCCTGAGAAGCTCACTTGAATGGATATCACAGTAGAAATAAATTCCCCAAAAACCTAACCGAAATGGGGAAAATACAATCTGAAGACCTTAAAACTTTGAAGAGTGTTAGTCTGCAGATGATTCCTCCTTAGCCAGAGCAGGGTACTCTTACCGCCACAGCAATCTTAAAGTCCCTGTTGTCATTTCCTGACCGAGTCTCATGTCTAACGCCCCTTTCCCCCTTGAGCAGAGAAGCCCGGAGGAAAAGAGCGAGCCCCTGCGAGGAAAGCTGCGAATCTCTCCCAGGGCCGGATGCGGACCACCAGGCTGCCTCCGGAGGAAGGCGGCTCGTTCGGCTGGACGCGCCTGGTGGCAGGTGCTGGAGCGCACGATAAAGAACTCAAAAAGGAAAGTGCCGGGGGCGTGGGACAGATAGCCCAGCTTCAGGCTGTCTGCACAAACAGAATGGCCAGGGGCCCCAAATCACATTCCTCTCAAATGAGGGTAAGGAAGGGCAAGCGGTCCCCGCAACCCCTGCTGCCAGGACGAGCTGTAACGCGGAGAGGGCGGGTGGGCACAGCTGACCAGGGTGGCCGCTGGCTGGAGATGCGGGCGGACGGACGACCCTCCCGGTTCTTACCCCGGCCACCTCGGGGGCCCCGGTTGTGGGCGCCCACCCCGCCGCGCGGGCGGCCAGAGGACCTGACCCTGGCCCAGACCCCCTTCCCTGCCACCCCCTCGCCGTCCCTCACTTACCGAGGGCGCGGGGGTCCCCGGCGACCCTGCTGCCGAGGTCAGGGGGCGGCTCGCGGGGCCGGGAGCCCAGGAGGCCGGGAAGCCTCGGTCGTTCCCGCAGTGAACAACCCTCTGCAGTGGGACCGCAGCCCGCGGCGCCCCCTCCCCAGAGAGCGGGGAGCGACAGCCCGCGGCTCCAATGCGCGCCGGGAGGGCGGGCGGGCGCGGGGCGGGGCCAGGGCGGGCGGGGGCGGGGGCGCGGCCTGCGAGAGGCTCCCCCCCGCCGCGTGGGAGCGCACCCGGCGCTTCGAGCCCCCGCGCGAGTTCCCGCCGCGCGACCCCGTCCGGCCCGGGGCGGGGGACCACCCGCAGATGGTGGGGACAGGGGGAGTGAGCCCCGCACCTCCTGAGATGCAAAGTAGCAAAATCTGGTTTTAAATTATGGGCACTGCCATCGAAGCCCCCTCGACACACCAAATATTTAAAGACACAGCAGATACATTTTGAAAGGATTCAAAACTGTGCACGGTGAGAGCTCGTTTGGAGAGAAAATTACGTATATGAATTGAGACAAAAAAAAAAAAAAACACAAAACAGAACACACACACACACACATACACACACCAGCTATCCTAGGAGTGGCTTTGGGTGCAACGGTGTTATTATGGTTCATTGCCAAACGGACTCTGAGGCCCAAGACCTAGACAGACCCTAATCTCCCTAGTCTAGGGAGCCAGGTGGAGGTGATACAATCTGTGTGCGGAGGAGGTCAGGGCACAGGAATCCGGCCCCATCCATCTTTTATACCTTACGTATTCACAATGTCTGCTTAATCTTGTCCCTCTCGATTAAGCGGGAGTGGGGATCAGGAGATTGCTTTCCTCACGATTCCAGTCCCAATCAGAGCAAAGGGCACAGGCAACATCTACCCTCCTTCCTGACTGGATGGCTAGGTTGTGTATTTTCATACGTTTTCTGGGTCTTTGTCTAAACCGGTTACTAGCGTAGTGAAACACACCACAAGCACTTATTTGTACACTTAGCCCATCGGTTTCATTAACCAATGAGGTGTTGCTGTGAGGGCTTAGGTGTGAGGGCTTCAGGATTACCAGTACCTACCCGGGCATTCCTGGGAGTTCCAGCAGTGAGGTCCTCCCGGGGTTACAGTTCTGGGCTCCTCAGGGGCCCTCCCCGGGACACCGTCCAGATGAAGAACCTGTTCAGGCGGAGCAAAGAATTAGCAAACAGCACTTGTACTTACTACCTCCATTCTTTGACAGGATTCTGATCTTCACGGAAATAAATCTGGCATCTGCTTTTGGATGTTTTTCCAGAAATACATTTTACCTTTGTGAGATTCTGTAGCTGTCACTGAGACTTAAGAAACACGAGGACCCAACAGCAAAGCCGAATCTAAGTTGTCGGGGTCTTAAACTTACAGGTAAAGTTAGAGATGAAAGCTGTAAAACAGGAAAATCCATTAGCATCTACTTTAGTGGTAATTAAGAATTCAGTTTATCTTTGTGCAGACAGCCAACACCAGCCTGTGAAAATGCCGTTTATATTCCCAGATGGGTTGCTAACCTTGCTGACACTTGTGAACTGTAAACAAGCCAAAAGAAATCCATGGCACTCATAAACAACTGAGATGCTATTACTCATTGAGATCCAAGTTTCCCCAAATCTACTAGACATAGGCATTTACAACAATTTCAGGCAAAAATAAGATGAGCTTATCCAGATGAAGACAGGTAGGAGAGCTGTCTTATTAGGCAGGAGTTGGAAATAAAATAAGGGACAGGTTAAAAACAACAAAATCCACTTTAATGACTTGTAGATCTTTTATCACTTACTTTTCTTGAAAAAAAAAAAGACTAGTGGAAGGGAACTGGTAAGACGTTGAGGTAAATTGATTTTGTATTTGAAGGGAAGATTTAAGGTATATTTCAAATAACTCATCCCCAACCTGTACCACATGTGCATACACACACACACGCACACACACACACACACTCTCACACACTCACAAAGAATATAGTACTATAAATAAAATACTGCACTGTGATTTTTCTTTAGGATATGACTACAAACTGATGCCATATCTGAATTTTAAGAAATGTATTCAGTATTTCATGCATGAAAGAAACCCGTCATCCCTGAACTCACTTAAGTGACAGTTAGTAAGCTATTACCCATATCGTTGTCTGCTACTCCATTAGTAGCTTTTCATTATATAATGAGAAACAGGCTATAAATAGATTTCTCCAATCTGATGAGAAATTATCCTTCCTACAGTTTATCTTGTCAATATCACCAGCCATAGCGTGCCAATAGCATAGTTTGCTTGTTTATCTGAACTCCTCTTTACCTGATCTCAACTGGTCCTACCGTTTCTCCCATTCTGGCCTTCATCCCCAGGGCCTGGGCCTGTAGCTACCAAAAATGGCTTAGAACTCCTTAGCAGTAATTCTTACACACATCTGAGAGACCTTCTGGGAATCAGCCCACCACCCTCTTCCCTGGTACACCATTAAATGAACTTGTGGCTTGTGTTCTCTGGTACTTTCATGTTTCGGGGCACCGTCCGGTTGTACCAGTGAACACAAACTCAACGGGAGTTCTGTCGTAATCTGCTTTACTTGACAGTACATGCGTGCTGCCTCTTCTGAATGGAGTGTTACTACGAACATCTTCAGTGCATGGCGACAGCCTCTGAAGTACAGAATAGAGAAGGTCCGCTCTGTTCATCAGTAACATTACAAATAGGGGGAGGGAAAGCATCAGTGGCCCGGAAACGGGTTAAGAACGGGGGAGGCCAGTGATCTGGAAGGGCTCCTCGCCCCAAGGTAAGGACACTGGACTTTGTCTGGCAACATATAATATGTACTCTGAGCACTAATGCTTCTGCAGGTCTTGAATTTAGGTCTTCAATTAGCCTTCAGTTTTTTGGTTTTTTTTTTTTTTTTTAGCCTCAGTGCTCTTTACCCTTAAAAAAAACTTTTTAAGTAATCTCTACTCCCAGCGTGGGGCTCAAACTCCCGGTCCTGAGACCAAGAGTCACATGCTCCACTAACCGAACCAGCCAGGTGCCCCTCTTCATCACACTTCTTAACCACAGATTGAAGAATCGGTTTCACAAAACCCATGCTATTAATTGCTCAGCAGCCTTCCCAACCTCTTTATTTCTTCCCTCTGCTTCTTCTGCCTTTCACTCTCCCTTCCTTCAAGAGGGAAGTGAAATGGACACAGCTTTCCACCGGTCACAAATGGGAAGTCTGCTTCTGTACCACGTGGCAGGGGCTGCCTTCTGGGAACAGCTCTGATGGGCAGAATAACAGTTAGGAGCAGAAGCTTTGGCGTCAGAGGACTTAAAAAGTCCATCTGGCAGGCAGCAAGTAGTGCAATTTTGAAGTCTGCCTTCCTGCAAAATGGAGATACAATCCTAATTTACAAATTTGTTCTGTTATCATTTCTCTTGACACATTTCTAGCCAAAGGTCAGCTCCCATTTTGAAGCTAGAGGTCACTTTTGAGCAATTCCATTACTAACAATTTACCCAACACGTGCTTCTACACAGACTGCACAGATGCGTGAGAGAGTATTTGCTGCTCTCATTTATAACAGCAATAACCATGAAACGATGGTAAGTGTCCATCGATAGGGGACTGCTGAAATACTACACAGCTGTAAAAAACAAGGTGTGTCTCCAGCTGCTGACATAGTAAGATCTCCAAGATATACTGCCAGGTGGAAAAAGCAAGTGGTACCATTTGAATTTTTACTGAAGACATTTTACTCCTCCTTAGGAAAATTCTTGCATTCGTGAGAGTCCATTCATTCTAAGCAGTATCTGGTAAAAAAACAGTTTGGACTACTTATTATATTAGGGGTTTACTATCTTTGGCTTATACACCCTCCACTCACCTTCTCCCACCAATCGTGTTCACTATTCCTATCAGTATTAAGGATATAAACCCACCTGGCTTTTGGTGATGAGGAAGCCTAAATCCTTTAAGATGATCTTTGAGTCACCACGTCTAACAATAGCCTGCTTTCTTCCCTTATTTACAAGATGAATTCCCGGCAAATCCCATTCCAGATGACGTCTCATAGGACATTAAAAAAACCATCAAAAACAGTGAACTCTGTGCAGACGGGGCCCAAATGATGCTTTGGAACAGGAACTGACACCATCGTTGTGAACAATGTGCCAGGCACTATACAAAGCATGGTGAAGCTTGGGCTCCGCACTCATGATCCCTTTACCATATGCCTCCGAAGCACTGCCATCAATTCTTTGGATGGCAAAACTGACTGCATGACAACACCGACGTGAACCCAGGGAATTAAATGTAATAAAACGAAGGACACCAGGACAAATATTGCTCCGCCAATGCCAGCAGTGTTTACATCAGCATCAATGGTGATGCAACATCTCCTGGAAGGATCCAACGCAGGAAGATAAGGGAGAAGAGGGAGGAAAAAACAGGAGAGGAAGAACAGAGAAGATAAACAAGAGGAGGGAAAACATTTCAGGGAAAAAAACATTCCGGAGGGAGGGGTAGAGCCCAGGGCACATGGTACAAGCCCAATCAACATTTGCTGAACCAACAGAGCAGACAGGATGGACCTATAGTTAGTGCTTCATGACCGTCCTTCCTGATGACTTAAATAAATGGTGCTAAAGCTGTGCCAGAAATGGGACCTCCAAGGAAGTTCAGCACAAAAACCTGGATAAGTGTGACTTTCTCAGGTCTGTTTTAAAGGAACAATATAGAAAGGTATGTGATTAAAAAGGCACATTCTCTATACCCTACTTCCCCCTCAACCCTCTCAGGAGGGATCCCGACTGTGTCCCCCCCAAGAACTCTGCGTGCATGTGCCATTTACCCCTTTGAACACAACAGTGTCAATAAAGAAGGTCTTGCAACTTGCTTCTTCAGTCCCGGGTGCCTGCTGGCAAAGGGGCTCCCGCAGGACGGCAGTGATACTGCAGCACAGTCTGTTAAGGCTAGAATTTATATTTAAACATCCAGATTGCAAAATCATTTCCTTTTATTCTGTGGAACTTCAATCAAGTAAGTTGACTTGTGCATGATTTATGTTAATTTATACATGGTGGTGGGAATTAAGACTGAAGAAAGGCTCCTGGGGAAACTTCTGCTCTTTCTTTCAGAAGATCTTCACGGCAGGGGCTGACTCCTCTCCACCTTCCCCCACACTTCCTTAACCAACAGTCGGCCCGAATAGACACTGGCCAAATGTTCAGAGCGGCTTCTCGAAGAGGGGAAATCTAGAAGGAAAAGGACATGAGAAGTAAACGTTCCTCTACGAGCTGAAACACACCCCCACCCCCACCCTGCAGCATCCTCCTTTTGCTCTGCCAAAGCTGTTAACGCTTCCATCCTTCCCACAACCAACTCCACGAGGGCAGGGTTTGCCCACGTCCCTGAACACAACGCGTGCCACTCTTCTACTATGGCTAGGTGAACACTGTTCGGGCCGGGAGTGAGCCAGGGGGACACCTCCAGTGTCACATAAGTCCCCCAGGCATGGAGCACACCGTCTCTGCTCCCTCTGCAGGGACTTGTGTAAGCACCCATCCTTGCGGCTGCTGGGAAGAGGACTATACTTTGCCATCAGCCGGACCTTTACTTTCTTAAACAACCTGAGAGTTTTCGTTCTGCATTATTACCCTCTGACACCCTTGTCTTCAATGGCTCCTTCTAGTTAGTGTTGCTTAATTCCTAGACTTGTAACTCTAGGTCACTTGCAGCTGTCAGGATTCCCCTTCGTAACTGCCCAGATCAGGACTCAGTTTCCTGAAAACCAGGTCTTCCCTTTTCTTAGTTGATTCCCCGTTTTGCTGGAGGACACTGCTAAATACCTTCCTAGGAAGAGAGGTGGGGTGGCACAGCTGGACGTGTCTGAAAACATCTGGATACATTTGGTGGGGTGTTAAGCACAGGTGGGGAATCAGCTTTCCCCGTGAACTTGGGAGTCTATTCTTCCATTGTCGAAAAGTCCCTTACTGCTGATAAGAAGACAAGTCTTCAGTCTGATTCCTATTTTCTCATAGACAAACCATTTTTTCTTTTCTGGAAAAGGCTTTTTAGGATGACATCTTTGATGTTTTTGAAATTTCAACTAGATGTATCTAGGGAAGGCTCATTCATTGTGACGAGTACTTGGGAGCCTTTCACTTAAGACCCCATGAAGTCCTAGACTCTTTCCTCTTCTTTTCTACATTCTGGAACATTTACTCAACTCCTGCCCACCATCTACTCAGAGTACACAGACCCCTACTGGCACCTGCCTTCCAGGGTGCCAACAACTCAGAACGCAGCCTCCACGCCAGTCCCTCCAGAGTTCACGAGACGGTGGCTTTCTCCCCTACACTGCCCCTGAACAAGCCATGCTCTTCTTCCAAAAATGTGTTGAGATATTTCCTTCATTGGTCACTGCAACTCTCCCCTCAGTGATGTTTGGAAAGAGAAGTTCTGAAAGTATCACAACTGGCATTTTCAGAGCGTTAGCTTGAGTCCCATAATTCACAACTGTGCCTTGTAAGGAAAAAAGAAGCAAAACTCTCACAGTTAACAACTCACCTGTTTAGAACAACCCATTCACCTGTCCAGTTTCAGGGTCCAAATCAATATCATAGAAACAGGGCCGGGTGGGGAGTCCAGGCATTGTGCTCATCTAGGAGATGTGAAATAGCAGTAAAAATAAAGTGATCTTCGTTTCCACCTTCCCTTCAGATAAAAAGCCCAAGGCACAAAAACAGAATATTATTTTACAGTTGTCAATAAAGGGGCACTCTTCTTGTTACACACCAAGTCACCGATCCTGTTATGGCCTCACAGAGAGACCAGCGAGTCTTCAGCAAGCCAACATTGGGCTTCACTACCATCTTCCACATTGACCACTGCAACAAGAAGCAGCAAGGAAGGCCTTCCACCTACATTCTCTAAGGCAGGTGTGGGGATGCTGAGGAGTCTCCTCCCCCCTCCTCAGCCCTCATAAGACCAAAGGGAGGTGCAGGGTTTGTCTGCCTTTTAATTTTGTTTTAATTTGTTTTAATAAGTCTGGGGTTGGGGTGCCTGGGTGGCTTGGTCGGTGGAGCATCCGACTTTGGCTCAGGTCATGAACTCGCGGTTCATGGGTTCGAGCCCCACATCAGGCTCTGTGCTCACAGCTTGGAGCCTGGAGCCTGCTTCGGATTCTGTGTCTCCCTCTCTCTCTGCCCCTCCCCTGCTCATGCTCTGTCTCAAAAATAAATATAAACATTAAAAAAAAAAAAAAAAAGTCTTGTGTTGATGCCCGTATCATTCTGCTTCAGCAGCACATTAGGAATTAGTATCCGTTAACTTGGGCCAAGACATTTCTGTACAAAATCGAAACAGTTTTACAATCACTGTTCTTAGGGGTCCAGTTTGGCCTTCTAAAACTGAGCTCGTAATGCCTATGGATTATATTTGTACTTCCTTCTTTTCTAAAGACCTGGCTTTGACAAAAATCTACCTAGCGACAAATCCTTAAGGCTTGTAAGTAAACTTTCACCTGTAACAGTATCTTGTATAATGAATATGCACAAGTTCCAAATCAGATCCAGACAGGAAAAGAGTGTAAGCTGAACTTCCACAACTTAATGATAACTTCCCAGAACATTCTCTAGGGACCTGCTATCAGTGTCTATTCTGGAACTCTGTAAGCAACTGGTGGGTGTGTGGACAAGAAGGGGGAAAGAAGGGATTGGTCCTCAGACCTAGCAGAAAAGCCTGGAGGTGACGGTGAAGGTGACGAGCTTGTGCCCATTGATGCAGACATGATACTGGCAAACTCAGGCCGGACCTGTCAGTTTTGCCTTCCCCTCGATGGCCAACCCCCTGCACGCACATCAAAAGCAAGTGCCCAGTGCAGCTCCTCCTATTCCAGCTGGCGGCTGCTGACAGTGTCTCGAGAGAGAATAACACCCGTTTCTGTGACAGTCAAGATGCCAGGCCAATGGTTTAACATTCCTATCGAAAGGTAACTTCTCTAAATCCCCAGGACCGAAGAACGTCGTCCCAAAGCTGAACCTCCTGCTCTCTGCAGTGGCTGAAGGGGCACCAGCTTGCCCCACCCTGAGAGCTGAGTGGAACAGGGCACACATCTTTAATAACTTGCCCAAGGCCAAAACCAGCAGTGAAAACTGGATGTGGCTTTAAAGTTACACACTTCAGACTTATAATGCTACCTCTTACCACTTTCTTTCTATCTATCCTGAAAGAGTAACCCAGCTCCAGCAGGAGATCTGTTGGTTTCTTTTCCATTATAAATTGGCTCAGTTTACTATTTCGATCCTGCACTGCAGGTAAGGACTAGCTGCAGGTATAGGACACTGGGTGGATCAAAGGGGGAAACCTAGGCACAGGATCAGCATTAACCTGGGAAGGTCAGTGCAAACTGTGAGTGTGCCCTTCAGCACTCTCCCTCCCTTGTCAGCAAAGCTCCTTCTTTAATATCCACGAAGTCATAAGGAAGAATTTGATAATTGGTCTTGAAGTAGAAATAAGCAACCTCATTTTCCAAGTCTAAAGGGTTCAATCGCATTTTAAGGGGGGAATTCTTTACTCAGAAACAACCAATTCCTTGAGTTTCAGGCATAAGCTGCAGGCCTGTCAAGATGATCAGGGAAGGTCGGAGCCTCTGTCCCTACCCCCTACCCCCCTACTGTTGGCCGGACTGAGTTAATCTGTGAAAGGTACCCAATGAATGTCAGTTGTGATGATACATTAGCACTATCACAGACTATCGATTAGGCCTGTCCTGGATTCAGTCAAGGTCATACTGCCCCTGGGAAACAGAACTGTTACTCATCACAAGTAGTCATGGCTTCACCCTTGAAAGGACACCAGGATGATCCACAGCAAGAGGATTAATCCTAACAGGCCCGACGCCAGCTTGCTCGTCAGCCATGGACTCTGCTCAGCTGGCACGTGCTTGATAGCTTCAGTGATCAATTTCAGACGAGAAGCACAGATGAACCACCCCCACCCTGCCTGCAGCACTCACTTACCGTCCCCACCAAGGGGTACAGAAAACCGGCCCCGACGCTGGCACGGATGTCACGGATGGGCAGGACGAAGCCTGTGGGCACGCCCTTCTGCTCTGGGTTGTGAGACAAGGACAAGTGTGTTTTGGCCATGCAGATGGGCAGGTTCCCAAAGCCCTGGGGAGAGAAAGGAACAAAGCAGGACAAATGAAAGGTTGACAACACAGCACATCTGGGCATCGTGATGATACGGATTCTTCAATTTACTTAAAACATCTAATTCCTGGGGCACCTGGGTGGTTTAGTCGATTAAGCCTCCGACTTCAGCTCAGGCCATATTCTCGTGGTTCATGAGTTCAAGCCTCATGTGGGGCTCTGTGCTCACAGCCCAGCGCCTGAAGCCTGCCTCAAATTCTGTCTCCTTCTCTTTCTGTCCCTCCCCTGCTCGTACTCTGTCTCTCTCTCTCAAAAATAAATATTAAAAAAATAAAAAACAATAAAACATCTAATTTCCTTTACATACACCTCTACCTCACTGACCTCAAGCTCTGTATTCTAGACCCCCCCCCACCCCCCCAAAAAAGAATCACTGTTGGGTGAGGGAGGTAAGCATCCACAACCATATTCCAAAAGTATTTTATTTTCATCCATACAACCTATTAAAAATGATAGTTTGGAGCAGATGTGAGGACACAACTGAAGGCAGGCTCTCAGTATTTGTGGAAGACACTTCCTATTTCTCTATGGCTTTTCTACACGTTCATATACCACCTCTGGGTAGATAAAGAACTGGACCACCTAATCCAAGCTCAGTATCCAGAGGGGAGAAGACTGTCACCCAGAGAAGTGAGGCAGTGGGCGCCCAGCAGGGTGGGGAGAACTCAGGGGCTCGGACATCCAGGCTGCTCTGTAAAGAGTTAAAAGAACCAACCAACCAAACACCCACCTGTTTTGTGTAAACGTCAGCTTTGTGTTGAGCTTCGGGGAGCAATTCAATGTCATCAGCCCCGTAGATCTTCTGCGCAATGATCCTGATTTTATCCTCAACTGGAAGCTAATGCACAGGAAAGAGGGGGAGATGCCATGACTGGACACACATGATGATGCTGAACTGGGCCACAGTCTAGGTCCGAGTTCCCACAAGGGCGAGAAGATGCTTTCACATACACATACAGATACACAAATAGTTTGAGGTGCATGTGGGTTACAAACATTTTCTTTTAATACCAACCTCCAGATTTTATACGTGGAAAACGTCCCACAGAGATAAAGTTACTGTGTGTGTGTGTGTGTGTGTGTGTGTATGCGCGCGCGCACGTGTGCATGTGTATTCAGGACCTCCCTAGGTACGTCATAAACAATACTGCTGACTACCCAAGAATAATTATTTCTTCATAAATACAAAGTAGTGTTCTAATATTGGAGATCAGACTCATGTCAAACCAGACCTGGGATACTCCTGACGAAAGACAACCAGCATCCATCCAACAACTCCCGGTTTGTTATGTGAGAGGCAGATACTATTTTTAACATAAGACAGTGACTGCAAACCACTGTTGCTTAGAAATAGCCATAAAAACAAAATCACCTACGTATTAAAAAAAACACCCCAGTGACTTACACGACAACATGCACCGGGTGTGCTGCAAAAGGCCATGACTTGTGTGGCACCTGAAACAAACAGTGCCAGGCACGGAGGCCAGTGGTCTCTCACCCAGTGAGAGCCTCCCCCTTCACGGGGCTGCTCTGCTGGGGAATGAAATGCAAACCGCGTTAAGGAGAGACTGCCTAGAGGAAATGGGAAGGAAAGCTCCTTGGATGAGCAAAGTACTAAAATTAGGCAATAACCTGACTATGCTCCCTGGCAACTAAGGCTAACAGGACACATCAGGCAAATGTTGTTTTCTGAAAGGAGCAATAATCTATAAAGATAAAAATTTCCTTTGGAGCTACACAGTGCCAATTTAAGGAGAGGCTTTATATAATGGACAAAAATAAGGGGACTATTCAATCACGGTTGTATACAGACGTGACAGAGATCGCTTTCCCATGTGTCTTATCATTGGAGCTTTATAAATGCTGAGGCACATTCAGAGCTTCTGAAGTGAAAGTACTTTCGTTGAGGGGTGACTGAAGGCTAACGGATGCTAAATAAGACAAAAAGTGGCAGACTCCAGTTTATCAGAACAGAGAAAATTCCAAGTAGAAACGAGTGATAAAGTCTTTATCACTCAACTTCTTCTGGGCCTCCTGCTGGTCTTCAAGGACTGGGGGTTCCTAACTCAGGTACTGAGGATGGAGCTTAGAGAGAGGCCCTATAAATGCTTTCTTTGCATGTGTGTACAGATTGGCATTTACGGCATTTCCTGAAAATATGATTGGTTGAACAGAATTTCAAACCAGTCTATAAAACTACAGCCTAATGGGAAAATGTCAATGTCAATAGGACAATGTCAATGAAATGTCAGTGTATTTTATCTGCAAAGGGCAAACAGAAACAAGAGAATGTTAAAAACTCAAGAATACTTGGGTTTCTTCCCTCTACCTTTTTATGGCTATTTTTGAAAGTCTATGACTATATTTTAAAAACCAAGCCAGAACCAGGCTGGAAAATACAAGCAGAATTAACTACCACATCCATCCCATGCTCCTAACAAAGTTTCCAGGTGTCATGAGCATGCTGCTTAATGTCTAATCACATCCTGAAATACACGGACAGAGAGCTGAAAACAAAATACAACCCTACTATAAGAACAACGTTTCTCTGAACTCACTTTATCACATCACAGAATAAGCAGTTACTCAGTGATGAAAAGAATACTAAAGCCTGCCGGGATGCTTTGGCTTTGCACTAGAGCTTCTCTGCACGTGAGGCAGCCCCAAACCAGGAGGTGAGCTTGGGAGCACGCAGCTTTCCCCTGGTACTGGGAAGTGGTCAAAAAGCTTTTCTGAGCATGATGGAGCTCCCTGCCGATTTGCAACAACATGGCTGGTGCTTTGGGTTAAAGGCTGTAGTGAATTACACTACTGGTTCTACATTTAACCCTTTCTCCTGCCAGCAGAGAGAAGGTACCATGAGCCTTCCTCGGGAGCCAACCTCCCAGAGTGTTCTTGCCTGGACCTGCTCCTCTGTAAATACGCAGAAACATGCACTGGTAAGAAAGCTGTCTAGGGTTGAAAGCCCAGGCTGTGGTTGTGTAACTCACCTACGTGGGAATCAAACTCACAAGGCTAAAGACGCTAAACACGGGCTCTAAAGAGAGGCAGCCACACAGAAACCTCACTGTGCTTTTTTTTCCTTTTTGTTTTTGTTTTGTCTTATAGCAAGTAACCCACCTTGAGGTCATAGAGGAGCTGGAAGCTGCTGGGTGCCTGAGCTGCTCTCTGGACGGCCTGAGCTAGGGCTAAGGCGCCCTTGCCCCCTTCTGCCCAGTGAGTGCATTTCACAGCATCGAAAGCCCCGTGTTCTTTGGCGAGGCGGCTGACGAGGTCCAGCTCAGCTTCCGTATCTGTCCTGTAAAGGCAGCGCTTCGTGTTAAAGCATTGATGACAGTTAGAGAGGACAAACTCTTTTGAGCTACTCACCGATAAATGGAAACTAATCAAGTAATACTGACTGGGTTTGAATCCCGGCTCCATCAGTTACCATCTGGGTGGACTCCTGGCTAGTTATTTAATCCTTATGTGCTTTGGTTTCCATGTGGTACAATGGGACTAATCATAGCACTTATTTCATTGGGATGTCATCAGGCTTAGTTGACAAACACATGCAAAATACTTAGAACATTCCAGGCACATCACAGGAATCAATAAATACTAGCTTTTTAAAAACGTTTCCTCCCATTCTGTTGTGGTTAGGCCATTATAACAAGACCAAAGCTAGCACTACAATACCTACACAGCCTACACAAGTTGCCTCTTGCATGAACACTTCTAGCTCAATACGGTCGACTCTTTGTCAAGATAATGTCCCACCAGACCTCCTAAAATAATAGAACTCTGTAGGGCTATGACCTTCTGTTAGCACAAAAGTCCTCTAGAGAGCACAAAGAACATTTAACTTCAGGCCTATGTGTCACCCACTTCACCCAGTAGAGAAGGGGACCCATGGGAGCCAAATCTGACCCTGGACCTTCAGTGGCAGGAGTGACGAGTTTGCTGTGGCGTCTGTGGTGTAGCTCACACCACAGGCTCTCATTATTGGCTGCTAGAACACAGGCTTAATAACCAATACCAGTAGCTGGAGAACAAAACAAAGCTAAAAGCAGTGCTATACAGTCACCTCCAGGAGATGTTTTCTGACCATTTTCCACAGTCCCGTTGACTCCTACTCTTTGTACTTACTTGAATGCATTCACAGCCACTACCACTGGAACTCCAAACATTCTGGCATTTTCAATTTGTTTCTTTAAGTTACTGAAGCCTTTTTCAACCAGCTCCAGGTTCTGTAAAAACAACAGGAAAGATCCATGAGGTCAGCTGCAGGTTCTTCTTAAAAGAACTCCTTGAACCAGCAGCCAGCCACTTAGTCAGAACAAGCCAAGGGCAGATCTGCTGATGCATTTCGCACACCGTGGTGAGGGGGCGCTAGGGAGCCATAACCCTGGGCCAGCCTGTAACACTGGAGTGGCGTCAGGCTCGACTCCTCGCTGGACTCCTTGCTGTCTTGAAAGCATGAGAGTGGGCATAGCTGCTGTCATCACACCACATCTTAATTGCATATTTGCTGTTTGCAGAGAATCAGTTGCTTTTAAGTAAACTGTATTTATAGCCTTGTGTTTATAGATGTCATGTACTCATGTGGTACAATGGTACAAACTCTACTCAGCATCTTGCACAGGAGACAGAGCCTAGCACAGTGCCTGGGGTTCATTACACAGCCACCACACGTGCCGTCAGAAAACACGAAGTGATCAGTGAGGCTTTCAAAGGTTCTAATGAGCTCAACCACGTACCTTCACTGGGGACAAAGGAGATAGATGCCACCTTTAATAACCAAATACTATGACGTTTAAAGGAAAGTAATTAAGGAAACATACCTTTAAATATGTTAAATGTTAATGGCAGCTCTACTTGCAGCCTTGGAAAACTGCAAACACAAACCTCCTTTGATGGGGGACTGCGCCAGTGACTTATGACATACACCCTCTATTAAATATCATGCAGATGCCATGAAAAGTGAGATAATCCGCATTAACATGGAAACTGTCAAAGATGTACTAAAGTGTGCCAAAGTTATAAAACTATGGACAACTTCATTAATTCCACTTTTGGACAAATACAAAAATACATGTATATATTCATGAAATGTTTTAAATGTTGAAAAATATATACCAAACTGTTCAGGGGACTCATATTTGTGTATTATATCCTTACATTGCTTAACTTTCTTTTACAAAAAGGATGCTACCATTATAAGCTTAAAATACATTAGATATCTTTAAGATAAAAATGTAATAGTTTTACGTAAAAATACATACACTGGCTCATGAGCAAACCCAGCAGTAACAGCCCTTGGTTTGTGGATTCAATGAAAGAGCAGAAAAAGGGGGCAAGATAAAGGTAGAAAACAATTACAGTTATAAACATGACTTAGGCTTTTTTCTCCTTTAATAGTTGAAAACTAAAATTAGGATTGAGTTGATATTCTAAAGAGCACTGCTAATTCTTTACCTCTAGTCACATGGAAACCAATTAATATGTAAGACCGATTGAGAACAGTTTTTGAAAAGTAGAATTTCGTAAATGAAGACACCAGCTGGGCCAGTGAGGGGCAGTCACTCTAATTAGACACAGGAAAGGCTGTGGGGTGGCAGGAGGGCCAGAACTGTGAATTCCCCTCCTACGCGTGAATCAGACAAATGACCATAAAAGGCAAATCATAACTCAGAAGACAGGCAGACTCAAGGCACTAACAATTCTCTTCTAGCTGCTTCTGAAATACTTCATTTAGGGCTTGAACAGTGGCACTCGCTTGCTTGACAACTTCAAAAGCCTCCAAAAAAGGCAGAAGAATTGAATTCACAGTGGCAGCGGCTGACCTTCCGAGGGTCTGTCTCTCACAGAACCACCCCAACAGCCTCCAGGGATTTGGGTAGTAAATGATATAAAGAGGAAAAGGCTCAAGGTCACAGTTCTTCTTTGAGCTCCCACTTGACAGCTAGAGACCAAATCAGCTTAGGGAAACTTTACCTAGAAAAACATAACCAGGATCCTGACTGCATAGTGCCCCTTTAAGGTGGATTTAAATACGCAGAGGAAGAGACATTTCACAAAAAGTCCCTACTTGTTCCAGACTCAGATGGCATTTGGTAAGGAAGCAGCCGATGCGCTAAGGCAGTGGAAAGAAACGTCATTAGTCTACAGGGCAGGGTTTCTCTACCTCACCACCTCTGACATTTGGGGCCAAATGATTCTTCGCCGTGGGGCTGACCTGTGCACCACATGGTGTTTACAGGCAGCCTTGGCCTTTACTCAGTGCCAGCAGCACTTTCTACCTGAAGTGGAAACAACCAAAAATAGGTCTCTAGACATTGCCAAATGTCCCCCGGGGGGCAAAACTGCTCCCGATGGAGAACCAACCACTGGTTTCACTAGAAGCACTTCTTCCCTACTTTATTCGATAAGATTCTTCAGCACACAGCAGGCCTCTTAGTGCCCCTGTCCACAGGAGCCATACCCACCCCCCTCATTTCCAAACAGGCTGAGAGACGCTGATTCTGCGTATTCTCTAGGACAAGTGGTTAAAATGACTGAAGTTACCTCCTCTATGTAAGCCTTGGGAAGAGGCAGTCCAGCAGTAACCTGGAAGGAAAGCAGGCAAAGTCAGAGGCATTTTCTACTTACAATCCGGTTTTAGCTTAAAATGATGCCTTGCCATGTGTAAAAGGCCAGAAGCTGCATACTGGCGGGGGAGGGGTGGTTTACAGCAGGATAAGGTTGTTTCCTGTCCAAGGGATTTAGGGCATATGATCAACAACAAAAATGTCTGGTTTGAGATTGTGGGAAACCTCTAAGGCCTGAATGAGGGACGTGAGGGCAGATCTGTGAAGGCGGTGGGGAAAGGGATGTGTTCTAGGCAAGGGCCATAACCTCAGTGAGCAAAGCACACAGCAGTGGGGGCGGAAGTAAAGGTGCACGTATGGAAAAAGGCAGTGGTCAGAAAGGCCACCCTGAATGTCCCCCAGAGGAGTCTGTGACGGGCCCTGCAATGGGCTCCTGACCTGGTCCACGGAGCCAACGCGCAAGTTTGTGGGGCTGAACTAGGGAGCATGAGCGATAAAACAGGAGGGACACAGCCCAGGATTTTCTCCCTCCATCAGAGTATATTTCAAGGTGTCAGAATACTTAAGTGGTGAGTTCACTGTTACGGAGGTGGCCGGTGGCTTGGCTTCTGCCGCATCCACAGGGACGAGCACTGAGGTAAAGGTGCTCATCCCAGGGACTCCACTGTGGACAATGGGCATGCCTTACAAGGCTTCAGCCACCCAGCGTGGTCCACTCCCAATCCTCTGTCTCCAAAGGGGGCCAGAGAGGCAGGGCGGCAAGCAGGGACCTGAGCCGCCGTGTTCTGGGGCTGACATGTAGCTCCATGAGGGACTGTGAGCAGCATGTCTGGCTCCTTGACAGAAGTGAGGCTACGTACGAGGCTCTCCTATCACTGCTGCCTGAGTTAAGTGTCTGGCATTATGTTTCAGACCATGAGGGCAGGAGGAAAGAAGGTGCAACGGTGTGAGGGGTGCAAGAGGAAAACACGTTGGTTATAACTGGGAAGATAAAAGGAGTCCAACCTGCATTCGTGGGCTAGGAGTGCTTTTGGTACCTGGGGGACCAGTGACACTGGAGAGGTGTCCTGGGGTTGCGTTATGGCAGTGGTTCTCACAGAGTGGTCTGGGGACCGAATCCTTTCACAGGGCCATGAGGTCAAGACTATTTCCATAGTAACTCTAAAATATCACGGCCCTTTTCACACTCATTCTCTCACTGAGTGTACAATGGACTTTTGCAAAGAATACATGACATGTGCTAACACAACTGATTCCGTGCAGAACATGAAAATCCAGTAGTCTTCAATTAGGCCAGATACTGAAGAGACCTGAAAACTGTACGATGCTTACATTTTGTTTGGGGAAATATAACAACTTTTCATGAAAAGAATTGTTTTTGTTAAAATGTAACTCATCTTCAATTCCCAACATAGTCAATACCGATATAACTACCGAAACAAAAGTTCTTTCAGCGCCTCAAGAATTTTAAGTGTAAAGAAGTTCTGAGACTAAAATGCTTGAGAACTGCTGTATGATAGCTACATGAAGAACACTGATTTTAGGGGCGCCCGGCAGGGGAGGGGCTCAGTCAGTTAAGCATCTGACTTCAGCTCAGGCCATGATCTCCCAGTTCGTGGATTTGAGCCCCGCGGCAGGCTCTGTGCTGACAGCCTGGAGCCTGCTACGGATTCTATGTCACCCTCTCTCTGCCTCTCCCCCACCCACACTCTGTCTCTCTCAAAAGGAATAAACATTTAAACAAACAAACAAACAAACAAACAAACAAAGAAAAGAAACACCAATTTTAAGAGAGGGGGCTCTTATTTCTCAAGTTGTAAGACCAGCTTCTAGAATTTAAGAAGGATAGGAATTTAATACTTCTTCAAGTAATTTCTGAAAACTAGCACACTGTCTTCATGTACGTGTGCTAAAGAAAAGGTATTAAAATAATAGGATAAAAAGTGTAATTTCTAACCAGTAGGAATTCAGGAACACACAAAGTTCAGGTTGGAGTTGAAGATAAGCTAGTCCTAACCTAGTTTCTCTGTTACCCGGAGGCAGTCCAGGGCAGACCTACCTTTCTCCTCCCCTTCTCTCCTACTCCGTGCTAGTCCCACCCAGCATGTGCCTTTCAAGAAGGCCCTGACCTCTGTCTCAGCTTAATGGTTTGCTTGGCTGGCTGCCAGCGTCACTATTTAGAGGGAAAATGGGACTCATTTAAAAACAGTCTAAACATAAAGGGGCTTTTTGTGGATATAGCCAAGCCCATGTCCTTGGAGGGGCTTAGATATTATCAGATGGCTCCCTCAGAAGACAGGCCGCAAAGCCCATTTCCACCATCTGTAAATGCCAAGAGCCGCCAGTGCCTGTGAGTGATAAGCCGGCCAGTAGGAGAGCCGTCTGAACACTTCTTGCTTTGGGCACCTCTTAGTCATGAGAATATGAGCAGCTTCTTGAAGAAACAGGCACAGGTCATCCCAAGTTCCTCCTAGCCTTCAGAACATTCCTGACAATCAGATCCTTCCAACTCTTGGTCCTCACCGTCGGGCCGCCCCCGTGCATTTTAAGAGCCCTGACAGTGGCAACAAGCACCACCACGTGAGGGCGGAGACCAGAATACCGGCATTTGATGTTAAAAAATTTTTCCATTCCAATGTCGGCTCCAAATCCTGCTTCAGTCACTGTAAGTAAGGAGAAAAGCAACTGTAAAAAGGCCATCCTGACTCCTTTGATATTAAAAGGAAAACAGTTGATCCACTGATTTTGCAAAAATACTCACCCACAAACCCTTCAGGGCCAACAAGCTTGAGTGCGATCCGGTCTGCAATGATAGAGGAATTCCCATGTGCAATGTTGGCAAACGGTCCAGCATGAACAAATACCGGAGTGCCCTATGGAAATCAAGACATCGTGAGCAGTGCCGCCAAGATGGTCAAGGGGACGAAAGTCAGTTGGAATCCGAAAGATAAAGACTTCCCAGAAGAAAAATACAAAGCCCCCTCTTTTCTATTTCAGCAGCATCCCGATCACAACAGTGAGGAAGAATGGGAAGAGAGACACGGGCAGGTACAGAACTCCCTGACTCCCCAAGAGAAGTGTGATTTAGAACCACTCTGCTCTGACACGGAAGACTGGTCTGGGAAGGCGGTGGTCACTCTGCTCACCTCTAACGTCTGCATGAGATTGGGCTTGATTGCATCCTTCATAAGCACTGTCAATGCACCACTCACCCCCTACAAAACAAAGGCATGGAGCATTGCTTCCGACCCACAAGAAACCCCAACCTTTTCAACCAAAACTCAACATTCTCAGGTCTTCCTTTTTTAGCCACTGTGCACCAATCCGTACTTTCACCTGAGCTATACCATCCATTTACTTATTTATTTCTGGATATACTATGAAGTTATCACTTATTTTAAGCAGAGATAACACACAGAATGAAAATGACATTCACGTGGAATTTGTGCAAAACATGGAACTCTGGAAACAAGCATCTCAATCAAGCTCTGTTGCTGACTGATGAGGGGAGTCCATTTTATACTGGTTTATAGCACAGAAATGCTAGCTCTTAGAGAACTGAGTTATTTGTAACTTTGATGTCTGGGCAGAAATGACTAAAAACCAAATTCAGTGTGTGTTTCCCAAAGCTGAAACTGAAAATTTACCCAGGAGTTCAATACAAACTCTTAAAATCTGGTCTCTCTTTGAAACCATCCAACCATAGTTGAACGAACTGGTAACAAAGTAAGAAAGAGCTATGGATCCCACCCATGTTCAATTTTTGGGAGTTTCCAAGTTTCTGGTTTGGGTGTAAAACTTTATTAAAAAAATTTCTGGGAGGGCGCCTGGGTGGCTCAGTCGGTTAAGCATCTGACTTCCGCTCAGGTCATGATCTCATGATTTGTGAGTTCAAGCCCCGTATCAGGTTCTGTGCTAACAGCACAGAGCCTGGAGCCTGCTTCGGATTCTGTGTCTTCCTCTGTCTCTGTCCCTTCCATTCTCTCTCTCCCTCTCTCTCAAAAATAATAAATAAACATTAAGAAAAACATTAAGGGGCGCCTGGGTGGCTCAGTCGGTTAAGCGTCCGACTTCAGCTCAGGTCACGATCTCGCGGTCCATGAGTTCGAGCCCCGTGTCGGGCTCTGGGCTGATGGCTCAGAGCCTGGAGCCTGCTTCCAATTCTGGGTCTCCCTCTCTCTCTGCCCCTCCCGCATTCATGCTCTGTCTCTGTCTCAAAAATAAATAAACATTAAAAAAAATTAAAAAATTAAAAAAAAATTTTTTAACGTTTATTTTTGAGAGAGACAGTGTGAGCAGGGGCGGGGGTTGGGGGGCAGAAAGAGAGGGAGACACAGAACCGGAAGCAGGCTCCAGGCTCTGAGCTGTCAGCACGGAGCCCGACACGGGGCTCGAACTCACAAACTGTGAGATCATGACCCGAACCGAAGCCAGACTCTTAACCGACTGAGCCACCCAGACACCTCTGGGTGTAAACTTTAAAATGATTTCTTTTCTTACACATATTGGCTGTGGAAACAGGAACTTAGTATTTCCCCTTTTCTGAATTCAACTGACAGACTGCTAATCACAGGCCGAACATTTTGGTGTATTTGAACACAAACAGGCTTTCAAAAAATTAATCTGTAAGATTCTCTCATTTCAAACCTCTTATTACCACACAGTTCAGAAATAACCCTGAAGTGCAAAAGTAGCCTAGGGGGACCATCAGATAAACCGCTAATGAGTTGTTCCCAGTGTGCTTATTGGCATGGACATGGCGGTCAGCGAGCCTCGTGACAAGAGGCCTCTCTGCAGGGAGAGGCCAGGTGTGGCTCCAAGCTCAGCTACTAAGGACCTCAGTGGGACACTGGCTGTTCTCTGAAAACTGAAATTATATATCCGCTTTTAGGAATACTCACAGGTTCAAGGTGTTGCTCAAACCATTGGAAACCTGTGGTCTATTACTGGAGCATACCACCCGTTACTCGCTACAAAGTACTGTTTATAAATTTCGAATTCTCTTACAAGCAGGAAAATCAGAGTGAATTCATCAGTAACTGCTGAGATATGCTAACAGACACAGGCGTGTCACTGAGCTTGCAGCAGCCGGGTACCCACCAGATCTTCGGTACTGATGGGCTCCCCCTTCTTGCTGGATGCCACCACCATTTTGCTCAGTCTCTCCCTCATGTCTTCTAGTGAACCGGTGAGAGCCAGGACAGCCATGATTTCACTGGCCACAGAGATATCAAACTGGGCCTGTCAGCAGGGAAAAGACATGACACACAACACTGCATCCAACCAGAAGACTGGATCGCGAAAGCAATCCCTGTTTGCATCCAAGCCTTAAACAAATACCTTAAAAGGACAGAATGAGAGTAGTGCACAAAGAACTTAACAAAAATAATTCCCCAAGAACAAAAATGTGTAATCAATTATTCCAAGACCTTGAGTAGTTAATTTTTAAAAATAAATGCTCCAGTTAGAAAAAAAATAAGCTCCGTTGAAGGCAGCCTTCAAGTGGTGATGGTTTCCCTAACCCACAAGGAAACGACACAGAAGCTCTTACGTCGAAGAAACATCATAAATGGCCACAAAAAAAGAGGCAGTTTGAACAAATCACGTACGAGGATATTCACTGGGGGCTTCCACCTCCAGGAAAAAATACTGGGGGGAAAACACACAGGTGACACATGGGATTTATTGCGAAAGCCGTCAGGAGTGCTCGTTACCACACACCTACTCACTTCCATTTTAAAAAGGAGAAGGCAGAACAACACCTGGCAGGATCAATCGTACGGGAGAGGACGGAGGAGGACAGAAGCAGCAAGGATCTGGTTCACAAGAATGAATTTACTGAGAAATGAACAAATAGCTACCGTCCGTGTGTGCCCTTTCTCTGTTGGAGACTGTCCAATTGTGATCTTCCTCAGGAATCGATCATTGGTGTCCAATACTACAGTAGAAAGAGAAGATACAGAACAGCCTTCAGTACAAGCACAGTAAGTTAACCCGACAGCCTTACAAGTCCAACTCAACGACAGTCTACCAAAATTTGACTTCAAAGCTGATGGCGAAGCTAGAATATGGGTTGAAGTTCAGAAATGATGCTTTCAAACTATAAACGAACAGGGAATTATTTTAAAAGAAGGAGGGGCGCCTGGGTGACTCAGTCGGTTGAGCGTCCAACTTCAGCTCAGGTCATAATCTTGCAATTCTGTGCTGACAGCTCAGAGCCTGGAGCCTGCTCTGGATTCTGTGTCACCCTCTCTCTCTGATCCTCCCCCGTTCATGCTCTGTCTCTCTCTGTCTCAAAAATAAATAAATGTTAAAAAAAACAAAATTTTTTTTAAATGTTAATTTTTGAGAGAGAGCAGGCAAGCAGGGGAGGGGCAGAGAGAGGGGGAGACAGAGGATCTGAAGCTGACAGCGCAGAGCCCGACACGGGGCTCCAACCCATGACCTGAGCCGAAGCCAGATGCTTATCCAACTGAGCCACCCAGGTGCCCCTTGTTTTATTTTTTAAAATATGTCTACTTTTAATTTTAGAGACAGACAATGCAAGCAGGGGAAGAGGGGGGCAGGGAGAGAGAGAGGGAAAATCTCAAGCAGGCTACACACTCAGTGTGGAGCCCGATGCAGGACTTGATCCCACCAGCCTGGGATGGCGACCTGAGCCAAAATCAAGACTCAGATGCTCAACCAAATGAACCACCCATGCACCCCTAAGAGACTTCATTTTTAAGTGATCTCTGCCCCCAATTTGGGACCTGAACTCACAACCCCAGGTCAAGAGTCATATGCTCAACCGACGAAGCTGGCCAGGGCACCTCTAAAGAAGGATATACATTTTTAAAGTTTATTCATTTATTTTTGAGGGGGCCAGTACACAGAGGGAGGGAGACAGTAACTCCCAAGCAGGCTCTAGGCTGTCAGATGCAGGGCTCGAACCCACAAACCACGAGACCATGACTGAGCTGAAATCAAGAGTCGGACATTCAACAAACTGAGCCACCTAGGTGCCCCAAAGAAGGATATTTTTAAAGAAAGAGTGACTTGGTTTTATTCTGTCTAGAGAATTCAAACAATTAACTACAAATCTGGCATCTATTTTAAAGCCCATTACACATAAAAAGAAAACCAGAGCCGGCCAGTTTTTTAAAAGGCCAAGGTTATTGTTCTGTGGGGTGTCACTGACCTTACACCATCCTGACACACAAGAGCCATAAATGCAGAGCAAGGCAAATGCTTTCTGAAGCATGCTAGGTACAGGGTTACTCTTTCCTTTAGCACACTTAGAAGAAATAATTTCCATTCTGATGACAGAATACGTATCCAATTGTATACCCCTGGAAAACATGGCAAAGATCAACTAGCTAACTAATCTTAATTCCACCTTCCAGGACTAATTACTGTTAACATTTTGGTGTATTACCAATTTTGTTTTTTGTATGACGTGCCAAACAATAATGAAACACACAATGAACAACAAACCAGTTCATACTCTAAACGGGTCAAACAGGAGAGACATTTTTAAGGCCCTTGATTACACGTGAAATTATTTTCCATAAAGACTGTAATAATTTAAACCCCCGGGGTGCCTGGGCAGCTAAGTCGGTTAAGTGTCCGACTTTGGCTAAGGTCATGATCGTGCGATTTGTGAGTTTAAGCCCTGCAACCAGCTCTGTGCTGACAGCTTGGGGCCTGCAGCCTGCTTCAGAGTCTGTGTCTACCTCTCTCTCTGCCCCCTCTGCCCCTCACGCTCTGTTTCTCTTTCTCAAAAATAAACATTAAAAAAAAAATTTTTTTTTAAATGTAAACCCCAAAAGCAGGGTCTTGCACAATGCATAACAATGCATGTACACATACACACACACACACACATACACCACTTGGTAAGTGAAGGATGTAATGGGCTGTTGGAGCCTACTCTTATTTTCAAAAACTATGTCAAGTTCTTTGTATTTGATTTCTCTCTATAAAATAGCCAGTCAATAGGTATGATCCATTTTTTTCCTTGTCTGCTTCTACTTTCTTAGGAAGCATGAATTAGACATAAAGCAAAGGAAAAGGGAATGTGATACTAAATTTTCAAATTGGATCTTTACCTTATTCCTCATAAAATATTATACCATCTGTCAATGAAAGCAAAGGAAAAGGTATACCAATGTGATTTTAGATACTAAAGAAGTCATCTTTAAAATGCCATTAACCCAGAGCACCTGGGTTGCTCAGTTGGTTGGACGTTTGACTCTAGATTTCGGCTCAGGTCATGATCTCACAGTCCGTGAGTCAGGCCCTGCATCAGTCTCTATGCTGACAGCATGGAGTCTGTTTGGGATTCACTGTCTCCCTCTCTCCGCCCCTCCCTGCTCACTCTCTCTGGCTCTCTCTCTCTCTCTCTCAAAATAAATAAATAAGCTTTCAAATAAACATTAAAAAAATAAATTTAAAAGATTTTTAAAAAGGAGTACCTGGGCGGCTCAGTCGGTTAAGTGTCCGACATCAGCTCAGGTCATGATCTCGTGGTCCTGAGTTCGAGCCTCTGCATCTGTGCTGACAGTTCAGAGCCTGGAGCCTGCTTTGAATTCTGTCTCCCTCTCTCTCTGCCCCTTCCCTCCCCACACTCTGTCTCTCTCTCTCTCTCAAAAATAAATAAACATTAAAAACAAAATAAAAAAAATTTTTTTTTAACATCTATTTATTTTTGAGAAACAGAGTGAGACAAAGCATGAGCAGGGGATGAGCAGAGAGGGAAGGAGACACAGAATCTGAAGCGGGCTCCAGGCTCTGAGCTGTCAGCACAGAGCCTGATGTGGAGCTTGATCCCATAGACCGTGAGATCATGACCTGAGCCGAAGTCGGACGCTCAACCAACTGAGCCACCCAGGTGTCCCGAAAGACAAAATTTTTAAAAATGCCATTAGCTAGCAATAGTTACTAAGCCAATGAAAATCACAAAAACAGTGAATAAACTTGCCACTAGCTGCATTCTGCATGACTGGATAAAAATTTCTTCTTAGCAATGACACAGAATATGTAGATGCACCACATAAATAAAATTTATGTTGGTAAATTTGGTACCAAATAAAATTCTAAGCTACACCAGTTGTGCACAGAGAAAAGCAACCTACCACCAACTGTTTAAACCTTGAAACCTACCTACTTTGTTACAAGAGTTTAATAAAATGAGGTAGGGGCGCCTGGGTGGCGCAGTCGGTTAAGCGTCCGACTTCAGCCAGGTCACGATCTTGTGGTCCGTGAGTTCGAGCCCCGTGTCGGGCTCTGGGCTGGTGGCTCGGAGCCTGGAGCCTGTTTCCGATTCTGTGTCTCCCTCTCTCTCTGCCCCTCCCCCGTTCATGCTCTGTCTCTCTCTGTCCCAAAAATAAATAAAAAAACGTTGAAAAAAAAATTTTTAAATGAGGTAAAAATGAGTAGGCAACCTAGAGAGTGACAAGAAAAAGTACATCACGTGTGCCAGACAAGAGTTCTGGGAGTAAAGAACAGCATGATTCAAGAAGTGATTAAACATAATTTCTCTACTTCATGAAACCCAAACTTTTTGCATAAAAAGAAACTTGCAGAATGTTATTTCCAGTTTATGCATGAACTTCCTTATAACTACCCTCACTGCAATCAACACTGAAAAGCCAGCAAAATGTCCAACTAACTCCACGAAAGGAGGTTTGATTACAGCTCATAAGGAGAGAGACTGATGGAGGTGGCCAGAAAAACAGGTCAGTCACCATCTTGGTCATGCCTTAACCATGAAAACACCAACACACAAGCTTCTGGACCTTACACTCGAATAACCCCCACAGGCAGGGAGGGATGTGCAGCACAATGAAAGCCGACGGGGTGCAGACACCGCACTGGTACCTCTTTGCCAAGTTATGGTTTCTGGATCAATGTCCAATCTTGCAAATCTGTTTATCTCTTCATCGGTCAGTGTGTTAGGGTCAGTCTTTTCAATGCCCAGTCTCTGAAGAGGCAGGAAAATTAAAACATCAGTAAGACAAAACACAAGCATGATAAATTTTTTAAAAATTTATCTCCGGAGGGAGTGCCCTCTAGGAAATATAAACCACGTGATATTCAGAAGGGAAAATTAGAATCCTTAGGCCAAACCTTTATTTCTTACGCTTTCTCACACACACAGGTGTTGTTAACATGTTTATCCCTAACTGGGCCCCAGAGGCATTTCCCTAAACCTAGCCCTAAATAAGCATAGGGACACCTGGTTAAGCTTCCGACTTCGGCTCAGGTCATGACCTCACGGTTCATGGGTTCGTGGCCCATGTCAGGCTCTGTGCTGACAGCTCAGACCCTGGAGTCTGCTTTGGATTCTGTGTCTCCCTCTCTCTCTGCCCCTCTCCTGTTCTCTCTCTCTCTCTCTCTCTCTCTCAAAAAGTAAACATTAAAAAAAAAATTTTAAAAACACAAAAGCACAATGACCAAAAAGTGTTGTACCTAATTCACCAAGCCCAAGTGTATGAAAGGAAATGCAAGGTACAAAAGCTTTCTCAAGCAGACAGTTGAGAACCCCAATTCATGTGAAAAATTAGGAAGAGTAAAAATAAGTTATTAATCAGTAAAACTCGGTGTAAATCACCTTCACATGCTTTTTACACAGCACTGCATTTTTTTAGTGCCTTCTTACTGTTCCAAAAGGCACAAAAAAAGTTTGTCTCTTCTTCCTCACAGAACTTGGAAATTTTATTTATTTACAGAGTATATGTATACAGGTCGCGTCCTGAAATGGAAAGTGAGCATAAAATGTATTCTCCTAAAAAAACAAAAATAAAATAAAATGTGTTCTCCTTTTTTTTCCTTTTCTATTTTTTAATGTTTATTTTTGAGAGAGAGAGAGAAAGAGAGAAACAGGGTCCGAATAGGGGAGGGGCAGAGAGAGAGGCAGACCCAGAATCCGAAGCAGGCTCCCGGCTCTGAGCTGTCAGCACGGAGCATGACATGGGGCTCAAACCCAGGGACCCTGAGATCATGACCTGAGCCGAAGTTGGACACCTAACGGACTGAGCCACCTAGGTACCCCTCCTTTTTTTTTTTTTTTGCCTAATGTGTGGTAGATCTGAGTGGGCTCCAGCAAGCCCTGTTCTTCCCACAGTTCCTTTTTTTTATACTGTGAAGACTTTGTTTTAAAATCTCAGATGTGGGGCGCCTGGGTGGCTTGGTTGGTTGAGCATCCGACTTTGGCTCAGGTCATGATCTCGCAGTCTGTGGGTTCGAGCCCCGTGTCAGGCTCTGTACTGACAGCTCAGAGTGTGGAGCCTGCTTGGGACTCTCCCTCTCTCCATCTCTCTCTGCCCCTCCCCTGCTCATGCTCTGTCTCTCTCTGTCTCAAAAATAAATATAAACATTAAAAAAAATTTTTTTTTTTTTTTTTTTTTTTTTTTAAATTTTTTTTTTTTTTCAACGTTTATTTATTTTTGGGACAGAGAGAGACAGAGCATGAGCGGGGGAGGGGCAGAGAGAGAGGGAGACACAGAATCGGAAACAGGCTCCAGGCTCCGAGCCATCAGCCCAGAGCCTGACGCGGGGCTCGAACTCACGGACCGCGAGATCGTGACCTGGCTGAAGTCGGACGCTTAACCGACTGCGCCACCCAGGCGCCCCTAAAAAAAATTTTTTTTAATAAAATAAGTAAAATAAAATCTCAGATGTGTTTTCAGAGCTGGCCCTCACTGGCTCATCACAGGACTCAGAAGCCAAGTACATGACATTGTTTACAGAAGTTAACCCAACTCTCAGTCACTCGGCTGAGAATCTGCCACTGACACCCCACTCCGACTGGGCACACGGGGTGTAGACCGTGAGCACACTTTGCCACAGAGGAGGCCTGGGGACCCAGGAGGAGACCGAGGTTCTAGCTCAAACCTGGCGGGGGGGTGGTGGTGGTGAGAGGGTACTGTGGCCTTGGGCAAGTCCCTTGATTTCAAATCCTAGAGACTTTTAAAGAATCATTTACACATTTAGTCCAGCACCTCCCCACATCTGACAGAAAGTTCCATCAGCAAAAGTAAGGTTAGACGTTGCCTGCTCTTTACGTGCCTCTCAAAACATGACCCTTTTACAAAACAGAGCAATAATTAACTTACCTTACACACAGGATTTTTGGGGGTATGAAAACAAAGTAAGCTAGACATATCATAGTGTGTCAAAGTCACTTTTTCTCAAGTCCAGAAAAACAATGCATATAAATAAATAAATAAAACATAACTGTAAAGCAAGTAGGGCAAAACATAAACGATGTAGCTCGGTAAAGGGGAGCTTCATGTACTATTCTTGCAACATCAAAATATAAAGTTGCAAAAAATTTAAAATAAAGTAAATAAAACTATTGTTGCTAATAAGCAGCGCGTGCCATTTACTTAAGCTTTCATACGCCAGGTTGTCTAAATAATATATATGTACAGGGCACCTGGGAGCCTCAGTCGGTTAAGCATCCGACCCTTGATTTTGGCTCAGGACATGATTTCACGGTTCATGAGGTCTGTGATCACACTGACAGTGTGGAGACTCCTTGGGATTCTCTCTCCTTCTCTCTGCCCCTTCCCTGCTCACAATCTCTCTCAAAATAAATAAACATTAAAAAAATATATATATATACATATAATTTCTTTCATATGCAAAAATGATGAATGTATTTTCAAATGTTATTTTAAAAAAACCGTCTTGTGCTATCCCTTTTGTGTCACACCCTCCCCAGATCTATAACCTCTGGCACCTACTGATCTATTCTCCATCACGACAGCTTTGTCTTTTTGAGAATGCCATGTACACGGAAGCACACAGCATGCAACCTTTTGAGACTGGCTTCTTTCACTCCACATAATGCCTCTAAGAGTCATTCAAATTGTGTGTATCAATAGTTCATTCCTTTTTATTGCATAAACGTACAGGTTTGTTTATCCATTCATCCACTAAGGGACATCAGAGTTGTTTCTAAATGTTGGAGGTTATTAGTTGAACTGCTAAAAACATTCGTGTTTCTGTATGAACACAACTTAACATTTGTCTTGGATAAATAGCTAGGAGTAGGATTTCTGGGTCACAGGGTACAATGTATGTTTAATGACTATATATTTGTTTTTATTTTTGAGAGGGAGGGGAGGGTCAGTGAGAATCTTCAGCAGGCTCCACACTCAGCGCAAGCCTGATGCAGGCCTCTAACTCATGAACCGTGAGATCATGACCTGAGCCAAAATCAAGAGTTGGACGCTTAACCAACCGAGCCACCCGGGTGCCCCGGAGTATCAGTCTTCTTGACTGAGGGTGGGGGTGTCAGTGCTGTATGTATTCCAGGACTAACCACGTATAATTTACAGATGGATGAGAGATACCCTCTACCACCAACCTTTGTTATGTATACGATGACCTTAAGGTTACAGTTATGGATGTAACTTGATCTAAAATAGGTATCTCCTTATTAATCACCCAACTTCATACAATTATCAAAAATGAACAGGGGAAAATCTCACCCGTAATCTTCGGATCTGGATATCAGAGAACCTTCTCACTCCATTTACTGATGGTACCAAACGATTAAAGAGAGCCTTAAAGAAAAGGAGGAAAAGGGCTTTGAAGTGAGAGGAACCCCCTGCCTTGCCACCTGCATCATCAACACCCAAGGGACCAACAACATTAGTTTGGGTGCATCAGCCCTCTCAAAAGTGCCTGTGGGCCTCAGGAGCCTACCTTGTCTGTCTGGGTTAGTTCGTGGAACATCCGGGCATCAATGGCTGCAGCCACAAGGTTGTTGGCTGCGGTGATGGCATGGATGTCACCAGTGAGGTGGAGATTAAACTACAAAAGAGCAGAGGCCACATCAGTCTTTCAGCTTCTCCGACATCTTCCCGATGATCATTGTATCATGACCAAATCAATCCCTGTGTTAAAGCTAACAGAAACCTGACGGCAGCACAGTTAGCAAACAAACACCCGGTACAAATCGCTCTTGAAAACATAAATTACAGGGGCACCTGGGTGGCTTGGTTGGTTAAGCGTCCGACTTCAGCTCAGGTCATGATCTCACGGTCCCTGAGTTCGAGCCCCGCGTCAGGCTCTGTGCTGACAGCTCAGAGCCTGGAGCCTGTTTCGGATTCTGTGTCTCCCTCTCTCTCTGCCCCTCCCCTCCCTGTTCATCCTCTGTCTCTCTCTGTCTCAAAAATAAATAAATGTTAAAAAAAAAAAAAAAAAGAAAACATAAATTACAGACTGTGTAGCCTCACAAGAAATTGGTGTTTACCTGAAGGGACACGTCCTGTAACCACAAACCCCATACCACCAGCATCAGGAGCAACCACGGGATACTGAGGGCACACTCCTGTCCTTTAGACTGTGAGCACCGAGGGGTTCATGAGGGCAGCCCTGTGCCTGTATGCTCATACCGTGCTCCCGTGTCTGGAGTTACCGCTCTGAATACACCTTGTGTTGGTCCTTCCCATTCCCATGCTTTGTTTCATCTCTTGCTTAAAATTATTATTCCCAGTGAAAGCCAGACCTTGAAGTCCTTGTCATGTGAAAAAAAACTAAGCTGTCTCACAAGCCTGCATATTAAGATGTTTTCCCTTTCTGATTAAAAAGAAGTCATTTGTCCACTAAGAACTCTGCACAAAAAAAGTTAATCTCTGGAAGAAAAACTATAAATAAAGGTCCAAATGAAACCAAATTCCAGGCACTTTACCTCTTCCATGGGAATGACCTGGGAGTAGCCACCTCCTGCAGCGCCACCTACAGGGCAGGCCAAGGGTGAGGACTCAGGTTAAGTGTGTTTCTCCACCACTTGGAAATCAAATAAAAGCAAATTGGTTTTCGTCGCTGCTACGCACATTATCTATTTACTTTTTTCAACCATTTGGACAGCTTTGACCAAGTGTTTTCTAATTTTCTTTTACCAGTCTAAAACACTTGATCTTGCTCATGCTGAATAGTCTCCGTTGAAATCTGACTCTAAATGACAAAACCATGAACACATACATACCTACTCATTATCTTTAGAGACAGGTTCCCCATGATTCCTAACATTTGTTAAAAGACCCAGCCTACAGTTACATAAAGGCAACTCTGCTCAATTTCCTACTCTCATAAATGCTACGCTGGCATTTTAAAAAAAGGAATGTTTAAAATATACACGCCAAACACAAACACAGAGACTGTACTTCTTCCTAAATAGGAGACACATGTTAGAAAACAGCTTAACTGCTAGCTTTTGCTGGCCTGTTTGGATTATTAACAAAAGACCAGTCAAAAATGTTCTGGTTATCAGTGAGACAAATGTCAATTTGAGGTTTAGATTTTGTGGGTTTTTTGTGAGGCAGAGACCACGCGATGAAAATGGGGCAATTAGTGATAAGAGGAAAAGCAGAATACTGGGTTCAATAAGCAGTGCAAGGGAACGGTTCGTTCTGAAGTTGAAAGACGGTTGGTAAGACAAGCTCAGAGTGTACTGAGTCGGGACTTTTATAAAATATATTACTACAGGCAGAAGAGCAAAGGTGTGCCCTGTGCGGCAGTCTCTAGAACAAGCAGAATATGTGATGCTCTCACCGAGCACATGAGAACGCTAACTCTACAAACTTACGATTAATGAAAATACTTTAAATGAAAAGAGCATGTTTGCAGTACCTCAGCTTCCAAAAACGAAAGATAGAGAGTGAATAGTGACGTCATCTCTTCGTGCAATCAGAAGAAACCCTGTGTGGGCAGTGCTGTTAAAGCGTCTGAAACTGACATGGCACCCACCCTGGCACTTGACAAAGTTACTCTGGGAGTCCCAGCCACTGCTGCTGACAACTGGTGGCAGCGGTAACTATCTCATATTAGAAGAGAAAATGCATATGCTGCGTAGCATAAAACACAGCGCAAAGCATATACTCAGTAACAGTAGGCTTTTCTTATTCCCAACAGGCTGAGACAGCTGTAGGGTGTCTTTGTTTCTAGAAAGTCAGCATGATGATCAGTACCTACGATTACCTTTATTGTTACTGTGACAGTTGACTATTAGTCATAGAAAAGCACCTCTCGCTACATTATTACCCATCCCAGGGAACCCCTGTGCAGTGTCAAATAGTGACAGCAAGAGCTGGGATGATCTGATGAAAAGCCTTCACCAAAAGCATCACAATAGGGGCTGCACCACGAGGACATTCCTGGTGTCTATATGAAGACCCATAAGCATTCCTGGGTCAAGCAGACCAGGGAGGACGGAAGGAGAAGCAGTGGCCTCTGGCCACCCAAGGTCTAGTGCTACTAATACCTTTTATTCCAAAGGTGGGTCCCTGAGAAGGCTGTCGCACACACGCAAAGACATTCTGATAAAGATGGGCGCCAAGGGCTTGCACCAGCCCAATGGTAGTTGTGCTTTTCCCTTCTCCCAGGGGCGTTGGAGTTATTCTTCAAGGTGAAAGCAAAAGAGGGAAAGTGAATTTATAGGAATTAAATTTATGTGAATCACTAAGCCAGACCTAGAGAATAACTTTTAACCTGAAGAGTAAGGAAGAAGAAAGACCTGAAAAGGTTCTTTTCCAAGAGTCTTACTGAAGTTACAAAAAAATGTTACATTTAAAAAGACTGTTGTAATTGAGCCCCTCGCACTGTGAGGAGAAAATACATTTGATCTTACAGAGACACTGCTATAATTTTAATAGCTCGATGTAATCTAAAAAATTAGCTATTGTGTATAACTCAGCCAAACCATAAAAATAAATGCTCAATACATATACTGAATAAAAAAGTCTGGGGTTGAAAAAAAAAAAAAAAGGTGATTCCATCTGAAGATAAGCTTTTAAAACTCAACTCTTTCCCCTACTAGATGGATAACCTTGACAAATTTTCTCATCTCCAAAGGGTTAGAATCTACTCTTAATTACCTCACAGGGCTGCTGTTAAGAGTCGAATGAGACTAAACACATGTGAAAATGCCGAAACCAAATGAAAGGAAACTTCTCATATATATGCTAAGAGGAAATGCAATCTTTGATAACAATAATCAGGATTACGATTCCAAGAGCAAAGGAGTAACAACCATACCCAGTCACCACCACGTATTTTCCATCGGGTTGGTGCTTCAGGCGTTCCAGTGCTGACAGCAGAACCTTGGCCTTTGTCTCACCGTACAATTCTACCTCTTCGGAGAGCAGACCAATTTCCCGAGCCAGGCTGCCAATGGACTTCGGCTTGCAAGATCGTGATATGTCAATGTCACTTACAAGAAACAGAGAAAATATCAATCAATCTTGACTCACTGAACTTTTTTTAAAAACTTTAATTTTTTTTTTTAATGTTTATTTAATTTTGAGAGAGAAAGAGCATGAGTGGGGTTGGGGCAGAGAGAGGGAGACACAGAATCTGAAGCAGGCTCCAGGTTCTGAGCTGTCCACACAGAGCCCAACGTAGGGCTTGAACTCACGAACCATGAGATCGTGACCTGAGCTGAAGTTGGACGCTTAACCGACTGAGCCACCCAGGTGCCCCTTTAAAATTTTTTTCAATGTCGATTTTTGAGAGAGAGAGAAAGAGAGACAGCATGAATGGCAGAGGGGCAGAGAGAGAGGGAGACAGAATCTGAAGCAGGCTCCAGGTTCAGAGCTGTCAGCACAGAGCGGGGCTCAAACTCACAAACCGTGAGTCATGACCTGAGCTGAAGTCGGACACTTAACCGACTGGGACACCCAGGTGCCCTGACTCACTGAATTTATTTAACCGCATCCTAGGAACGACCCACCCCAACCACTGATGGCGCTTCTGGAGGTGGCACATATGTAGCCATGGTATCCGTGAGCTAAAAACAGAGAATCCACAAAGTTTTAAACCCGTAAAATTTTATTTTTACCTGGGAACAGGTGTCTTGAGATTAAGGCTGTTATACCGGATCGTCCACTTTCCTGGCTTAAATTTCTCCAGGAAACGCTTTGCACTCTCTACTGTGCTCTAAACGAAAGGTCACAAATGGAACTTAGAAGAAGTGGTTATTTTAACTTCCACCTCAATTCCAAATCCCAAGTCACTCCAGTTCAACCACAAAATGAACAGCTTTATGACCCCCCTATAAACATGCTTCAATCCCAGGCAAGAATCTACAGCTGCTAAAGTGCCCTGGGTTCGCCCCATCTCAGCTTGTGTGTGTATCAGCAAGGGCAAGCAAGACAAAGTGCACTTAGCAAAGCTGTGGGTTCGCACTTTCCTTTTCCTGAGGTTCTGATACTCCAGAGTAAATCCCCATTGTGCCATCCCTACCTTGCCCTACTAATAGAACTGGTTCTATATCTCTGTTCTAACAGTCCCTTTTTCTCCTTCAATAGATTCACATCCTTACTTAAAAGCAATAACTTGGGGGCGCCTGGGTGGCGCAGTCGGTTAAGCGTCCGACTTCAGCCAGGTCACGATCTCGCGGTCCGTGAGTTCGAGCCCCGCGTCGGGCTCTGGGCTGATGGCTCAGAGCCTGGAGCCTGGTTCCGATTCTGTGTCTCCCTCTCTCTCTGCCCCTCCCCCGTTCATGCTCTGTCTCTCTCTGTCCCAAAAATAAATAAACGTTGAAAAAAAAATTAAAAAAAAAAAATAATAAAATAAAAGCAATAACTTGAATTCTGGCAGCTTTTTACAACGATTAGAAAAACTTTTTTTTTTCTGGCATACAACAGTATTAGTTTCAGCTGTACAACACAATGATTCAATATTTGTATATACTGCAAAATAATCACAGTAAGTCCAGTTAACCCCCACTGCAGAAACTTCCATTCACACGCACCTGCATTAGCATTGCCACCGTCATGGGCCCCACACCGCCAGGAACAGGAGTGATGAAGGCCGCCCTCTCTTTGGCCTCATTGTAGGCCACATCACCCACAACTTTTCTCCCATTTGGTTTTGTATCATCTGGTCAAGGGGGGAAAAAAGCAAGGCAAGGTCTCACAATTGCAATCGTGGTGTTTATTTCCAAGTTAAGTGATTGAGTATGACAGCTTGCACCAATAACTAGAGTTTAGGGTGTGTATTCCCATCAGGCTCAAACATCTACTTTACTAAAAAGCTATAGGATGACAGGTGTTTGCTATTTTCTAGGTAGAAACTTACTTTACCTGCAAAAATTCACAAGTTGCATAAGTGGTGTTTCAGAACCAGGAGAATCCTTTTGCAGTCATGTGGCAAATAAAATACCAACTGTTTTTTATTCTTAAAACCAACTACCCAGTATGTAATGAGCACCTTTTAAAATGTTAATTTGCCAAGGCCTACAAAGGAATTTTTTGGTGCACAAAGCTCCAACTATGTCACAGCTGCCAGATACCGTTTCTACAGCAACTGTCAGCACTTTGTAAGCTCCATGCGTGAGCTGGAGGAACAATTCAACATCCAATTCCAGAGACAAGCAGCTACTTAAATGTATGCAAAAGGCAAAGAATATAATTACGCTTCCCTTAAAAGGAAATCAGAACAACTACAAATCTCACCAGCAAAGAACAGCTATTCCAGAGAACAAAACCCAGTGATGCATCACTGCTCACTCACACAAAGTACCTCCTCTACTTGGCTTCAGTGCACTTCCGGGAGGGGCTGGGGGACAGGGCTAGACCCTGCAGCTCTAAGGCTCCCGAGGCAGGATCTGGTAGGATCTTAGCCATTTCACCCCTTCTGTTTGATCAGATCACCACAACCGACAGAGCAAACTTTAGGATGTAGCCAAAAGTCAGACTTCAAGAGATCTAAGTTCTAGGATCAGCTGACTGCCAGTCCTTAGCCTCTATGGGCTCCTTCCTGACCAGAAGGCCAAAGATTGCAAAGGACTGACACTACCTATTTCACAAGCCCGCTGAGAATCAAGTCAGAAATTGTGTGCATTCTTGAAATCGAAAAAGCATTCTCTAGGAGCGCCTGGGTGGCTTAGTTGGTTTAGTATCCGACTTCGGCTCAGGTCACAACCTCGCGGTTCATGAGTTTGAGCCCCGTGTTGGGCTCTGTGCTGACAGTTCAGAGCCTGGAGCCTGTTTCAGATTCTGTGTCTCCCTCTCTCTCTGCACCACCCCTGTTTGCACTCTGTGTCTCTCTTCCAGGAATGAATAAACATTAAAAAAAAATTTTTTTAAAAAGCGTTCTCTAAACATAAGGGTTTCTCTTCCCATCCTAGATACATAGGATATTTTCTATATGTACTATAAGGAGCTGGAGAATATCTCTCCTTGGGATAGTTTCAGGTTGCTAAATTGTAAAGCAAGCTACCACAGAACATTTCCTCTCAGAACCCTATAGTCATTTCATTTTTTTTTTATTTAAATTTTTTTTTTTAACGTTTATTTATTTTTGAGACAGAGAGAGAGAGACAGAGCATGAACAGGGGAGGGACAGAGAGAGAGGGAGACACAGAATCCGAAACAGGCTCCAGGCTCTGAGCTGTCAGCACAGAGCCCGACGTGGGGCTCGAACTCACGGACCGTGAGATCATGACCTGAGCCAAAGTCGGACGCTTAACCGACCGGGCCACCCAGGCGCCCCTATAGTCATTTCAAAATGCCAAGGAGCTATGGCTAAGAGCTACTGTTCAGGTTTCAATAGTCTAACATGGACATTAGTCTAAAATGCCCTGTACCTCTTCCTATTTATTCATGCTAGTCATTTTAGTGTCTCCATATATAGGAGACATATCAATCACTGTACAACTGCTACACTAGATGAGCTCTGTTTTGCTCCTGAATCAACACTATTAGGGTTAACCTGAGTGCCCTCTGGTATATGTCCAGTGTTTTGTGTAAAGTATGATGTGGTCAGTAGAAAAAGTGACCACTTCTCAAACTAAGTGTATGGTTTCACTAACCAATAAACATTCTGGTTATTTATCTGAGCCCTAGAATTTCTCTTTCATTGTGAATTATAGGTACAAAATCCAATCACTGAGTTACAGACCAGTGGGTGGACTGGAGGAACTAAATACTATTCTTTGCCAATGTTCATTTTCAAGGCATCATGTTCTGTAATTGGGCGGTATCCTGACTTATATTTTGATTATTTAAATCATTTGCGGGGCATCTGGGTGGGTTGGTCAGTTGGGTGTCGGTTTGACTCTTGATTTTGGCTCAGGTCATGATCTCAGGCCCCATGTCAGGCTCTACAGACAGGATAGAGCCTGCTTGGGATTCTCTTTCTCTCTTTCTCTCTCTCTCTCTCTCTCTCTCTCTCTCTCTCTCCCCTTCCTCCTCCTCATGCTCTTTTTCTCTCAAAAAAAACTTTAAAGAAAAAAAGTCATTTGCATGGTCCACGCAGGGATAATATCCTAAGACATTTGCCAAATTAAGAATGAATTTTGGTTTTGGTTTTTTTTTTTTTTTTTTTCAAAAAAAAAGAAAAGGAATACTTTTAAGATTCAAGTTCAGAGCAGAAGAGAAACACATAAAAGCAGCCTTTCTGCTTGGCTTACTAAAGATAATTTGAGAAGGAAACAATAAAATCCAGCCTTATCAAAACTTATTTACTAAATACCCCAGATCAGTAAAAACACAGCTGACCAGACATTGATTTGCTCTTACTCATATTTCAACATCTGTGTGAGGAATAAATGTGAACAGGATGGGGAGTTTCATGTTTAAGTCAACATTTCATGCCTGTGGGACTCAAGATTCCTATCCAGGTGTTTTTTTCTTCTATCTTCTCAAATCTCTCAAATCCCCCTCCCTGCCCCCCAAAATGCCAAAATGCAGAAATATGATACAGAAGATGCAAGGTTTTAAACAGAATGGGCTTGAATGTCATATCACAAGTACTCAAAGTGAGGAGTTGTAGGAGAGCAATTTCTTTATCACCCATTAGATAATTACACTACAAGAAAATGAGTGATCAATTATGAGCTACTGTCTTAAAAGCACGGTAAGGAGAGTGGGAGGGAGGTTAAAAATGGTGAAGGCTTGACAGTGACTAATGTTCCTGGCAGCTTAGTGTCTATGTTTCAAACTTGAGATGGGAAGGGGGAAAAAAAACCCAATATTCTTGCTGAAACTCCCTTCAACAATTCAACAGGTGGGAGTGCCAGCAGTTAGAGGGCATAAAGCTAGACAAGGAACTGCAGAGACCACGGCTCCAAGGTGGAGGACAGCACAGGGCACCACACACAGTAAAAGAGACACAAAGTTCTGTGGGCGGGGAGGGAGGGAGAGAAGGATTTTCAAGAGAAGGAGAGATAGAGAGGAAGTGGCTTAAACTGAAGATCAAAGTGGAGTTTTTCCGACCACGTAGCCCAAGGCCTGCCCTGGTGTGTGATGCACAGAAACAGCTGTCTGATGAAAGGCTGTTCCTTTCTTGAATCTGTGAGGCACGTCTACAGTTTTATTCACTGTATCGTCCTGTCAAATTTTGAAAACGTCACCGTGAGGAAACCACCCACTCCAGAGGATGTGGGGATAGAAGTCGCCAGGGACAAGCAAGGTGCGGGCAGAGAAGGGCACGTGGTCCACTCGGCAACACGTGAAGACACGTGTTCACAAAGTGGTGTGAGATAAACGGCCACAGAGCTGGCTGAAACCAGGGTGGGCCTGAGGAGTTTGACAGGTAACGTGGGAGGAAGAAGCTCCATGTCAAGACCCACCAACACGGCAAGAACTCGCAGATGGATGTGCGTGGGAGTCAGCTGGCCGTGGGAGACCAGTAACCAACGCACAGCAGGGCGTCCGCCTGCGAGGGTTAACACTCACTGGAGACACCGAAGACAGAAGACAGGGAAAATTTCCGATATTTAAAAACGAATCTGACACAGGGAACAATTGGGAGGGAATGACAGTGCGCTGGCTTTACTCTCTCTGCCTGGAAGGGTCTGGGTCCAAGCCTTCTCAGTAAAGCCCTCCTATGGGAGTCTTGGCAAAGCTAGCCCCTCTCCTGGAGGCACCGAGCATTCTGCAAAGATCACGTTGCATTTTAAATCCACTCATCCTTTGTTAAAAATAAAGGGTGACCTCTGCGTGAAGGCAAGGCAGCTGTGAGATCCCCCTCGTGCCCCCTCCCCACCCTCTCCTTAGGCAAAGCCATCTCAGGAAATGCACAGCCCGGTGGCTAAAATCAGCAGCTCCGCCATCAGGCTGTCATCTAACTGCATGCACCCCGGGCAGGGCACTTGCTCTGAACCTTAGCACTTCGAGCCTGAAACGGGACAAGAGGTTCTCACATAGGCTTCACGTGATGACCTAGATGTCTTCCTCTGCCCACCCTACACCAGACAGCACCTGCATCCTCCAGCAGCACTCACCCGGGATATAATTGATCCCACAGTCGATGACAATTGCCCCAGGCTTGATCCACTCCCCTTTTATCATTTCGGGCTGACCAGTTGCAACCACCAGGATGTCACCTTTATTTACCTAGGAAAAGAGGATTTTGATTTGAGAAATTAAACAGTGAGACATAAAACAAACAAACAAATAAAAATGTACATGTGGAACAGACATCCCTGAGCTTTGTATGAACTTGTTCAATGTCATCAGCTATTTTATGCAGACCACACACCACGTCTGACAGTTCCTATGCTGGGCTCATTCCTCCATGTGCCAAAATGCTCCCCGCTACTAAAATCTTCCCGAATGGGGAACGTGATGAAAACACGTAGGGCAGGGAGGAGCACTGGCTTGGAGCCACAGGCCCGGCTCTAAATTACGAGGCGTTGGGAGGCTGCCCCCTCTCCTACGCAGTACGGGGACCAGCACCTCCTGCAGAGCACTGCTTCGGGGGGATTAAAAGAGAAGGTGCGTTGTCAGCCGGGATAGGTACACGTGAGATTCTTAGGCTCCGGGAACTGATGCAGGGCCAAGAACAAGATGTGACAGGGGTCCAGGGGACCACCGTCCACACCCCCCTCAGGAGCACCTCCACCTCCGAGGCCCCCACTGTGTCACTGTCACACATCTGCGATCTGGCTGCCGTGATCCATCCCAGTTTCTATACTGTGAATCCCTACCTTCCCACGAGGCAGACTGGTAAAGAAAGAATACGATCAGAACAAAATCTGTACAACTTGGGCAAGTTTTTAAGTAGAATTTGTTTCTTCATCATGTAAAATGAGACAAGAATTAAGGGAGTTGCTGTAGGGGTTAAATGAGATATTGAATGAAGTACATGGCAGTTTCTGCACTGAAAACCAGGTGAGAACGCCCACCGCACACGTGTGCGTACAGGCACACACAGAACCCTTCCACTCCGCTGCGGTCCCCTTACCTCCTCGCCTAGGTTGGCGGTCTTGGAGTGGCAGGTGGTCACTGTGGCGTGGTTCCACAGAAGCAGGTCATGCATGGGCGCACCGACTATCTTACTGCGCCCGACCACCACGGCGTGCCTTCCAGCAATCTGCACCCCTGAAAGAACAGCCAGGGTGAGTCAGAGTGTGGGGAGAAGTCGCCCTCTTCACACACCGCCTAAATGGGAAAATTCAGAACAAGTGCACAAACACGGGTTCTGAGCATCAAACAGAAATCTTCCTAAAAACATCCCTTCTTTGGCAATAATAGTCTCAGCTCTAGGGTTTCAGCTGCAAATTGGGACTTATACTGTGCCTTTCTTGCTGTGGGTTTTGGGGAGCAGACTAAGCCAAGATCCATTCATTGAGTCATAGGAGAGTGGGAAGAAAACCTACACTCAAAGAAGAAAGAAACCCTGACATACAGCTAAACAGCCATATGGAAGACAGTAGATTTACTTACATGGGAAAAATAGTTATAACAAATAGGGTACATATGACGTGCTGGACAGAAGCAAAGGAAATTAGAGGAGTATCAGTAATTCTTTCCAACTCTGGTAAGTTTATTTATGTAGTTCCTCATCCAGATTTCTCTTTTGGCATAGGGCCTGAGCCACAGGATTATTTGCAGGGAAGTGATAAAGGGGAACTTTAAATGTAGCAGAAAGCTTTCTTTTTTGATGACTCAGCATCCATTCTTCTGGCACTATCCCAATGTCCTTTCCAGGACTGACATACTCTGCTCATTAAAGGAGATGATCTGGGTACTCCCCCACATTTCTTTTCTTTTTTATTTTTTAAATATTTTCTTTATTTATCTTGAGAGAAAAAGAGAGGGAGAGAGAGAGCGAGCACATGACCACGGGAGGGGCAGACAGAGAGGGAGAGAGAGAATTTCAAGCAGGTTCTATGAGTCAGCACAGAGCCCGATGTGCAGCTCAAAGTCACAAACCATGAGATCATGACCTGAGCTGAAACCAAGAGTTGGACGCTTAACCGACTGAGCCACCCAGGCGCCCCTCACTCACATTTCTGTCCCTGGCCAATGAGAGCTAATCGTATGACTGTCAGGCACAAGGCTGGAGATGCTCGGGGCAGCCAAGGAGAGCCCAAGAATGAGCCACCACAAGAAGAAAGCAGGGGTAAGACCTCAAAGACTCCACCTGAGCTCCTCTATGCAGCCTGGCTTGAGTGGACTCTTACTTATTTAAGGTGGATTTTAAACTGTGCTTCCTGTATAACATTAATTTTATTCAAAAAAGATAAGCTTCTATGTAATGCTAATATCATGAGCATCTAGAAGTAAAGCCCTCAAAGTCTGAGGTGTCTGAAAGGTACCTTATTATAGACTTTCGAGGATTCAGAGAAGGACTTGAAGCTGTGTTGGGGCAGAGAAGCTGCTGTGGCTCATGGGATTTGCTTCTGTAATGCATCGTTTGCTAAATATGCTTTAGAGTATATAAATTTAGTTGGAGGACTGAACAGTAATAGCTGTCCCGAGGCTTACAGCTTAACCTTTTCTTGCCAACCACAGAAAATTTTCATATACGTTGGCCAGCATTTTCCACTTGAAACTTCTGATCCACTTCCTTTAAATAGGACACATTTCCTGGTAAAAAATAACCTCTGCAAAAAGTGTTCATGATGAAATTAAAATACCAAGATGTTGACTAGGTGGTGGGGTAATATGGCCAACTGTTCAAGAGATCTGTTTCCAGCCATCTGTCGAGTCCTCAAACTCAACTCAGTGCCCATGTGGGGGGTTGGGACTTTTCACTTTGTCTGAATTCTTAGGACTCTATAAGTTACTTTTCCATAAAAAGCAAACTTCCTTGAAAACAAACAAACAAAAAATAATAAAAAAAACCACAAATAATTAGATAAATAAATTTCGTTGAACTCAAATAACCCTGAGCTCACATCTTGACCTGACTGCCTCTGGGACAAGTTATGTGTCTCTCGGAGCCTGTTTTCTCAAGCTGTCAAACGGTAACAGTACCTAATCCATAGAGCTATCGAAAAAGTTTGAGAATTTAGGAAAAGCCCCCAGCCGACAGGTCGTTGTGCCAATCAAGTCCATTCATTTAGGGCCCATAGTGTACCTCCCCCTTACCTCCATGGGTCAAGACCAGACCCAAGAAACGGTGCTTTGTTTTCACATTTGTTTTTACCTGTCTCTTTGATGAGCTCCAAGCATCCTTTAGGTGTACAAGGGATGAAACAGTCATGGAGGTCACCTCTAGCAAGTTTTCCAGCACTGATGCTAGTCAATCTAAAACAATTAAAGCAATGAAGGGAGAAATAAAGATAATTAGATGTCTTTACTCTCCAGAAGCACATATGGTTTGTTCTGGAAACAGAAATATAATTGGAATCATGCAACGTGACACAGAGAGCCGAGGCGCACTCACCCATCCACATCCTTTTCGGGTACAATGGCATTGACCACTGCTTCGGTGTTAATGGGGTTCTCTGAATCTAAAGGTAGCTGCACTATGAAACCATGTACAGTGAGGTCTTCATTCAACAATGTAACGTACCTCAACACCTAAAAGAAACAGCGCACACAATTTGTGTTATACACAGAAACCAAAAAGGTGGAGAAACACTTTTTGGTTGCCCTATTTTCCCCCAGGAGTTTAATCGTAGTCCTCTTAGAATGTACCTCCCCTTGAACCTGAGAGCAATTCTAACACCATATGTAATCTTCAGTGTCTGCTAAGAACACCATCAAGAAAAAGAGCTAAGAACTTTAATAGCAATAGCCATGTTACTCACCCAAACCAAGATCTGTGATGACACAAATGTTCTATAATGTGCCCTTACCACACAGTAATGTCTACTGAATGCTTGTCAACATGGCTAGCACAACCAAGGAACTGAATTTTACATTTTGTTTCATTCTAATTAAACGGCCACAGGGGGCTAGTAGCTACCCCACTGGACACAGAACGTAGAACATTTCCATGACCTCAAAAAGTTCTTTCTCCCTCCTGCCCCTTCACAGTTACCCCTGCACCCTCAGGCAGCTACACTTCTGAGTTTAATCACTAATGACCTATTTGGCCTATTCTTGAACATCACATAAATGGAATACATATTTTTTTTTTTTTAAACATTTTTTTTTTAACGTTTATTTATTTTTGAGACAGAGAGAGACAGAGCACGAACAGGGGAGGGTCAGAGAGAGGGAGACACAGAATCGGAAACAGGCTCTGAGCTGTCAGCACAGAGCCCGACGCGGGGCTCAAACTCACAGACCGTGAGATCATGACCTGAGCCGAAGTCGGCCGCTTAACCGACTGAGCTACCCAGGCGCCCCCATATTTGGTTTTTAAAAGGCAAACAGCTACAGGTCCGGGATTGGTTTGTAGTGAATACTGCAGGGGGTTTGAAGCAAAAGACACTGTGATCACGCACTGAGTATACACACAGCCATACCCCAGGATGGCACCATTTACTCTGGGTGTTTCAGAAATTTTCTGGAAGCAGAGTCTGCAAAGAAAGAATTACCTCAAGGTCTTTCATATGGTGAATGTACCAATCCCTAAAATTCCACCAAACCAAAGACCAGAGATGAAAGCACTTTAGCTGCCCCTCTTAACAGTCAATTCCTCACAGCTCACCTCAGATTCTGTGGCTGTTCTTGGTAACTTAATATGCGTGGCTTTGATCCCAATCTGCAAAAATGAACATTTAAAACAGGCAAGAGAATGTCAAACATGGGCCCATTTCTTTTAACCAATATGACTAACAAATCAGATGGCCTTAGTCACCCTTTCACCCTTGTATGCTTGCTTTTATTTATTTAAAGAGAGAAAGAAAATGTGCGTGCGTGCGCGCGCGCGCACACACACACACACACACACACACAGAAGCAGGGGAGGGGCAAAGAGAAAGGGAGAGAGAATCCCAAGCAGGCTCCGCTATGCTAGGGCAGAGCCCGACACGGGTTCGATCTTGAGAACCGTGAGATCATGACCTGAGCTGAAATCAAAAGTCAAACACTTAACTGCTTAACTGACTGAGCCACCCAGGCACCTCACACCCCCGTATGGTCTGAAGAATGAGTCTCTCACTTTGACCCATTCATCCTTTACTTGTTCATTGTCACCACTGTACTAAAGCAATTTCACGTCCACTGTTCCTGCTCTTTGGGAAGTCGGCACATCACTGATTAGAAAACATTCCAGGGTAAACCGGAGGCTGCAGCTTCAGCCCTGCATTTCTGACTCAAACCTGCTATGGGCAATGAAAGCTTTTACAGGGAGGGCACAAAGGGCACGGGGTCACCAACAAGACCTGGGGAGGGGGTGGGCTGGGGGTGACGGCGCTGCCCTTCCGGGCTTTACCTCTTCTGCAGCCTTCAGCTTCACATTTATATAAAGATTAGAATCATCTCTGTCGCCAACCTAGAATAATAAATACATGCAAATCAGACGATCAAGGAAAGGCAAAGTGTACAGAAAAGCTTCTAAAGTTTTAGTTTTGATAAAAGGAATGTTTAATCATGAGATTCTTGTTGCAGAGGACTTCACAGGAGAATAGGAGAATGTTGGGGCAGAACGGAGATATGAACACAGTGGTGTTACCAATCCCTCCCCAAACAAGGCCCACCTGATTCCCACTGAAAAAGCCACAAGGCAAAAAAAAAAAAAAAAAAAAAAAAGTAATAAAGGAGGGGACATCTGCATCTGCCATGGGAACTAAACAAAGGAGCCACAGGCTTGCCTGCCTGAAACATGTGGAATCTGCCTTGGAGCTGCCGTACAGAACCACAGAGCATGGAGAGCTGAACTGTCATCAGGCAAGAGAAACACCATAGCTGTGGGAGTCAGGAAAACCCAGAAGGTATATTCGGCACCCTCTCTCCCACCCCCCAGCCCCCGGGGGCAGTGGAAAATTCTCTTGCCCAGTTACACAGAGAAGAGAAACCCGCTGGGGTGGAGCTAATCCTAGCTTACTCGGAAGAGCTATGTGAGGCAGAGGGCAGTCCGCTGCCCTCAAGACAGAGAGCAAAGTGTGGTGCAGGAGCAAACCCTCTGACTACCATGCCGGTCTCACGGGGTTCCCTCAGCTTCTCTAATCAAGAACATACTTAAGAGTTTTTCACTGTTGGCCATATATCTGTAAATTTTTATTTTACAACTATTTTTCCACGTTCTCGTGATCAACAGTAAGTTCGGTTTCTCCCAAAACCGCAGAGGGGAAAAATGGTAGGTCCACTGATACCACAGATAACAGACGCAGGACTCCTTTTAAGAGGACAACCGCACAGAAAGAAGGGTGAGCGCTTCCAGTCCTTGTCATGTTGATGGGGTTCCTGGAAGCTCTCCTCAGGGTCATAGAACCTGGCCTTCCTCGTAGCTTCGGCTGTCCCTTCTATAGATACTTCTCAGTTCTGCCTGCACTCATCTGAATTTCAAGAGTCAGATGAATCCTTTGACGGGAATTTGATTTTTCTATGGGTTACCTGCTTCCTGTGGGGGCATCCCCAGAATTTCAGAGCCTCTGTTTCTTCTTCAGTCATTTTCTGTGTGTTCCTTGCCCCTATCATTCAAGCCCTCACTGATTCAGTTACCACATTAAACATACTCTGGGATTCTTAGATCTAAGTAGGAAAGGAGGTGGTTCCAAACACAACAGTATTGTTCCTCTCATTATCATTAATATTTAAACTACATTTATTTTTTATTTTAGAGAGAGAGAGTGTGCTGTGTGCACGAATATGACTAGGGGAGAGGGGCAGAGAGAGGGGGAGAGAATTCCAGGCAACCTCCATGCTCAGCACAGAGCCCAAAGTGGGGCTCAATCTCACAACCCTGGGACATGATCTGAGCTGAAGTCAAGAGTTGGACGCACAACCACAATTTGCCACCCAGGGGCCCCTACAATTAGTTATTTAAACTCAATTCTGAGATTAGATGGTTTTGTTATTCACTGCCAGACATTTTTAAACCACAACTTCTCTGTTCTATAGTTCATCTTCCTACATCCCCCAGGTAACAGAAATGCAACTTTAAGTCACTTTCCCAGAAAAGGTATGTGGGCATTTTTCTGAGTCTATGTGTATCTGAAAATATTTTTCTGCTGCATTTGCCCTCGAGAGGATTTACCTGGCTGAATCTGGAGTCACGAAGTTTTCCTTCATAAATGCTATCTTCAGCATCTAGTGGTAAGTCTCAAGTCTTTTGTTGTGGTTCTTTTACAGGTAACTGCTTTCTGTCTGCATATTTCTGAAAGAATTTTTCTAAAACTCCAAAACCAAGGGCACCTGGCTGGTTCAGATGGTGGAGTAAGCGACTGGCTCTTGGTCTCAGGGTTGTAAGTTTGAGCCCCAGACTGGGTGTAGAGATTACTTAAAACTGAAATCTTTTAGGGGCACCTGGCTGGGTGGTGAGGGTAAGCATCTGACTCTCGATTTTGGCTCAGGTCATGACCTCATGGTTCATGAGTCCTTGTCCAGTGTCAGGCTCTGTGCTGACGATGCAGAGCCTGCTTGAGATTCTCTCCCTTTCTCTCTCCGCCCCTCCCTTGCTCTCTCTGTCTCTCTCAAAAATACACATTTTTAAAAGATGAAATCTTTTTTTAAAAAAATTCCAAAACTGCCACCAGTTTTAAAAATAAAGTGCAATAGTTACGATTATAAGCATGTATCAAAGTTTTAAGGTAAGCCTCGTGCAAAGGAAAAGACCTCCTAAAGCCTCTCGGTATGGACACGTCATAGGGGAAAAGGTTACACAATCGCTGGTAGACTAGATGCGGAAAGAATGTTTAGCTGAAAAACAGTAGATTCTTGACTGACAGTCAAGTGAGTAGGTGGAAGACTGGTTTCCGAGAACAAATCTTAATCCCATCACAGTTTATCAAGAAAATCACTGAAGCACTTTATCAGTAATGCTAATTTCCTCCCTGAAAAAGGTGAATCGCATTATTCTAAAAAGGTCCTATCCCAGAATAAATTAGGGACTTTTTTTTTTTCTTAACACCAACAGTCTGCAAACTATTTCTGTACAGGGTCAGACAGTATATATTTTAGCTTTTGGGGGCCACATACTCTGTCATATATTCTTCTGCTTCATTCTTAACAGCTTCCAAATTGGGCAGCATTTGGATGGGGCCCCAGTTTACTGATCCCTGCTTTATGCCATAAAATATCTTGGGTGTTGGCCTATTTATCAATTTTTCTTTCTGCTTCAGGAACCTTCTGTAGATATTCAGACCACTTGAGTTTATTCGTTTTATTGTTTTGTCCATGTCTTTTGCGAGGGCTGAATGAGTTACTATATATAAAACACTCTGAATAATTCCTGATAGGAAGCAACTAATGAATTATATTATTAATAATGAATATTTTATGTGCTAAAGGGATAGAAATACAGCCTCAATTTGATCTCTTATAGTGAAAAGTCAAGTCTTAATTTCCTTTAAGTATTCAGTTGTTTGGGAAGTCACCAGTCCATTGTTCTTTAAAAAAAAAAAAAAAAAAAAATCCAACTTTTAGGTGTATATACCTGGACCAGATCACAAATATCCTTGACTGCAATGCTAAGGAATTAGGAAAACAAAAAGGAAAAGCAAATGGGGTGCAGAGATAGACAGACCTGGGTTCACATCCGAGACGCAGGCACTTCCTGACTGGTTTGGGGCAAGTACCCACGATCTTTTGAGCATCAGTTACTGTGACTATAAGGAAACGCGATTATAGGGCTAGTATGCAACTCAGAACAACTAGAAATATATACAAACCGTCTGGACTACAGCAGACACTCTGGATAAGCAGTACTCTCACTCCTGTAAAGGACAGGGTGGGTGTGGCTGGATGATTGTGGGTCCTGCAGCAGCAGCTAAAGACAGGCTAGCAGGGTCCAGATTAGAACCCTAAAACCTGTAAGCAGGTGACTGCAGTGGCCCCAGAGGGTGAAAGCAGTACAAACTGAAAGAGCTTATGAGAGGCACAATCAATAGCATGACATTCACTAAGGGGACTCAAGAGAGTGAGGGAGAGAAATCCTAAAGAGAAGAGTACAGGTTTCTGGTTGAGTGTGTGGGAAGATGGTGTCAGTCACCAGGAGGGAAAAAAAACAAGAGGTCCAAGGTAGCAGGGACGTGATTACAACATAATATGTAAACCTTGCATCAGGGAAAGATGTTGTAAACTTTGGTGCTGAAGTGCAAGATGAAAATACTCTAACACTGTTTCACTGGCAGCAACACAGAGGAGACAAGCTGCAGAAGTGTTTATGTAACAAAAAGTCTCGCAATCAATAAATTCGAAATACGAGTTCAGAAGTTGATCTTAAAAACAGGGGAAAAAAAATCACAATATTGCTAATATTGGGATTGTTTTTTTGAATCCTTTCTGAAATCTTCTGAAAAGGTTTATAGAAATAGAGTTCTTGCCTACCACATTTCCTCTTTCTACACTAAACAATTCACAAGAATAAGTCAAGAAATAACTGGTCTCCCAAGCGAACCAAGTGAATGCCCACAACATATACCTTTGATTCTCATTAATCTGCAAAGAAATGAAAAACCCACCACAGCCAAGAACATACCCAGGCCTGTGTGCTTTTCTTCTCGGCTAAGGCCTCCTGAATAATGAACAGCAACAGGGGGAAGTATTTAAGAACCATTCACTCTGGAATTCTTGATGAACATGGAACAGAAAACTTAGTAAGGGATTAAACGATAACACGTGGAGACACACCAGAAATGTGAAGTGAGGAAGCAGCCATCTCTGAAGGGAATTTCAAACGAAAGTTATTGGCTTCCTGTCATCCAAGTCAACCCTTCAAATGTGCGTCTGTCCATGTGTCCATCTGACAAAACATTCATTGAATGCCTCCTACCAATTTGTTGAAGGCGTCCTACTGGGTGAATCTGGAGCTCAGGAAGAAACCCTGGACAGAGGCCTCAATCAGGAAGGACTCTCCCGGGTAGCCATGGAACCAGGTGAGCTCACTGAGGGAAGGAATAGGTGGAAAAGGGGTTTTGTGGCTGTACCCTATGGCATCCAAATGGTTTAGGTATCAGGAAAATAAGGAACAGGAAGTCAAAGGAGATCAGAGAAGAAAGGGAAGTGAGAGTTTTCCAAGAAACCAACAAGAGTCCAGAATTCAGAAGAAGCCCAAGTTTAGAAGTTACTGACCTATGGGAACGCAAACTGGTCCAGCCACTCTAGAAAACAGTATGGAGGTTCCTCAAAAAACTAAAAACAGAACTACCCTACAACCCAGCAATTGCACTACTAGGCATTTATCCAAGGGATACATGTATACTGTTTTGAAGGGGTGCATGCAGCCCAATGTTTAGAGCAACACTATCGACAATAGCCAAAGTATGGAAAGAGCCCAAATAGCCATTGACAGATGAATGGATAAAGAAGATGTGGTGAATACATGTACAATGGAATACTACCCGGCAATCAAAAAGAATGAAATCTTGCCATATGCAACTACGTGGACGGAACTACAGGGTATTATGCTAAGCGAAATTAGTCAGAGAAAGACAAATATCATATGACTTCACTCATATGAGGACTTTAAGACACAGAACAGATGAACATAAGGGAAGGGAAGCAAAAAGAATATAAAAACAGGGAGGGGGACAAAACATAAGAGACTCTTAAATATAGAGAATACACAGGGTTACTGCAGGGGTTGGGGGAGGTGGGATGGGCTAAATGGGTAAGGGGCATTAAGGAATCTACTCCTGAAATCACTGTTGCACTATATGCTAACTAACTTGGATGTAAATCCAACAATAAACTTTTTAAAAAAGAAAAAAGGAAAAAAAAAAAAAAAAAAGAAGAAGTTACTGACCTAGAGCTGGTATCAAGAGCCAGGTTAAACTGCCAGATTTGGGGCAGCTTACCCACTTTTGAGGGAACCCCAAGACCCTTTCAAGGGCCAGACTACTTTATAATGATACCGTGATGTCATCTGCCTTTTTCACATCTGTATGGAGGCTGCAAAGCCAATGGTGGGTGAGACTTAGCACAAACCAAGGCAATGGCACCAAACTATACTAGTCACTGCCACACTCAGTAAAAACAGATGCCAATTTCACTTAAAGTGCTCTCGATTGCTTCTCGGCCTTTTGGCTAAGATCAAGTGTAGAACTGCTCTCGATGAAGCAGTAAAAATGATTAATTTTATTAAACCTCAACCCTTGCATACATGTCTTTTTATATCCTGTGTGGGGAACTGGGAAGGGCTCATCAAACACTCGTGCCCCACACAGAAGCGGTGGTCTCCAGGAAAAGCCCTGTGCTTTTTCTCCTGGCCAGCTGAACTGCCACAGTTGTTTTTTTTTGTTTTTTTTTTTTTTAATTTTTTTTCAACGTTTTTTTTATTTATTTTTGGGACAGAGAGAGACAGAGCATGAACGGGGGAGGGGCAGAGAGAGAGGGAGACACAGAATCGGAAACAGGCTCCAGGCTCCGAGCCATCAGCCCAGAGCCCGACGCGGGGCTCGAACTCACGGACCGTGAGATCGTGACCTGGCTGAAGTCGGACGCTTAACCGACTGCGCCACCCAGGCGCCCCTGAACTGCCACAGTTTTACATGGAACGCTATCTTTACTTGAAAAAACAGCTGACAAACAATGATTATTCACGCTTGAATATCTGGCAAATATCTCCTCAAAACTGGACAGAGCAAGCCTGCTACTTGAAGGAAAATAGCTTAATAGTATTTGTTGCCAAAGGTAAAATCTGAGCTTTCAAGTGAAAATCAGAAGTTTTTTTATCCACTCCTGTGAGCTCCTCAAGCTCCTCAATAATCAAAGACTCTTCTGATAAGTGTGTTGTGATACTAATGATTGTGCTTTCCTATACATTGCGTAATGAAATGTGTTAACATTCAGAAGATCTGCATAATTCAGTGAACCATTATTTTCTAAATGAGGAATGAAGGCAAAACAAACCAAGCATGGGTAAATATCCATTCAAACTACAACATAAAGCAGTGGGTTTGGATGTAACCAAGCACGAGAGAGTTCACTGCACAGTGTCAGATTCCACATTGCAACTAAACTATAAAAACGTACTGAGTCCTGTTGTAGTAACAAAAGTATCCACAATTACCTGGGAAGACTACAAAAACAAACAAACACGAAACAACAACAAAAAGACCCTCTTCCTTTTTACAACTATACATGTATACAAGTCCAGATTTTCTTTATATATTTCAATCAAGCCAACATGTAGCAAGAGGTTGAACACGGGAGCAGATGGGAATCCAGGTGTCTTTCATTAAGCCAGATAGTAGAGTGCAAAATAATGTCCCTCTTCTCACTAAATTTTGTTTTTTATTTTTAAAATTTTTAAAAATGTTTATTTATTTTTGAGAGAGAGAGAGAGAGAGAGAGCATAAGCTGGGGCAGGGCAGAGAGAGAGGAAGACACAGAATCCCAAGTAGGCTCCAGACTCTGAGCTGTCAGCACAGAGGCCAAAGCGGGTCTCAAACTCACAAGCCGTGAGATCATGACCTGAGCTAAGTTGGACGCTTAACCAACTGAGCCACCCAAGCTCCCCTCAATTTTGTTTCCTCAAAGTTATTTTTTTCATAAGAATGTTACTCATTCTAACATATAATAAACTTACTATTGATATTTTAAAACGTATAAATATTTAAAAACATTTTAACTTCTGATACAGTATACATCAATGGGTGAATCCATATAAACAAAAAGTCGTTAAGGTCTTAAAATTTTTTAAGTGTAAAGGAATCCCGAGACCAAAGGTCTAGGGACACTGGACTACGGAAGAGGTGCCCCCAGAGAATAGCAGACGCCAGGATACAGCAACATGTACCAGCTGAGCTGAAGAAGAGCGGCCTGCAGAGAGAGCTTGAAAAGGTATGAGGAGGTTTCACGAAACCGAGAAAGAGAGAAATAAAGAGAAAGAGAAAGAGAAAGAGAAAGAGAAAGAGAAAGAGAAAGAGAAAGAGAAAGAGAAAGAGAAAGGAAGGAAGATGTGTGAAGTGCTTGCTGTCTGAAGTGCTACTCATGAGTTGGGAAAAGAGGATATTCGTGCAAATACACTATCATAATACCTGTAGAATTGCCAGGCCTGGTGTAAAACCGGGAATTTGCTCCTTCATCTGAGTGACTCGGTTCTTCAGTCTCTCCCTTATTTGCCTAGAGAAAAAGGAAAGGTTGGAATTAACACTGAATGTCTCAAGCGCAAGTAAGTCATTTAATAAGAGGCCGTTTCTCTTTTAAATTAAAAATACCTCCCTTGAATAGACATTATCTGGTATAATTGAGGATATTAGGGATACGCATCCATTTTCCAGGACTCGAGTAGATGTGGATCTTAGATTCTAACTCCTAACTACACTGACTGGGCCATGTGGAATGAGGACATTTAGTTTAAAACAGATCAGTTGACGGCATTCAAAATCATAGAGTGAATAAATGAAAACTTGAACCAACACTTCTGGAAGGCTGTTAATCTTCATCTTTTTCAGCATTCCCCCTCTCCAGGTGCTAAATGAAAAACTTTTGCAGGAAAGAACTACAGCTCACACCTGCTCAACTTTCCCTGCTAAGATGATCACAGGGTACCCACATAAGGCTGAATGACAATCAATGAATCGCACTCCAAAGTCAATATGAATTTATAAATATATTCCAATTCACAAAAGAATTTTCCTTACAGAAGAATTTAACACAAGGTTAAAAGTATAACCTCTCATGAAACAAAGGACAAATCAATTTACCAACATACAACTTCTCGACAACACAAGACATCAAGTACATTAGATTACATCACTTGCCTTTCTTCATCTCAACCACATTTGACATACGAAATATATATGGACATTACAAACATCTCTTCCCTCTTTCTGACTTGATTAGTTCCTGCTCCAGTCCTCCACACTTATAAACAACGGACATAAATAGGCACGGGTGTTACAAGAAATAGATTATTTGGATTAGCCTCGTCAATGGTAAGAATGTTAAATGATACAAGAAGTCATACTTAAGACTTCAAAATTGTATTTCTGATGAAGTTTTGAGGTGATGGGGGGTTCATGGAGTCTGGAGCCAACAACCAAGAAAGAATTCTTTAAAAAAAATTTTTAACGTTTATTTATTATTGAGAGAGAGAGAGACAGAGACAGAGCATGAGCATAGGAGGGGCAGAGAGTGGGGGAGACACAGAATCCAAAGCAGGCTCCAGGCTCTGAGCTGTCAGCACAGAGCCCAACACAGGGCTCGAACTCACAAACCGCCAGATCATGACCTGAGGTGAAGTCGGACGCTTGACCCACTGAGCCACCCAGGGGCCCCAACCAAGAATGAAATCTTAAAGACATCTTTGGAGCAAAAAGGTGATTTTATTAAAGCAAGGGGACAGGACCCGTAGGCAGAAAGAGTTACACTGCAAGCGTAGGGGGTGACCATTTTATGCAATCGGGAGAGATAAAGTCAAGAGGGAGTTTCCAGACTTTCACATGCTGGAGGCCTAGCTATTGTCAAGCTAAGGTGGTTTTCCCTCCAGCAAAGCATTGACTTTAAGACACTAGGGAGTTCCTGGACTTTAGGCTATAATGGGATTGCCTTTTTCTGGTAAACTGGTGGAGACTCTTATCAGTTTAACCATTTGTTTTTTGTCCTTTCCATGTTTTTGGGTAGCCTGGGAGTGTCCAAGGAATATCATACATGTCCCACTGATGGGGGCGGGGGTGGGGGTGGGCTTGCTGTTAGCCTGCACCTTGCCCTCGGCTTGCCCCACATTCCCTCATCATCTCAAGCTTGTGACCTTATTTTTAAAAATCATTTGTATCAATTATCCCATACAATAATATAGTTCAAAAGAATGAACAGATTGTTGGATTTTTCTATCAGAGATTTGACCTGGAGATCACAGTTCTGCTCTAACACAAGAGAACAGGAAACACGTGGCATTTCCACTGGCCCTGCCTCTGAAACTCCCCAGCAGTCCTAGCCTTGGCTGCCTCCCCACCATGATAACTAGGTGTAGTGCTGGGCTACTCAACTCTCTCCTGTCCCCTCCCTTCCCTCCAACCATTATATTAACACAAAGGCCTAGGCACAGGTTCCTACAGGTTCTCCTTTAGCCCTCCCAACCCAAACAAAGCTCACTTGGGGGGGAACCATTGCCAGGCACAACGTAAGACATTAACAAGGAACCATGAGAGGAAACAGCTCGTTGCAGGGATTCCCTGCTTTTCAAAAGTTCAGGTTTGCCACTTTGCTTTTCAGAAAAACCTCTGTTAATATCTGTTTTCACTAGCCCAAAGGAATACAGAGGATTTTTGCTTTATGGGGAAAAAAAGCAAAAACAAAAACAAAACAGCATTTAGTGTTTGTTTTGCAGCAAGCCCTTCCTGAAGGGCACTCCCCAGCTCCCTCCTGGGGAACTCAGCAATTCAGCATGAAGCCACGAGAGCTTTGAACTGTGTGAGTGTCTGGGCTTTATCTCCATGTATTTTGCGCATCTATTAGCAAGATGTGTCCTCAGGTATCAAAGAAGCCTAAGTGAGGTTATTTTTTGGGTCTTGGAATGCTTGAAAAATTTTCCAAACCTGCTTCTTTGCTTTGTGCCACTTTGGCTTATGAAAGGTTTCATAGGAATACTGTACTGTCGAATAGTGGAGGAAACCTGTATCCGAAATTCTCAATAATGTTACGAGATGGCCAAGGGAGGAGAGGCCTTCCTATTTCAAGATATAGAAACAGACTCTAAGCAGTAATGTGGTGTTCTGAAAGCCAATTAGCTGAAAGCAGCAAGCGCAAAGGCTCTGAGTGGGTAAATGGGGTCCCAGGAGAAGCGGTAACCGGATAGGGTAAAGCGGGGTGCCTGTCTTTTATTCTGAATGTGATAGGAAGCTGTTAGAAGACTTGGAACAGGTCTGACATGACAGGACTTAACATTTCTGAAAAATTACTCCTGGCTGCTGAACTGGGAACAGACTAAAGGGAGAATGGTGAGAATCTGGGACACAAGCAAGAAGCTATTCAAATTGCAAAAATCCAGGCCAGAGGGGATGGTGCCTTGGACTCTGGTATCCATAGCTGGCAAGAAGTGGCTGGATTCTAGATATATTAACATGAAGCACAGAGAAAATGCGGGGCTACCGATGACTCTTGAGGTTTGGGGAGGGGGTGTAAAATAGAGCTGGGAAGATTGACAACTACAAATATTTTAAGGCACAGAGCAGATTTCATACTGATACTGTGAATTCATTTCCCAAATCTTATAAGGATTCTAGAATAATGACCATCTGAGGCCTAAAGAAGGGACTCTAGGGACAACTAAAAGTAATATCCTTACCCAGCAGGTAGCAAGCTATGAGAACCCAGTACTACAAGGTGGTATAGGTGGAAAATATTTCAGCCCACTAGGTTAAGAGCAAAGAACAAAATGTTCTGTATTTTCTATGCTATAATTTAAATGGATCTAAGTGTGCAATTTTTTTTTCTAAAAAAGATCATAGACTGAGATCAGTTACAGTGACTCCCTTAAGCTTTTCTCTAAGAAGCAGGACTATTTTTGAAGTTGCATTAGCAGGGTTATTCTTCCAACTAGAAAGATTTGTTTAAAAGCTAACATTTAGGTCTCCTTATGAGACATGATCAGAATAGCAATGAAACATTTAAAAATGCACATAAACCACAATCAGCAAGAATTAGACAGTCCAAAACACTAAAGCAATACGCAGAAACTTTTCTGTTTTAGCGAGGAGAAAAAAAACAAACAAACCAAGATTGTTGTAATTAAAAAAAAAACAAAACTGGGTGCCTTGGTGGCTCAGTCGTTAAGCATCTGACTTGGGTTCAGGTCATGGTCTCATGGTTTGTGAGTTCAAGTCCTGCATGGAGTCAGCACGAGACCGGCTTCCGGTGAGCCCCATTTCTCTCTTTCTCTCTGTCTCTCTTTCTCCCTCTCTCTGCCCCTTGTGGTACCGCCCTCGCTCACTTGTGCCCCCTCTCTAAATAATAAATGTTTAAAAATTTTTTTAATTAAAAAATATTTTTAAAAAAATTTAAAAAGACAGTTGTAACAAGGTCTCCACGGTCCCTTATAAGGTTTTCCCTGCCTCGGTTTCTGAGTTGGCCACTAACTGAGGAACTCTGGAAAGAAAAGCAGAATAACAACAGCCAAGTGCAAGCATGCTTGAAGCTCAGAAACTATAAAAGACATGGAGAAAAGTTCACACTCTCTCCCTCATCTACCTTTATTTTAGGGTCAGAGAGCTATGAGGAGTTAAATGCTGGGAAACTCTTTAGTTTTCATAGTTCATTACTTCCAGAAAGCTAAAATGCCACATCACAGAACACCTTCTGAAACACTGGCACCCGCTAAATCAACAGAAACTTTCTTGAGTTGCAGATGCCTTGATTTCCAGCCATGGCCCATGAGGTTACACTGCTAATAAAGATTCAGGGAAAAGTGAGGCAGAAATAGGCACTTGGAGAACACCCCTGATGCCTGGATGGTAGACCTTCATATGCCAGAGTCTCACCATCCTGCATGAACATTCTCTAAAACCTAAGGGAAGATACACCTCAATGTCAGTGGAGGAGAAATCAGTACTAAAGTGCAGGTGAATGTGGTAAGACAAAGTGGCAGTAAACCATTAAAGCCTCTGGTCCTGTTAAACTGATACTAGTAAAATAATCATAGCCGATTAGATACAGACACAGATGCAGTTTTAACTAAGTTGCTACTGGCATCTAGTGGGTAGAGGCCAGGGATGCAACTAAATATCCTACAATGCAATGCAAACAATTATCTAGCCCACATGTTAATAGTACCCAAAGTTGAGAAGCATTGCTCTTGGCCAATAAAATGCAATGTTTGGAGGTATCTTTTTGTCTAAGGGGTGAAAAGCAAGGTAGAAATCATTTATATTTCAGGACACCTGGGTGGCTCAGTCAGTTAAGCAGCTGACTTTGCCTCAGTCATGATCTTGCAGTTCGTGGGTTCAAGCCCCGTGTTGGGCTCCGTGCTGACAGCTCAGAGCCTGGAGCCTGCTTCGGATTCTGTGTGTGTGTCTCTCTCTGTCCATCCCCTGCTCGCGCTCTGTCTCTCTCAAACATAAACATTCAAAAAAAATTTTTTTTAATCATTTATATTTCAACCTGTCAAAATTTGTTTAAATCTGTATAGATAAGAGTCATGTGCATTACTATTTTCTCCAACTTAACTTCTGCCACATACAGTTGTTAAAGAGTCTAATCAATAAGTCAAAGATGCATGTCCCTATAGAATCACATTACCCCCAGAGAGTCCCAGTCAGATAATACCCGTAAATAGTCACCCAGATTTCTTTTGCCAAAGTTGTACAATTACTCCTGGAAAAGCCCAGTACAAATTACAACTCATTCTTTATGATATAAAATGTTGGCTCATTTTCAAATTTTGGACATTTTACGACAGAGACAAAAGCATTGCTAAAATATAACCCAACAGGGCCATTTCAACAGAAGCTATAGGTAGAAAAAGGAGGCAGTAAAGGGTATTTAACCACCTGGCTGAGAAATCTACATGATGAAAATAAAGCTGCCTCAGTCAACAAACACTGAAATACAACACAAGCTTAGAGTAATTCCCAAGTGATTCTCAAAGGTGAACAGAATATACCTTTAGTAACCGATCAGAGAAAAAGGAAGGACATTCATCTTCATTCAGTATGTAGGGCTTTTCTAAAGGACACAAATTTCTTTTGCCCAACTTCCCAAGGAGTAAATTATTGTTGTAAGGTTTTAACTGTGCAAAACACACATATTTTATTTGCATTGTTTTCATGCTGTTCATTTGTTGTTTTATCTCATTTGTCCATACAATGTTATGCTGCTAAAAATAAATACTTCAAATTAAAAAAACAAAAACAAAAACACGTAGTTTCTTGTAAAAACAATTGTGATTGTGAGGCCACCTAGTGTTCCAAGAAATACATATATTTCAAATTCTTAGTTAAGTTAAATTAAAAGTCTAAATTACCTTCTTGTTAGAACTGTTTTCAATTATTAAAAAAGAAAGGGGGAGGGAGGTGGGGAGGGTTGTCCTGGGGTGGCTCAGTTAGTTAATTGTCAAACTTGATATCAGCTCAGGTCATGAGACTGAGCCCCGTGCCAGGCTCTGGAGCCTGCTTGGGATTTTCTCTCTTTCTCTCTCAAAATAAAAAAATAAGCATTTAAAAAACACCTGATTGTTTTCACTGATACATGGTATAATAGCAACAGCTATACTGTATCAGTATACAGATCAACTAGTATCAGTACTTTCCTTCATTATGTTGAAGAATAAAATATTTAATGTAAGAATTATTATAATTAATGCAAATATACACTAAACTTGACAGATACCTCAAATATATATTTGAAAACTTAATGTGAATCCATTTCATGCTCCAATAAAAATTTCTAATGTAAAATTCTTCCATCCAATCTCTCCAAGACCTAAGGAAGGTAAAGTGCCTGACATTCAGGACGTGAAAACAGCTAATGGTGTAAAATTCTAGTGAATCTTCTAATTCTCAGTGAGTATACAAGGTATCATTAATCCATATACACAATGATACAATAACTACTTTCCTTAAGTTTCTAGATCAGGGTTTATCAATCTCTGCACTACTAACATTTGGGCCAGATAATTATTCGTTGGAGGGGCCTCTTCTGTGCACTGTAGGATGCTCTGGAACATCCCTGGCTTCTACCTCTTGATGCCACCAGCATAGATGACAAGTCCCCAACCGACAACCAAAAATGTCTCCAGACACATCCAAATGTGCCCTGACTAAATGTGCCTTGGGGTGGAGGAAAGGGCAAAATGGCCGCATTTGAGAACCACTGATCTAGAGAGAACACATGGAGCTGGGAAACCAGGTTGAACTGGTCAAGAAAAGCTTCCTGAAATGTACAATTTTAAAAGTGGATTAAATGCGCATTAGAGAGAGAGAGAGACAGAAAAAAGGTGCATTAGAAAAAGGTCACAAGGGGCACCTGGGTGGCTCAGTCGGTTAAAGCGACCGACTTCAGCTCAGGTCACGATCTCATGTCTGTGAGTTTGAGCCCCGCGTCGGGCTCTGGGCTGATGGCTCAGAGCCTGGAGCCTGTTTCTGATTCTGTGTCTCCCTCTCTCTCTGCCCCTGCCCTGTTCATGCTCTGTCTCTCTCTGTCTCAAAAATAAATAAAACGTTAAAAAAAATTTTTTTTTATTAAAAAAATAAAAAATAAAAGAAAAAGGTCACAAAGTGGAAAACACTGCCAACTCCAGGTGGACACAACCAAGTGTGGTAGGATTCCTGAACAATGTGGTCCCACCACCCTTCCCCTCACAGGGGAGAGGGGGAAGCTTCTACTCTGATCCAACAAACTTGGTGACATTAAGAATAGAGAGCACAGGGGCGCCTGGGTGGCGCAGTCGGTTAAGCGTCCGACTTCAGCCAGGTCACGATCTCGCGGTCCGTGAGTTCGAGCCCCGCGTCAGGCTCTGGGCTGATGGCTCAGAGCCTGGAGCCTGTTTCCGATTCTGTGTCTCCCTCTCTCTCTGCCCCTCCCCCATTCATGCTCTGTCTCTCTCTGTCCCAAAAATAAATAAACGTTGAAAAAAAAAAAAAAAAAAGAATAGAGAGCACAGCATTGCTAAGCTTTCCCTTTCCTCTCAAAAAGTCAGGATTCCAGATTTTGGGGTATAATTATACACATAAATGTGCTGGAAAGCAATCCAATTTTAAAAAATAACTCTGTAAGCCCAACAAAATGTATAACTACATCTGGCTGCTAGGCCACCATTTTGTAACTGTCAGTTGGTAACAAGAGTTATGAGACATCACAGGATGGCCCCACGTATGAGGCTCTGTAAGCAAGAGCCCAACACGCAGAGTTAGTCTCCCCATTAACCACACATCTGGCCATCAGAGCTGCTTTTGGGCCCAAGTCCAAGAGGTCTTTGGATCATCATCCAAGCAGAATGTGGAAAGAAGGTGGAAGACTGGGGGCCTCTGGTTGGAGAGGAAGAGCATGCCAAGAGCTCTCTCTGAGAAAAGCCTCACAAAGACCTAAGCTTTCTACTTTTATGGAAAGCTAAAGGAAAAACTTGGGTAAAAAGGGCTTACATCTAAAAGGCTGCTTGGGGAAACTGGGTGGCTCAGTCCATTGAGCGGCCGACTTCAGCGCAGGTCATGATCTCACAGCTCAGGAGTTCAAGGCTCACATCAGGCTCTCTGCTTACTGACAGCTCAGAGCCTGGAGTCGGCTTCAGATTCTGTCTCTGTCTCTCTCCCCACCCCTCAAATATAAATAAACATAAAAAATTTTAAGTAAATTATAAATGAATGAGTGAGTAAATAAATAAATAAATAAATTTTTAGGAGGCTGCTTACAAGGACTAGTACTTGGAACCAAAATGAAAGATCATTTATCACGTTAGGTCACTGAAGATAAATTCCTTTTAGGCTCTGGCAAAACCTTTTACAGAAATACTCCCTCTTTCCTGGTACTCCTCAAACACCAGTAACACAAAGCTATACCTCTCCAGCCCAGGCTCTAGGGGAAGAACTTCTTATCAAGGGTGAAAAGAAAAACTTAGCTAACAAAGCAAGAAGGTTTGACTTGTCTCCAACCTTGAAAATGACTTTCTGAAGAGAAGCAGTCTGGGAGCCTTCCAAACTGATTTAATTTGTCCTTTCATCTCCTAACAGGAGGATACAAGTTTGCAATTCCTTTTGGCAAGCAAGTAACAAGCCCTTGGCTAGGAAGAAAAATACACTGTGGAGTCCCTGCCATCAGCCTTATAACTCTTCCCCCCCCCCCCAACCCCCCAGCCTTGTAAGTCTTGGTCAAGTTAGTCATTCTGGCCAAAGCTTCAGAAACTGCAAAATGGAGGGTGAGGTGGCCAGGGTGGCTGAGGAATCCTGACTGTGGCACCATCCGCCACCCACTCCTTCAAGCTCACGGAGGGACAGTGCCAGGAGATACCTTACAGGAGAGCATCAAGGGGAGCTAACTGCACAGTGCAGGGGTGCTGGGAACTTTCAACACTATGGATCAGACCTCAGTGGATACAGTCGTAACCACAGTAGCTCTGTGGTTCTGAGAGCCTTACATTACACACCCTTTTAATCCTCTCTGCAACCCCAGGGTATAAATAATTGCTACGGCCACCCCCACAGTACAGAAGAGGAAAAGAGAGGAAAGCGAGGCTCACTAACTTGCCCTGGTCTTTCTACCCTGCTCAGCCCCTACCAGGGTCCATGGAAGGAGAGGGTGCCTTTTCCCTCTGCTCCAGGGACCCTACTCCATGCTAGGCTAACCTGATATTCCTTCTTCCTGAGGGAAACACAAGGGACCACACACCCCTACTCAAAGCCCCACTGTCCAAATCCCAAACTGCCTGGTGCCAACCTTCTTGATGGATGAGGACAGACACTTATTCTTGGGCCACATCCTCAGGATTTTCGCTGGAGCCATGGCCACAGTAGTTGGCTGCCAGCTCCAGTCTCTGCCAGGGTCTGCTTACAACAATACTCCAGTAGCCTAGATAGGCGGTCTAGTTACAACCTCGCAGAGGATCCCACTCCCCTGCAAGGCTCCCAGAGTCAAGCCAGCTTGGGCATTCGAGGTTCCGTGTAACTTCTGAAAGGCCTGCACTTTGGATCTCATTACAGGCAAATCTTTTTAAGCACAAAAGGTCTACAGGTATTTTATCTACAGGACAAAATGAAAAGCTTATCAACATTTAGCAGCCCTTCTCTGTGGTGGGCAAATTCTTTTCACAGAAATAATTTTTCTAGCCCTGGAGCTAAATGTATAGCACGGTTCCATTTTTATATTTGATCAGTAGGACAAATTCTAATTTTAAGGTTCAAGGTTATAAGGCAGCTACCAAAGACACAGCCTGGATAAACACAGACACCACTTATTTATTCAACAGATACTAACTACAAAGCACCAATTCATTAAAACCCACCATGGGCCAGGAACTGCTCCAAATGCTTTCAAAGTAATGAATGACTCATTTAATTTCAACAACCTTATGAATTATGTGCCATCACTATCCGCAACATGCAGATGAGGAAACTAAGGCACAAAGAGGTAAATTAAGTTACCCGTGCTCCCCAGAGGGAGCAGCGCTATGTCTAGATCTGGGGATTCCGCCCACAGGGAGCATACAAACTTATCCAACTTGCTCTGCTCAACCCAGAAAAACTAAGAGCACCTTCTCTCAGTGCCTGACAAGTAGCAAGCTGCCTTTCTCTTCACAACCAGTCTTTGCAGAAAGAAGACCTGACCAAGAAAAATGCCACCAATGGAGGGAGTGGGCTCAGGTATATCAAACAGAAGAAGGAGAAGCAAACAAATCACACAAAATCCAGCAAGTCTCACTTTGAAAAGCACACACAGGTAAGAATTGTAATTTCTAGCCTAAAAACCAAATTGTGGAGGCCACTTTTAGGCAAGCAGGCTTGAGCAAAGGAATGCAGAAAGGGCCACAGTGACCACCAGGCTGAACACAGACAGGCCCATCAGGCGACCCACCCTGAAATATCCAGAGGCCTTAACGGACCAATGGGCTGCTTACAACCAGCCAGTTACCAAAAAAGGGAAAATTCCATATGTCACCAAACCTCTCATTTTCCCTCCTGAAAAGCTGCCTCTTTCCACTGCCTCCAAGCAGACAGCCTCTCCTCTCCCTCGCTGCATATTCAATAAACTTGTACCTCCTTTGTTCTGCCTCAGGTGAATTCTTTCACCTCCCTCGTCCCCACAGGCTTCCACCTGATTGTTGCCCCGCATTTAGGGCCCCCATCTGATCAGGAGATACCCCATTTAGGCACCACACAAATCAGGGCGGTTCCTCCATCTAATTTCCATCCCTTTGTCTCTTTAAGGACACCTCTTTTAAGCCAAGGTGGTGGGTCACCGCCAAAGACAGTGTACTTCACCCAGTTATGCTTAGTCAGCTTCTCTGGGGCCCTCACTGTTGACCCTAAGACAGTCATTTAATAAAGAATGAGGTCAAAGGTCCATGGCACAGGCTTGCTTTTGGTCAGGAACCCTCTTCCCCATAACATCGGTAGGCTCATGGCCCCACAGCCTTCAAGTATTTGCCCCAAAGTCACTTTTACAATAGTATGAGCTTAATTCCCATATTTAAAATTACAGTCCCCCCATGTGGCAGGAATCTCTGTCCCTCTTCCTTGCCCTGGTTTTCCCTTTGGCACATCTCACCACCTCACATTTTTGTACCTACTTTATTGTGTGTCTCTACCCATCAATACACAAACTCCAGAAACAGGGATTTGAGCTATTTTGCTTACTGCCATCATCTCTAGGTCCTGAAGAGTGCTTGCATACGGGAGGCACAGAGATATGTGTTGAATAAGTCAATAAATACCCAAAAACGACACACACTTGTCTCTGACCCTCAGATTTCTCCCAACTGTCAAACGTGGACTGCAACCTTCAAACTCCCCTTAAGGGAGAAATGGGGTGTTCCTCCCAAAGGGAGACAATTTGGCAACTAGATCCCAGATTTCCCACAGGGTAGAACAGGCAGAGATGGAATCTGGAAATGATGAACTCTGTCTAGTCCTGGCTTCCAGGAAGGTATAAAGGAATAATAAAATAATAAATGATAAAAAAATAATAAAATTAATAATAAAATAAACAATAATAAAAGTAAACAAAAGTCAAGGATGGTCTTCTCAGCAGTGGGAAGCACAGCAATGAGAGACTGCTCTTAAGTAAGACAAAGATTAGTTTACGAAATTCCTTTCAGCAAAGTTATAAGTGCCTGAGAGCGTGAAAAATGCCATGTGCTGGGTGAACGAGACTTGGTTCCAATTGAACCTCTGCCATTAACCTGTGGCCAAATCGCATCACTTTCTAGCCTCAACTATTATTGCCTCAGCTGCAGGATGGGATGGATCGAGTGGACTGGATTTTGGAGAAATTCTGACTGTAGAACTCATGGCCTGTTCCACTCTTTCTCCCCCCAAGGAAGGGATTTTACATTCCAAACACTGTATCAGGGAAGAAACTGCCCAGAGCCCTTGAAGGCTTGCAAATTTATCCCCAGAGAGACCCAACAGTTGCTGGCAACCAAGAAAGCTGATCTGAAACTTGGGGAATGAGGGACCCTTTCCTTGGACTCCAGGGTCCCTGGTTGCAATGTAAGAAGTTCACTTACCTTTCCTCTCAAGAGTGTCCCTGACCCAGTAAAAGACGACAGGTGGGGATACCCTGCCCAGAGCCTCCGCCTGCAATCCAGCCTACTCAAGCTGAATCTTGTTCTTCAGATTCCCACTGAGCCAGCAGCCAAGTCAGAAACCTATTGCAGCCTGAGTACAAGTTGCTGGGGAATTGCAAGATCCCCATGAGCCAGGAAGGCTGTTTCCCCTGCCAAGGCTCCCTCTCTCTGAGGAACTGTGAGTACTACAAGCTCCATGAAGGTCAAGGTGGCAAGCTATGGCAGTCTCTGAACCATTTTATTAGCACATGAAAGACAGATCTTCTGTAAGGACAAGGAGACCCTGGTCTTAATGCTCCTGTAAGAACTGTGTTAGGAACTAACTGACTGCTCTACCACAGGGCAATGTAAAAAGTTAGCTATGTCAGCTCTGAGCAGGCTGGGTAGAGGGGACCCCTCCAGTACCTGGAAGTCTTTTCCAGAGAATGCTTTCAATCCTTATAGCCAAATCGTTGCCATACTTCAATGATGAGAACTGGATCTCTATGTAAGGTTTTAAATAAGTGGTTCTCACTTTCAAGATGCATTAGAATCATAGAAATGAGGTTTTAAAAGATTTAGAGAATATTTGAATCCAGTGGCTTATTGCTAGCCAATTCAAATGAAATCAGTCTGGTGTGGGCACCAGGCATTGATGTTTCAAAGGTACCCTATGAGACTCATTGGCAAAACTATCTTGGAAAAGACTGGCAATTTCTACTAAATACAATTATACATATTTGTCCTACTACTCTACAATCCTCTTAAATATGTAACCAACAGAAATATGCATATGTTCCATCAAAAGACATGCAAAAGAATGCTCGTAACAGTAAAACTCCTAATCACCAAAACTAGAAACCTAAGTGTCCTATTTACTGGATGAGTAAATAGTAGCATATTCATATAGTAGAATACAACACAGCGATGAAAGTAAATGAACTACAACTACATGCAATATGAAATAATCTCAGAAACACAATGTTCATTGAAAGAAGCCAGACCCAGAAGTCTTTATGCCATACAATGCCATTTATATAAAGTTCAAAAACGGGCAACATTAATCTACATTGTTAGAAGTCAGGTGAATGACTACCTTTGAGGCACCTGGGTGGCTCAGTTGGTTGAGTGTCCAACTTCGGCTCGAGATCTGAAGGTTCATGAGTTCGAGCCCCACATTGGGCTCTATGCTGACAGCTCGGAGCCTGAAGCCTGCTTCAGATTCTGTGTATCCCTCTCTCCCTGCCCCTCCTCTCCTCTCAAAAACAAATATTTCTTAAAAATGATGACTTTTGTTGGGGATGGTGACTGGAGGTTTAGGAAGGGAGGGCTTCTTGGGTGTCAATGCCATTTCTTGATCTGGGTGCTATTAAGTTCAGCTGCAAAAAATTCATTGAGTTGTATACTTATGATAGGCACACTCACTGTATGTATTAATGTTTAAAGTTTTTGGGTTTTTTTGAGGGGGAGGGGGGGCAGAGAGAGAATCCCAAGCAGGCTCTGTGGTCTCAGCACAGACCCCAACAGGGGCTTAAACTCACAAACCACAAGATCATGATCTGAGCCAAAATCAAGAGTTGGAAGTCTCAGTGACTGAGCCATCAGGGCACCCCTGTATGTATTCATGTTTAAATAAAAAGAAATAGTAAACAAAATCTTCCTCAGTGACTTCAATGTGAGTTAATATTGGAAACCATTGAAATAGATCTCAAGCACCTATCACTGTCAAAAAGATCATGAATCAATCATCCATGTATACATTAACTAATTTCTAATCATTAACACAGCTAACATGTGTTGAACACTTATTACGTGTCAGGAATAACTCTAAATGTTCTTCAGCTAAGAACTCATTTAATTTCTCCTAACAACTCAATGGTCTACATATTATCTTTACTTTACATCAGAGGAAGTGCTGGTATAGATAGGTTAACTAATTTGCTTAAAGCCACATAACTAACTACTAAGGAAAGGTTTCTAGGTGTTTTGGACATAGACATAAACAAGACAATGCATGTATTTGCCTTTGTGGAGTTAACAAACATATTTAACTTGCTCTCCACTCAACAAAAACATACCCATTGAGCACCTATTTTCAGTGGCCTGCCAAGAAGCAAGCCTAAATTATCTCTTCAACCAGTCTTTTTAAAAAGACTTTATCAGAAAAAGCCACTGGTAAAGGGAGTAGGTTTGACTGAAGGCAAACCAAAAGCAAAGTCAAGCAGAAACAATGTAATTCAGCATACCACGTGTTCAAAAGCACTCAGATGTATTGTGACTTCCAGTCTCAAAGTCTGGAGTTTCTCTTTCCCAATGTGGAAGATTCATTACCATTTACTGTACATCTCACCTTCTTTGTCCACCATCTCTACCTTCCAGGAAAAATCATTTTGCCCCAGGATGGTTTTCACTACCAGTGACTCCCTAATACACTCAAAAACCTTTTTACCCACAGAGTTGGCAGGTTTACAAGACAATTACTGTTGCCAACTATGGTAGTTATTAAATAACTGCGAAGTCAAAGGCCCCAAGATCAACAGTCGGAGAGTCACACAAAATGTATCCTTTCCTCTTCTACTCTCATAGTTTCCCACTAGTCACCTCCCAGACAAAAAGCAGCAGGGTGTACTTCTTGGGATTAAGTCTGGCAATCATATCCACCAGTTAAGCATTTACATTTCCTATATAGGTAGAACAAGCAGAGGCCAAATGCTACACAGAATAGTGTCAGGACCCAGGAGCCAAACTTGAAAGTAACTCTAGGGCCTGGATGCAGACAAGGGTATTAGAGGAGCATGAAATTGAAGGGAAAGGAAAAGCTTATTGGGTTCCACTTAGCAAATGATGACTCAGGTGTAGTGGGAAAGCTATGGTTGGAAGAGGTCCCTCCGTCACTAATCAGTCTTGTACCCTTGTCAAGTTTTGTCACTCATTAATCTTATTAATTTGTCTCCTCAGCTCCGAATTACAGCGTAAGTGAGGAAACTGCATTTCTGAGTTCTGATACGGTGCTGCAGACAGTCCCAACCACTCTCTTCTGGCAGAGAGCCGTCAGCAGCTGCATTTTGAGGAGCACAGTCGGGCGGGTTAAGAAAACTGGTCCAAAATCCAATCGCCAGCCGGCCCAGCCATCAGGGAGCCCTTCTATTAACGCGCACGGTGCCCAAGTCCCCATTTTTTCGACTGCAGAGGATCGATCTTCAAGTGTGATGGGTTCAATACTACGTCCTCCCCCACGCCCCCGGCCAGCCTTACTCTTGCGCTACAAGTGTCCCTCCAGCAAAAAAAAATGGGAATATGGGGACCTGCATACTCTGCTCAGAACCCTCGCCTGCAGCCCAACATGCCCTAACAACAATGACAGGTGCTTACGCGGAGACCACCTTCCCGTTCAGGATTTCCGCCGGTGCCATGGCCTTTATTAGTCCGCTGCCCACGATGGACACCACCGAAACTGAGGATCCAGTAGCTCCACTGGCGCGCTGGCCAGCACAACCCACGTGCTTAGCGACCACCCCCGGAGATCATGCTACTGCGCCTGCGCCACCCGCCCCTCCCCCCCCTTCGGCCCCGTCGATGCGCATGCGCAGTCCGGAAGGACCGAGGCACTTCTGTAGTGAAGAGCCGGAATTTGGACTTCCGAAAGCCCCGGAAAGATGGATGAACTCGATGATGAGCGACTAGAGGAAATGATTGGCTGGTGGAAGGCGTAGTTTCAGATTGCGCCTTCGGGTGGGGCGGGGAACTGCCCGAACAGGGGTCTGGCCTCCAGGCCAGCTCTCCGTGGGCGGAGCAGTGGGCGGAGTCGGAGGGGCGATCTCGCGGGAGAACGGTTTCGCGCGCGCGGGAGTGAGGCGGGTCTCTGGGGCAGGATTGCTCCCTGGGGAAGGTGTACCCCGGGGACTGAAGGCGCGTGGCTTCCCCGGGAGAGTTCCGCCGGTCTCCGCGCGGGGTACCTGGTGGGGCGCAGGGCTGGCCTGGGGCGGCTTCTTCTCGCCCACCGGCGCTGTCAGACTGGTGTGGGGCTTCCATCCCTATTCTGAGTCCGAGGGTCCGAATAGCGCCCGTAACCGTTTTGAAATCTCGGGTGAATAGCGCCCGTAACCGTTTTGAAATCTCGGGTGACTCCTACTCAGCCAAGGTCGAAGCGCTCTGGGTGAGACCCCCTCTGAGCTGAAGCGCCGCCAGTCCCCAAGCGGCCGGGGTAACCTCGGGGTCGGTCAGTGCAAGCAAGGAGGGTCGTCGGCTCAGCAAGCCTAAATTTTGTCAGCTCCCCCGCGAAGATCTAGGGTTGGTGGGGATGGACGCTGCTTGAACTAGGCGCCAAGTGACCCACGGAGGGGACACTCCCTCCCCGCAGGCTCCACTCCGGAAGCGGGATGGGGCGTTTGTCCGCTCAGCTCTAGAAACTAGCTGCGTTCTTACTGTGCGGTCATCCCGGTGTAGCTGTAAAGTTAAGTTGTTCAGATCACTTCCTTTATTTTTTACCCCCAGTTTTAATGAGAGATAATTAACATACAATCCATGTAAGCTTAAAATGTAGAATAATGATTTGATCCCCTTGTATGTTATGAAATAATTACCACAAGAAGGTTAGTTAACATCTCCATTCTCACATAATGACAGTAGTTTGTGTGTGACAATGACATTTAAGGTTTACTCCCTTAACTTTCAAGTGTATAATACAGTATTGATGGTTGTTGGTTGTAGTCACCATGCTGAACATTGGATCCCCAGAACTTAACTCTTCTTAATCGCTGTAAATTTATACCCTTAGATCGCCCCATTTCCCCTACCCCCTGGCAATCACCGTTCTATTCCTATGAAGTAGGCTTTTTTAGATCCACATATAAATGATATCAGTATTTTTCTGTCCCTTACTTCATTTAGCCTATGCCCTCAAGGTCCACGTTATCCTAAAAGGCAGGATTTCCTTTTTTAATAGTCTTGTGGGTAGGTGGGTTGGATTGTGTATAACATTCTCTTTATCCATTCTTCCATGGGAATAAGTTGTTTCCATATATTGACTATTGTAAATAATGCTTCAATGAACAGGAGGGTGCAGATACCTCTTTGAGATAGTGATTTTGTTCAGGTCATTTTGGATTGACCAAATATCTGGGTTTCTTATAAAACATCTTTTACATTGGCATGCTTCAACTAATGGCAGAGCTCATCTTCTGACCTTTTTTCTTTCTTTTTTTTTTTAATTTTGGGCTTTTGGTAGGTGACTTTGGCCTTATTCCTAAATTCCGAGGATATTTTACAGTAGCCTTATATAGAGAGTCAGAGAATCTCTTTTTTGTTTTATTAACAGTTTTACTGAGATATAATTTATATGCCATAAAATTCACCTGATTTAAGTGTACAACTGAATGATTTTTGGTTGATTTACAGACTTGTACAACCACCACCAGTAGAATTAAATTTTTTTTGGTGAATTTTTTTCTAGTAATTGCATTTACTTTACCATTCTTAAAGTTTGCACAAGTAGACAAAATAGAAGTACAACTTAATACATAATATGGGGGTGCCTGGGTGTCTCAGTCAGTTGGGTGTCCAACTTTTGACCTCAGCTCAGGTCATGATCTCAGGGTTGTGAGTTCAGGCTCCGTGTTGGGCTCCATGCTGACCATGGAGCCTACTTAAAAAAATAATAATAGGGGCGCCTGGGTGGCTGAGTCAGTTGAGCTTCCGACTTCGGCTCAGGTCATGATCTCACGGTTTGTGAGTTCGGGCCCTGCATCGGCTCTGTGCTGACAGCTTGGAGCCTGGAGCCTGCTTCAGATTCTGTGTCTCCTTCTCTCTCTGCCCCTCCCCCGCTCGTGCTCAGTCTCTCTCTCTGTCAAAAATAAATAAACATTAAAAAAAATTTTTGGGGGGGCACCTGGGTGGCGCAGTCGGTTGAGCGTCCGACTTCAGCCAGGTCACGATCTCACGGTCCGTGAGTTCCAGCCCCGCGTCGGGCTCTGGACTGATGGCTCAGAGCCTGGAGCCTGTTTCCGATTCTGTGTCTCCCTCTCTCTCTGCCCCTCCCCCGTTCATGCTCTGTCTCTGTCCCCAAAATAAAATAAACGTTGAAAAAAAAAATTTTTTTTTTAAAAAAATTTTTTTTAAATAATATATAATATAGTGATGTAATGTAATAACTTAATATGAGGACCTCTGAACACATACCCTTACATTGGGTTTGACCTAAACAAGTAAAATTAAGAGGAAAATTGAAGCAAATGTTCCTGGTAAATTGCAGGTAGTGAAACTTTTGTGGCTTATAATACCAAGTACATATTGACTATTTCAGCTGTCTTGTTTGCTGAGGAAGATGGCAAAACCCCAATTTACAGCTGGAGAAATAGACTTTGAAGGATAACTTGCCCAATGCTGTATAGCTGTGCCTGGGACAGGCCCCAAACCTTGATGCTTCGTCTCTAAATATATTGTCTTTTCCACCTCAACAACCTGGTTTTCAATAAAAATATCTTTATGTGACCTATATCATTCATTCATTCATTGAACAAATGGTTATTGAGTGGCTACTGTGCCAACAACAAAAAATACTGGGGTGCCTGGGTGGCATCCAACTCTTGATTTCGGCTGAGGTCTTGATCTCATAGTTTGTGGGATTGAGCCTCATGTTGGGCTCCGTGCTGTCAGCGTAGAGCCTGCTTGAGATTCTCTCTCACTCCTTCTCAAAAATAAATACGAACTTAAAAAAAAAATTACTGCTCAGGGTGCTAGAGATACCATAGTGAAACAATGAATTTCCTGTCCCCAGCTAATATTCTGGTAACAAAACAATGACCGATTAAAGAAATATATGCTCTAATTTTAGATATTGACATATCATTTTTTAAAAATAGACAAGCTGAGAGGCGCCTGGGTGGCTCAGTCATTTGAGCATCTGACTTCGACTCAGTCATGATCTCACAGCGTGTGAGTTCAAGCCCTGCGTCGGGCCCTGTGCAGACAGCTCAGAGCCTAGAGCCTGCTTTGGATTCTGTGTCTCCCTCTCTCTCTCTGCCCCTCCCCTGCTCGCACTTTCTCTCTCTCAAAATAAACATTAAACCAAAAAAAATAATAATAGACAAGCTGAGAGGATGGGCAATGGTGGTTAAGAGGCAGGAGAGTACTGTTTTAGAAATGTGGTAAGAAAGGCTTCTCTGGGGAATCTGACTTGGGCAGAAACCTGTTTGAAAAGAAGAAATTGGGGTATAAGAGAGTGGATTTGGTTCGAGCAACTGGAAATATGGAGTTGTCATATATTGAATTGAAATAAGATAGCTCTGGGGCAGGAGCAGGTTTTGAATTTTAATTCAGTTTTAGATGTTTTCAAAGACTTCTTAGACATCCAAATGAAACATATTTAAGTCCATGAGATTAGATAAGAGCCCATGAAGGGAATGGGTGTAGGTAGAGAAAGGACCAAGAACTGACCCCCAGGACATTTCAGTGTTTAGAATTCAAGAAGATGAGGAAGAACCTGGAGAGCAGATTGAAAAGCAAGGTTCAGGGGCGCCTGGGTGGCACAGTCGGTTAAGCGTCCGACTTCAACCAGGTCACGATCTCGCGGTCCGTGAGTTCGAGCCCCGCGTCAGGCTCTGGGCTGATGGCTCAGAGCCTGGAGCCTGGTTCCGATTCTGTGTCTCCCTCTCTCTCTGCCCCTCCCCCGTTCATGCTCTGTCTCTCTCTGTCCCAAAAATTTAAAACAAAAAACAAAAAACGGTTAAAAAAAAAAAAAGAAAAGCAAGGTTCAGGGGCACCTGGGTGGCTCAGTCTGTTAAGCATCAGCTCAGGTCATGTTCTCATGATTCATTGTTTCGAGCCCTGTGTTGGGCTCTGTGGGGACAGCTCAGAGCCTGGAGCCTGCTTCAGATTGTGTCTCCCTCTCTCTCTGACCCTCGCCTGCTCATGCTGAGTCTCTCTCAAAAATAAATAATAAACATTAACACAATTTTTTTAAGAAAGCAGAGTCCAGTGTGTTATGAGGAAAACCATGGAGGCATACCGCTTTAGAAGAGAGGTAAAGAGTTTTATGGGAAAAGGGGTAACTCAAATATATTGCAAATTGGTCAGATCAGGTAAAGATTGAGAATCAATAATTTCACAGAGAATAGAAAGACAAAATATTTTTATTCAAATGATCTTAATGGCAGTTGCTTGAAAAAAAATGCAACCTTTTGCAGAAGCTCCATTTGTTCCAACCTTTTTGAGGACAATCTGATACTATCTATCAGAAACTTAAATGTATGCTTTCTTTAACCTTGTAATTTCACTTGTAGGAATTTATCCTGGAGTATAAAAGTGTACAAATGTATAAAAGTGTTCCTCACAGTGTTGATTTCAGTAGTAAAAAAATCTTCATCAGGACGGATACAGTGGTTAAAGGAGCAATAGATATGTAATGGATGCATATTGATGTGTAAGATAGCTTTCACATTTTGTTAAATGATAAACTCAGGTTATTCAATAAAATGTATAATATGATTTAATTTATGTTAATATATGTAAAACAGGCCTTCTTTGAGTATACTATCAAAAGCTGCCTGCCTACTCATTTAACTCATAACTGTCACATTAGCCTATTTTATTCACAACTCTTATCACTATGTAAAATAATCTTATTTATATACTTGTTCACTTTTTCCACCAGAATGTAAGCTTTGTAATACATTTCCTGTCTTGTTCATGCTTCTATTCCTGCTGCTTAGGGATATAATTTTTAAAACCTTGTTTTAGGGGAAACTTATATTGCTTATTTTCTAAGGTTAGTAATTAACTATTACTCTCATTCCAATGAATATCACTTTGTGCTGCCTCATTTTTAATATTTATAAATGAAGATAGTACAACAGTCATTCTCAACCCTAAAGCAACACTAAAATTGCTTGTGTAGCTTTAGAGGAAAAAAAGTTATGCATAGGCTCCAGTGTAGACCAATTAAGTCAGAATTTGGGGTGGGATCAGGGTATCAGTATTTTTTTAAAAGTTTTCATTGAGATTCTAATGTGCAGGCAGAGCTGAGAACCAAGAAGATGAGAAGGTGACATTTAAAGTATAATCCCAATGATTCTGGTATCAAGAATACATAACAGGAAGACTATACTTTCAGGGAGCATTTCTTTTTTTTTTTTTTTTAATTTTTTTAATGTTTACTTGAGAGCGTGTGCACACAAATGGGGGAGGGACAGAAAGAGATGGGAACAGAGGATCTGAAGCAGGCTCCGCTCTGACAGCGGAGAGCTGAATGTGGAACTTGAACTCACGAAATATGAGATCATGACCTGAGCCACCCAGGTGCCCAGGGATCATTTCTGTAGTTCATTACTAGAGAAGTTTCTCTGAACATGTAGAGTACCTACAACCACAGGGAGGAGGTGCAGTGTCCTTTCCTGAGTATGAAGCTGGCTTTGGTGTTGCTTTTATAGCTGCTTTTTACCCTTGGTGATGGTTCTTTTTCTCCTTTGAGCGATTAAGAAGAAAGGGACATGGTCTGGGTGGCTTCTTAAAAAAAAAAAAAAAAAGCATATTAGGGACACACTTTCTCTAGTGTAAAAAAGTATTTGCTTAGAATTAGAATATCAGTTTTGCAGACAAATCATCTTCTGCTTTAGAAATAGTAGATTGAATCAAATCATTTTTTCCTCTCAAAGTACTTCTTCCCTGAATGAGGTATTGGAGACAAAAGTTTCACCTATTTCAAGAATTTCACAAAAGACCCCAAATTTTCTGGAAGGTTTACTTTCAGGGGAATCACTTTCTTCAGAGTTCTTAGGTTTACTAGTGCTTGATGAAAATCGCTTTGTGCTTTCACGTCATTAATTAAGGAAATAGTCATGGGCTACCTTACTGCATCACTTTGGAAGGACTTTTCCCTTCCTTGGAGTTCTGTGATGCGTTCACCTAGAAACAGCTTCTTTGTTGTGCAAACATTCTACTGGCAAATCGTGCCAGGCTGCCACTCACCTTGGACAATTCAAGTTTCTTCTGGGAATTGAACTTAAATTCGGACTTTTCTCTTGTGTTTGATATGGTAAAAATGTATGGTTTTTACATTCTGAAGCATAGTGAAGTGTAGCATACTGTATCTTTTCTCATTTGAAGTATTGATACATCTTTTAAATGAATAGAAAAACAGAATAGTCATCTATGAACCTCTCGTCACAGAATAATTCTGTCATATTGCTCTATTTTGTGTAGTCTCCTAATACATTTTTATTATATAAGGTTAGTTTGGGAAAACAGTACTATTACCCATATGAGTTAACTTTGTATTAAGGAATTTTTTTTTCTCTTGGGTTCTTTAGTTGTTCAATGTGTATTTTTTGTGCCTACTCTTGAGATGATAGAGATAAACCAGAAATAAATCCTGCTCTTAGGTACCTTTAATGTAGTAGGAGAGATAATATTTTTACATAATCCAACATTGAATGAGTTAACAGTTGAAAGGAAGGTGTAGATCATACGCTACAAGAGTTAGAGAAAGAGATTACCCTTACCTTGCAGGAATTGGGGACTGAGGTGGTATTTGAAGTGATATTGAAGAATTTATATGTTCATGCTTTTGGAGGTATAGTTTGGTCCACATAATAATATAGCCAAGTTTTTAGAAGCAATATGAATGAAACTCATTAAATAACTTTGTTTTTAATAGAGCATAATTTTCATAAAATGTAAGGAAATAAAAGTAAAGGATAGAATTCTTTAAAAAAATTTTTATATTTATATTTGAGAGAGAGAGAGAGAGAGAGAGACAGTGCATGAGCAGGGGAGGAGCAAAGAGAGACATGGAACAGAATCTGAAGCAGGCTCCATGCTCTGAGCTGTCAGCACAGAGCCTGTCATGGGGCTTGAACTCATGAGCCGTGAGATCATGACCTGAGCCGAAGTCAGATGCTCAACTGACTAAGCCACCCAGGTGCCCCTAGATTTCTTATGGAGACGTTTGTCTCCACTATCATTTTTGTTCCAGAATTTAGGAGCTATTTATTCTCCCTTTTCATTCACCAAAACTTAAGTTGTTTTTCAATTCTCTTCTTTGGTTCTTAGAAAAGGAATGTAGTAATGATTGTAGGTATTAAATGATAAGAATGAGGAAAACACTAAAGTCTCATTAGAGATATTTGCACTTTATTTATTTTTTAAGATTTTATTAAGTAATCTCTACACCCAACATGGGGCTTAAACTCACAACTCTCAGATCAAGTCACATGCTGCACCCACTGAGCCATCCAGGTGCCTCAGAGGTATTTGTACTTTAGTAATTGCCTTAAATATCAAAAGAATGAAATAATACAGGAATTGCAAAATGGATTTCAGGGTTAGTGAATAAAATCAGGCCTTCATGCTTTCTGTTCCATGTTATTCAAGTCACACATCTTGATTTTTTTTTTTCTCTGTGAAAATGCCTTTAATCTAGGAAAGTTTAATTTCCTGGGAGATACCAACCAGCCAAAGAAACACATACCCCACTTACATGCAGCCCTCTGGCCTTCAGTTTTTCTAAATGTGGCTTTCTCCTCCCCTTCCCTCATACATCCCCTGATCTCAAAAAAGAAATCTCCTTTTCGTAATAAAGAAATCTCTTATTGTCTAATAAAATGTGAACATTAATTTGGAAGATGGCTTTCCACTCTTACCTTTACTTTAACGTTAGAAAAGAAAGATAATATATGAAGTTGAACTGAGTAGGGAATATGGATTTAAGGCAGTACTGAAGTTCTTGGGAAATTGAATTTATGAAAATTATAATGTAAAGTTACATTCTGCTGGGGCAAAAAGAGCACTCTGAGTTATCAGATGCTACGTTAGGAACTCATGTTAGACTTTTTATCTTTTGGCTGAATCCAGAGGGATATAGTTAGGGATCCTGATAGATAGAGAAACTGAAAATGAAGGCTATTTGCAAGTCTTATTTCCATAGATATGATTCATAGGTAGCATTTAAATATGAGTACATATATATACGTTAGCAGGCTGTTTCCACCAGTTACAATTTAAACCATGATTTGATCTTTACAAGGTAGATCTGCCTTGTCTCCCAGCAACAGGTTCAGCAGGCATCTCCTTCTCAAGTCTGGCTAAGGTGTGTGGATCTGAAGTGGAACCTTCCTAAAGACATTGTTATAGATGCTGGGCATACCTCAGCAGCAATTCCTGACTGCTCTATGCAGACTCTCCTTGGAAGCACCTCGGATCACCATTACTAGATCTGTTTCATGCTTCTTTTATCTCCAACATGTCAGGCCCTCTCCAGTTTTTAAACCACTCAGATCCAGGAAACCTTGCTACTGGCCGAAGCAAAGGGCTCCACGAGGCTAAGCCATCAAAAGCCAAGCATCTATCAGCTCACACATCTCAGAAAAATAGCCCAGTGGTGAGTTGTACGCTGGCATTTATTTTTTTGCCCTGTTCTTAGAAGACAGAGGTACAACAACTCCTGCACAGTTGAGGGCCAGGAGAAAGGAAAGTCCAGTTCTGTTTGCCCACCTGCCTATGCGAGCACCCTTTTATGTCTTTGCTAGTGACTGATCTAAGATGTGAGGTCAAATGAACTCTCATTTCTTTTGATTCCCGGCTTGACTCTAGAATAAGGAACAGTGAAGCAACTAAATCTAATGGAACCTCAAAGTGGATTTTGTTTATATTTGCCTTTTTGGTGGTTCTGACATTTCACTGAGGCCCAATAATCCCAAAACAATATAAAAATAGACTCTAACGGGCCTCTGAATTAATTTGATCCAACTCTATCATTTTCCAAATTAGGAAACAGCACTAGAGAGGCCACAGTGATTTGGGGGCAGAACTAAGTAGTCTTGAGTCCTGTTACCTTTTACCATATTACCTCCATATGCACCATATTACCTCCTTGGTTTACAGCCTTGTTTTATTAGGGCTAGACCCTAATGAGAATCTTTCTGAAGGTTACATATCCTCTTGGATCAGTTAATGTCCCTTCCATTGATGTTTTTAAGATCACTGGAAAGATCCACCTTGTCTTTAGCATACAGCTCTTCGGGGATGAAGTCTGAACTTGCGGTGAAAATGCAGACTAGCATAGTTTATTTCCTACTCCCCATATTGGGGTTAAATGAGAATCACAAGCTTAGTTGCTTTGCTAGGAGAGGAAATGTTTTACAGTAAAAATAAGTTGTGGATGAATGGATAAAGAAATGTTACATATACATGTATATACACATGTACCCATTGCACAGATTTATATTTGACCCCCCCCCCCCCCCAGTTTGCTTCACTTCTTCTTTTAAAAGAGATTAAACTTGACTGGTAACAGTTGACGACCATTGTGTAACTTTTGATCCCATCCCCAGCTCTCGGGACAGATGATATAAAAAATTTAACAAGATCAGACATCAACCAGTAAGAATCTTTGCCATTCCTAGCACTGGGACAGGCCTTGGAGTTTCTGCTGTTGAGCATTAGGTATCTTGGATACTAGACTGAAGTGGGGTGAGCACCCCCAGGGTCTGGGGTGGTGAGATATGGAGGTGTTAGGGAAGCTGCTATTTTTTTTTTTAAACTATTTATTTTGAGGTGGGGGAGGGGCAGAGATCAAGAGGGAGAGAGAAGCCTAAGCAGGCTCTGCACTGTCAGCACAGAGCCCAGTTAGGGGAAATGTGAGATCATGACCCCACCTGATATCAAGAGTTGGACACTCAGCCGACAGAGCCACTCAGGTGCCCCAGGCAGCTGCTATTACAAACCTCTGTGAAAGTGTTATTTGGCCATCTTGGGCCTTTTTTTTTTTTTTTTTTTTTTCATTTTGGGAGAGAACTCTTGTGAACTAAGTGTATATATAATCTTTATGTTCTTGCATATATATGAAGGCTTTTAATGTTTTGGGCATTTAAAAAATTACATAAATGATATTCTAGACATAACTTTCTGCCATGCTATTTGCATTCAATCTTATGTTTTTGAAAGTTGTTCTTTTTGATTCACATTAGTTTAGTCTGTGAATGTTAACTGCTGCATAGAATTTCATTACAAATTAATATATCACATTTTTTATATATTTTAATTTCTGTATATATACAAGCCACAGTTGCGTATTCTTTTACGGCATGCCTCCTTATCCATATCTTTTAAACTATGAAATAAAAAGTTTTCAAACTGTATTTGAAAGAACTATATACAAAAAATAAATTGTAGGTTGTATATTGCTTATTTTTATGAACCAAAAGCCTAACTGGAAATAATAGTTATTATTTTTATTTTTATTATTGGTGTTTTAAGTCTCAGTGATATTGCAAGGAAAAATAATGCTTATTTTTTGTACATGACTTTCTTAAATCCTGAAAGCTAACTATATTAGCTTTAGTCTTAAAAGGGAATAAAAAGACTGGGACACCTGGGTAGCTCAGTTGGTTAAATGTCTGACTTCGGCTCAGGTCATGATTTCACGGTTTGTGAGTTGGGCCACGCGTCAGGCTCTGTGCTGACAAGTCAGAGCCTGGAACCTGCTTCGGATTCTGTGTGTCTTTCTCTCTGCCCCTTCCCTGCTCATGCTCTGTCTCAAAAATAAATAAGGATCTAAAAAAAAAAAAAAAAAAAAACTAAAAAAAAAAAAGAGGGAATAAAAAGAAATATTCCTTGTTTAAAAAAAATAAATCTTAGTGAGATTGAAATGTACTAGTCTACGGCCATACCACCCTGAACGCGCCCAATCTCGTCTGATCTCGGAAGCTAAGCAGGGTCGGGCCTGGTTAGTACTTGGATGGGAGATTGAAATGTACTAAATAAGATAGCTAGCACATTTTAGTCAGTTTACTCTCATTTTGGATCTCGGGTATGCTGTCAAGTTACTCATGTTAGTTCATGGTATATTGTCATCTTTCTGTGTAAGGTTGTGCTTTACTTTTTTCCCCATAATCCCCATTTGTATCCCATTTCAATCTAATATATTTGATATATGCCTTTGAATATATATATATACACATCTTTTAAAAATACATGGCTTTGTTTTGTGTATGGATTTATTTTCAAAAATACGTCATGCTTAGAAAATTACAAAATGTATACACACAGATTAGATAACGAAACAAATACCTATGAACTTACTCCCTAGTTTCACAGAACATTGCCTTATCCGCTTCCTGTGTGCCCCTTCCTAACTAAATCCCTTTCCTCCCACCTAAACCTCAAAGTAGTAGATGTTTTGAATTTTGCATCTGTCATTCCTTGTTTCTTTTCCTAGTTAATCACCCATACATGTATCCCTAATCCATGTTTTTATTGGTTTTGAAAGTTGATTTGAATTGAATTATACTGCTTTCTTTTGTTACTTCTTTTGCTTTGTGAGTTTGTGTTGATGCAGTTATTAATAATTACTACAGTTATTAATAATTTTGGGGTGTCTGGGTGGCTCAATCAGTTGAGCACCTGACTCTTGATTTTAGCTCAGGTCATGATCCCAGGGTCATGGGATCCAGCCCTGCATCAAAGAGATTCTCTCTTTCTTGGGGCACCTGGGTGGCTCCAGTCAGTTAAACATCAGACTTTATAGCTCAGGTCATGATGTCAAGGTTTGTGAGTTTAAGCCCCATGTTGGGCTCTGTGCCGACAGCTCAGAACTTACTTTGTATCCTCTGTCTCCCTCTTTCTCTGCCCCTCCCCTGCTGGTTCTCTCTCTCTCTCTTTTTCTCTATCTCTCAAAATAAATAAACTTTAAAAAAAAGATTCTGTCTTTCTCTGCCCCTCTCCCCTGTTTGTGTGTGCTCTCTCTCTCTAAAATAAAAAAATAATAAATGAAAAATTAATTTCCATCATTATGCAGTATTTTATTGTATGAAATAAATTATTTACCTATTATTTACCTATTAAACTCTTAGTTGTCATATGGTTTTTCAGTTTTTTGCTTCAACTAATGTCGATAATCTTTGCTTTTAACTAGAAGGATTAGTTCATTTACATTTATAGATATTACTGACTATTTGGATGTATATCTGTCATTACATTATGCATATTCTTTTTTTTAATTTTTTTCAATGTTTATTTATGTTTGAGAGAGAGAGGGTGCAAGGCGGAGAGGAGCAGAGAGAGAGGCAGAGGAGCTGAAGCAGACTCTGAGCTGTCAGCACAGAGCACATCATGAGGCACGAACTCAAGAACTATGAGATCATGACCTGAGCCGAAGTCAGACGCTTAACTGACTGAGCCACCCAGACACCCCACATTATGCATACTCTATTGTCCCATTATATTTCTGTTTCCTTTTCCTTCCTCTTCTCGTGCCAAAAACTGATTATGTTTTTGTTTTGTTGTATTTATTTTTTCATTCCATTTTTTCCTTTTCTACCAGTTTAAAAATTTTTTTAATGTTTTTACTTATTTTTGAGACAGAGAGAGACAGAGCATGAGCAGGAGAGAGAGAGGGAGACACAGAATCCAAAGCAGGCTCCAGGCTCTGAGCTGTCAGCACTGAGCCTGACACGGGGCTTGAACTCATGGACTGTGAGATCATGACCTGAACTGAAGTCGGTTGCTTAACCGACTGAGCCACCCAGGCACCCCATCCTTTTCTACTAGTTTAAAAGTTATATGTTATATGACTACAGTTTTAGTAGTTATATTAACTATATTACATTATATACTTAACAAAGCTAACTGAAATCTTTGTTAACTCCTGAGAAATCTGAAGATTTTATACTGCTTTAAACTATTTTTCTCCTATCCATGTATATGCATTTTTTTGTCCTGCATTGGTTCTATTCTTTATTTTCAATCCCTAAATCCTATTTTTAAAATTACTTAATGCTTAAATATATCCACATATTTACTATTATTTTTTACTATTCTTGCTTGTATTTTAGACTTTGTAAGTTAATTTTCTATGTGAAATCTATCCTTTAGAATTTTCTTAAATGAGGGCATATTGGTAAATTCAGTTTTTGTTTCTCTAAAATGTCTTTATTCTACCCCCCTATTAAAACATAATTTCATTCAGTATAGAATTCTAGCTGCCAGTTACAATATATCCTTGATTTGAAGAATTGCTACTATTTTATGCACTATTATAAAGTTTAAAAATGTTGCCACCTAAACTACCCACTATATGAAATGGCACCAACTTTAGATGCATCCCAGTTGCAGAGACTTGACAAATTGTGTCTCTTAGAATCGGTGGAAATTTTTCTTAGCTATCATTTTGCAGTTTTCAATCTTCTGTATTATTGTTGAGAAGTCACTCGCCAGTCCAACAGCTATTTCTTTGTAACTACCTGTCCTTTCTAATTATCTGCTTTTTAGATATTTCTTTGATGTTCTGCAATTTCATTATGAGTGTGTAGGTAAGGAATTCTTTTTACTTACTCTTCTTGGGATCTGCTAGACCACTTAGATTGATATCTTTCAACAATTCTGTAAAATTCTCAGACATTATGTTTTTAAATAATGCCTCTTCCTGTTCTTTAAATTATAAACTTCTTGAACTCCAAATAGACATATGATAGACCACTTCATGTTGTTTCTGTGCCTTTGAACTCTTTTATATTTACCATTTATTGTTTCCTGTATGCTGTACTCTTGTTCCTTCCTATAGATCCATTTATTCTTCAACTAGGCCTAATCTGTTTTTTAACATGTCCATTCCATTTTTAAATTAAAATTATTATACTTTTAATTTCTAGAAATCTTATTTGGTTGTTTTTTCCATGACATTTATTCTTTGTGATCCTGTGACTTATTTATATTTTCCAAATTCCCTTTTCTTTCTTTCTTTCTTTCTTTCTTTCTTTCTTTCTTTCTTTCTTTCTTTCTTTCTTTCCTTCTTTCTTTCTTTTTCTCAGAGTGGTGCCCGATGTGGGGTTCAATCCCACAACCCTGGGACCATGACCTGAGCCAAAATCAAGAGCTGGATGCTCAAGTGACTTAGCCACCCAGGCAGCCCTCTTATTTTTTTATTAATGTTTTGTTTTGAAGTAATCTCCATACCCAACCTGGGGCTCAAACCCACAACCCCAAGATCAAGAGATGCACGCTTTACTGACTGAGCCAGCCAAATGCTCCTTTTTTATTTCTTTAAATAGTTAAACATAGTTTAGTTGTATTCTCTTGTACAATTCTGTTTCCTAGTATCTTGGTAAGCATAAAATTCTAAAACCTGGTAACTTTAGAAAAATGTATTTTGTTCTTTAGCACATTAAGCACCATGTGATAGATTTATATGCTTTTTAGAGATTTATGTTAATACATTTTTCTTGGTTTTATTTGAGTCATATAAACTTTGTTCTTAACAAAAATTGTACTAATTACAATTACACTTTGCACACCCTTTTGACAATAGGAGGAGATACTGTCATACAGGTAAATACTCCCTAAGTTTTACCCTCCATATAGGTGTGGAAAAAACAAAATTGACACTGATTTACTAAAATCAGATTTAAAAAAATCAATTTGTATAATAATAAAATGCATAGGAATTGATTTGTAACCAAAAATAAAACAAATACATACTGGTAATTCTTTCATCAATGGCTTTCTAATAGTTCACGTCTCTATAAAGGTTTTATTGGATGTGATCTAACATTTCCCCAGATATCTCATATGTGTTGTCTTGATTCCTATACTCTTAGAAATTATATTTATTTAGATAAATAATATGGGCTACTTGCTATTTTCCTGAGACCTATTGCATTTGTTATCCCAGCACCTCAAAATAAATATTTTAAAGTTGTATTCTGTTTAAGGCTACTTAATTGCTCGTGTGAGTTCAAACATTGTTGGTTTTGATCAATAGGGCACATGTTCAGTTAATTAATTTGCAGTTTCTCTTTGTAGGCTTGTTTTGATCCACCTGTTAAAACGGTTCCCACCAAGAACCCAATGATATACAAGAAAAGAGCAGCTGACCCAGTCTGTCCTGACCTTACTGCTTTGTTGGTGAAAAACAAGACGCTTTTAGCTGAGGTATATGGATTATCTGAAAATAAAGTGCCAAAGGAAAATGTATCCTCTGTAAAAGTAAGGAGAGAAACTTTTTTTTTTTCAGAGACAGAGAGAGAAGGGAATGCACATGGAGGCGGGGCAGAGAGAGAGGGAGAGAGAATCCCAAGCAGGTTCTGTGCTATTAGTGTGGAGTCCTAAGTGGAGCTCAGACTCATGAGCCACGAGATCGTGACCTGAGCAGAAATCAAGAGTCAGACTAAACAACTGAGCCACCCAGGTGCACCAGGGAGAGAAACATTCTGATAAGGGATTCATAACTCAGTTGTGCTTTTTTTTCTCAATATTGAACTGTCTTATTACTGAGGAACACTAATTTAGACCCAAATCTGTTTGCTTTTTTACCAGATAAATCCTTTTGAAGATGCTACATAGTTAGATACTTTTGAGTGGACCACTGAATGCTGTAGTGTTAAAATCGTGCTAGGCACTGCCATGCTCAAAATTTATGTAAAAACACTAATCAATTACATGTATTATGCGTTTTTTAATGGAAAGATTGAGTTCCTATTTAAAACAGCACCAAATGTCAAATATCCACTAGTCTTATATAATACTTGAGGAGACATCTGAGTAACGTCAACAGATGAAAAAGAAAGAAACCACATTTGTAGAAAATGCCTTGACTTTTCCCTTAACACCAGGTGATGAACTAGAGTGTAGTCATTTTTTTTAATATTTATTTTTAAGAGAGAGAAAGAGAGAGAGAGAGCAAGCATGAACGGGGGAGGGGCAGAGAAAGAGGGAGACACAGAATCCAAAGGAGGCTCCGGGCTCTGAGCTGTCAGCACAGAGCCCTACGCAGGGCTCGAACCCACGAGCTGTGAGATCATAACCTGAGCTGAAGTTGGGCGCTCAACTGACTGCGCCACCCAGGCGCCCCAAGAATATAGGAATTCTTTAGTTGAGGTCAAGCACCCTCAGGCTATTTGTTGCAAGAGAGTCTCCCAGATAACCATGATTGAATCTCAAAGGCCACTATCATTGTTAAGGTACTGTGATGTGGCTGTTTATGCCTGCCCTGTCTCTATGGTTACCTTCAAGTAAAATATTCTGAATGCTTATATTGTGGGACACTGACCAGCCTTTCAAGTAAGTAGCTATATATGGCGTGTGCATGAGTTTGCTAGGGCTGCCGTAAGAAAGGAGCACAGTCTAGATGGCTTAAATAATAAAAATTTTTCTCATAGTTCTGGAGGCTGGAAGTCTAAGACAAGGTATCAGCAGGATTAGTAGTACTCCTTCTCCACCTCCTTCTTCTCCTACCAATACTACAACTGCTACTTCTCCTCCCCCTCTTCCTCTTCCTTTCAGATTTATTGCCATATAATTGACATGTAACATTATGTAAGTTTGGGATGTACAATGTGATGTGGTTTGTTTTTATAAATTTTTTAAATGTTTATTTTTGAGACAGAGAGAGACAGAGCACGAACGGGGGAGGGGCAGAGAGAGAGGGAGACACAGGATCGGAAGCAGGCTCCAGGCTCCGAGCTGTCAGCACAGAGCCTGATGCGGAGCTCCAATCAGGCTCTGCGCTGACAGTGCAGAGCCTGCTTGGGATTCTCTCTCTCTCTCTCTCTCTGTGTCTCTCTCTCTGTCCCTCCCCTGCTCACACTCATGCACGCTCGTTCTCTCTCACAAAATAAATAAACATTAAAAAATAAATAAATAGGGGCGCCTGGGTGGCTCAGTCGGTTAAGCGTCCGACTTCGGCTCAGGTCACGATCTCACGGTCCATGAGTTCGAGCCCCGCATCGGGCTCTGGGCTGATGGCTCAGAGCCTGGAGCCTGCTTCCGATTCTGTGTCTCCCTCTCTCTCTGCCCCTCCCCCGTTCATGCTCTGTCTCTCTCTGTCTCCAAAATAAATAAAAACGTAAATAAATAAATAAATAAATAAATAAATAAATAAATAAATAAACATAGGGGTGCCTGGGTGGATCAGTCAGTTAAGTGACCAACTTTGGCTCAGGTCATGATCTCATGGTTGGTAAGTTCAAGTCCCATGTGGGGCTCTGTCTCTCTCTCTTTCTCTCTCAAAAATAAAATTTAAAAAAACATGAAAAAAATAAATATACAGGGGTGCCTGGGTGGCTCAGTCGGTTAAGTGTCCAACTTCAGCTCAGGTCATGATCTCACGGTTTGTGGGTTCAAGCCCCGCATCAGGCTCTGTGCTGACAGCTCAGAGCCTGGAACCTGTTTCAGAGTCTGTGTCTCCCTCTCTCTGCCTCTTCCCCACTCTTACTTTGTCTCACCCTGTCTCTCAAAAATAAATAAATGTAAAAAAAATTTTTTAAATAAATATACAGATATATAGATAAATATATTTCTTTCAATTCTATTTATTCTAAAATTTTCCCTCTTTTAGTATATGGAGGTGAATAGAGATTAAATTTAAGTGGAGTTTATATAAATGCAATCCATTTTATGACACTGGAGAGATTTCTTAATTTGCCTTTTTTTTTCCCCACAGAAAAATATAATGCCTAATCCCTGAAAACCTTAGCAGTTTTAGTATGGGTAGCATTATTGTTCTTGTCCGCAATATAACTTACTACTAATATTTAACAAGTTAGGGATTAAAAAAAAATTTTCTTTAGTGTTTATTTATTTTTAAGAGAGGGACAGAACATGAGCAGGGCAGGGGCAGAGAGAGAAGGAGACACAGAATCTGAAGCAGGCTCCAGGCTCTGAGCTGTCAGCACAGAGCCCAATGCAGGGCTGGATCTCACAAGCTACGAAATCCTGACCTGAGCCCAAGCTGGACACTTAACCAACTGAACCATCCAGGTGTCCCTTGGGATTTTTGATAATTCAGATTTGGAGTCAATTAAGGTTTATCTATGCCTAATTCATAAAGAAGGCTTTTAAACCAAATTGTCAACAAAAGATCATAGGTTTTAAACCTTCTCTAAAGAAAATATATAAGTTATTTTCAAGAATTTCAAAGTACTTTTTAAAAGCAATTCTCTACATGTACATAAGTCATTGGTAACTATAAGTATGTTTAATCTATTTATCAAAACACATATGAAAGGCTCTATAAGATATCATTTTGACTTGGTTTTTGATAGTATATGTATTAAAAAGTATTCCGTATCACTTATTGGGATTTTCTGAATTTAATAAAAATTGGTGACTGTCGGGGCGCCTGGGTGGCACAGTCGGTTAAGCGTCCGACTTCAGCCAGGTCACGATCTCGCGGTCCATGAGTTCGAGCCCCGCGTTGGGCTCTGGGCTGATGGCTCAGAGCCTGGAGCCTGTTTCCGTTTCTGTGTCTCCCTCTCTCTCTGCCCCTTGCCCGTTCATGCTCTGTCTCTCTCTGTCCCAAAAATAAATAAACGTTGAAAAAAAAATTGGTGACTGTTATTGCATGGTTTCCCAGTGTTAAAGTTATTTTAATGTTTTATTTATTTATTTATTTTTGAGAGAACACAAGCAAGGGAGAGGGAGAGAGGGGGGGACAGAGGATCCAAAGCGGGCTCTGTGCTGACAGCAGTAAGCCATATGTGGGGTTTGAGCTCACAAACACATGAGGAACCTTGAGATCGTAACGTGAGCCAAAGTCAGACGCTTAACCAACTGAGCTACCCAGGTGCCCCTAAAGCTATTTAAAAAAAAAGAGTCCAGTGATTTCAACAGAATATCTTCAACATGAGTCATCTTTCTCTTTTCCAATAACCTATTATTTAATTCCACAGGAACACAATTGTCTTGATAAGCCAGTTTATTCTCTTCACCGCATGCATTTAAATTTTTTTGTTATAATCAACTTCATTTCTTTGTGGGACATTATCATGTGTTTCTGCCCAATAATGGAGACACAGGTGCAAGAAGGGCTATATTTAAGAAAAGCCAGATATAGAAGTGATGAATATTAAAGTATTCAGTTAGTGATTGTATTGTCTGATTTAGGCATTGTGATATTGAACTAAAACTCTTGCATAGTCAGGTACACTGCTGTACTAATAAACAGGAGTTAAAGAACTTGTAAAAAAATGTTACTAATATGTATAATAAGGCCTGGTGTCCTAAAATAAATTTAGTGTGTTTTGCCAGTATTTTTAGTTTGATTTTTCATAGAAATTTTTATTTGTGAGGGCAATATGACTGTGTTCATGCAGATAAGATGCTTTTCTTTCTTTAGCTTGGTAATAAGGCAAATAGGAGAAACCTGGTAGATACAGCTAGTTCTGGAGGGGGTGAGTGGAGGCAATGTAAATTTTCCTGCTAAGGAAAAATATGTCAGAACCCATTATTATTAATTTTAAAATTGACAATTTTATTGAGATAATTGAAGAATCATTTGCAGGTTTTTTTTTAATTTTTTTTAACATTTATTTATTTTTGAGACAGAGAGAGACAGAGCATGAACGGGGGAGGGTCAGAGAGAGAGGGAGACACAGAATCAGAAGCAGGCTCCAGGCTCTGAGCCATCAGCCCAGAGTCCGATGCGGGGCTCGAACTCATGGACCGTGAGATCGTGACCTGAGCTGAAGTCGGATGCTCAACCGACTGAACCACCCAGGTGCCCCTATAATGTTACATCTAATTTGCCCTTTTCCCTCCTTTCTTACTAGTTCATAAGGATCTTATACAGCCTATTAAGAAATTTGAACAAATTAGGTTAAATCAAAAGTTAATTGACCCCTGGGGCACCTGGGTGGCTCTGTCGGTTAAGCATCTGACTTGATTTCAGCTCAGGTCATGATCTCACGGTTGGTGGGATCCAGCCCTGCGTGAGGCTCAGCACTGACAGTGAGGAGCCTGCTTGGGCTTCTCTCTCTTGCTCTCCCTCTGCCCCTCCCCCCACTCATGTGAGCTCTCTCTATATATATTAAAATAAACATTAAAAAAAAAGTTAACTGGGGCGCCTGGGTGGCGCAGTCGGTTAAGCGTCCAACTTCAGCCAGGTCACGATCTCACGGTCCTTGAGTTCGAGCCCCGCATCGGGCTCTGGGCTGATGGCTCAGAGCCTGGAGCCTGTTTCCGATTCTGTGTTTCCCTCTCTCTCTGCCCCTCCCCCGTTCATGCTCTGTCTCTCTCTGTCCCAAAAATAAATAAACGTTGAAAAAAAAAAAAAAGTTAACTGACCCCTGAATATTAGCAGTACCTCGAGTTTCTCCATCTAGTGAACTTTCTTCACTTATCAGATAGAAGAGCAGAGGTTTAAAAAATGATACCAAGGGGCACCCGAATGAGGAGTCAGTTGAGCAGCTGACTCTCAGTTTTGATCTCAGGGTCATGGGATCAAGTCCTGCATCAGGCTTCCCCCCGAATGTGGATCCTGCTTAAGATTCTCTCTCTCTCTTTCTCTCTCTCATCTGCCTCCTCCCCCACTTGCTCTCCATTCTAAAATTAAAAATTTTTAATTTTATTTTATTATTTAAAAATTTTTTAATGTGTATTTATTTTTGAGAGAGAGGGAGAGACAGAGTGCAAGCAGGGGAGCGGCAGAGAGAGAGGGAGAGAGAATCCTAAGCAGGCTCCAGGCTCTGAGCTGTCAGCACAAGGTCTGACACGGGGCTCAAATGCACAAACCGCGAGATCATGACCTGAGCCAAAGTCAGATGCTCAACCAACTGAGCCACCCAGGCGCCCCTAAAATAAAAAAAAAAAAAAAAATTTTTAATGCTACCGAAAGATAAATAAGTCACCTGACAGCAGCCATGCACTCTGCCTCTCCGATCTCTTTTTGGTCTTTCTCAGAAGTTTGTGGCTGTCTTCTGTTGCTCCCTCTCTCGCAAGCCATCACTCTTGCTTCTCTTCATAACTTTATGATCTTTTCTTTCCTTTATTTGCTTTAAAATAATATATAGTCAATATAAGCCTCATTCTTTCTCCTGACTCTCCTATCCAACCATTTCACTGATGAGCACAGATAAGGCCGGGAAACAAGTGGTGTAAACATAGCTTTTTAGGAGAGAGGCCTCTGAACACACTCCCCTTCACAACCAACATAAAGTAACATGTCTATGGCCAAAGCATTAAGTATTTCTTTTCTGCTAGGCATCATAGAATTCATTATTGGTGTGATTTACTCTCACAACAAAATTTGAACAACTTTAATGTTGATGAGAATAAAATCGCTTATTCTAAACCCTATGTGTCATTTTAACGGTTTTTGTTGTTGTTGTGGTTGTTGTTGTTGTTTAATTATGCTGCTTCAGGAGTCCCTGGGTGGCTCAGTCGGTTAAGGGTCTGACTCTTGATTTAAAGGCTCAGGTCATGATCTCAGTGTTCATGGGATCGAGCCCCACGTGGGATCTGTGCTGGCAGCAGCACAGAGACTGCTTGGGATCCTCTCTCTTCCTCTGTCTCTGTCTCTCAAAATAAATAAATAAACGTTTAGAAAAATTACACTGCTTCGGGGCGCCTGGGTGGCTCAGTCAGTTGAGAGTCCAACTCTTGATTTTGGCTCAGGTCATGATCTCAGGCTCATGGGATCTGTGCTGTTACTGCAGACCCTGCTTGGGATTCTTTCTCTCCCTCTCTCTCTCTGCCCCTCCCCAACTCTTGGTTTCTCTCTCAAAATAAATAAGTAAACTTTAAAAAAAAAATGAGTGTAACACTGGAATATACTGTTAGGAGATTTGAGAATCTTCATTTTATTGTATAATAAGTTATAACTGAAATATCCATAATGATTTAAAGTCATGAATTTTCTAAAACCAACATTATGATTTTAAGTAACATTTTCCCTTTCTGAGTAGCTAAGAAACCTTCAAAACAAGCTCTTCATAAAAGAAACTTCATTGCAAGAGATGAAGAGTGAGCTAGAAAGTTACAAACGAAGTAACGTGCATCAGTCTTCCCAGATAATGTCCCTGAAAGAGGATATCAAGGACTTAGAGGAACTTATCGCTTCTCTAACCACAATTAAATCTTTGAAAAACACCAATATTCAGAATCTTGAAAGAGGCAACTGGGATCTAACTGAAAAAATTATAGAACTGGAAAACAATCTAAGGTAGGAAATGTTCTAGTTTGTTTTCAAACATCTCATTTGTCATAAGTTTGCAAATAATATATAAACTCCATATTCCTGATGGATCACAGAATTTAAAACTAGTAGAATTTCATGTAATACCTGACTCAAAATTATTATGTTTAAAAAAAGACATTTTAAAAATATTTATTTTTGAGAGGGAGAGAGAAGGAAAGAGTGAGAGAGAGAGAGAGAGAGAGAGAGAGAGAGAGAGAGAGACAACACAAGAGGGGGAGGGGCAGACAGAGAGGGAGACACAGAATCTGAAGCAAGCTCCAGGCTCTGAGCTCAGAGTGTGATACAGGACTTGAACTCATAAACCATGAGATCATGACCTGGTTGGACGCTTAACCAACTGAGCCACCCAGGTGCCCCTAAAAAAGATGTTTTTATAGACATGTAATTCACATACCATTAAAATTCACCCTTTTAGTCAATTGTACTTCAATAAAAAAAGAAAAAAATGCACCCCTTTAAAGTATGCGATTCAGTAGTTTAAAAAAAAATTTGTTTTTAATGTTTATTCATTTTTGAGAGACAGAGAGACAGAGCATGAGCAGGGAAGGGGCAGAGAGAGGGAGACACAGAATCTGAGGCAGGCTCCAGGCTCTGAGCTGCTAGCACAGAGCCCGATGTGGGGCTCGAACCCATAAACTGCAAGATCATGACCTGAGCCGAAGTCGGTCGCTCAACTGACTGAGCCACCCAGGTGCCCCAGTAGTTTTTAATATATTCACAAGATTGTGCGATCATTACCACTAATTCCAGAACATTTTTAATCACCCCTCAAAGAAACCCCATGCCTATTTTCAGTTACTCCCCATTCTGACAACCACCAGTCTACATTCTTTCTCTATGGACTTGCTTTTTCTGGACATTTTCCATGAATGCAGTCATACGATATATGGCCTGTGTCTCACTTCACTTAGCACAATGTTTTTAAGGTTAATCCATGTTGAACCATGAATCAGCATACTTCACTCTTTTTTATGGCTGAATAATATTGTATGAATATACCACAGTTTGTTTATGCATTCATCCGTTGATGGACATTGGCTTGTTTCCTTTTTTGGGGGTGACTTTATGCATAACGCTCCTGTGACCATTCTCGTGTGAGCTTTTACATGTCTGTATGCTTCATTCCTGTTAGGTATATGCCTTGGGAGTAGAATGGCTGAGTCATAAAGTAACTCTGTTTACTTTTGAGGCACTTCCAGAGTATTTTCCAAGGCAGTTACGCGTTTTACATTCCCACCAGCAATGTTTGAGGATTCCGGTTACTGCACATCCTCACCAACATCTGTTATTGTTCGTCTTTTTTATGATAGCCGTTCTAGTGGGTAGGAAGTATCTTACTGTGATTTTAATTTGCATTTCTGTAAGGCTAAAGATGTTGAGCATCTTTTCATGTGCTTATTGGCCCTTTGTGTATCTTCTTTATAGAAATATCTATTCAAATCCTTTGCCCAATTTTCAATTGGGTTATTTGTCTTTTTATTTTTGAGGTGTGTTTTTTATGTGTTCTGGACACTGGACCCATATCAGACATATGACGGGCAGGGATTTTCTCCCATCTGTGGGTTGTCTTTTCACTTTTTTTTTTTCTCTAAATAATCTCTATACTCTATGTGGGGCTTGAACTCCTAACCCCGAGATCAGGGGTCGCATGTCCCTCTGATCCTGGCTCAGTCTTTTCATGTTCTTAATGGTGTCCTTTGGAGCACAAAGTATTTTAATTTGGATGGAAGTTTATTTTTTGTCACTTGAGACTTGGTGTCATATCTAAGAAACCATTGCCTAATCCAGGGTCACAAAGATTGACGCATATATTTTCTTTTTAAGATGTATAGTCTTAACACTTAAATTTATATCTCTGAAAAATTTTGACTAATTTTTGTATATGATGTGAGTTAGGGGTTAGGAGTTCAAATTCATTCTTTTTCATGTGAAGACCCACTATTCAAGGTCTTTTGTGGTTCCATACAAACTTTACTATTATTTCCTCAAGTCCTGTGAAAAATGCCATTGGTATTTTGATAGGGATTGCATTAAATGTTTAGATTGCTTTGGATAGTATAGGCATTTTAACAATATTAATTCTTCCAATCCATGAGCATGGAATATCGTCCCATTTGTGTCATCTTCAATTTCTTTTCGTCAATGTTTTACAGTGTTCAGAGTACAGATTTTTCTTGTTAAGATTTTTCTTAACTCCTTGGTTAAGTTTATTCCTGGATATTTTGTTCTTTTTGGTATAATTATAAATGGGATTATTTTCTTAATTTCTCTATCTGCTACTTTATTAGTGTATAGAAATGCAATCAACTTATGTGTATTAATTTTGTATCCTGCAACTTTACTGACTTTATTTTTTACTTCTAATAGTTTATTGTTGGAGTCTTTAAGGTTTTATATATATAGTATCATGTTATCTGCAAATAGTGACAGTTTAACTTTTTCCTTACTAATTTGGATGCCTTTTCTTTCTTTCTCTTTCTTCTTTTCTTTCTTTCTTTCTTTCTTTCTTTCTTTCTTTCTTTCTTTCTTTCTTTTTCTTTCTTTCTTTTGTCTGATTGCTGTTGGTAGAACCTCTAGCACTATGTTGAATAAAAGTGGTGAGAACAGACATCCTTGTTTTGCTCCTGATCTTAGAGGAAAAACTCGCATTTTTTTTTTTTTTTTTTTTTTTTACCATTGAGTAGGATGTTAGCTGTGGTTTTTTTCTTTTCTTTTTTTTTTTTTTTTATATGGCCTTTATTTTTTTTTTTTTTTTAAATTTTTTTTTTTTTCAATGTTTATTTATTTTGGGACAGAGAGAGACAGAGCATGAACGGGGGAGGGGCAGAGAGAGAGGGAGACATAGAATCGGAAACAGGCTCCAGGCTCCGAGCCATCAGCCCAGAGCCTGACGCGGGGCTCGAACTCACGGACCGCGAGATCGTGACCTGGCTGAAGTCGGACGCTTAACCGACTGCGCCACCCAGGCGCCCCAATATGGCCTTTATTATGTTGAGGTGTGTTCCCTCTAAACCCACTTTATTGAGAGCTTTTATCATGAATGAGTATTGGATTTTATCAGATGCTTTTCTTTCATCCATTGAGATGATCATATGATTTTAATCCTTCATTTTGTTGATGTGGCATATCACATTGATTCATGAATGTGAACCATCCTTGCACCCCCAGAATAAATCCCACTTGATCATGGTGGTTGACCCTTTGAATGTATATTTTTAAAAATTTTTTTAATGTTTATTTATTTCTGAGACGCAGAGAGACAGAGCATGAGTGGGGGAGGGGCAGAGAGAGAGGGAGACACAGAATCCGAAGCAGGCTCCAGGCTCTGAGCTGTCAGCACAGAGCCCGACGCGGGGCTTGAACTCACAAACCGTGAGATCATGACCTGAGCAGAAGTCGGTTGCTCAACTGACTGAGCCACCCAGGCGCCCCTCAATGTATTTTTTTAATTTTACTTTTGAGAATGAGAGAGAGAGTGAGGGAGAGAGAGAGAGAATGGGCAAGGGACACAGAGGTGAAGAGAGAATCTTAAACAAGGTCCTTGCTCAGTGTGGAGCCTGACACAGCTCTTGATCCCACAAACCCATGATCCACAATCAGGATCATGACTTGAACCGAAATCAAGAGTTGGATGCTCAACCAACTGAGCCACACAGGCGCCCCTCAATGTATTTTTGAATGCAACTTGCTCCTATTTGGGGGGAATTTTTGCATCTATGTTCATCAGGGATATTAGCCTATAGTTTTCTTTTTATGTAGTGTCTTTGTCTGATTTTGGTATCAGGACTCATATTTGGAAGCTTTCCTTCCTCTTCTGTTTTTTGGAATATTTTGAGGAGAATAGACATTAACTCTTTAAATGTTTAGTAGAATTCACCTGTGAATCTATCTGGTCCTAGACTTTTGTTTATTCAGAGATTTTTTAAATTTTGTTATTACTGATTAAATTTTGTTCCTAGTAATCTGTTCAGATTTTCTATTTCTTCCTGATTCAGTTTTGGAAAATTATATGTTTCTAGGAATTGATGCATTTCTTCTAGGTTGTCCAATTTTTTGGCATATGATTTTTTGAGTAGTCTCCTATAATCCTTTTTATTTTTGTCATGTCTATTGTTTCTTCTCCTCTTTCATTTCTGATTTATTTGTTTGTGTCTTCTCTCTTTTTTTCTTGATGAGTCTGGTTAAAGGTTCATCAATGTTTTATTTATCTTTTCAAAGTAATAGTTCTCGGTTTCACTGATCCTTTCTTTTTTCTTTCTTTCTCTCTTTCTTTTTTGTCTCTCATTTATTTCTATTTCAATCTTTATTATTTCCTTCCTTCTACTAAACTTGGACTTTGTTCTTCTTTTTCTAGTTCCTTTAGGTGTAAGATTAGGTTGTTTATTTGAGATTTTGTGTTTGTGTGTTTCTTGAGGTGGACCTGTACTGCTGTAAATTTCTGTCTTAAAACTGCTTTCATTGTGTCCTCAAAATTTTGGACCATAGTGTTTTCATTTTCATTTGTCTCCACGTATTTTTTTTATTTCCTCTTTGATTTTTTTAAATTGACCTGTTGACTGTTTAGCAACGTGTTGTTTAGCCTCCATTTGTGTTTTTTTCTAGCACATTCTTATGATTCTTTTAATTTCATACCATTGTGGTCAGAAAAGATGCATGATATGATTTCAATCTTCTTAAATTTATTGAGAGATGCCTTCTTAAATTTATTGAGAATGTTCCATAGGCTCTTGAAAGGAATGCATAGTGTTGTTTTGGATAGAATGTTCTGTATATATCTGTTAAGTCCATCTGGTCTAATATGTAATTCAAAGACACTGTTTCCTTATTGATTTTATGCCTGGATGATCTATCCATTGATGTGAGTGAGGTGTTAAAGTTCTCTACTATTATTGTACTACTGTTAATTTCTCCCTTTATGTCTGCTAATGTTTTCTTTATGTATTTAAGCTCCAATTTCTGGTGTATAGATATTTACAGCCATTATATACTCTTGGTGGATTGACCACTTTGTCTTTATGTAATGCCCTTCTTTATCTCTACTTACAATCTTTGTTTTAAAGTCTATTTTGTCTGTTATAACTATTGCTATCCTGGCTTTTTTTCTTCTCTCATTTCTATTTGCATGGTGTATCTTTCTCTATCCTTTCACTTTCAGTCTGTGTAAGCATTTAAGTCTGAAGTAAGTCTCTTGTAGGCAGCATATAGGTAGCTCTTTTTTTTTTTTTTTTAATCTAGCTGCCACTCTTTGTCTTTGGATTTGAAAACTTAGACCATTTACATTGAAAGTAATTATTGATAAGTATGTACTTATTTCCATTTTGTTGTTTTCTGGTTATTTTTGTAGTTATTCTCTCTCTTCCTCTCAAACTGTCTTTCCCTGTGATTGATGACTCTCTGTAGTGTTATGCCTGAATTCTTTTTCTCTATTTTTTGTGTATTCATCATAGGTTTTGAGTTTGTGGTTACCCTGAGGTTCATATATAGGACCCTAAGTTTTTAGCAGTTTATAGTAAATTGATTGAAATTTGAACACATTCTAAAAGAACTTCTTTTTTACTCTCCTCCACATCTTATGTATATGCTGTCATATATTTTGTATCTTCTTATTCATAATTGTCTTACTTCTAATTATAACCTTTTTTCCCCTACTTAACAAAGCCCCTTTAACATTTATTTAAGCTGGTTTGGTGGTGATAAACTTTAACTATTGTTTGTCTGGGTAACTTTTTTTTTTAAGTTTATTTATTTGGGGGAGAGGGGAGGGAGGATCAGAAAAAAAGAGAGAGAGAGAGAGAGAGAGAGAGAGAGAGAGAGAGAGAGAGAATCCCAAGCAGGCTCCACACTGTTAGCTCAGAGCCTGATGTGGGGTCTATCTCACAAACCATGAGACCAAGACCTGAGCCAAAATCAGGAGTCAGATACTAACTGACTATGCCACCCAGGCACCCCTGTTTAGGAAATTCTTTATCTCTCCTTCAATTCTGAGTGATAACCTTGGCAGGTAGCATATTCTTGGTTGTAGATTTTTTTACTTTCAGCTTTTTTATTTCAGGAGTGAATATATGCCACTCCTTTCTGGCCTGCAAAGTTTTTGTTGCAGAATCAGCTGATAGCCTATGGGGTTTCCCTTGTATGTAACTAGTTGCTTCTCTCTTGCTGCTTTTAAAATCTCTCTTTATCTTTAACCTTTGACATTTAATTATTTTATTATGTGTTGGTGATATGGACCTCCTTAAGTCATCTTGTTTGGAGCTCTCTGTGGTTCCTGAATCTGGATGTTTGTTTCCTTTCTCCAGTTAAGGAATTTTTCAGCTATTATTTCTTCAAATAAATTTCTTCCCCTTTCTTCTTCTGAGACCCCTATAATGTGAATGTTTGCTTGCTTGATGTTATTCAAGAGATCCCTTAACCTATCCTCTTTTTGTTTTAAGTTTATTTTACTTATTTTGAGAGAGAGAGAGAGTGAGCAGGGGAGGGGCAGAGAGAGAGGGGTGGGGAGAGAGAGAGGATCCCAAGCGGGCTGTCAGCACAGAGCCTGACATGGGGCTTAAACTCATGAACTGTGAGATCATGACCTGATCCAAAATCCAGAGTCAGTTGCTTAACTGACTGAGTTACCCAGGTACCCTATCCTCTTTAAAAATAGATTATTTTTTCTTTGGCTGTTCAGCTAGGGAGATTTCCATTACCCTATCTTCCAGATTGCTGATATATTCTTCTGTATTCTCTAATCTACTGTTGATTTCCTTCTAATGTATTTTTCATTTTAGTTATTGTATGCTTCAAATCTGATTGGTTCTCTTTATGTTTTCTATCTCTTTGTTGAAGTTCTCACTGAGTCTACTCTTCTTTCCAGTCTGGTGAGCATACTTTAAACTCTGTAGCAGGCATATTGCTTATCTCCATTTCATATAGTTCTTTTTCTGGGTTTTTGTCTTGTTCATTCATTCAGAGCATATTCCTCTGTTTCCTCATTTTGCTGTACTGTCTGTGTTTGTTTCTATGAATTAGATGGAACAGCTACTTCTCCTAAACTTGCAGGAATGGTTTGTATATGGTCATCTTCTGTGTAGACTGTATGTGGCTGGTGCCTTTGGCTGGCTGGCTGGAACTGTGTCTGCATGGGCTCGGGTCCCAGTGCACTCCATGCTGTGGCTACCCTGGTGGGATGGCTGGAGCAGAAGTGAGTGTGGGCCTGGGTGGTCCCAGGACTCTGTGTAGAAGGTGCCCCAGCAGGACAGCTGAAGCTGAAGTGAGCTCAAGCCAGTGGGTCCTGGGGTCCTTCACACAGAGTGCCCTGGCAGGGCAGCTGGAGCCACAGGAGGGCATGGCCCAAGGGGCCAGTGGCACCTCATGTCGGAAGTGTCCCAGTGGGATGTCTGGAACTGAGGTGAGGCATGTGCTGCACAGGATCAGCCTGGGAGGATACCTGAAGCAGAAGTAGGTGAAAGCTAGGGTGTCCTGAGGTGTTCAGTGAAGAGTGTGCCCTATTGGGGTGATCAAAATGGAGGCCGGCATGGGCCAGGTTGTCCCAGGATATCCTGTACAGAGGGCTCCCTGGTGGGGTGGCTGGAGCCGAGGTGAGGGGTGGGCTTGGGGTCTCAGGGTGCTCCATGCAGGAGGTGTTTTGGCAGGGCAGCTGGAGCTAAAGTGAACACGGGCTGGGGGTTCCCAGGGTGCTCCATGCATGGGACATCTTAGCAAGGCAGCTGGAGCCAAAGTAGGCATTAGCTAAGAGGTCCCAGAGTGCTCTGTGTCAGGGGTCCCCTAGCAAGCTGTCTGGAGCTGAAGTGGTGTGGGCCTGGAATTTTCCAAGGAGGTGCTTTGTGCCTGTGTCACCTTGGCATGATGGTTGGAGCCATAGTGAGTGCTGGACCAGGGGTGTCCCAGTGTGTGTCATGCTGGGGCCATCTTTGTGTGACAGCTGGGGTTGGGAGGCTAGGAGCCTGGGGCTCACTGAGGTGGTAGGCTGGCTATGGCGCCTGGACCTTGTTCCCGTCCACATTATCAAGTTGGATGGGGAACATAACTGTGGCGCTCACCAGCCCTTTCAACCTGGAGAGTTCTAGCAGGTCCCCCTGCTGTCTGTTAGAGTTCTAGGACTGGCTCTTTTATATTTGGTTCCTCTTTTAAACTGTGGCTTTTCTGTGCCCCACGGTGTCTGAGGCTGGTGTGGGCCAGGGGCATGGGGCTTGTTGACATGACAGGCTGGCCATGGAGCCTGGACCCTGTCCTATCTGCACCATCCAGGTAGAAGGGGAAGGTGAACCATGGTGCTCCCCAGCCCCTCTGACCCAGCAAAAGCTTTACCTGTTCCCTCACTGCCTAGCGAGATTCTAGACCTAGCTCCTTTACACCCTAGCTGCTCTTTTAAACTGTGGCTTCTCCTCCGTGCCCCAGCGTGTCTGGGGCTGGTATGGGCCCAGGACCCAGTGGGCCCAGGCTCGCTGGGGTGGCAGGCCAACCAGGGGTTTGGAACCCTGCTCCCATCCACATCCCCACCATGGTGGAGGGGGAGCACAGACTATGCTACCCAGAGAGTTCCAACAGCTCTCTCACCGCTGGGCAAGTTTCCAGGGCCAGTTCCTCCACATTCCAGTTGCTTTTCCAACCTTCAGCTTTCCCTCCAAGCCCCAGGGCATCTGGACCTGGTGTGGGCCAGTGACCCGGACCTTGCAGGGGTATCGGCTACTCTGTCTGTCCTGCCTCTCCATGTCGTCTCCCCATCCTCTGTTGTACAGAAGCTGCTCAGTCAGCCCTCAGCTCCCCCTAGGGCAGAATTGCTGTATAAATAGATGTAGACCTGGTGCCTCCATGGAGGAGGTGAGCCCAGGGTCTTCCCATGTCACCATCTTGGACTGGAACCTCCTCTAGTGTTTCCTATAAAGCATTTCTTCTGACAGCCTTTCTGTTTCTTCTTCTTCTTCTTTTTCTGAAACTATATTATTTCATTTTCATTTTTTGAAGGTCATTTTTTGTTTTGGTTTGTGTTACTGAGTACAAAATTTGGGGTTGCCAGTATTTTTTTCTTTCAGCACTCTAAGATGTCATCTGGTTATCTTCTGACGTCTATAGTTTCTGTTGAAAAGTTATTTATCCGTCTTATTGTTGTGCCTTTGGAGGTAATAAGGTGTGCTTTTTATTGGTAGCAATTTGACTATGATGTGTCTTAGTGTGGCTTTCTTTGTATCTGTCCTGCTTAGGATTTAAAGAACTTATTGAATCTATCAATTATGTCTTTCATCAGGTACGGAGTCTTGGGAATTATTTTTTCAAATACTGTTTTTTCCCATTCTGTCTCTACTCTCACTCTAGGCCTACAGTTATAGGTGTGTTAGACCTTTTGAGCATCTCCTGCATGTCTCTAATATAATCTTTAAAAAAAAAATTTTAATGTGTTTATTTTTGGGAGAGAGGGACAAACAGATCATGAACAGAGAGGGGCAGAGAGAGAGAGAGACACACACACAGACTCTGAAGCAGGCTCCAGGCTCCGAGCGGTCAGCACAGAGCCCAACGTGGGGCTCGAACCTGCAAGCCATGAGATCATGGCATGAGCCAAAGTCAGACGCTTAACTCAGACTGAGCAACCCAGGCGCCCCTCTAATATAATCTTTTCAATTAAAAATTTCTGGGGGCGCCTGGGTGGCGCAGTCGGTTGAGCGTCGGACTTCAGCCAGGTCACGATCTCGCGGTCCGGGAGTTCGAGCCCCGCGTCAGGTTCTGGGCTGATGGCTCAGAGCCTGGAGCCTGTTTCCGATTCTGTGTCTCCCTCTCTCTCTGCCCCTCCCCCGTTCATGCTCTGTCTCTCTCTGTCCCAAAAATAAATAAAAAACGTTGAAAAAAAAATTTAAAAAAAAATAAAAATTTCTGTTTGGATAATACAGGTAATTTCTTTTAACCTGACTCAAATTCACTAATTCTGTAAGCTGCAATTCTTAGACAGGAGAGGGTCAAAAATACACAAACAGCAACAAACAAAAAATATGGAAGATCGGCTGAAACTTTGACCTAGCTATGGGTACAGGGTAGAAAATATTAACAATACCTAGCAATTGATAGGTAATCAAAACAAGAACCAAACACACACACACACACACACACACACACACACACCAAATAATTAGCTATTTGTATATTTGATAATAAAACAAGTTTTTACATATGTTCTTCTCTATTGCTGCATCATTATTCGAATTCCCTTTCCTCTCATTAAATCCCAGTGGAAGAGCCATCAGATGTTATTAAAACAGGAGTCCTCATATCTCTGTGGAACCTCCTGGCCATCACAATGTTACTAATAGTGGCAGTCAGATATTCATGCTCAAATTTCCCCATGAAAAAGATGGTTTAAAAATTAACCTTCCCCAGCGGAACTACTAGAGGACCTAGCACTGGATTGTTTTCATCTCTATTTCTCTGCCATTTCTAGTTTCTCCCTAGAAATAGTTGGGTAACCACACAGCTCTTTGCAAAAGTACATTTCTAGCTTGATACATATATTTAATATATTTTAAGTGGGGATTGCTTCTTTAATGATTATTATTTTTTAGAAGTTTATTTGGAGAGAGAGCAGGGGAGGGTCAGAGAGAGGGAGAGAAAGACAGAATCCCAAGCAGGCTCTGCACTGTCAGCGCAGAGCCCCACATGGGGCTTGAAATCACAAACCGCAAGATCATGACCTGAGCTGAAATCAAGAGTTGGACGCTCAACCGACTGAACCACCCAGGTGCTCTCTTTCATTTTTTTTTAAATGTTTATTTATTTTTGAGATGGGGGCCGGCTGAGAGAGAGAGGGAAACACAGAATCTGAAGCAGGCTCTAGGCTCTGAGCTGTGAGCACAGCGCCCGACAAGGGGCTCGAACCTACAAGCCATGAGATCATGACCTGAGCCAAAGTCAGATGCTTAACCCACTGAGCCACCCAGGCACCCCAACTTTAATTATTTTTAATTTAAGTTTGAAAATTGAGTTGGTTTCATGATATTGTTACCCACCAATATTTTACACAGAGTCCATCTGTTTGAAAGAGAAAAAGCAGAGCGGAAAGCAGGCCTTTTGGAGGAAAAGTTAGCAGGTGTTAATGGATTCACCCATCATATGAATATGAAAGGACAAGAAGATTCCTTGGATAGTTTCATGATGAAGGTGAGAATAAATATTGATTTTTCAAGAAACAGGATTTGCAAGACCTCGTGTTACTCTGAGAGATAATTGGCAAATGTTTAGTAGGTTGTTGGTCTGCTTCTGATCCTGGGGGGATGGGAAATGGGGGGGCATGGGGATGTGGGCGGGGAATCAAAGGAAGCTGTGCAGTATGGTTGACCGAAAGCCTTTCCGAGATACAGAGAGTAATCACAAGGTGGATCTAAGGCCTCTGTGATAGAACCCTAAAAGGGATTGGAGCTGAGCAAGACCTGGGAGGAAGCGGTGGTGGTAAGAGAATGAAATGTCGGTGTCATACATTTCTGGTGTGGGTTACCTCCTGCTGCTGCCAGCAGCTGGATTTTGGGCTCTGAATGTGTGTTGAAGGGCGGTGTAAGCAAAAGTCATTGAAACCGAGGCACAGAAATCACAAAGCTAAACTGGCAGATCATCTGCATTTGACCTTGAAATCTAGAATTATGGCATGAGTTGGGTTTAGAAGGAAGAGATGAGCCTGGTCACTAGTAGAACGCAATTCACCGGATGAGTAGAGGTTTTATAGAAGAATGTTGGAGGGTGGGAGCCAGGGAAGAAATACAAGCATTTTTTTTTTTTTTTTAGCCCTGACTATTTATAATGGAAGCAGGATGATTACAGGAGTACAAGGGAAAGGTTGGGGGAAAGAGGTGTGACTTCTTTCATTTATACATCTATACATCTACATAGTCAAAGTTGTTGTTACTAAGTGATGTTATAGAACCATGATGAAGTCTTTGTAGAAATATCTGTTGCCCTCCCAACTTTTCATTAAGTGTCTTAGCATTCATTGATGGTCCTTGCCTGAATCAGTTATTTCATTAGATAGAAAATGATGATTTTTAAATTTCTATCATTCCTTCTACATTTATTAGCTCAGAATTTTCTCTTTTTTTTTGTTTTACATTTTTAATGTTTATTATTTATTTTTGAGAGAGAGAGGGGCAGAGCACGAGTGGGGTAGGGACAGAGAAAGAGGGAGACACAGAATCTGAAGCAGCTCCAGGCTCTGAGCTGTCAGCACAGAGCCCAATGCAGGGCTCGAACCCACAAACTGAGATCATGACCTGAGCTGAAACCAAGAGTCAGATGCTTAACCAACTGAGCCACCCAGGTACCCCCCAGAATTTTCTATTAAGAGTTTAACTTCATAACTGAGGCTATTTGGTTAGCTGCTTCTCTAAGCTAAATTTCCTGTGTTCTCAAAACAATTTCTTCGTACAGTCATTTTAATACCTGTTGATATTCCAGTTTGCTCTTTTGAGCATGCCCTCGTCTGTCTTATGACTCCATAACTCTTTATGTCTTTGGAGGACCTTTCTCCTGATGTCTTGTATTATGACTATATTTATATTTCAAGAAAACAAAAGGAAGTCAATGTCTCCATATTAAATTCCAAATGGGAAGTTTCACGTGTGTTGGCACGTTTAGGATATAGGGGAAGCTATCCTGACCAAAAACTTGGAGAGAGACAACATTTTTCACTCTGAAGGACCAAAAGATGGGCAGAAAATTTGGGATAAATGTCAGCAAGATTCAATCCATAAGGAAAAACAAAAATATGAGTTGGACAGACCTTTGTCTCCTTCCGGCTGGGAAACAAAAACTGTGCGATGTTACTGTCAGAAATTCCTCAGTCGGTTGGCTACTCTTCTGAGCAACAGTGTTGTCCCCACACTAGCCACGGAGGAAGCTGTGAAAGAGAGGGTTCAGGAAGTTGGTGCAAATGAGCAATCTTGGAAGTCTGTTAAGTGTATTGACAGACAAGCCACCCTTTCAGATTTGTTTCTTTTAACATGTGGATTTTTTTATATTAGCGATTTAGTAAATTCTGTGGCTCTGAATTTTAATTTTGATTTCATTTTTATTACTACAATATAAAAGGGAAGAGGATGTCCATTATGACAGCAGAGGTAGTATAGTGTATTTGTGAAAAGTAGAGAGCCCCAGTATGAATCCCAGCTCAGCCATTGCCAGCTGTGTGCTCTTGGGCCGGTTCCTTATCCTCTCTGTATCTCGGTTTCATTTGTAAAATTTGGTGGAGGGGGGTGGGGTGGGGGCTGGGAGGGCACAGTTCCTGTCTCACAGAGTGGTAAGGATTAAATGGATTAATACATGATAAATGCTTACTACAGTTCAGTGGAAGGTCAACGAATGCTAGCTTAAAGATAGTGGTATGGTGGGGTGCCTGGGTGGCTCAGTCGGTCAAACGTCCCACTTCCTCTCAGGTCATGATCTCGCGGTTCGTGGGTTCAAGCCCTGTGTCAGGCTCTGTGCTGACAGCTCGGAGCCTGGAGCCTGCTTCGGATTTTGTGTCTCCCTCTTTCTCTGCGCCTCACCTGCTCTCTCTCTCTCAAAAATAAATAAAAATTAAAAAAAAAATAGTGGTATGGTGAAGATATATATGTGTCCATCATGACTAAATACTGGTCAGTTCAGTCAATGGGGTAAAATACATTGTCAAGTCAGTCATTTGTTTGAATATACTGGCCGAGTCTATCAAAAGATTGAACCAGCAAGTTTAAGTGGCTATATATCTCCTTGTCATGTCCACATAATTTTAGTAAAATTTCATGCCTCTTCGCCCTAAAATTCAAAGTTAGATACTGCTTAAATTCAGTGTGTCAATAAAATCTGCTCAGTCTGTTTGTTGGAGAGTTCCAATTTTTTCTTTTACTTTTTGCTTAAAATTCATTACACAATTTTATTTCTCAATGCTAACTAAAATGTCTGATTTTGTATATCACACCTTTCAATTTCTTTTTCTAAAACCAGCTTCTACATGTCAAATCTTAGAAGTCTTCCCCATTCACCTATTTAGTAATGTAATGTCAGCACAATGTCAGTGTCAGTAGACCTCACACATAGTTTTTAATTGAAACAGAGGTCACAGACCATCAGGAGCTTTGTCTGTCCTTTTCTCCCCACAGAAGACAGCAGGTCTGCAGCAGGAAATCCAGATGCTCACCAAACGGCTGGAGCAGCTATGTGGCCACTCTGAAGAAGCCGTTGGAGAATTCTCCCAAATGGAAGAAAGGCAGAGGGAACAAAAAAGACCCTTGAAACGTATGGAAGGAAACACTGCTATTAATGACTTTTTTCAAGAGAGATTAGAATTGAACAGGAAAAAAGTAAGAATTTCTATATATAAAGCATTTCTTTGACAATGAAAATGATCGTATTTTATGGTATCATCTAACGTTTAAAGCTGTTGATACTTAATATTAGAAAAGGGAGGAAAATTTGCTACAAACTTTTAAACCTTCTGTTTTTATCAAAAATCCTCTCCTTGGAAAGCCTGGGCAGCTTAATGGATTGGGGATCTGACTTCAGTTCAGGTCATGGTCTCATGGTTCGTGGGTTCCAGCCTCGTGTCGGGCTCTGTGCTGACAGCTCAGAGCCTGGAGCCTGCTTCAGATTCTGTGCCTCCCTCTCTCTCTCTGGCCCTCTCTTGCTTGTGCCCTCTCTCTCTCTCTCTCAAAAATAAATAAACATTAAAAAAAATCCTCTCCAGGGGCGCCTGGGTGGCTCAGTCGGTTGGGCGGCCGACTTCGGCTCAGGTCATGATCTCGCAGTCCGTGAGTTCGAGCCCCGCGTCGGGCTCTGTGCTGACAGCTCGGAGCCTGGAGCCTGTTTCAGATTGTGTGTCTCCCTCTCTCTGACCCTCCCCCGTTCATGCTCTGTCTCTCTCTGTCTCAAAAACAAATAAACATTAAAAAAAATTAAAAAAAAAATCTGCTCCTCTTTCCATGTCTCTCATTTCTCTAAGATGCACACATTTGGTATTTATTATGAGGGCATTTGTTAATGTATTTCTTAATGTGCTTTAAAAAGCCGATTCGAAGGAAAGGAGCTCAAGGGAATGACTGTACAGGTGGAGCCTCAGGCACTGTGTTCCCCAGAATGTCAGGACACGAACTGTCAGTGTCCCGACACAAACTGTGAGATCATGATCTGAGCCAAAATCAGGAGTCAGATGTTCAACTGACTGAGCCACCCAGGCACCCGTAAAATGCTATATTAAATTTTAAGAATATTCAATTAACATATGCTTTCTGTAACTCTTGAAACCAAGTGAAAAGTTTTTAAGAAAACAATAATAATTTCCCCCAACCTTCTTTCTGCCTATTTTACCCCAGTAAACAGCAGTATATATATCTTCTACAACTATTGCCATGGTTATGGAAATAGTCAAGTACATGTATGTAGGTACTTTTTATCAAACTGGGACTGTGTGGGGGCACCTGGGTGGCTCAGTAGGTTAAGCACCCGATTCTTGGTTTCGACTCAGGTCACCATCTCAAGCCCTGTGTCGGGTTCTGTGCTGACAATACGTGGGATTCTCTCTCTCCCTCTCTCTGTCCTTCCCCTGCTTGCACCCTCTCTCTCTTTCAAAATAAATAAACTGGAAAAAAAAAACTGGGACTATGCTAGTGAAATACTGTTCTTACACAGTAAAAAGTAAGTACCTCATGGTTTGTCCTTAGGTTAAAAGAATGGATTTAACTCATTCCTTTAATAGCTGCATAGTATTCCACAGAGTATATATAACTTATTTATTTGATTAGTTCCCTACTGATGGACTACTAAATTATTTCCACCTTTTATGCCATTACAAATAATGTAGCAATAAATATATTTCTACATATGTCTTTCCACATTGGTGCTTTCTCCCCCTAGGCAATTGAGTTCTAGATATGAAATTATAGGATCACAGTGTATGAGTATTTTAAATTTTAATAGCCACTGCCAAAATACCACCTTCCAAAAAGCAAGAGTTTCACTTTCCAAATAGAAATGCCTGAGTGCCTGCTTCTTCTTCACAGCCTAGCCAGCATTGGATGATGTCATTCTTTGAGAGAGAGAGAGTTGGGTTAAAATAGTATAGTTATAACATTTACCTGATTACTAGTAAGGCTGAGCACCTTGTTTTTTGTTTGTTTGTTTGTTTGTTTGTTGGCTTCTTGTATTCCTTTGCTTCCCTACTCCTCACAATTTGGACCTCATATGCAGAAGGTTGAGTTAATCAAACTCTGTGATTCATAACACACTATCTTGGACCATGGAAGAGCTTTCTCTTATTTATTTACTCCTTTTAAGTCTATTTTCCCATTCCCTCTTCCAAAAGAGATCAATCTAATGTGTTTAATGTGTATCTTTTTGTCTATACTATGTGGGGGTTAGGGGTGCTGACACCTTCCCCATGTAGTTGAAAGGTCCCGTGTATAATTTTCGACTACCTCAGAACTTAACTACTAATAGCCTACTGTTGACCAGAAGCCTTGCTGATTACATAAAGAGTCAACACATATTTTGTATGCCATATTTATGTATATGGTATTCTTATGATAAAGTAAGCTAGAGAAAAGAAAATGTTAAAAAAAAGTCATAAGAGAGAATACATTCTTCCTAAATTTTCCTATTTTGGGGGGTATAAAGTGTTGTTAATTTAATTTGCATTTCTCTAATTAGTGAGTTGGAGCATTTCTTTTATCTTTTTTAGTCTTTTGGCTTTTTAGTCTTTGCCTGGATGTTTCCTTCACCCATTTGCCGATTTGGGTTCCTGTCTCTTCTTGTTAATTTCCAAAACCGTGTGCATGCCTTCCTCACCCTGCTCGGGCTGTTACCCTCCACGGCAGGTCACCTCTCCACCCGGGCTCTCCTTTCACCCTGGTCAGGCTCTGAGCCCCTCTGCAGGGCAGCCCATCTCTGTGTCCACTTCTGTCAGCCCGCTTGGGTCATCAGCTTTTCTCTTCTCATTCTGGCGCCTACCTTGTCTTGCCCATCTACCAGCATGAGGACTGTATTGTCCAGAGAGGAAAAGAAAGGAAAGGGAGAATAAGAAGAGAAGGAATAAGAACACCTGCTTTATGTTTAACCTTTCAAATATCCTGATAAAAGTGCTTAAACTATAATTTTTCTGTCAAGAGGTACTTTAGCTTTGTGCCACAAATATTGACATGGACTGTTTTCCTTATTTTTCATTTTAAACATAGTAATACATTTTTAGGTTTCCAGATGCATAGGATTTAAGATTTTTGTCTTTTATTACAACATGCTGGAAGTACCTGATCCTTGAGAATTTATTGAGACTTCTTACATGGCTTAATACTGGATTGATTTTGGTAACTGTTCCACGTGTGCTTGTAAAGAATGTGTTCTCTGTTTGTTGGGCATAAAGTTCCATAGATAGTTAATGCTCATATGATTCATATGGTTCAAATTGTCAGTATCTTTGATTTTTTTTCCCTTGATTCGGAAAAAGTATGCCAAATTCTCCAAGTATAATTCATTTTATTTATTTATTTATTTATTTATTTATTTACTTACTTACTTACTTATTTATTTTGAGGGGCAGGGGCAGAGAGAGGGAGAGAGAGAATTCCAAGCAGGCTCTGCACTGTCAACGTGGAGACTGACACAGGGCTCAAACCCATGAACCATGAGATCATGACCTGAGCTGAAACCAAGAGTCGGATACTTAACTGAATGAGCCACCCAGGTGCCCCTTTACTAGGGTTTTTTGTTTTCTGGTCATGATTGCATATTATTGTTTTTTAGAAAAAAATGTATTTCTTTCAGATTTTCAACTTTTTGCCACTGAATTATAAAATATTCTTTTAGAATTATTTTCATATAATCGCCTCTCGGCCTTTTGGCTAAGATCAAGTGTAGAATTATTTTCATATTTTCTGTATCTATGCATTCTGTATGTTTTTCCTGCCTAATATTATGTATTTTTTACTTTCTCTCTTTTCTCTTTAACCAGGCTTGCTTGGGGCATCTATTTTATTCTTCCAAAGAACGGTTGGGTTTGTTTTTTTTTTTAATACAAATGTTATTATCTTTTGATTTATATATAGTGAAAATATATGGTATTTTTATTCGATTTTTATCCTCTCTTTTTTTCTGGTACTAATTTTATAAAGTATAGATTATTAGAAAGAATATAATTAAAATCACAGTAATCCTAGCACTGTAAGATAAGCAGTGTTAAGGGGCGCCTGGGTCGCGCAATCGGTTAAGCGTCCGACTTCAGCCAGGTCACCATCTCGCGGTCCGTGAGTTCGAGCCCCGCGTCGGGCTCTGGGCTGATGGCTCAGAGCCTGAAGCCTGTTTCCGATTCTGTGTCTCCCTCTCTCTCTGCCCCTCCCCCGTTCGTGCTCTGTCTCTCTCTGTCCCAAAAATAAATAAACATTGAAAAAAAAATTAAAAAAAAAAAAAGATAAGCAGTGTTAAAATATAGGTATAATTCTAATATTTTTCCATAGAGAGGCACCTGAGTGGTTCAGTCGGTTAAGCATCTGGTTCTTGATTTCGGCTCAGGTCATGATCTTGCAATTCATGAGATCGAGCCCCAGGTCTGGTTCTGAGCTGACAGCACGGAGCCTACCTGGGATTCTCTCTCTCTCTCTTGCTTGCTGCCCCTTCCCCACTCATGCTCTGTCTGTCTCTCTCAAAATAAACAAATAAATACTTAAAAAGAATATTTTTCTATACCTATGTTAACATAATTGATAGGCAGAGTTTTTCTTAATCCTCCTTCCTTCATTTAGTTGTAGCATTAATATTTTCTTTTAGTAAATATTTTTGAAGCTTGAATTCTAGGGAATGTATAATCAATAATATGTAATTTTTTGGCATTTGCACTGTTACTACTTTTTTGTGTTATAAATAATGTAAAGAATATATTTGCATAAGAATCTTTACTAAATATTTTCTTATAATACATTCCTTGAAAAGCTGATCTCCTCTGTTACCATCCAATGTTTATGAAATTGTCTACTTACCTGTGCCCTTGTTAGCACTGAGCCACCCCTTTTATTGTCATACTTTATTTTCCAGATTATTTTAATAATGCATATTTATGGTGAAAAAAATTTACTTACATAAGTATTACTGTCTGCAGTTTGTTAGACTAGAGTAGATGTGGTATGCTAGTGTGGAACACCACCTTAAAGCACAACTTCTTTATTTCAATACTGTTGATTTCTGCAAAGGAAAACTCTGGGATTAAGAATTCATGGATAGCAGAACATGGCAAGATATCCAAACAGCTAGAGAAAGACAATGAGCAACAAACACTGTTGAATATTCAGCAGAATTTGCAGAATGCTACAACTCAAAGATTAGAGGAGAAAATTCAGAAACTTCAGAAACAGCTGAGTGATTTGAAATTGTCAAATAAAAGTATGAAAACTCAACTGACAAGAGTAAACGTCCTCAAGGTAAGTAAAGGAAGTGAGCTTTCAAAGATTCACTTAAGCTTTGGTCTTGTTACTATTTTAGCTGCATGTTTCTCATTGAATTAAAAAGCATTAAAATTATTTTATATACACACATAAGAGTATATATTGGATAATAAAATTAGATGCATGCAAATCTACCACTTATCTTAAGAATGAGAGCATTATCGGGGAGCCTGGGTGGCTCAGTCGGTTGAGCATCCAACTTCGGCTCAGGTCATGATCTCGCGGTTCGTGAGTTCGAGCCCTGCATCAGGCTCTGTGCTGACAGCTCAGAGCCTGGAGCCTGTTTCAGATTTTGTGTCTCCTTCTCTCTCTGCCCACCCCTGCTGGTGCTCTCTCTCTCTCTGTCTTTCAAAAATGAATAAACATTAAAAAAAATTTAAAGAACAAGAGCATTATCAACTCCACTGAAGCCATCATGTATTCTCTTCCCTACTTCTCAAAGGTAACTGGTATTCTAAATGTTGGGATTCTAAAACCCTTGCTTTTTTTTTTAATTTTTATATATTTTTTAACGTTTATTTTTGAGAAAGGGAGAGACACAGCATGAACAGGGGAGGGTCAGAGAGAGGGAGACACAGAATCTGAAGCAGGCTCCAGGCTCTGAGCTGTCAGCACAGAGCCCGATGCGGGGCTCGAACTCACGGACTGAGAGACCATGACCTGAGCCAAAGTCAGCCACTTAACTGACTGAGCCACCCAGGCGCCCCAGAACCCTTGCTTTTTAAGTTTTATTTTGGTCTTTCTTATTGGGGTAATAGTTAAAAGTTTTACTCACTTTGGGGGCTCCTCTTTGGATCTTCTCCATACCAAGCTTCGCTGTACTATTTCAAGCATACGTTTGATTCCTTAAACCAAAGGTGCACTAAATACTTAGGGATCAATGTGTTTTTTTTCCCATTCTATCACAATATTTATCTTACTGCAAAGCCAGTTATTGTCTGTATTTCTGAATTTGGCTAGCAGAGGCTGTAAGACTTTTGAAGGCATGGATGGAATACTTGTTAAACGTCTTTAAATCCCAAGTGTCTAATTGATACAGGTGCTCAGTGACTGTTGGTTATTGATGAGTTTGACGGTTAAGAAATGTTCTCTTAATTCATAAATTATGGAATTTTCTTTCTTTTCCGTATATCAGGTCAAAAAAAACAAAACAAAACAAGAAGAAGAAGGAAAAGAAGCATGGGTTATACCATGCATCTTGTCTATTACTTAGAAAAGATCTAATCACAGCCATCTCCCTTCCCCCAACCTTATACCCTCACAGGACAAAACAATTGAAAAGCTCAGGCAATCTTTAACAAAAGCTGAACTAACGCAAGGGAAGACAGTTATGAAAACAGACAACTTGAAAACTACGTCAGACTCTGCCAAGACAGAGGAAAGAGGAGACAAAGAGAAAGTCCATCAGATGTTAGACGCCATCAGTCCTGAGCGCTACACAGCAAAGAGCACGCTTGATAAAGTATCAGGACAACAAGAGGTTTGTTTTATTACTTTAGTAAGATTCTTTAAGTCGAAGTGATCAACACCCATCTCAACGTAGACTCTAGGCCAGACAAAAAGGACGTTGTTGGCTTATGGAATCAAAGGTGAGTTAAACAGCCAGACCTCTGAGGGGGCCCCAGGATCAGCGCCTGGAGCCTCATACAGCTCTTTTCACCATCTCTGCTTGGCTTCGCCATGTATGTCAGCTTGCTTGATATTTAGAGATTCTGTGACAGGAGAGAGAATCCCAAGAAAGTGTCTTATAAGCCCAGCTTAGATCAAATGCCTATTCCCGGTAAATCCTCTGTGGCAAAGGAGGGGATATAGGATTATCTTATGTTAGGTTTGCATACACATCCTCCGATTAACCGGTGACAAGGAGGAAAACGATGTGAGAGATTGGGAGTTCAGGGGAACCCACGTGTCTGGGGCTGAGTCACTTTTAGGAAAAGAGGGTCGTGCTTCTAAATTTGCTTAGATTTCCACGGCATTTACAGAGCACATGTTTTCGGAGAATTTTTTAAAGGCTAACTGGTAATTTTGGGCTATTGTGAGATTATATGCCGCCTGTCCATTATTAGTTCTTACAAAATATGTAGAACTTTAGAGATTACCTTAAGAAATTCTTAAAACACAAAATCATGATATGATTTGGCTTTTTCTCATTTTAAACTTCTGCTTATGTATATTCTTGTTTTTATTCTTCTCGATGTTCCTTATCATATTTTCAGTCAGATCTCTTCTACTTTGGGTACTCTGTAGCTTACTCCTTATCTCTGAGATGACTTTGTCATGTTCTTCCCTGACTTCAACTTGACCTCACATCTTATTTATGAGATATCTTGGATATCTTTTTTTGTCCATTTGTATTCTGAATACTGTATTTCTGATTCAAAACAAAGGTTCCCCCCACCCCCCGTCTGCAAATCCTTGTTTGATATTTAATCCATACTGGGTATTGTGTCAAACATGTTTCTTTTGCTTCATGGGAGTTCTTTGTGGGGGGGGGGGGGGGGGGGGTCGGGGCAGAGTTTCATCACCTGACTAGTTTGGAGGAGGCTATTTTCTTCTTAAGGAAATTTGGATGGGGGCACCTGGGTGGCTCAGTCGGTTAAGCGTCCGACTTGGGCTCAGGCCATGATCTCACGGATTCGTGGGTTTGAGCCCCGCATCGGGCTCTGTGCTGACAGCTTGGAACCTGGAGCCTGCTTCAGATTCTGTGTTTCCCTCTCTCTCTGTCCCTACCCCACTGGCGCTCTGTCTCTCAAAAATAAATAAACGTTAAAAACTTTTCAATACAAAAAGAAATTTGGATGGATAGTATTTGCCATTTATCTATTCACTTTAAAATCCTTTTAATTGTCCTGCCCTCTCAATTTTAGGTGTTTCTACTTTACGTAGTTACAGGGCAGGGTTTACTTACTTAGTTTCTTTTTTTAAAAAAAATTTTTTTTCAACGTTTATTTATTTTTGGGACAGAGAGAGACAGAGCATGAACGGGGGAGGGGCAGAGAGAGAGGGAGACACAGAATCGGAAACAGGCTCCAGGCTCCGAGCCATCAGCCCAGAGCCTGACGCGGGGTTCGAACTCACGGACCGTGAGATCATGACCTGGCTGAAGTCGGACGCTTAACCGACTGCGCCACCCAGGCGCCCCTTAGTTTCTTAACTCAATACTACCCTCTTGTGTTGGTACAGTAAGTGCAGTTTCTAAAGTTTAACACCTCAAGTCTTTTACGTTGAGGTGTGGGGGGGGTTTATGTGATGTCTGATTCTGCAGTACATCTTGTTTATAGAAATCACTCATTTCCCACTGTTTGCTTTTCTCTTTTCCTTTATCTCTAAACCTCCAAGGAACACCTTACCCTTCCAAGTATCTCTTTCTCCCCTCAGAAACCCTGTCCTTTACAACTGCCCGTTTCGGCTAATGTGTTTCCAAGGCCCTCTCTTTTCCCTCTCACTTGCCAGGGTTCTGACCCACTAGGTCTTGGACTTCTCAGTATTTCCTCATTTATGCATTGTCCTATTTCTGGGCCGCCCCTGGAGGCCAGCTGCATCCTTCAGCCTGGGCTCATGATTTATGGGTGATTAGAGCTGCTTTCCTTATAAGGGAGGAGGGGTGGAGACAGATGGATTTCGGGGACTGCTATTACCATACAACAAGTCTGAAATCAAAAAAGGAATCACCTTAGAGATGAAAAGCAGCAATAAAATTAGGTTTAGTCTATAAAGTGTAAAAATAAAACCTTAGGAGCGCTTGGGTGGCTCAGTCGGTAAAGCATCCAACTCTTGATCTCAGAGTCATGAGTTCAAGGCCCATGTTAGGCTCTGTGCTGGGGGTGAAAAAGACTTAAAAATAAAAAGAAAAATCTTAAAATGAAAAGGACATTTTCTTTTTTTTTCTTTTTTTTTTTAGCGTTTATTTATTTTTGAGACAGAGAGAGACAAGGCATGAACGGGGGAGGGTCAGAGAGAGGGAGACACAGAATCTGAAACAGGCTCGAGGCTCTGAGCTGTCAGCACAGAGCCGGACGCAGGGCTCAAACTCACGGACCGCGAGATCATGACCTGGGCCGAAGTTGGCCGCTCAACCGACTGAGCCACCCAGGCGCCCCTGAAAAGGACATTTTAAATAAAGAGTTCTTGTAATAGAAGAGACCACTTTTCTTTCTTTCTTTTTTAAATGTTTTTATTTTATTTTAAATTTTTTTTCAACGTTTTTATTTATTTTTTTGGGACAGAGAGAGACAGAGCATGAACGCGGGAGGGGCAGAGAGAGACGGAGACACAGAATCGGAAACAGGCTCCAGGCTCTGAGCCATCAGCCCAGAGCCCGACCCGGGGCTCGAATTCACGGACCGCGAGATCGTGACCTGGCTGAAGTTGGATGCTTAAACGACTGCGCCACCCAGGCGCCCCAGTTTTTATTTATTTTTGAGAGAGAGAGAGCAGAAGAGGAGCAGAGAGAGAGGGAGACAGAGGATCCAAAGTGGGCTCCGTGCTGAGAGTGGGAGAGCCCCATGTGGGGCTTGAACTCATAAACCATAAGATCATGACCTGTGCCAGTCTGACGCTTAACCCACTGAGCCACCCAGGCACTCCAAAAGAGACCATTTTTCTATCTTAAAAATACAATTTGAATGTAGAATGTTACATTTCATAGAGAAATGTTTAATAAGACTACATTTCTGATACCGATTTTATTGTACATAATATGTAGGTGACTGAAACTAATGGTATGACTTGATGTTTTGGGTGGTTTTTTGTAGCTCACTGATTTTCGAGAAACTATTATGAAGATGTTGGGATTTAACATGAGAACAGCAGACAAGGAAATCATCAATCACCTAAGGCTTATTATACAAGATTATAAAGCATCTGACAAATCAAAGGTTGCTTCTCACTCTGAGACTGGACAGGATAATGAATAAAAAAGTTCTGTCCTTTTCATTACTTCCGACAAGAACTCAGTAGATACGGGCATCTCCTGTAGCATCTTGAATGCAGCTATGTTATGAATAAAATGCACTGGGAATTTCTCACCTTTGATATTTGGCATTTAACTTTTCTTTGTCATTGTCGTGTTCTACACATTTATTTATGGTCTAGTCTAGATTGTTACTTGCAATATACAATATCTAATTATATTTATTATTAATTGTATTTTAAGCAGGGTATTAATCAGGACTTGTGTTCTTAGTTGTAATATTTATATTTATAGTTAACAGCCTATTTATTTCTAGAGTGAACAATTTCCTGGGTATACCCGCTTACAAATCCAGGTACAGTTGTGTTCTATACTTTGAATCTGTCTTATCCATTTGATTAACTGAGAGTGTGAAAATCAGATACGAAACGTTGAATGGTAAAAAAAGTCATTAAGAATACTTACTTTTTAAAGGTTTTTAAATTTTTTTTCAACGTTTATTTTTGGGACAGAAAGAGACAGAGCATGAACGCGGGAGGGGCAGAGAGAGAGGGAGACACAGAATCGGAAACAGGCTCCAGGCTCTGAGCCATCAGCCCAGAGCCCGACGCGGGGCTCGAACTCACGGACCGTGAGATCGTGACCTGGCTGAAGTCGGACGCTTAACTGACTGCGCCACCCAGGCGCCCCTAAAGGTTTTTAAAAAAGTTTATTTATTTTGAGAGAGAGAGAGAGATCAAGTAGGGGAGGGGCAGAGAGGGAGGGAGAGTGAGAATCCCAAGAAGGCTCCGCACTGCCACTGTGGAGCCCCATGCAGAGCTTGACCTCACAAACTGTGAAATCATGACCTGAGCCGAAATCGAATTCCAGTCAGACACATAACTGACTGAGCCACCCAGGCACCCTGAAGTTAATGGCTACATTTTAAACAATTATAATTTCTTGGGGTGCTGAGTGGCTCAGTCAGTTGAATATCTAAATCTTGATTTCAGCTCAAGTCATGATCCCAGGGTCATGGCATCAGGCCCCGTGTTGGGCTCTGCTCGGGTTCTCTCTCTTCCTCTCTCTGTACCTCCCCTGCTCATACACACACATGCGTGTGGGCTATCCCGGAAATAAAATGAGGGTGCCTTGATGGCTCAGTCATTGAGCATCTGACTTGGCTCAGGTCATGATCTCATGCTTTGTGAATTCGAGTCCCACACTGGGTGAGCAGGAGCCCCAAATTGGGTGAGGCTGCTGCTCAATCTCAATCTCTCTCTCTCTGCCCCTTGCTTACTTACACCCTCTCTCTCTCTCTCTCAAAATAAATAAATAAACAGTTATTATAATTTATTATTTATTGCATTTAAAATAGGAAACTGTTCCTCTTCCAAGGTAGTTTTAGACTTATCCAAAATGTCCTCCATAGGAACAAGTCAGAATCTGGACCCTCAGTATCTGCTGTGGTCATCTAAAAATATCTCCTGTGGAGCTCAGTTTTAGAAGAATCTTCAAGGTGGAAGGGGTCAGGTTATACTGGAGCTTAGAGAGGTTGTACTTTGGAGAAAATGATTATCTTGAATACTCAATCAAAGACTGTTATGCCCAGAATTCGTAATCCCCAAAGACAACTAGGGAGCCCAGTCCGATGCAAAAGCAAAAGAGCCTTTATTCGACCTAGCTCGAGCTCAATCCCCTACCTGCACCGACCCTACCTGCAGCGGTGAGAAGCCGGGGAGAGAGAGAGCGAGTTTCAAAAGGACAAAGGTTTTATTGGGGCCTAGGGGCAGTTGGTGAGGTAATGGCTGTGGCCTCAGCCAATTGGCTGGGGAAGGGTCGGGGGTCCTGTTACGCAGGTCGCCGGCGTGTTTTCATCGGGAAGTTTGAACCGGTGAGCAGGAGGTTACTCAAAGGGAGGAGGCGTGGTCAAGGTGCAGGGCACAGAACAAGATGGAGTTGGTAGGCCCGCCCTTTCAGGACAAAATGAGAATCGCTCAGTTTCTAAATGGTCATGGCTGTGGTTCTCACATTGTGTGACAGGACACTCTGGTGTACTGCAGGGATCGTAGCATGCCATAGCATATTTCAATTAAAAAAAATTTTTTTTAAGGGGCGCCTGGGTGGCTCATTCGGCTGAGCATCCAACTTCAGCTCTGGTCATGATCTTGCGGTTGGTGAGTTCGAGCCCCGCGTTGGGCTCTGTGCTGACAGCTCAGAGCCTGGGGTCTGCTTCAGATTCTGTGTCCCCCTCTCTCTTCGCCTCACCCCTGCTTGTGCTCTGTTTCTCTCTGTCTTTCAAAAAATGAATAAACATTTAAAAAAATGTTTTTTTAATTTTTTTTTTTAGAGAGAAAGAGTCTGCAAGCAGGAGAAGGGGCAGAAGAAGAGAGAGAGAGAGAGAGAGAGAAAAGGAGGGAGAATCTTAAGCAGGCTCCACTTGATCCCATGATCCTGGGATCATGACTTGAGCCAAAATCAAGAGTTGGACACTCAGGGGCACCTGGGTGGCCCAGTCGGTTAAGCGTCCGTCTTCAGTTCAGGTCATGATCTCATGGTTCACGAGTTTGAGCGCCACGTCGGGCTCTGTGCTGACAGCTCAGAGCCTGGAGCCTGTTTCGGATTCTGTCTCCCTCTCTCTCTGCCCCCCGCCCCCCATCATGCTCTGTCTTTCTCAAAAATAAATGAAACATTTAAAACAGTTAAAAAAAAAAAAAAGAGTTGGATGCTCAACCAACTGAACCACCCAGGCACCCCAGAATATTTCAAATTTTAAGGGAAAACAGTGATACATGACATTTGCCAGGAAAATACTTGAACTATCAGCTCCAAGTAGTTTCATAGTTTCAATATTGGATCACTCTTCATTCCTTTTGATATCATATCTTTGTGACGGAAACTGCCCGAGGCTTCTCGGGACACATAAATTTGATGCCAAGCAGGGGCCAGTAGTTGGTGGAATCACAGCCTGGGAAGTTGACTCCAGGCTTCTGACTGCAACGCAAGCAGCTCATTTAGCTTTCCTCTCAAGATTACCTTGGGCCCTGGCAAAACAGGAAAGGCAGGGATGCCCTGTCCAGAGCTTCCACCCGCAGCCCAACCTGCTGAAGCTGTAAGAACCATCTTCTTGTTCAGGATCCCCCCAGGGCCATGGCCCAAGGTCAGCACCTGCTGCGGCTTCAGCAAACAGGGCTGGGGGGACTGTATCCCCTGCTGCCCGGAGCTCCCCTTTTCTGAGGAATTGCGAATACTACCAGTGCCCAAGGTCATGATTTCCATGAAAATAAAGGTGCCGAGGTGTGGCAGTTTCTGAAAGAGCCACTTTATAAACACATTAAAGAAAGATCTTCTGTAAATACAAAGAGGCCTTAGCCTTAATGCTGCTTTATGAATTGTGTCAGTAGTAACTGATTGTTCAGCCATGGAGCAGTGTAAAAGGTTAGCTATATTAATCTTTTTTTTAACTTACACATACTTGATTGAAAGCCTATATGGTACATATGATGTTTGATATAGTTGACCTCAGCTTTTCTTTTTTTTTAAGGTTTGTTACTTATTTGTTTAAATTTTTTTTTTAACGTTTATTTATTTTTGAGACAGAGAGAGACAGAGCATGAACGGGGGAGGGTCAGAGAGAGAGGGAGACACAGAATCTGAAATAGGCTCCAGGCTCTGAGCAGTCAGCACAGAGCCCAACGCGGGGCTCGAACTCACATACCGCGAGATCGTGACCTGAGCCAAAGTCGGACGTTTAACCGACTGAGCCACCCAGGTGCCCCAAGGTTTGTTACTTATTTTTGAGAGAGAGACAGCAGAAAGTGGAGGAGGGGCAGAGAGAGGGGGGGACAGAGGGTCCGAAGCGGACTCTGGGCTGACAGCAGCAAGCTTGACGTGGGGCTCGAACTCACACTCACAAACCGTGAGATCACGCCTTGAGCATGAAGTCAGACAATCAACTGAGCCACCCACGTGCCCCTGGTTGACCTCAGCTTTCTTCACACTGACTTCAGTGAGCTGCATTTGGGCTTTCTGTGCTTAACATCGCCTACTTGCTGCTGTTGTCATTGGTTTGTTTCATTTCAGGAACATGGTGGGTACTTTCAGGAAAAATCATATTTTTAGTTCCTTCTCTGGCAATTCTTTCCTGGATTCTTAGCTTTACATAATTATACCTGCAATGGAACCAGCATCCTAAAGGCATGAAGATGAGTCTTACTCCAACATCACATGATCTTCTAATTCTACTAGTTAACAAGAAATGTCCAGCCACAAGAGATCCCAATGAACTTGGTGATAATCAGATCCTGTGCACAGGAAATGTTTTTGACATCTAACATTCCTAGGAGCTTAAAAGGCTTCCCTTTAGTAGACCCGCTGGGCTTCAGTGCATCCGCCATGGACTCCAGTGGCCCCCTGTGGCCCCTGGCTATGCTAATTATTTTTTTTCTTTTCTTTTTAGCTATGCTAATTCTTGAGTAGACAAGGGAGAAGGACCCTTCTAGTATCTGGAACTGTCTTTATGAGAACTGCTTTCAATCCTGTGGTCAAATCACTACCACATTCTTCAATGATGAGAACTGGGTTTAGCTTTAAGGCTTCAGATAAGTAGTTCTCAACTTCAGGATGTATCAGAATCATCTAATGAATTTAATTACCACTGCGCCGCCCCCGCCCACCTCCCCACACCCCCACCCTCGACCATCATGAGATACCAGTTCGGTTAGAGAGGTATAGGGCTGAAGGCTGGATATTTTTTCAAAGAGCCCTAAGTCTATGAATTGACAAAACTACTTTGGGAAGCAGTTGTGGCAGTGTATTTGTGTCCTGTTGCTGCTGTAACAAATTGTCCAAACTTTGTGGCTGGAACAATATTTATTATCCTACATTTCTGGAAGTCTCATCAGGTGTTGGCAGGGCTACATGTCACTTCTGGAGAGGAGAAAATCTATTTCCTTGCCTTCCCCAAGTTCTAGAAGATGCACATCCTCTTGGCTCATTGCCACCACTTTTCACCTTCAAAACCAGGGACATCAGGCCCTCCCAGCCTTCCTCACACTACCATTTCTCTAGTTCTCTCCGTCCTGTTTCCCTCCTCCCCTTTTAAGTACTCTTGTGATTACACTGGCCACACCTGGACAATCCAAAATAATTATTTTAAAGTCAGCTGATGAGCAACCTTAATTTCCTTTTGCCAGTAGCCCAAAATACAGATTCCAGGGATCAGGACATAGACATTTTGGGGGAGCCATTATTCTGCCTACCATAGTTCACATGTACCCAAACTGAATACATGCATGGCTTTAAACAGGCAATTCTACTCCTACATATATACCTACCTAGTAGAAATGCATAATAGATTCCACAAAAAGACATTTACAGATTATGGCAGCATTGTTGATAATCGCCCCAAACTAGAAACTGCCCAAATGACCAAAAGTAGAGTTAACAATGACAACCAGATCCACTAGCTAAGCAATCAGATCTCCTTCGTTTGTGGGATAGGGAGGGGTCAACTGGATTGATGAATTTTCTTAGGGGCCAAACTAGAAAGCGACTCTAGGTCTAAGACTGGGGATGTGGCAAATGGAAGACAGCATGAGTTTGAGGAGAAATGGTAAATTTATGGGCCTCCACTTAGCATGCAGTAAAACTCTTAACAGTGGGGAAAGCAGCGGCCTGGAAGGAGAAAGTTCTTGTTGCCTATCGGTTATTAACCAGCCTTATAACCCTTGGTCAAGTGTTGGGTTGAACAAAAAATTTTAAAATTGACCTCAAAATTAGGAAGTGTGGCCTGGATTTCTGACTTGTGACTCTGGGGTTTCAGGCAGCCCCAATTATTGCAGGTTTGTTTTTTTTTTTTTTTAACCTCAAAACCCAGGATTCGTTGTCTCGCTGCTTTGAAGAATGAAGAGGTGGACACGAAGTGAGCAGCAGGCAAAAGTTTATTGTAGTATAAGATCAGAAAGGAAGAATAGTATGGAAGAAAGCTCTCCTTACAGAGAGGGAGCATCCCAAAGTGAGTGCCCCCCGGAAAATAGTCAAGGACCTTTGTTATATAAGGTTCTGGTCACCCTCTCTTTCTCTTCCCCCTTGTTCCTTCTCAGGTTCTACCCTAACTGGCTTGATAGCTCTACGAGCTGGGTTGTCCATTGCTGATTGGCTCATTTCCATTGTATGTCTATGACCATTGCTGATTGGCTCATTTCCATTGTATGTCTATGACCATACCATTCCTTGCGGTCATACGTTTTATGGTACTGATTTTTAGTTAGGTCTTTGATCTAATTCCTGAGGGAATCCTGAGGGGGAGTAGCTGGTGTCTGTTACATTCCAAAGAGGAACCTTATGCCTGAGGGAGTTTGCTAAGGTCAGACACTCCCAGCATTGTTCCAAAATAGGTGTTTTTCCTCACCTTGAGACCTCAGGTCCTGACCTTTCCCTCTCTGCCTATTGTATCCCATCTTTTCCCAATCATACAACTAGCCTAGCAGCAACATTTTTCGGGTCAGAATAATGGAGCTTGTTAACCCAAGACAGGAGCCAGCAGGCATAGCCAGGCACTTTCTGTCTGGAGACCGTTCCCTCAAATGAAAGGGCCATTTTCAGGCGTGAAAGGCTGGGAGATCAACAACCTCTCTCCGGGCCTATGTGCAGTGTCCCCTTCCGCAAAAGAGGGACCATGAACGCTCTGAACGCTCGCCAGCGGCCCAACACATGCTAGCGACAAGTGCAGCTGCTTCTACGGAAACCACATGCCTGGGCAGGAGTCCCATTCAAGATTCTACAATGGATGCGGCCAAAACGCAGGTGGGATCCTTTCCCGGGCTGCGCGCAGCAGCCCCGCCGGTCATTAGCTACGGGGCAGACGACCCGCACTACTGCGCCTGCGCCGCGCGGAACTGGGCTGCGCCGGGGTTGCTGCGCCGGGCGGGAACGGAAGACGCTCGTAATCCGGGCGGTAGACGAGCGACGCTGAAGGCGGAAGTGGGCGAAAAAGACGCAGAGGACCTTGCTGGTGACTCGCTGGCGGAAATGATTGGAAGGTGGAACAGCCGTTTCAGTTCGCGCCTTCGTGTGGGGCGGGGACCTCGCGATTCCAGCCCAGCCCAAAGGAGGGGCGGTCTCGCGGGAGAACAGTTTCGCGCGCGCGGGAGCGGGGCACTGGCGGCTAGGGCGTTCCCGGCTGCGCGCGCGGTGCTTACCCCGGGGGAATTCTGAGCGAGTTCCCGCGCGGGCAGGCTGTGGTGGCGCCCACAGCCCCAAGTCCGAGGGTCCGGGCGGCCCCCGTAACCGTTTTAAAAACTCAGGTGACTCCTTGGCCAAGGTCGAAGCTTATGCGCTGTGCGAGGCCATTCTGAGCTGGAGCGCCGCGTTGACTCCCAGTGCCCGGGGTAACCTCGGGGTCGGTCAGTGCGAGAAGGGTCGTCAGCTTCCCCGCGCAGATCTGGGGTTGGAGAGGACGGACGCTACTTGAATTAGACTCCAAGTGACCCACGTGTGTGTGTGTGTGGGGGGGTGTTGGGGGAGAGAGACAATCTCCCCGCAGGCGTCCACTCTGCAGAAGTGAGATGGGGTTTTGCTTGCAGAACAGGACCGGAGGGAGGCATCTCGTGAGGACTGGTACCGCCAGTTTCCGAGTATGAAGCTTTCTTTGCTGGAGGAACCTGGCTAGGTTCTTACAGCTTGCAGCTTAGTTATCCCAATGCAGTTCTGAAGACAGGTTGTTCAGGTCACTTTGGACTCTACCAAATACCGGGGTTTCTTTCCTAAACCGTGTCTAACCGATGGCAGAGCTTACTTATTGAACGTGATTCATTTTTTTATTTGGGGGTTTTTATTAACGGTTTTATTGGGATGTAGTTTACATAGCATAAAATTCACCATATATACATAGTTGTGTAGCCGTCACCATAGTGGAATTAGACTCTGGCGATTTTTTCCCTAGTAATTGCCTTTATTCTCAAAAGTTTGCACAAGTGGACCTTTAAAGGTACAGTGTACTGTATGTAAGAGACTCTGAAGATGTACACTCAAATCGTGTTATACCTGAGTAGATGAAATTAAGAGGAGACTCGAAGCATATTTTCCTAGGTGTTGCCAGTGGTGAAACTTGTGTATTGCAATCCAAAGAAATACTGTATCAACTGCTTCATTTGCTGAGGAATATGGCATAAACCCCATTTTACATGTGAACAAATCAACATTGAAGGATAAATTGCCTAAACATAGCTGTGCCCAGGCTAAACCCCAACCCTCGATGCCTTATCTCTAAATGTATTGCCTTTGCCACTTCATCAACCTGCTTTTCAATTATATCTATGTATGACCTGTACTGTTCACTCATTTATTGAGCAAATAACTATTGAGTCACCACTATGCCAACAGCAACATAAAACGGCTCTAGATGCTGGAGATACCATAACGAACCAGCTAAATTCCTACCCTCGTCTAATATTCTGGCAGAGGAGACCATGAGCAATTAAAGAAACACCCTAATTTTAGATATTGAGACGTGGCATTAAAAACAAAACAATGTTTATTTAATTTTTGAGAGAGAGACTACAAGAGTTGGGGAGGGGCCGAGAGAGAGAGGGAGACACAGAATCCAAAGCAGGCTCCGAGCTCAACTATCAGCACAGAGCCCGATGTGAAGCTCAAACCCATGAACTGGAAGATCAAGACCTGAGCTGAAGTTGGACGCTTAGCCAGCTGAGCCACCCAGGTGCCCCAAGGCATGGCATTTAAAAAAAAGAGGCAAACCAGGAGTATAGGGAACAGTGGTAGGAGGCAGGATCTGTCTTGAGCAGAAATCTGAAAGAAGAGAGGAGTTGGGATGTAAGAGAAAAAGGATTTGGTTTGAGCAACTGGAAAGATGGAGTTGCAGTTTACGAAGTTAAAATAAGGTAATGCTGTGAAAGGATGAGGTTTTTGAGTTAAGCTTATGAATGCAGCTTTAGATGCTTTTTAGATGTCTCTTAGACGTCTAGTTGGAGATGTGGTATTTCATTCTGTGAAGTTACATGTCATTTGACCAAGGGAATGGTCAAATTCAAGGAGATGAGGGGGAACCAGGAGGAAAGATCGAAAAGGGGAGTGTAGTGTGTTACGAGGATAACCAGGAGAGCATATAGCCTGAGAAGATAAATGAAGAAAGTGATTTGTGGAAGAGGGGACAATGTTAAATGTTAACAGATTGATGAGATAAAATGAAGACTGAGAATGGCCCATCTGTAAGAGAATAGAAATACAGTTAAATAACATGGGTTTGAACTGCATGGATCCACGTGGATTTTTTAAAGATAAATACTGTACAGCACTGTAAATGTATTTTCTCTTCCTTGTGATTTCCTTAACATTTTCTTTTCTCTCGTTTTGTTGTAAAGATACAGTGTATAATACGTATACAAAAGGTGTTTAATCAACTGTTTATATTATCAGTAAGGCTTCTGGCCAATAGTGGGAGTCAAAAGTTATTTTAAAAAGTCATGTGGACTTTTCAACTATGCAAAGGGTCGTTTCCCCACCCCACCTCCTTCAGTGGTCAACTCTATATAAAGTCTTTTGATATAAAATCTTTTTATATATATGTTTGTACTGACAGCTACTACAGAAACAGTGTTTACCCTTTTTTGAGGAGGTGTACGTTTTTACAACCTTTCTGAAGTGATGTTATCTAAAATTTAAATCGTGCTTTTTTTGACCAAGTAATTTCACTTGTAGGCACTTATCCTATAAAAATATTTATACATGCACACAAAGGTATGTGTGTGTGTGTGTGTGTGTATATATATATATATATATATACACACACATATGATACAATATGAGTGTTAATCACAGCATTGTTTACAATTGGGGAAGAAAACAAATTTTCATCAAGATGGATATAGTTTTTTTTTAATTTTTTTTTTCAACGTTTATTTATTTTTTTTGAGACAGAGAGAGACAGAGCATGAATGGGGGAGGGGCAGAGAGAGAGGGAGACACAGAATCGGAAACAGGCTCCAGGCTCTGAGCCATCAGCCCAGAGCCCCACGCGGGGCTCGAACTCACTGACCGCGAGATCGTGACCTGGCTGAAGTCGGACGCTTAACCGACTGCGCCACCCAGGCGCCCCAAGATGGATATAGTTTTAAAGGAAAGATGTTAGTGTATAGAGGGGCACATGAGTGGCTCACTTGGTTTAAGCATCCAACTCTTGATTTCAGCTCAGGTCATGATCTCACAGTTTGTGAGTTCAAGCCCCACATTGGTCTTTGCACTGACACTGTGGGGCCTGCTTGGGATTCTCTCTCTCCCCTTTCTCTCTACCCCTACCCCACTTGCTCTCTCAAAATAAATAAACAAAAAAAATTTTAAATAAATAAAGGAAAGCTATTAGTGTATAGATATGAAAGACACCTGCTACAGCTTGAAACTTGACCTTCTAGAATTCAAGTATTGAGGACCTAACCCTAAGTGTGATGGTATTTGGAGGTGGAACCTTTGAGAGGTGATTAGGTTTAGATGAGGTCTCAAGGGTGGGATCCCCATGATGGGATTAGTGTTCTTATAAGAAGAGGGGGACCTGAGCTCTCTTCTCTCTGCCATGTAAGGACACTAAAGCCGCGAAGTAAGTGCTCGCCAGAACTGAATTGACTGGCACCTTGACAGAGTTCCCAGCCTCCAGAACTATGAGAAATAAATGTTTGCTGTTTAAGCTACCCAAACTATGGTATTTTGTTATTGCAGCCCTAGCTGGTTAAGACAGAGAGCCTTATTGAATGATAAAGTTGGATTATCTAATAGAATGTATATGATCTCATTTATGTTAATATACCTGTGAGAGGCCTGTCTAATCACACTGTCAAAAATTACTCTATTTACCTTCCCTGATACTATTACTTACCCTTTTCTATCTGTAGCACTTATCACTATCTAAAATTAATTTTTATACTCATTTATTGTTTTGTCATAGTGGAAGGTAAGTTCTGTAAGATTTTTGCCTTTCTTGTTTATCTTTCTATCCCCAGTGCTGGGGTATATAACTTTTAGAAACATTATTTTAGGGAAAAAAACCTTAACAGAGAGTATTCCTGCAGCAAATTAGGCCACAAATTCTTTCATACTGTTTCCTTCAAAGGGTGGTGGCATATTTCCCTGCTTTTGAGTGTAGGACTTAGTGACTAGCTTTTAGTAAGTGGAATATGGCAGAAGTGGAGGGATGTCAATAGGCCATAAAAGGCACCATGACTTCCTCCTTGCTCCTTCTCTTGCATCATTCATTTGGGTAGACCAGCTGCCCTGTCATGAGGACATAGCAAGCAATGCTCTGGAGAGTCCTCTGGGCAAGAAACTGAGGCCTGCTCCCAATAGCCAGTGGGGAACTTAGGCCTCTAACAATTTCGGTCAGCCCCAGTCAAGACTTAAGATGACTGCATCTCCAGGTGACAGCTTGACAGCAAGGTCACAGGAGGGAGAGAAGGACTGGAAGCAGGTCCTCTGGAGTGGACTCTGGAGAAGATTCTGTACCAAGATTCTTAGGCCATGTCAGATTTCCAGGTCTTTTACCTGGCTTCTTGCAGCAAGGGCTAAATTGACTGAGATTTTTAGACTCAGTAAGTTACTGAGAAAGGTGTGTTAAAATTGGCACTTAATTATTATGGGTTTTTCCCTGTATAGTTCTGTCAACATTTACTTTTTAATTGTGAAACAATTTGCACACAAATTTGAGATTTTTACTTTTCTGTTGAATTTCCCCTTTTTATCATGAAATCTCACCCTTTATTTCATGTGATACTTCTTGTCTCGCAGTGTCTCACACTTTTGATATTTAAAAAAAACTTTTTTTTTAAAAAATGTTTTATTTACTTTTGAGAGAGAGACAGACAGAGCATGAGCAGGGGAGGGGCAGAGAGAGGGAGATACTTTGATATTAGCGAAACCACATTTCTTTCAGTTGGTGTTTGCATGGCAATTTTTTTTCCATTTTTTCTTCAACCATTCTGTGTTGTTACATTTAAAGCTTATCTATTATGTAAACAGCACATAGTTGAGCTTTGTGTCTTTTTTCAACGTTTATTTATTTTTGGGACAGAGAGAGAGCATGAACGGGGGAGGGGCAGAGAGAGAGGGAGACACAGAATCGGAAACAGGCTCCAGGCTCTGAGACATCAGCCCAGAGCCCGACGCGGGGCTCGAACTCACGGACCGCGAGATCGTGACCTGGCTGAAGTCGGACGCTTAACCGACTGCGCCACCCAGGCGCCCCGATCTTTGTGTCTTTTAATCCAATCGTATAATCTTTGCTTTTAAATTGGAATGTTTAGACTATTAATGCTTAAAGTAAATTCTGATGAAGTTGGATTTAAGTCTACCATGCTGATGTTTATTGTCTATTTTCCCCATCTATTCTTTGTTCATATGATGGTTAATTTATGGGTCAGCTTGGCTGGGCCACAATGCCCAGATATTTGGTCAAATAGTATTTTTGATGTTTCTGTGAGAGTGTTTTTGGGTGAGATTAACATTTAAAGTGGTGGATTTTAAATAAAGCAGAATGCCCTCCATTATGTGGGTGGCCTCATTCAATAGTTGAAGTCCTATTCAAAACAAAAATTGACCTCCCCTGAGTAAGAGGGAATTCTGCCAGCAGATTATCTTCAGACTTGAGTTGCACAACATTGGCTTGTCTCTGGGTCTCCAGCCTGCTGGTCTACCCTATAGATTTTAGACTTGCCAGGCTTCATAATTGCATGAACCAATTTCTTAAAATCTCTTTCTACATATGTACACACAGTCTATTCATTCTGTTCTCTGGAGAACCCTAACACAGTTTCTTAATTTTTCCTTTATCACTTTCTTTGAATTAAATATTTTAATTTTATTATTGTGTCTTTCTTTTGTGTTTTAATTATATACTTCTGTTATCTTTAGTGATTACCCTTGACCTACAGATTAAAAAATGCATATGTATTTGACTTACGATAACTTAAAATTAAAACTTTTATAATTTCTGCCCCAAATTAAGAAATTTATATTTTAACTCCATTTTAAACTACCCTATAGCCACTGTACTATTATCATGTACTTTTCCAAATGTAATAAATCCTACAAGACATTATTATTGTTATTATTAACTGCTAGTACTTATTTCTGTTTCTCTACACATTTACCAATTCTATTGTTCTTTATTCCTTTCTACTATTCTGTGTTTCTAAAATGGGCTAATTTTCCATCAACTTGAAGAATTTCATTTAGTATTTCTTATAGTATAGTTCTTATAGCATTAGGTCCCTTCAGTTTGTTTTTTTTTTTTTCCCTGAAAACTTCTTTATTTAATCTTAATTTTTGAATGGTATTTTCATTGGGCATAAAACCTTAGGATAACAGGTTTGTTTCCCCAGCACATTGAAGATGTCATTCTATTATTTTCTGACTGCTTTAGTTAAAAGTCAGCCCTCAGTCTTCTTGTATCTTTGAAGGTAGTGTGTCTTTTTCTCCCCTCTGTGGTTGCATCTAAGTTTTTCTGTCTTTAATTGTAAACACTTTGACTATGATGTGCCTTGGTATGAGTTTATTATCTTTATCATGCCTAAGATTTGCAGTTTATTGAATCTGTGGTTGATGTCTGTCATCAGGTTTGGCAATTTTTTTAGTCACCATTTCTTCAACCCTTTTGTTTCTCTTTTCTTATTTTGAAACTCCAATTACAAACGTGCTAGATCTTTTGAGTGTGTACCACATGTCTTGAATGTAATTGAAAAAATTTTTTTCTGTCTGTGCTTCAGTTGGGTTACTTATTTTGACTTGACTTCAAGGTCATCAATCCTGGTGGCTGTGCTTCTAAGACACAAAGACAGAAAATATGGAAACAGGACTGAAACTGTAAGTTAGGTTTAGAATAGGGAGATGTTACCATTCCCTAGCAACTGGTATTCAAAGCAACATGTGAGCATAATTAGCTGTGTATCTAAGCTCTTTATGTGTATGATGACAAAGCAAGTTTTTACAAATGTCATTTTCTATTGCAGTATAGTTATTTTCAATTCCTTTCTCCTTCAAATACAATTAATGAGTCCCCTTTTGGGAATTGTTGTGGTAGAAGTACTTTAGTCCATGTGTAATGTCCGGACCATCACAGTATTATATTAGTACAGTAAGACCTTGGTTTGCAAGCATAATTCATTCTAAAAACATGCTTGTAATCCAAAGCACTTATATATCAAAGTGGATTTCCCCATAAGAAATGATGGAAACTCAGATGATTCATTCCACAACCCCAAAATATTCATATATAATTGATTACAATACTGTAATATGATACAAAATAATAAAGAAAATGCAAAATATAAAGAAAATTAACCAATAAACCTCTACTTACCTTTGAAAATCTTTGTGACTGGGGTGAGGGAGACAAGAGAGAGGAGGGTTATTGTGTAGGACGACTTTCACTATCTCTAACGGAATCACTGCTATGTATTGGCTCAATGGAATCTTTTTCTACATGGGGGCCATTGTACACGTTCATACAAATGTTGACTATAGTACAGTATTAATAAGCTCTTGTCATATACTGTATTTAATGTAACTGGAAATAAGGCAGGAGAGGAAAGGGTCTGTATCTGCAGGCCGCCTCACCTAGAGTGACGGAAAGCATTCCCAAGCTTACTCTTGTATGGAAAAGCAAAGGACTGTCCATAGGCGCTTTGAAGTGACAAAAAATACAGTAGTGTCAGTTGTGGACACCTTCCAACGTTCTGAAAAATCACTGGGGCCTGAGACCCACAGTGAGAGAGAGAGAAAACTGTTGGCTCAGTTGTGATTATGTGATGTACAGCAGCATCATGTACTACTCGTATTGCAAGACATCGCTCGTTTATCAAGTTAAAATTTATGAGAAATGTTTGCTCATCTTGTGGGACACTCACAAAACAAGTTATTCGCAATCCAAGGATTTATCGTATTTAAGCAGATGCTTCTCCCAAATGTTCCCTTGAGGGGATGTTTTCTGAAATGGCATTCCTCATGGGAATATTTGTATGACTGAACAGCTATTTTCATTAGAAATCCACTGTCTGTCTGTCTCTCTATATATTTCTTTTTGTTATTTTTTTATTATTATAAATCCATTTCCTGTCTCTATATTTCTTTTTGTTATTTTTGTATTATGTTTCTTTTTAAGTGACATTCGAAAGTTAATTGATCAATTGTCTGTTGATACAGGGCACATCTGAAAGAGAAAAGGCAGAAACCACTTTATATCTGTTGGCAGATATGAACAGATTCACCCCCTATATGAATACGAAGAGAAGATCCCATTGCAGCCTGTAGAAGCTGGAAAAGGCAAGAAAATAAATTCTCCTCTAGAACCTCTAGAGGGAATGCATCTGTGTCGACACCTTGATTTTAGTTTTGTAGACTTGTATAGGACCTTTAACCTATATAACTATAGGATAATAAATTTATGTCATTTTAAGCAACTGAGTTTGTGGTAATTTGTTACAGCAGTGACAGGAAACCAATACACTAGTCCTCCATTATTCCTGCAAATACACATATCATTTTCAGATTATAAGGACACGTATTTGTATATAATTTCCTGCCAGAATTGTTACTCAGAACCTCCTGAATGGTGTTGCCTGATTGTTTGATTTACCTTTTTGATTAAAAACAAAGATAACAGGTATTTATTTTTTTTTTTTCAACGTTTTTATTTATTTTTGGGACAGAGAGAGACAGAGCATGAACGGGGGAGGGGCAGAAAGAGAGGGAGACACAGAATCGGAAACAGGCTCCAGGCTCCGAGCCATCAGCCCAGAGCCTGACATGGGGCTCGAACTCACGGACCGCGAGATCGTGACCTGGCTGAAGTTGGACGCTTAACCGACTGCGCCACCCAGGCGCCCCAAAGATAACAGGTATTTAAAAGAGAGAGAGAGAAAAGAGGGGCCCTTGGCTGACTCAGTTGGTAGAGCATACTACTTTTTTTAAAATTCTCTTAAAATGTTTATTTATTTTGAGAGAGAGAGAGACAGAGTGCAAATGGGGGAGGGGCAGAGAGGAAGACACAGAATCTGAAGCAGGCTCCAGGCTCTCAGCTGTCAACACAGAGTCTGACATGGGGCTCGGACCCACAAACCACGAGATCATGACCTGAGCTGAAGTCAGATGCTCAACTGACTGAGCCACTCAGGTACCCCTAGCATGCTACTTTTGATCTTGAGGTCATGAGTTCAGGCCTCATGCTGGATGTGTATAGCTTACTTAAATAAAATAAAGAAGAAAAGATACCACGAACATTTCATGATGAAGGTAAAAACAAATTTTGATTGATTTTTGAAGAAATAGGATTGTTATTACCCTTGCATTACTCCAGGAGATAATTGATAAATGTTGAGTAGTTTGTTTGGTTTCTCAATGAAGGATCAAAGGAAGCAGTACCGCATGGTCAACTGGAAGCCTTTCTGCCTCTGTGATGTATAGACAATACACAAGTAGAGCCTGAAGGTCTAGTGTGACGTTGAAGAGAAGGTATAGGGGAATAGGGCTGTGGGAGCTGAGAGTTGAGGTGGTGGTTAAAGAATGAAATATTCTAGTTTTATATTTCTGGTGTGGGACAATTCCGGCTGATGACCAAGTCCCGGGTTGTTTCTGAATCTGCATGAGAGAAGTTGAAGTGAGATAGAGGCAGTCATTACTGTTAGGGTCAGGCGTAAGGCAGGGTAAAGATAGGAGTCAGAGGCTAAAAAATTTTAGCAGTCAAAGGCTTTATTTGGGAACTAAGGTCTTGGGCGAGGTTCTGTGACTCAGGGAGAGAGAGAGAGGGGAGTCAGGGAAGTCGCCCCCAGGTGTGGTGGGGATGGGGTTTTTAAGCTGCAGCAGTTCCGGGTTTAGGTCTGGGTGGGCCTTTTTCGTGTCAGGTCGTGCCTTCGCTCGGTGATTGGTTGACCTCCAATTCGTTCTGGCACACTACTAGGGGCTTTTCATTGGGTTGGGCTGGCAAGATGGCTGTCCCCTCTACTGTGGTTCCAAGGACATCCTAACAATTACTGGTAACCTGGTCCTCAAAAATTAAAAAAATCCCTGATTTGTAGCATTTGTTGATTTTAATCATGTAAATACTGCCACCAAGGTGATTTCAAGTTACCAACATGTTACTGAGTGCAGCACTAGAAAGAGATGTGAACAATCAGCTCTCAAGAGCTGGAATGAACTGGCTTCGACAACACATCACTGAATCTAGGTAAAGGTCACTGGAATTAAATAGATACCCTAATCACAAAGCTATCCTGTTGGATGAGCCATGTACTGTGGCTATTGAAATCCAGGATTATGGCATGAATTTGGTATAGAAGCGTTTGAACAAGGTTCCCAAATCTTCCTTGAATAAAGAATTGGAGAGTGGTCATTTGGTAAGAATTCGTAAGAGTAGGTTTTATCAAAGCCTGGGGTTGGAGGGGCAGGGAGGGATATTGTCAAGGAAATTAGTGGAAGTGTTATTCAAATACCTTCAATTAACTCTCCTAGCTGATTTATGTAAAGTAAAACTCTGGTTTATGTTTATGTGAAGTAAAGCTCTACATGATTCAATATGTGTGGGGTTCCAGTTATAAAGGAATAATTCAATAACCAAAAGTAGTTGATGTAGAGGCTGCTTTGAGACAAACAGGTGGTTAAAAGGTTTGAGCAATGGAATACAGACAGGCCCATAAGGTGACCCACCTCAAAATATCCATAGGCCCTAACTAACCAATGGGCTATTTACAACTCAGCACAGTTACCAAAAAAAAATTCCATACATCACCATCCTCAGCTTCCCCCTTGAAAGCAGCCCCCACCCACTGCCCCATGGCCGACAGTCTCTCCTCTGCTGTCCTGCCTGCCTCTCCCAAATTTCTATCTCTTTTGTTCTGCCTCACTAGAATTCTTTCACCTCCTGCAGCCTGTGCCCCACCAGCTTCCATGGGATTGGCTGATCTAGAGACACCCCATTTAGACACCACAGTTGATAGTAATTCCAATCAAGCAACAAAGAAATCCGATATCCATAATTCACAGTAATAACTTCCATTTTTAACTCACTATATTTCTCACATTCTAAAACCCCTTACCCTCCTGTTAAAAGAAAAATGTCCATAATTTACTGATCTTCTGGCTTTTATTCAGCAATTCCTGAATCGGGCAGCATCCAATCTAGCAGATAGAAAAGGTCTCCCAGAAGCTGTTTAAAATGAGAGACTTTCACAGGCACAAGGAAGCAGACACAGGGAAGTCATACTAGGTAGAAACAGATTGGTTACTGCAAGGTTACTTTCCTTACATGGAGCAAAGGGAAGTCTCAGAGCCACGTTGGGGAACTTGTGTTGAACAGGGAAACACAGATTACTTGCTGAGGCCTTCCTTTTCTGGGAGAACCAAGCATAGAAATGTAGTTAAATTTTGGGTTACTGACATGAGTCTTAGCTCTATGTTGGGCCTACTCTGGTTGCTTTGACATTTTTTCACCCTACTCTCAACTCTTGGAAAACTCACAGAACCAGCATCCATGTAGCCCAGGACTTTTTTTCCCCTCCTCTTTTTTCTGCCCTTTTTCTAGTTTCTTTCTAAATCAAATTTATCACTTCTTTAATAATTCTTTCTCCTCTTATTTCCCATTTTTACCTGACAGAAGTTCAGAAACTGAACTTGCTAACTCAGAGCCCAGAGTTTAAAAATGGGACATGAGATCCTGGATGTTATGGGGTGCAAACAGAAGATACTATTTTGTTTGTAACTGAGGGTTTCACAGGTGGTTAAAAATAATTGGTCAAGGGTAGACAAAGAGCTAGGATTCTCCTACATTGCTGGTAAGAAGTTAAATTTGTACGAGTTTGAAAATATGTTTGGAAGTACTCCTAAAACCAAATATATGCATACCCTGTGACTGACTCAGTGGTTCTTCTCCATCAACAGTAGAATGGATAAATTGTGGCTTATTCATTCAACGGGATACTCTACAGCGATGAGAATGAATGAACTATTGTTTTACATCCAAATGGATGAGTCTTACAACTATAATAATAAATAATATATGATGTAATGGCAAATAAAATAATTGGCAAAAGAAGTCTCAAAATGTTATGATTCCATTTATAAAGCTAAAAAAAATGGCAAACCTAAACTACAGAGATAGAAGTCAAGAGACTTGTTCCCTTTGCAGGAGGTAATAAAGGTGGTGAAGAAAAGAACCCTTGAGCTACTGATAATTGTTTCAGATACTAGTTATAGGAGTATAGATTTCCTGTGAACCTCTATCCAGCTGTACAGTTATGATTTGTTTGTTTTTCTTTATCTGATATACTTCAAAACAAAGTTTTTAAAAAGTAGACTTCCTGTTTATAATAATGGCAGTCTGGGTTATTCTACAGGCTCTTTTGTTAAAAAGATCTAAATAATGAAAGATTGATGCTTTTAAGGAGAAATTTTTACTATTTTATCTAAGAGTTGACAAAGGATTAAGGAATAGATTCAAAAATGAAGGGAAAATCTGGTCAGGCATTCTAGCAGAAAGCCATTTTTAAGCTACTTTGCCCTGAGGGCATTTGTCTAGCCCAAACAAAAAGAGCTTTGATTGCCTTATAGAAGAAAGATGACAGAAAAGAGGGCAGAGACCTTGTAAAAGCTGGAGTTTTTGCCAAAAGATCCTCCCCAAATTCAGCTTGGTTGACCCAAAGTAGAGCTGCTTTATCTAGGATGCAGCCCAGGTTCTAAATGAAGTGTTAGGGAAAGGCGTAGGGTCTGACAGTGAAGCAAAAGGGGAGCAGGAGGGGAGTAGACTTTTTGAGATGTTTGCCTCGAGTGGGGTAGATTTGGTCAAATGCACTGTTCTTCTGGGAAGCTCTTTTTCCTGGTCCTGTGGCTACAGAATGTGGGCTTTTCTTGGAGCATTTTGGTCTGTGCCCATTGGTGTTTCTGGATTAGGGAGCTCTCCTGTGCCCAGGCCTGGATGTACTGGAGACAGACAAAATCCCAGGGAACTCAACACCCAAGGTCGATAGCCAGTTTGTCTTCTTTTCTTCACCTTTATGCCTTCTGTCAGTTGCGCTATGGATGTTGTCGAGGTTTATTTGTTTGTTTGTTTCATTATTAGCAGGAGGACTAATAGGGTGGCATGTGCTTATTTCATCTTGACAGGACCAGAAACGATTCAATAAATTCTATATTGACTCCATATTCTATATTCCAATTTTGTCAGTTGTCCCAGTAATGGGTTTTATGGCATTATTTTCTTTCTGGTACAAGATCCAGTCCAGCATCATGAATTGCATTTAGTTTCCATGTCTAGTTTCCATCTATAATAATTTCTCAGTCTCTCATTTGTCTTTAAAGATACTAAAACTTGTGAAAAACAAAGGCCAGTTGTTTTTTAGAATGTCTGTCATTCGGGTTTGTCTGATATTGTTTCCTCATGATGAGATTCAGGTTATGAATGAAAAAAAAAGTCTTTTTTAGAGAGAGTGTGTGCAAGTGGGAGAGAAGGGCAGAGGGAGAAGGAGGGAGGGAGGGAGGGAGAGAGAGAGAGAGAGAGAGAGAGAGAGAGAGAGAGAGAGAGAGAATCTTAAGCAGGCTCCATGATCAGCACAGAGCCCAATACGGAGCTCCATCCCATGAACCTGGGATCAAGACCTGAGCTGAAATAAAGAGTTAGATGCTTATCTGACTGAGCCACCCAGTCACCCCCAGGTTATGAATTTTTTGATAGAAATACAATGTGAATGATGTTTGGGCCTTCTCAACTTATCATATCCAGAGGCACATGATACCTATTTGCCCCCCACCTTTTTTTTTTAATCTTTTTTTTTTCTTAAGTAAACTCTAGACCCAACATGGGGCTTGAACTCACAACCTTGACTGAGATCAAGAGCCGCATGCTCTTCCAGCTGAGCCATCCACACACCCCTGTTTGCTCCTTACTTTGATCACTTGCTTAACATGTTCTTCTATTCCTCCAGGGTATAATTGTTTTTCCTTTTGCAACTAATGCACACGTTATGAAGAGAAACTTTGATAGTGATTAAATATTCTGTTTCTTATCAAACCTGACCTCGACCCCCTGTGTGTAGCATCCGTAGATGATTTTTGCCTGAAAGAAATTTTATTGTGATGGTTATAAAATGGGGATTTCCTGACTCCATCAGTACCTCTATATGCTGGCACTCTACTGCAAGAAAGAGCTCTTCCCTCTTTGAAACCAACTTTAGGAATGATCCCTTCTAGCTATGGCAGGAGATCTAGATAACACACTAGTCCTTCCTCTCCTTTCCCCCATCTTCCCAGTACAGTTATATTATTTTTAGTTCCTCCATTAATTATCATTTGTGACTTAATATACACTTTTTTCTTGTTCTGTCAAGTATCTATGATGTCTCTTGATCTTCGGGTTAGTGAAATGAGGGTCTTATTTTCCTTGCCCTGCCCTTTAGCTCTCTTCCCCCATTCTACTTCCCAACTTCTGTCATGTACACTTTCACATTATTGAGGTCGTTATTGACGCAATGTTTTATAATCACTATTACGTTACTGTGAGCTTATCCAGTTTCCCATCAACTTTCCACTTTCTCATCATTGATGGTCTTTGCCTGACTTATTTCATTAGGAGAGGCAAAATACTGGTATTTAAAGTTACAGTATTTGCTCTGCATTTACTAGCTGCCAGACTCTATTTTTCCGACCGTTCTAATTGTTGTAAAGTACAATTTCAGTGTTTTCACTCATGCATCTCATGGCTGCCCACTGCTTCATGAATCAAGTTCCAATGCTTTCGTGTTATGGCCAGGCCTTTCATATTATGTTTCCTACCCTTTTTTATCTCCCTTATTCCTTTAGATACTCTATGATCCTGGGAAGAGTTTCTGTGTTCCTCAAAAGTTCCACCTCACCCTTGCTTCTTCATCTTTGTTCTTGCCTTTCCTTCTATCTAGATTGTTCTCAGTCCTGTGGAAATTTTATCCAAAGTCCTCACAACGGCCTCAGAGTGGCCTACAAGGTCTTACACACTAGAGTTTCTATTTCCTGGGATCTCATCTCCAGTGCTTTCTCTCTCTCATTCTAGTCAGACTGTTTTTCCAAGACACCATTCACAAGCCACAAGCTTTGTGATGTCACAGAGACATCAGGTCTTTGCATTTGCTGTTCCCCCTTCCTAGGGCACTCCCTCCAGATACCAGCATGGTTCACAGTCATCAGCTTTTTTTTTTTTTTTTTAAAGAATTTTTTTAATGTTTATTTATTTTTGAGACAGAGAGAGACAGAGCATGAACGGGGGAGGGTCAGAGAGAGAGGGAGACCCAGAATCGGAAGCAGGCTCCAGGCTCTGAGCTGTCAGCACAGAGCCCGACACGGGGCTTGAACTCACGGACCGTGAGATCATGACCTGAGCTGAAGTTGGACGCTCAACCGACTGAGCCACCCAGGCGCCCCCACAGTCATCAGCTTTTTAAAGTATTTGCTCAATGTCACTTTCTCGGTGAGGCCTTTTCTGACCTGTCTCTTTGAAACTGCAGCACCTCCCTCCCTTTCCCTGTACTCATTCTCCCCCTTCCCTCTACTATTTTTCTCCAAAGTACTTATTCTGTCAAATAAGTATTATGTGATTTATTGATTTCATTTATTTTCTGTCCCATCATTATCCTCTGCTAAATAGAAATTCTGTAAGGATAGACAATCTATTTTGCTCACTGCTGAATCCTTACAGCTAGAACAATATTTGGAATTTAGTAGATATTTAACAAATATATTCAAGATATTTAAATGAATTTGTGGAATGAATGAATGAATGACAAGACCTGCACTGTGGTCAATTTGTTGGTTGTTGAATAAATGAATCCTCCTTTCAAGAGTCATCTCAAATATCTCTTTTTGGAAATTTTTTGGGCACAAAGTTTTATTTCTTCCTTTGCAATATGTATTCATTTTATTTCCTTTTTTTTTTTTTTAAATTTATTTTTGGGACAGAGAGAGACAGAGCATGAACGGGGGAGGGGCAGAGAGAGAGGGAGACACAGAATCGGAAACAGGCTCCAGGCTCTGAGCCATCAGCCCAGAGCCCGACGCGGTGCTCGAACTCACGGTCGGCGAGATCGTGACCTGGCTGAAGTCGGACGCCTAACCGACTGCGCCACCCAGGCACCCCTTATTTCCTTTTTTTGACTTGTTGCACTGGCTGGGTTTTTCAGCACTGTGTTGAATAAGAATGATGAGCATAGACATCCTCTACCCAATCTTCGATGAAGCGCGGCTTAGTTTTTAACCATTAAATATAATGTTAGATGTAGATATTTGATTTTTTAAAAAAATTTTTTCAACGTTTTTTATTTATTTTTGGGACAGAGAGAGACAGAGCATGAACGGGGGAGGGGCAGAGAGAGAGGGAGACACAGAATCGGAAACAGGCTCCAGGCTCTGAGCCATCAGCCCAGAGCCTGACGTGGGGGTTGAACTCACGGACCGCGAGATCATGACCTGGCTAAAGTCGGACGCTTAACCGACTGTGCCACTCAGGCGCCCCTATATTTGATATTTTTTTAAACCAAATTGAAGACGTTTCCTCGTATTCCTATTTTTGGAAATTTTTATCGTGAGTGGGTGTTGAATTTTGTCAAAAGCATTTTCTTTACATATTGATGTAATCATATGATTTTTCTTTTCTAGCCTGTTAATACAGTAGGTAAGGCTGATTTTTGAATTTCAGTCTTGTATTCCTGAAATTGAGCCCACTTGGTCATGTATGTAATTCTTTTATAAATTGCTGAATTTGATTTGCTAATTTTGTCAAGAATGTTTGCGTATATTCATGAAGTACGTTCATTGATTTGTAGTTATTATTATTATTTTTCATATTGTCTTTGTCTGGTTTTGGTGTCCAGGTAATACTAGCATCATAAAATGAATTGAGTCAAATCATTGTGTTGTACACCAAAACAATGGTATATGTCAGGTTCATATCAAACTTAGGAAGTTAAAATTGAAAAATACCCAAAAAATGAATTGGGAAGTATACCCTCCTTTCTGTTTTTTGGAAGATATTGTATGTAGAATTGTTGTTAACTCTTCTTTAAGTGTTTGGTAGAATTCTCCAGTAAAGTCATCTGGACCTGTAGATTTGGGAGGGGTGTTAACTATAAGTTTAATTTCTTTAACAGCGTAGGGACACTAAGAATATCTAATTAATGTTAGATGAGCTGTGGTAGTTTTTGTTTTTCAAGGAATTGGTCCATCTAATCCAAGTTGTCAAGTTCATATGTGTGGAGTTGTTTGTAATTGCTGTCATCTGAATGTTTGCATATCCCCCCAAATCATATGTTGAAACCCTAATGCCCAATGGAATGGCATTGAGATGTGGTGTCTTTGGGAGGCGATTGGGTTGTGACAGAAAAAGTTTCATGAATGAGGATAGTACCCGGATAAGAAGCTCTAGAAGCATCCACTGCCCTCTTCCACCATGTGAGGACACTGCCAGGACCTCCCAGCCTCCACAACTGTAAGAAATAAATTTATGTTGTTACCAGTCTGTGGTATTTTGTTATAGCAGCTCAAATGAACCAAGCTGGTAATATTCCCTTTCTATTTTTTTAGATGTTGCGTCTCTGGCCAGCTGACTTCATTTGCTCCAAGTCTGGGACATCTGAGGCGTCAAAGAAAATCCAGGCAACTGGGCCACCGTGTTGTTGCTCAGATCCCTGGCTGGTCTGCTTTCTTCTTTCCACCTTTCAGTCTTATGTTTGTTTTATATACAGTGTCAGGGTTTTTATGGTACTTAAGTAGCAAGAGGAATAAGGCAAAGTTGATCTACTCTATATTCCTAGAGTGTAAGCCCCCATGTGGCTTATGTCTTGCTAAGGTATTGCATCCAAATCATTTTTTTTTTTAATTTTTTTTTTCAACATTTATTTATTTTGGGGACAGAGAGAGACAGAGCATGAACGGGGGAGGGGCAGAGAGAGAGAGGGAAACACAGAATCGGAAACAGGCTCCAGGCTCTGAGCCATCAGCCCAGAGCCCGACGCGGGGCTCGAACTCACGGACCGCGAGATCGTGACCTGGCTGAAGTCGGACGCTTAACCGACTGCGCCACCCAGGCGCCCCCCAAATCATTTTTTTGACAAGATAAAATCATTTCGTGCCTATTACTGTAAGACCATTGTTGTCCATTTGGCAAGTCTTACTTATATTCAGTGGCCTGAGATGCTTGGTGAATACAACTTCTGAATATGTGGAAATATTTTAAGATTGATTTAGAGCAGACTACTTCTATTATAGCAACAGATTTGCCCTCATTTTTATTTGTGAGTACTTATAAATAAAAGTTTATTTGACAAATAAAATATGGTAGTTTAATTCTTCGAAGGCAGTTTACAGACAGATCTGCTATAGGATAATTATAGGTGTTTCAAACCTGGATTTGATTCCATGGACAAATGTATAAGTAGAAGAGAAACATTGCCAGGAAGGAGCATAAATGTGCATTCAAATAACTTTAATCGTTAAATTATACTTTCAGTTCTTTCTGACAAGAATGTCAAATCCGTCTCTCACAGTTAAATTGATTGGCCCAGTAATCTGAAATAAATGGTCTGAGATTGTGAGTTTACGTTTTAAAATCCTTTCCATTTAGCCAGAGGGAGAGACCATATTACACACACACTTCTATGAAAAAATATGACTATTCTGCCTGTTTTAATTTTGTTAAGCAGTTTCCCCCTGTTATTCACATTGCTTTATAGCGGTTTTCATAAACAATGCATTGGCCTACACCAAGGATTATTAGGTGTTTCGCAGCACAGGTGTGAGACTTCTTGACATCTCCAGTGTTAATCATCATTGACTCAGTGATCCTTTGCAATGGTGAGTAAAGCTAAGGCGGGGAATGTAGGCTTTTAAATTGTGAAGCAAAATCATCGTTCTGGGATTTTACTGGGAATCACACATTGGCTTATGAAATGTCAAGAGGCCCAAATATGAATTTAAATTAGAGCTTTACCAAGTAATATTAAGTTATCCTCTTAATGCATTTTAATATAATTTCCTTTAGTGTCCTTCAACATCCTCTAAGCCTATAGTGCTTCACAGTTATTTTAAAATCAATCCCTAAGTCAATATCCTTTCTTTGTAATTTTAGTATCCTCCAATCTCCTAAGAATGGCTGCAAGTTGAAATGATGTTGGAGAACTGTGGCAAAAATCTAATAAAAATAAATGGCTTCATTTTGCAGGGAAAGGTGTATTAGGTAATTGACAAGAGAATGACCAGGAACATGGATGTAGGAGTAGGTCAGACAGATTGAATTGTTAAGTATTTTCAACCCACTGTAAATGAAATTTTGAAATCAATATGCCGTTTTTGTTGCATAAGCCTGTTAAGGACAGAAGCAAGATGGAAAGATGTAATACTGATTTGTTTAGCTGCTAAAGCAAGTGGAAGTGCTGTGTGTAAAAGTTCCAGGATCTCTTGAAAAAAGCAAGCTGCACTCTTGCATAATTTTGCTTTAGAAAAGGGTATTTATAATTGTGTATGAGATAATTGTGCATTATATACTATTGCAATGCACATGATGCTAATTTTTCATCTTGGAACATCTTATTGACTTTTTTTTTTTTGGTTCTTTAGGGTTGCAGTGGGTTTTCCGCTTTTTTTTTTAAGTTTATTTTTTAGTAATCTCTACACCCAATGTGTGGTTCAAACCCACAACCCCAAGATCAAGTCGAATTCTTTTCCAACTGAGCCAGCCAGGTGTCCCCCATAACAGTTCTAGGCTAGACACAGACTTACTGAGGTTTCTCTATGTTTTATCATGCGGCATGCAAATACAGGAATTCTAGGCAGCCGTGATATCTCAAGTACATTTGGTTGGTTACCCAACAGCCATTTCCCTCTTTTTTTTTTTTTTCCACTAGGCCTCCATATTTTTGGGGTTCCACTCATTCTTTGCAGTCCTGTGCTTAGAGAAGAGATAAATCCTGGTAAGGCCCTTTCTCCTAGCCAGTGATCGGTTTAGAGATGTGACTATCAACCAGTTTGGCCAAGGAGACATGAGAAATATGCTGGAGGAACTTCTGGGAAGATTTTCCCTGCTTTCAAAAACGACACAGGAGGGAGGGAATCATCTGTTCTTCTGAACATTGTGACTGAATGTGACCCTTGAACTACTCACGGATAAGCAGAAGATGGAAAGGACAGACCTGATGACAATACTGAGCTGCTGAATTTGGAATGAAATTGGGGGCTGCCCTACACCCAGACTTGTTGGTGAGATGTTACATCTCCCTCTGTTGAGGCCTTTTGAGTCAAGATTCTTTATTACTTGCAACTGAAAAGGTCCTGTTAAAATAGTATTATATTACAGCAGCCTTGGCTTACGTAACATCTTCCGCTTAGATGACATATATAAGATTTGTGCTCCTAACTTGGGTGATTCTCTCTTATTAAGCATGATGCACTAATCACGAAGGATTAAAGAAAAAAAGGATAAGATCGAAATTGCTTTGTAGCTTTGGAAAACTATCAGGACTTTCCATCCTCTTGAAAGCAGGCTTCTAAGGATGAGTTGCTCTTGTTTCCAAATGATGTGTGGTGGTGAGAGGGAGAAATGACAGTGATGGTGTCACACAGGGTGTCACACAGGGTGATGGTGCTTCTACGAAGCCTGGACGATGAGGCTGGAGAACTGGGGTTCTGTGGAATCATGCTATTGCTGCAGGTGAGCTTTTTAAGGATAAAAAATGAGGGGCGCCTGGGTGACTCAGTTGGTTAAGCGGCCGACTTCGGCCCAGGTCATGATTTCGCGGTCTGTGAGTTTGAGCCCCGCGTCGGACTCTGTGCTGACAGCTCAGAGCCTGGAGCCTGTTTCAGATTCTGTGTCTCCCTCTCTCTGACCCTCCCCTGTTCATGCTCTGTCTCTCTCTGTCTCAAAAATAAATAAACGTTAAAAAAAAAAATTTAAGAATAAAAAATGAGAGTTAGGGGAGAATCATGGAGGGAGGCGTCTAAATTAAATTTTCTCCTCAAAATAAAGCAAAGGGGGTTACAGGTTGGAGGGATAAGGGAGAGGTCCATAATTATACATAATGTTCCGGTTTTATTTTATTAAACAGTTTGTTTAATGTTTATTTTTGAGAGAGAGAGGGAGACAGAGCATGAGCAGGGAGGGGCGGAGAGAGAGGGAGACACAGAATCAGAAGCAGGCTGTAGGCTCCAGGCTCCAGGCTCCAGGCTCCGAGCTCTCAGCACAGAGCCCAACGTGGGGCTTGAACTCACGAACTGTGAGATCAGGGCTCGAACTCATGAACTGTGAGATCACAACCTGAGCAGAAGTCAGACACTTAACTGACTGAGCCACCTAGGCGCCCCTGTAATATTCTGGTTTTAGATGAGACTGAGCCCATGGCAGGCTTTATGGCAGCATATGTCTAGGCCTCAGGGACGATCTAGTCCAGATTTCCATTCAGAATTCTTCCTAAGAGAGAAATAGACTCTCAGCTCATGAATTTCATGAAGTAAACTGATTCTCTCATCAGTGTCTTTCAGGATAGCAATGTCAAGCACGCTAGATCCATTCAAGTTTCTGTTCAGGGTTCTGAAACAAATACTGGATCACAATACACCAGAAGTAGCTGAACAGTGATGTTTGTTTGTTTGCTTCTTTCTTTTTTGATGTATGTTTCTCAATGTTGCCCATTTCCATCTTTATCTCCACAAAATATCCTGGGAATGGAGGTAGACTTGCAGATTCTAGCAATAGTGAGAAAAGGCCAGAAGGATCTGAAACCTCAGAAAGAAACTGGAAGTGAATGAAGTAAACTGATCAGAGGGAGAAGTGGCCCACAGCTCCCATTGTCTTCCCGAGGTACAGGTCAGAAGTAGCATGTCCCCAGAAGATTAAATTCTTCCTGTAGACACCAGCTTGAGTGCCTGAGAGTTCCAGTGCCTTTCCTGACCCCCTGTGGATTTCAGGCTTGTCGAGCTAAGCCCCCATGATTGCATAAGCTAATTCCTTGCAACAAATCTCTTTATATATATAGATCTCCTACTGGTTCTGATTCTCTGCTTGAACCTTGATTGCTACACAGTCATGAAGAGGAACTCTTTTTTTTTTTTTTTTTAATTTTTTTTTTCAACGTTTATTTATTTTTGGGACAGAGAGAGACAGAGCATGAACGGGGGAGGGGCAGAGAGAGAGGGAGACACAGAATCGGAACCAGGCTCCAGGCTCTGAGCCATTAGCCCAGAGCCTGACGCGGGGCTCGAACCCACGGACCGTGAGATCGTGACCTGGCTGAAGTCGGATGCTTAACCGACTGTGCCACCCAGGCGCCCCAAAGAGGAACTCTTAAAAGCAGCTAGAAAAGAAAAAAACATTATGCCCAGAGAAATAAAGAATGACAGCAGATTTCTCATTAAAACACGCAATTGAGGAGACAGTTGTACATCTTTAAAGTAACAACAACAAAAAATTGCCACTTACATACTAGAATTTATATATTCCAACTTTTTTCACTTTGAAATTATAATTTTTTTATTATAGGACATAAATTGTATAAAAATTCAATTGTGACAAAATAATTGGTGACTTTCTTGAAGCAAAGGCAAGAGATGTAACTGCTATGGTCTCATTAGTCGAGTGTCCTCAAAATTCATAGATTGAAACCTAATGCCCAAGGTGATGGTATTAGGAGGTGGGGCCTGTGGGAGGCCGTTAGGTCATGAGGGTGGAACCTCATGGGATGAGTGTCTTAGAATAAAGATATCAGAGGGATCCCTCCCACCTTCCATGCAGCAAGTAGGCAGTTTGCAATCCAGAAAAGGACTTTCACCAGAACCTAACCATGTTGGCACCTTGAATTTCCAGCCTCCAGAACTGTGAGCATAAATTTCTGTTGCTTCTAAACCACCCAGTCTGTAGTATTTTGTTACAGCAGCCCGAATGGACTAAAACAATAGCTTTTAGGGACTAATTGTGAATTCTGTATTTTTTTCACGTTAGTACTCACTCAAATATTATTTATCCAAACATTGTTGTCCTATCCACAAAGCCAGACATGCATGATAATAATTAAATTCAGTCATCTTTGATATTTTGCCACCTTTCAGTCCCAGCCAACCATAGCTTTATATACACTTTTCAATTTTTATCATTTCAAAGGTATATTTGCAACATATATTTGTACAATAAAACCTTGTGTTTACCAATTGGTTGGCTTATTTATTATGTTTAAAAATTTAAGTGTGTAATGGGTAAGCATTCATTTGTACCCTTCTCTGAGGCCCCCAAAATGTTAGGGCCCACAGGAGGGACTCTCTCAGGTCTTGCTCTGGTACCGTGCTATGGAAAGTCACCTGAGTGTGAACCGTCCCTAGCTAATTTCCTCTCCTTCCCTTCCTCTCTCTTGTTTTTGTTGTGGAAAACTGGGCACAGGGTGAAAAGAATCTCCTGGAGATCAGTTTACACACTTTCCCTTCCCAATAGAGAAATAAAACAGTTGAGGAGCCCTCCGTGTGACAGAAGAGGCATCTGTGAAGACCATACTGTACTCAACAACCAGCAAAAAGACTGGTTGCCTTCCTAGCCCCTACCCAGTCCCCAATGTTGGAGGATGCCTAGAATTCCACCCTTAGAACTTTATTTAAGGGGCACCTGGATGGCTCAATCAGTTAAGCGTCCAACTCTTGATCTCAGCTCAGGTCATGAGCTCATGGTTCGGTTGGTGAGATAGAGCCCCACGTCCTGTCATCAGGCTCTGTACTGACAGCAAGGAGCCTGCTTGGGTCAGTCCCACTCTTTGTCTGTGTCCCTCCCCCATTCACACTGTATCTCTCAAAACAAAAAAAAAAAACCAAAAAACCTTTATTTTAAGGTTGGAACCATTCTCTATCTTTGTGTGTTGGTAATTCAAGAGATTTGATTTGGGGAAAGGAGCAGAGAAGACCTGTGTTTCCAATGCAACAGGGCAGATGAACCACTGGGAGGCTGAGGTAGAGATGAGGGGAGGTGGGAGGGAGATGAGGGGAGGTTGGGAATCTTGGCAATTTTTTTTTTTTTTTATCTCAGTGTATAGCAAATTTTCTCATTCTTTTTTGCCATTGTGTCATTCATAGCTTTATACCTCAATATCTGGTGCATAGTTAAGCAAATGATAAATATTGAATAAGTGAAATATTGAATGAATGAAAATAAAGGGACATTTTTGTGCTGCTCTTGGAAATTAGCCGAGCAAGTTATTATATATGTGTTTCAACACGTAATATAGATAAATTATACAAAGCCTTCTGATTCAACAATTGAAATATTACTTGTCTTATTCTTTACCATCCATTAGAGGGAGACATGACTCTGTTGTGTAAAGCCAACACTTTGATCCTCTAACTGGAAAATCTGAACCAACTCTATAGCAGGTGGTCCTTTGTAGAATTTGAGCCCTTAATAACTCTGTCTAGGACTGGATGTTCTAGGGATGATAAAGGATGTTAATTTCAGGAGGAGAAAATGTCTGGACCAAAGCACTTGGACCAGGAGTAAGGACACAGGTGAACTTGGCTCAGTTACTAACAGCAAGACTGACTACTTTTGTTAGGTGGGGTGCTAGTAAACTAACTCTTTAAAATAAAGTCCTGTTCTGAATGTAGTACTTACGGATTCCCTAAAGAAAAAGACAATACAGTATTCACAGTGAGCCATGAACCAAAAACCAGAGAACAGCTGAGAAGTGTTCACATCAATCAATGTCCTCTGTTCTGAAGGAAACAACACTCTCGGGCCAAGAGAAATCCGTAGTGTATCTACTTACTATGGTCAATTTCAAGCTATGATTGGTTTAACAAGTGAATTGCAAGTTCCTTGAGTAACAATCCGCAATCCGGAGCCAGTGTGAACAGACTTCTGCACACTGCTGAACTTTGTTGGGTCTTAGTTGCCTTTCCTGGAAAATGGGGATGGTAAATAACCCATTACACAGATTCCATTATATAGTGGGCATCTAAGCCCTTTGAACATTTTAAAACAATGTTTTCCAAACTTCCCTGATCATAAAATCACCCAGTGGGTTGTGGAAAATGCACATTTCCAGGACCCACCCCAGAGCTCGTGGTTCAGAGTCTGCTGGGGAGGAGGTGCCTGGGAATCTATATGTTAAACCAGTGACTCGGGTGACCCACGATCTAGGAATATGGAAAAACACTGCTTTAAATTAGTCTCACAACCGGGTTCTAGGTCAGTGGGTCCTTCTCTGACTCACTTCACAAGTGGGCCTGCCTGAGGAGCTGCAGGCAGAACTCATCTATGCCGGACAGGGCACTTAATTCTCTGCTACCCCCTCCATCCTGGGAACCCAAACCTCTTTAACCACTAAACCTGCTGTTTGCCTTCTCCGAGGCCAAGTCTTCCCTACACCTGTGAAGCCCTTTGTTCTAAGGGCTGCTGGATTTTTTTTTTTAATTTTTTTTTTTTTTAATTTTTTTTTTTTCAATGTTTATTTATTTTTCGGACAGAGAGGGACAGAGCATGAACGGGGGAGGGGCAGAGAGAGAGGGAGACACAGAATCGGAAACAGGCTCCAGGCTCTGAGCCATCAGCCCAGAGCCTGACGCGGGGCTCGAACTCACGGACCGCGAGATCGTGACCTGGCTGAAGTCGGACGCTTAACCGACTGCGCCACCCAGGCGCCCCTTTTTTTAATTTTTAAAAAATGTTTTATTTATTTTTGAGAGACAGAGAGAGACAGCATGAGTGGGAGAGGGCAGAGAGAGAGAGAGAGAGAGAGAGAGGGAGACGCAGAATCTGAAGCAGGCTCCAGGCTCTGAGCTGTCAGCACAGAGCCCCTGACTCGGGGCTCAAACTCATGAGCCTTGAGATCATGACCTGAGCCGGTCAGACGCTCAACCGACTGAGCCACCCAGGTGCCCCTGGGCTGCTGGATTTTTTAAAGCCATCGTGTATGGAGAACCAGCCAGGTGTCAGGCAGGTTACAGCTCATCCCCACAGCCATCTCATGCAGTATATTCTTGTCCTCTTATTTCACAGAAGGTCAAAGAGGCCAGAAAAATGTTCAAGGGCATATATGCGATAAGAGCCTGGGCTCCATCCTGCCGTGGGCTCTTCTGGGCTGCCTGCTCCTTTGGTGCCTGCGTGTTCTCCATCTTCTCTGTGGAAGCCCCGTGCTCTGAAAGCAGCTTCCAGTAGCCGGAGTGGAAGAATGAAGGATCCCGAGGGCTGGGCCTGGCACCTGCAGAATTCAGAGGAGCCACCCAACCTGGGGAGATCGGCACCTTCCACGTCTGAATGAAGTTCGGTCAGCTCAGGAAACAAGCGCTGGCGGGGGGGGGGGGGGAGGGGGGTGCTAATTTCTAAGAGGAACCCAAACATGCAGGGGATCCTCTGAATGTCCACAAAAACTCCCCATCTGTGCCCTCTACGTGTCTCTGATCATTTGTGACAGGCACTGTGGGTCATTTCTTAGGCATTGGTCTTCTCCCCTCCACTAGAGTACAAAGCCTTCAGGAGATCAGCAGTTAAAGAACCCAGAGAATGTTTTAGTGCTGTGAAATAGATCTGATCGGAACCCTCCACCTGCTAGATGTGTGATATCGGGCAAATTACTTAAACTTTCTGAGCCTTAGTCTTCTCGTTTGCTAAATGGGAACATAAATCGTGCCTCCCTGGTGAGACTGTTTCCAGGATTAAAAGAAATAGTGCAGACAAAGTGTTTACAAGCAGTTGCTGAATGAATGATCTCCTCCTCCTCCTCCTCATCTGAGAACAAACACCTTCATGTTCTCTTGTGTCTTAGGCAGGGACTTAGGGCATTTTTGTTTTTCAGCATTAAGAGGGCATTCTCACACAGAGAGAAATGCATGAAGGCGAGAAGCCTTCCCAAAGAAGAGTGTTTTGCGGAAGAATAAATGTAATGTCGAGTGTCAGAATAACTTGAAAGTAAACATAATAAAGAAGTTGTCAATGATTTTTCTCCCTTGAATGGTATTTTAGCTGGAGATAAGGTGGGAAGGGATGGGGCCAGGGGACACAAGGCCAAGGATACTCGCGGTAGCAGTATGGCGAACACTCCGAGAACTTCCCAAGTACTGGGGACACAGGAAATGAATTTCTCTCAGGGAGGCCGGAATGGATCTATGCAGAGTCAGATAACTAGGGTTTCTAGGACCGTAAATCTGGTGAACTCACTTAAGTTTCCTTACGTGCAAACCAGGAATAAGATCACCTTGACAGAGTCGGCGTGAAAATGAAGCGTGGCATGGCTACGTAAGCACTTTGTCAACTGTAAAAGCCACCATCGCCCTAAGAAAGCAGTTCTCTTAGTAAGTTGTGGCGGCCGGGTGGAAGAATATGGTGGATGAGAGCAGGCTGAGGAAGTATCTGGCCAGATGTGGGCAGAACCAGGAAGAAAAGATCAGTGAACAAATTGCCTGGACAGAGAGGAAAAAAAAAAAAGTAGAAATATAAAAAGAAGCGAAAAAAGGGGAGAATGCTGGGATCCTAGGACACTGGACAACACCGGCGACTCCTCAGAAGCTATATAAGCTACTTGGAGAAGTTCGTCTCCCGGTTGTAATTCCCAGCGAAAGGGGAGATGGAATCATGGAACAGATCATTCCTCTCTCCGCTTAGACTCATCAGATCAAGCAATGACTTCTGTGCAAGAAGCAGCATCTCTCTGTACACAAGGGATGCGGTCTGTATTTTTATAAAAGCCGCTGATGCAATTTGCATCACTAGAGTGTTATCTGACACTTTGAGACATTTCTGGTAACTTTCCATGATATGAACAAAGAACTTGAAAATGTCAAATACATTTATGAGAAGTAGAAAAACTTCAACTTTTTTGAATTCTAAACTCTATGGAAGCAGACCGTCTTATTAGAATCTGTGGCTTCTTGAGCCATTTCTGTCTACATATGCTATTTTTTTTTGACCTCATATCTGGGACTATTACACTGTCTGACCTGTTATTAATATTATTTTATTCTGTGCCGGAAGAGGCAAGGAAGCTGCATTTCCAGAATCGCATTTGAGTCATTTGTGAAATTGCATATTACAATTTGCCACCATTTCTAACAGTTCGCTAACATTTTCTTTCTCGACTGGGTGTTCACATTCCTGCCAGTGACCTCCAGGGGCTAGCTGCTTTGCTAGCTCAAGAGAGAATTGCTTCAATCAGAGTTGGGGCTCAGGACAGGAACGTGTCTTCTTCATGCTGTTTGTTTTCAAGTGGATAGAAAACTAGAAACAAATTATGCAAGGGATTTTTGTGGAGTTTAAGTACCTTCAAGGAGCAGTAGATAGTACAAAAACTTATTTTATCTGTACATTTGCGAATGTCAAAGACCAAGACGGAGACAGATGGAGGGTGTGTTATAAGGAGTTGGCTACATAAGCTAGCTGCCCAGGTGGTTCATTTCAACTGCAGGTCAGAGTAACCTTGTCCTGTGGTCTGGGTGCTTAGATATCAGGTTAGGTCTACCTTGCTGCTTATGACCTAGGCCACCTTACTAAGGGCTCCGGTCAAAGCCATGTCAGTGAAGAACAAAGTTATATAAATATGCACACAGATGGTCATGCCTAGGCAAGAACTTGACAAGATTTCACTCAGCAATATCCAGGCTCTACAGGACACACAGGCTTCAGTTGACACAGCAAATCAGAAAAACGTCACAGTTGTAACAGAGGAGAAAGCAAGGGATTAACACGTAGGTAGAAAACCTTGGGGTGCAAGCTTTCACTCTGCCATAGGCACATGGGTGACCTTACAAAAGATACACCGTCTCTCTAAGGCTCTGTTTCCCCATCTGTAAAGCAGGGACAGCCAAAGGGAACTTACGAGGACTTAATTCAATAAAAATGAGCCAACCTTGGGCAAGCCTGCCTACTGCAGTGCTTGGGTGGGAAAGGTGCATACACGTTAGGTTCCTTTTGATTTCCACAAAAGACGTGATCCTAGAGAGCTCTAGCCAAATCCAGTTTTCAAATATCCAATTTTATCTGACAAACCCTGATTCATAAGCAGCTGCAATAACCTGACGGACGCGTCGCATTAGTAATCCCACCTTTCCAATTCATCACCTCCAAGTGAGGGTGTCATTGTAGGTGCCACGTTCTTTCCCTTCTCTCTTAATAATTCCATAAGTTTAGGGTTACATCCCTCAAGTCCTCTTACAACACGCCAATATATGCTCACACATCATGAAGAAAGAGGCTGACCCTATCATACTCCGGAGCAGTCAAGAGCATCTGGGGACCTAAGTCCTCCCACTTGACCTCAGGCTAAGAAGAGAAAAGAGAGCGACAGTCCAAAGCTGTCCCGGAGCCTGCAACGCTTTGTAGGAACCCTCCCCTCCACATCTGTTTTTGCTTTCTTGCCTTCAACAAGGTTTTCGTTGTTTGTTTTGCATCTTAATAGTCAGTTTCTCTACTACAGGAAATCTCTCGCCTTTTCCTCTGATTTTTCCAGGTTGAAGCCGTCAGCAGGTACTTGTTGAAGGCTGGGTTGAACTAGGCGTGTGTTGAATGCTGTGGGTGCTGTGCTGCGGTGGGGGTGGCTAGAGAGTCAAGACGCGCACTGCACAATCACGGCGGCGCAGACAGAGTGCACAGGCAGGAGGGGCCCTGGGGGGCAGGCAGCCCGCATGTTCCACTGGGCTGTCTCCGCCTCCACTTTACTCAGGCTCTTCGTTTTGGGCTGGGTACGACTTCACTAGACGGAAAGGGGGCAGGATGAAAAGAAGAGGAAGGGGGCACCTGGGTGGCTCAGCTGGTTAGGTGTCGGACTCTTGATCTCGGCTCAGGTCACGATCTCACGGTTGGTGAGTTTGAGCCCCACGTCGGGCTCTGCGCCGGCAGTGGGGAACCTGCTTGGGATTCTCGCTCTCCCTCTCTCTCTGCCCCTCCCCCGCTTGCCCTCGCACCTCTCTCTCTCAAAATAAATAAATAAATATTAAAAAAAAAAAAAGATGAGGAAGGTGCACCCCGATGGAGAGGCTTTCTTTCCTCCTGTAGCAAAATGTCCCGGTCGAATGCCAACCTCCTTTGCTTTCCTAGGTGACACTTAGCTCATCTTGGAAGCTCATCTCCTTAGTGTAATCATAAATGCTAGTAAATTAATATCACCCATCATATATATAGCATGATTGAATTTCAACAATTCAATGCTGTAACCCCAAAGGATGACTGAACGGTGATGACTTTAGTCCCTGTTATAGAATATTTTGGGAAGAGGAAATACATGTTATACCATGTAGGTGCTTCCTTGGGGAGGTCATGAGTGAGGTACAAATCAGATGAAGAATCTCCTTTCTTTTTTTTAATTAAAAAAATTTTTTTAATGTTTTTATTATTTATTTTTGAGACAGAGACAGAGCATGAGCAGGGGAGGGGCAGAGAGAGAGGGAGACACAGAATCTGAAGCGGGCTCCAGGCTCCAAGCTGTCAGCACAGAGCCTGACATGGGGCTCAAACTCACGGACTGTGAGATCATGACCTGAGCTGAAGTCAGATGCTTAACTGACTGAGCCACCCAGGTGCCCCATCTTTTTTTTTTTTTTTAATTTTAAAAGTTTTATCTTAGAGAGAGAGAGAGAGAGAGAGAGAGAGAGAGAGAGCATGAGCAGGGGAAAGAGGCAGAGGGGGAGAGAGAGAGAGAGGGAGAGAGAATCCTATGTGGGGCTCAATCTCATGACCCTGGGATTGTGACAGGAGCTGAAATCAATAGTCGACGGTCAACTGACTGAGCCACCCAGGCACCTGATGTGGGGGTCTTCTGAATGGAGGCATGGTCCTTAATACTAGATTTCAGGGTGCTTTTCAGTCTAACCATTGGTATTAACTGAATCCCTTCTTAGTTTTGGTCGTGTGTTAGGAATAGTCAGAATAATTATCTTCCCTACTCGTTGCGTTAAACCAGGCAAAGTTTCCATCCCTAAGGTACCATTATCTTTCTCAATCCACAGGATGAATCAGAAGGAAATGTACTCACTCCCATTCATTCTTTTTGCTTAATATTTCCTGCGGTGAGGGTTCCTTGCGTAACAAAACGCTTCTGTGGGTGTTTGAGGGTCTTTAAAAAGAGAACATGCTGTTCCCGTGAGTGGAATGCCTTCTGAAGGAAGCATCGCAGCAAACACAGAGCTCTAGTTCTGGGGTGAGCTGATGCTTAACTCTCCGGTGGCAGGAGGCTTTGAGGCAGGGCTTGTGTGTGGGAGCTGTCGTGCCCTGACATTCAAGCCATCTTCATTTCTGATTGATTGCAGTCATGGCATGCAAGAAAGCAGTCTTGGGCTCTTGCCTGGGTTCAACTCTTTCTCGGCCACGGGCTGGCCATTTTCCCAACTGTCAAAAGGAGATACTAAATGATAGAATTTCCCTCATAGCCCTGTTGTATATAACTTTTTGTTAATGTTTATTTTCGAGAGAGAGAGAGAGAGCTGGGGAAGGGACAGAGAGAGGGAGACACAGAATCTGAAGCAGGCTCCAGGCTCTGAGCTGTCTGCATGGAGCCCAACGTGGGGCTCGAACCCATGAACCATGAGATCATGACCTGAGACGAAGTTGGACACTTAACCGACTGAGCCACCCAGGCGCCCCGTTCATAGCCCTGTTGTGTATAAAATGAGCTAACATGTAGGCAAGCAGGGCATGGCTGAATGCCTAGTAAGTGATAGCTGTCAACGAAAGCATTAATGCCACTTGCTCCTTTCTTACCAAGTGTGGCTTTAGGTAGCCGAGGTAAGCTCTGCAAGCCTCAGTTTCCTCATCTGAGGAGGAACTAGTGGATAGAACTGCTATGCGGAGTAAATGGGATGCTATGCAAGCACTTAGCGCACTCCCTGGCACGGTGTAGTTACCCGACAGGCGTCAGTTTTCTTCACGCTCACATTATTTTTGTCTGCCTGTCGGCTCATCCCTGAAATTCCCTCATAGTAATCTCCCTTCCAGAGGAAGGTATCTTATTCACAAGTAAGTACTTCCAAATGGGAGTGATTTTTTTTTTGAGACCATCACTTAAAATTCTCTCCTGAAGGCGGCAAGGAGGAAGGAGCCTATGGGGGCTGGGGACGTGCAGGGACACCCAGGAGAGGGGACGAGGAAAGCTGGGATTGGTCGAGATCAGCATCGCGTCCCCTACAATCCTACACCATGAATCCGGTCAGTTCCGCGTCCTCCTGTTCAAACGAACTTCTCTACCTCGGGGAGCGGGAAACCTGGCCTTCCAGCTTGAGAGGATCCAGGAGTCTTCGCTTTCATGAAAACTGAAGGGGGTGGCAGAGTAAAGATTTTTCATCACCATTGTTATCAAGTAGGTGGCTTCCCGTGTTTGGAGTCTGCCTTGGCCACCTGTGGCCCTCACTCTCATAAATGCAGAGCACAGTAAAGTCTGTCTAGGCTGTTTTTGGCTAAACCCCCAGCGCTTGAGCCTGGCGTGGTAAGTCTCCCTCCCGATGCCCTTTCGGTCTTTTTCTGTCAGGGATCTGGAGTCACAGCCCGATCAAGAACCATGTCCCTCGTGTCACGCGTCCGGATAGTCTGATGATTAATTAGACACAAATGTGGCCCTGGGGTCTCAGCATGGCCTATGGGACACCCGTAACTTGCCGTTCGACTTTCGCCAGCAGTGGCTGCCCTAAAGCCAGGTGCTTCTTAATGACTATCCTGAGATCCCAGTCCTCGCACTGTGTGCCACCGCAGGGTAGGTGAGGAGACCTTGGGGACCCTGCGGACCGGGGACCTGGAGCTGCCACCAGGGGGCGCGCGCCTGCGGAGAACCCGACGGAGGTGCTGCAGAGGGAGGAGGGGCGCAGCCGCCGCGGAGGCACAGATTTCCCCCCAGGTGCTTCTTCGCAGTAGGTGAGTTTGAGGAAGGCTCCTGGGATCTTTGCTCCAAAGCGAAAGGTCTTCCCAGCGAGCCGCTGAGAACCCACACCCACCCCTTCCCCCCTCCCCGCCCGCGCCCGCGTGGCGTGGCCTCTCCTGCGGCGCGAACCTGCGCTTGCTGCCCGGGATTGGGCAAATCCAAACCCTCTCTAGTGCCGCCACTAGATTCTTAGAGTCAGATTTCTGTATTTGATGACGCCGAAACATCCAGCCCCTCTCAGACCCACGTGGGTGAGGGTCAGGGACGTGAGCCGCAAAGTGTGGTCCCCAGCCGGGCAGCATCAGTTGCAGCCGCACCCTGAACCTAGTTAGAAGTGCACGTTCTCAGGCCCCACCCCCCAGACTCCCTAAATCCAAGAAGGGGGGGAAGGGCGCCAGGGGTGCTTTGCTCCCCCTGGGGGTGACTGTGAAGCGCTCGAGGGTGGCAGGCCTTTCCCTGGGGCTTCTCCCTACGTCCAGGTGAGTGTGGATAGCCGGGCAGGGGAGTCCGCGTCCTCCCGAGATTTCCTGGCAGCCGGCTGGGTGGTCACGTGGGCCCTTGGTCTTTCTTCCCCACCTCCTCCCCCCGGGTCTTTAAAAGGAAGGAGAGGCGCCTCGTTAAGTCGTTTGTGATCTTTGCAGTGTCTCTGGCTACTGGACCTGTTGAAACCCACTTCGCGTCCCTGCTGCTAGGCAGCTGGACGCGCCGAGGCTGCGAGAACCGCGGCTGGAAACTTGCGGGGTGGAGAGGGACCACCCTGGGCTGCGACAGGCGCCCCGTCTGCGGCGATCGAGGGCTGGGCTGCGCGAGGTGGGCTCTCTCTCCGCAGCTGGTGGCCGAGCGCCAGGTGCGAGCCAGGTGCGGGAGCCGCTACTCTGGGAAAAGCACGTGTCCGCATTTTAGGGACCGCTAGGCCGGTGTTTCCCTGTAAGGTAAGTGTCCCTTGGCTCATAGTGTGATTTGTCTGCTTTTCTGTTTGAAATCCCGGGATGGGAAACCAGTAATATTGAGAATAAAAGACCAACTCCCCCCGCCCCGCCCCCACCCCCAAACCACTTGTCTTGAAAATTATAGGAAACAAATTTCACGCTCTGATAAGTATTTTCATTCAAGACGCGGACAAGTTCATTTACTTCATTAGTTTGTGCTTGTAAACTCCGGCTTCATGCGTGCCTATTAAAAGGAAAAACTCTGGGAGAGTGGACCGTGGATCAAGCAGGTGACTAGTGTTTTAGATGTATTAACTGGCATTCCTCAGTGATAACAAAAACAGATTTGCTTCTGTCCCGGGCAAACTGAGCAGGATTAAGATCTGGTCTGTTGTGTTTGCAGAAGACGAACACAGCTGCTGCTCTCACCCCTTTGTATTACGGTTTGTGTCTCATTCATACTGGAAGCATGAACTTTAGTCGAGGGAATGGTATTTGTGGGAAAAACAAAACTTCGGGTTTGAGTGGATTTCTATTTAGGAAAACCAGGTTGACTCAATTTTACTAGCTTTTTAAAAAGCAACTTTGTGCTTTGGTGTGGTACACGGCACTTTGGAGGAAAGGGTTTTGCCTTGGTTGTTAGATTTTTAGCCTTCACATGGACATTCCATTGGGAATTTTTACTTTTAAGTTTCTGAACTCACAGTGGCTGTTGTCCTTCGTGTGTGGGGAAAGATGTTTGTTACTTAAGTGAACATGTGAAATCAAAGGTTTGTGCTGTATTGTCACAAGTCTGCGTGCTGTGACTATGACACTTATTCTTTGACTTTTATTTTTTTTCTGCAAAAAAATCTATATTTCTGTATATATTCAGGAAGAGGGAAAATGTAAGGGCCTGTTCAACAATAGGCGTTAAGGCATAATCTTAGGATCCATATGACATCCAAGCATTTTTTTTTCAGTTGAATTACTGAAACATTTTCATTTCAGAAGTAGCCAGTGTCCTGTAACACTTACGACTTATCTCTGAAATCAATTAAAAACACATTTCATAGTGGTTCCGAGGGACTCGAATGAATCTAATGACTAATATTCCTCAATTTATAATATGGAAAAGGTAAAATTTAGTAGTAAATTCAATGCTTAAAAATATAATTAGCACTTATAGATATTGTTATGTCCATTTTTAAGGCACTGCAGTTTTCTATACATCCAGCTAATGATGCAAAATACATCTTGTGATCATTTTAGTTCACGTTTGAGTCATTTTGTAGAATACCTATAAAATATAATAATTCTATAAAATACTGAAGGCTGAACTTCAATCATTTATGGGTAAGTTTTTCAGTAATTACATCTGGAACACTTGAGAACTGTATACTTCATGATTGATTGCCTAGCACATGGATCTAGACATAATAGCCTTTTTAAAAAAGGCAGGCTCTTGGCCATGTAATTTACATACAGTAAAATCTAGCCTCTTTAGGTGTATCACTCTGGGAATTCTGACAGTTGAACATTTATATGATCGCTTCTACAATCAGGACCTAGAACGGTGCCATCACTCCCCAAAAGGCCCCCTTTGTGCCTTCATACTTCACCCTCTCCACCCATCCCCAATGCCTGGAAATCACTGAGCTGTTCTCTGATTTTACCATTCTGCTCTTTGGTATGTTCTTACCTAGAAATAATGATCTTCCTTTGCTTTTCAAAAAAGAACCTCAGCCCCTCCCTCCCCCTTTTTGTTGGGATGAGTCAGGTTGTGGGTTGTGTACTTCTGTTTTAGTCCTACATACTTTGGAATAAATTGAGGCAACAAGAAGCAATTTTGCAAATAGGGCTACATGTTAACTTCCCATTAGACTAGTAGATTCCATTCTTAGCACATTTGGATTCTGTTGCGGGGTAAGCTTTGGTAATGTACGTCACTAATTATCCCAGATGAATTACACGGTTATTTACAAAACATTGGTTATTTAGGTAATATTGATAGAATGTATTGCATTTTTATAATCTGGGCACTTAAAAACACTTTTTTTGTACTTGTAATCTCAAGTTACAAGAAAGTTACCTGAAATTACACATTATTAAATGGTGAGGAACAAAACAGTGGTTGAAAATGGCAGTTTGGAGACATTTAAAATATAAGACAGAAAAAAAAATATAAGAGTGATTGTGACTTGTTAGAATACATTCCTTTCTTCTTCTTTTTTTTTAAAGTTTATTTATTTATTTGAGAGAGACCACAAGTGGGGGTCAGGCAGAGAGAGAGAATTCCAAGCAGGCTCCACACCACCAGTGCAGAGCCTGACCCAGGGCCAGACCCCACGAACCGAACTGTGAGGTCATGACCTGAGCCAAAGTCAGACGTTCAACTGAGTGAGCCACCCAGGCTCCCCCAGATACTCTCCTTAATAGGCTATGAGGTTGGTGCCCAATTTATGTGTAGATGTCAGGGTTTTTTCATTTCTGTGCTCATGCTTTGAAATCTAGCTTCTCTTGCAGGACGTAGATGCAAAATCTTTTGTAAGCTAGTATTCTTTACGGCTTAATATGCTATTCAGTGAACAGTCAGGAGCCATTTCCTAAGAGTGGTACGTCTTCCCTGACAGTTGGAATTGGAAGGGGCAGAGACTTGCCGAAGACCGTGAAGACTGATGGGCTCCCCCTCCCTGCCCCGCCTTAGCGTGTGATGACTTTGCGGCTGAGGCTCAGTCCTCTTCCCCATTCAAGCCCTCAAACTTCTGTTTGCCAGCCAGCTCAGTAAGGACCAGTGGGCTACTAGGGGAGTTAGGTTTTTCTCATTTCAGAAGATATGTGTACACATTCCTAAGAGTTGCGTGTGTGGGTGCTTGGTAGTTCAGTTGGTCGAACATCTGACTCTTGATCTCGGCTCAGGTCTTGATCTCAGGGTTGTGAGTTCAAGCCCTGCGTCGTTAGGCTCCGTGCTAGGCATGGAACCCACTTAAAAAAACAAAACAAAACAGTTGCATGTGAATCAGTTATTAATGATCAGTTCCATGGTGATTTTGGAGTGTTTTTTCCTTTCCAGTGAATACTAAGTTGATCGAGAGCTGTGTTTTGCTGTGGAAAATTTAAGGCCAAAGGCTGGTAGACAGCCACAGACACACATGAAGGATGCTTGACAGTTAAATATTTTGTACCTTTCCCCCCAAATTCCTTCCGGTGTCTGCTTTGTGAATGTGCATCTGTGACACACAGTGCATGCATTTGTGACGTATGTTGCATGGGGCACACACACGAGGGGTGCTTGAACTGAATGCTTGGGGAAGTGTGGCGGACAGGCTCGAGAACACAGCACGAGGAGAATGTGGCATTGGGTGCTCCACACGGTGCTAGCAGCCTACCAGTGGCCCAGCTGTTTGGACTGGTGTGATGGGTTGTTAAGCAGAAGTTACCAAAGTACAACGAGCAGGCAGAAGTCTTCAGGGCGGTCAGAAGAGCCTTTTACCTCGCCTAGAAGTTCTGCCACCCACTATTGGCGTGCCCAGGGGCATGTAATAGACTGACGTCAGCTTCCTGGACTGATAATCCCTCACAGGACGCTGTCACACACACATCATTTCACTTCATCCAAGTGCTGTGAAAAAACGCAGCCCACAGCAGGTCCCCGTTTCTGCTGAAGAAGCCACAGAGGCTCAGGGAGTTGACGTGATTTGAGTGGCATCACCTGGCTCTCAGCAGAGTCAGGACTGGGACCCTGTGTGCTTCTCTGTCCACCGGGCCGGAATATACGTAATAACAGCCCCGGTGGCACCTGCCTTCTTATTGTTGAGCTAGATTTGATAGGTGCTTTGATAAGATCATTCTACTCTTAGTGGAGTGCCTTTCTAATTTTCTAGGGCTTTTTTTTTTTCTTTTTTCTTTTTTTTTTTTTCAACTTTTATTTATTTTTGGGACAGAGAGAGAGAGAGAGAGAGAGAGAGAGAGAGAGAGAGCATGAACGGGGGAGGGGCAGAGAGAGAGGGAGACACAGAATTGGAAGCAGGCTCCAGGCTCTGAGCCATCAGCCCAGAGCCCGACGCGGGGCTCGAACTCACGGACCGCGAGATCGTGACCTGGCTGAAGTCGGGCGCTTAACCGACTGCGCCACCCAGGCGCCCCTTTTTTTTCTTTTTTAAATATCTCCCAAGGAATCACTGTTCATATTTGGAATTTTTTTTTTTAATGTTTATTTATTTCTGAGACAGAGACAGAGCATGAGTGGGGGAGGGGCAGAGAGAGAGGGGGACACAGAATCTGAAACAGGCTCCAGGCTCTGAGCTATCAGCACAGAGTCTGACGCGGGGCTCGAACCCACGAACTGTGAGATCATGACCTGAGCCGAAGTCGGACGCTCAACCGACTGAGCCACCCAGGCGCCCCCATATTTGGAATTTTAAAAACTTTTTTTCTGTTTAAGTTCTATAATGTGTTCCTGAGCCAGTGTGTTAGAACGCTGTGTACCATCACATGTGTGCAAAACGCTCTCCTGCTGAACACAGATGTGACCCGAAAGGGCTCACCACCGGCGTGTGAGCTGGAGGAGTGGGGCTGAGAAGCCTCTGCACAGAAGACCGGGGCTGTTCATCGTGAGGACTATGGGCCAACTCTTTGCTGTGGCGACTAATGAAAGAAAATTGACACGCAAAGGAATGTTTAATTCTTAGAATCAGGATGTCCAGGAACATGTTCTTTGGTTGGCCAGGTGAAGTTCGGTGCCTGCCAGGCCCAGCAATTAAGCTGTTGAGAGACTGTTTCTCCCTGTGGTACCTGGCATTGTGCTCGCTGAGTCAAAGCGTGCTTGTTCAGAGGAAAGTGTTGGGAAACTCCCACCCTACAATGAGATTCTTTCCCTCACCCATTTCGTCTCCCCAGTTTCAATAGGACCTGCTCACATAACCGGTACAGGTCTGCTCATGCACTTTTCTAGACGTCCAGTGAAGACGTCTGCTACTTGTTTGCTTGTCCATCAGGCCTCTTGCCATGATTTAGGTTCATCACCTCTTGTGTCTTTGCTTCAGAGGAGAAACGCTTTGCGTTGGCTACCAAGTTCCTAATGATCTGAGGTCCCATGTCACATGACTCTGGATGCATCCAAAGGATATCCAACCAAAAGGCAAAGTGGTCTTTCAATCACTGTCCAGCAACCAGCGCTCTCACGTGAATTACTGTGCGAGGCATGTGTGGAAACTCTGGAGAAATTGATTGGTATAAGTATGTGAAATCCGTTTTCCTAAGCAAAGTCACCATGGCACCTGATTGATCGCCTGGATGAATCCTGGCATTTGCCATTTGGCGGTGTGTCTGACAGGTCATTTCAGCATTTCTGGGCTGAGAATGAACATTTCAGCTGTAGGTGAAAATGAGTAATGGGGTTGATTCTGTGCTCCCGAGAGCTGTCATATTCATTTTAAATTGTGTGTTCACTTTCCACCTGGATAACAGCAAGTGTTATTTCAAGTTTATGAATTTCCATGCTGCTGTTCGTCACTTTGTATCAGTAGGAGCTTTGTGTTTGTAAGAGGCCTAATGAAAGTAAAAGATTGCAGTGGTTTTCTGATAGTGGCTGTGTTGGCTTTGCTGAATTACTTATGCTAAGACGCTGAGTACATTTCTTTGGGGCAATATAAAGTTGAGACAGCGTGAAATCCAGTAAAACCTTGATTGACCAAAATGTTGAGAATGTTTTTTTGTTTAAACCATTCAACTGATTTTATTATTAATTGTGTATTAACTTGAAGTCTTGCTCAAATTGTTACTCTAACATTCACTGCTGCCCTGCTTCATAATTTCCTGCATGCAATGTGTATAACCTCAGTGACCACACTAGCTTTTGGATATACTTTTATTTATTAAATTGGGTAGGTCATACACACACACACACACACACACACACACACACACACGTATGTTCCCCATATGTGGAGTTCCCCAACCTACTCCTCCTCCAGCCCCTGGCAACCACCATTCTCCTTTCTGTCTCTTATGGATTTGACTACTCAGTTCATATGGTCTCATGTGTCAGAATTTCCTTCCTTTTAGGGGCGCCTGGGTGGCGCAGTCAGTTAAGCGTCCGACTTCAGCCAGGTCACGATCTCGCGGTCCGTGAGTTCGAGCCCCGCGTCAGGCTCTGGGCTGATGGCTCAGAGCCTGGAGCCTGCTTCCGATTCTGTGTCTCCCTCTCTCTCTGCCCCTCCCCCGTTCATGCTCTGTCTCTCTCTGTCCCAAAAATAAATAAACGTTGAAAAAAAAAATTAAAAAAAAAAAAAAAGAATTTCCTTCCTTTTTAAGGTTGAATAATATTCCATTGTGTTTATGCACCACATTTTGTGTGTGTATGTGTGTGTGTGTGTGTGTGTGTGTGTGTAGTCAAGAAATGCAAAATGTATTACCTCCAGGTTACATTTTACTATACATAAATACAATTTGTTAAGCATGCTACCTTCAATATTTTCCTCTCCGTTGTTATAATGTGTACTGTTTAAGTTATGTTGTTAAAGTACTTTAAATGTTTTTTGATTAAACATCTGGATGCACAAGATATGCTGAGATCACATAGCAAAAACAATGCGCTAAAATACAGTCACCAAGGTACAATATAAGAAACATAAAGTACAGAGGGCGAGCACATGTGTAGGTGGATTGAAATAGGAGAGGTGTTTTCAGGACAGATTGAGGGATAGATGGCTCATCACAATACTGATGGTCATGGAATTGCCATCTAAACATTACCAGTGAGCTAATTACCAATGCCTGTGTTTCTTCTAGATTCAACCACTTGCTCTAACCTAGGTTATTTCCATGGACCTGTAAATGTTTTCAAGCATCTCTGTTTAAAACCCTTTTGGATTGGGGCACCTGGGCGGCTCCATCGGTTAAGCATCGACTTTGGCTCAGATCATGATCTCATGGCTGGTGAGTTGGAGCCCCGCATTGGGCTCTGTGCTGACAGCTCAGAGCCTGGAGCCTGCTTTGGATTCTGTCTCCCTCCCTCTGCCCCTCCCCGACTTGTGCGCACGCTCTCTCTCTCTCTCCACCCCCCAAATATAAATAAACATTAAAAAAAAAATTAAACCCTTTCTTGATTAACAAAATGTGGTGCATAAACACAATGGAATATTATTCCACCTTAAAAAGGAAGGAAATTCTGACACACGAGACAATATGAATGAACCTTGAGGACATTGTGCTAAGTGAAATAAGCCAGACACAGGAGGACAGATACTGTATGATTCCACTTATATGCAGTACTGAGTAGTCAAATCCATAAGAGACGGAAAGTAGAATGGTGGTTGCCAGGGGCTGGAGGAGGAGTAGGTTGGGGAACTCTTGTTTAACAGGTGGGGAGTCTTAGTTGTGCAAGATGGAAAGAGTTCTGGAGATGCACAATGCTGTGAACATATTTAACACTACTGAACTGTGCATTTAAAAGAGGTTAACATTGGGGCGCCTGGGTGGCTCAGTCGGTTAAGTGTCTGACTTCAGCTCAGGTCATGATCTCACAGCTCGTGGGTTCGAGCCCAGTATCGGGCTCTGTGCTGACAGCTCAGAGCCTGAAGCTTGCTTCAGATTCTGTGTCTCCCTCTCTCTCTGCCCCTCCCCTGCTCATGCTCTCTCTCTTTCAAAAATAAACAAACATTAAAAAAATAAGGGTGGCTGGGGCGCCTGGGTGGCTCAGTCGGTTAAGCGGCCGACTCTAGCTCAGGTCATGATCTCGCGGTCCGTGAGTTCGAGCCCCGCGTCGGGCTCTGTGCTGACAGCTCAGAGCCTGGAGCCTGTTTCAGATTCTGTGTCTCCCTCTCTCTGACCCTCCCCTGTTCATGCTCTGTCTTTCCCTGTCTCAAAAATAAATAAAACGTTAAAAAAAATAAAAAAAAATAAGGGTGGTTAACATATCATAAGCTTGATGTATGATTCACCACCACTTAAAAAAAAAAGTTTGGAAACTGCTAGTTTTGACAATAGTTACTATTATATGGTTTATCCTGCATATTTTCTGTTAGGAATCAGGGATTGTATGTGTTGATTAGGAATCTAAGTAATGGACGTATGAAATTCTGTCATTAACACATGCACATTGATTTTTTGTGTGAAATGTATATAAAACATATATATATATATATGTATAGGTATATATATATATGTATAGGTAAATAAACTTTTTGGACACTATATTCTTCTCCAGTTACCATTCCCTCTCCTGTCTTTCATGGTCAGTCAATGTCGATTTTAAGTTGTAGCACGTTTGTGCTCATGCCTTAGCATCTCGCCTGGTCTTTCCTGCCTCCTTTACCTGGCACGATAGCCCTCTGCAGGCAGAGTGTGTGTGTCGGGACTCCTCGAGCTCTCTCCTGTCTCAGCATGGTACCATGCCTACTGACGGAGCTCTCATCTCTGGCTGACACCCCTGAGTGCCTGAAATCTTACATGTCCTCGTAGTCTTTCATAATAACAAATATTTATTGAGTTGTAGTGGAAGGTGAATACAAATAGCGTGTGCCTTCAAGGAGCTTGAGTTCTAATCCTACTTCTGCCATTTATAAGGATGATTCAGTGCTGTTCTAATAAGGAGGATTACATTTGCAAGTAATTATAGAGGAGCTAAGAGTGAAAAAAGTGCTAAGGTATGAAATGCCAGCCACTCCACGATGCATTTTGCATATTTCTTACGGACATGGCAGGTCTCCTGTAGGCAAACAGCAGATTAGGGTGGGATGGTGGCTTGGGGCAGCGGCATGGATTGCCTTGGATGTTGGAAGAGTGTGAGTGATTACACAGGCTGGTGGGAAGCAGAGGGCTGATCAGAGCTGGGTTTCAAGAATGTTAATCTGGCAGCTGTATGGACCTGGAGAAGGAGCTCACTGGAGACCAGGAGTGGTAAGGAGTCTATTACAGATGCACAGATAAGAAGTAATGAGAGCTTGCTCAGATGGTGGCAAAGACAGACCACGAGGAAAAGGCACTGGGAGGAAAAAAAAAAAAAAAAAGTGTGCCTTGGTGATTAAAGGTAATTGGATGCAGGGGAGAAGTCAAAGCTAACTGTACTGGGCTTTGTCATTAACACAAGTAGGAAATTAGGAGTGGTTTGGGGGAGGAAAATGATTAATTTTACCTTGGATATTGTATTAATTATCTAGGGCTGTAGAATTTAGCAGCTTAACTGACAAACATAATATCACACACATTTTCTGAGAGTCAGGAGTCCAGGAGTAGCTTAGCTGGATGGTTCTTGCTTAGCTCCTCTTAGGAGGTTGGAGTCAAGATGCTGGCCAGGGCTACAGTTCCTCTGAAGGCTTGCCTGGGGCTGGCAGGTTAGTTTCCAAAATATCTCACTCACAGAGCCATTGGCTGGAGGCTGTGTTCCTTGCTGGCCATTGGCAGGGGACCTCCATGATACTGCTTGAGTGTCCTCACACTATGGCGGCTAATTTCCCCTGGAATGAGTGATCCAAGGGAGCCAGCCAGGAAGAGACCTCAGTGCTTTTTATGACCTAGTCATGGAAGCTACATATCATCCCTTCTGCCATAATTTATTCATTAAAAACGAGTCATTGGGGTGCCTGGGTGGCTTGGTCACTTAAGCCTCTGGTTCTTGGTTTCCTCTCGGGTCATGATCTCTCAGTTCATGGGTTCGAGCCCCACATCGAGCTCCGTGCCGGCAGTGCAGAGCCTGCTTGGGATTCTCTCTCTCCCCCGCCCCTCTCTGTCCCTCTCCCACTCACACTGTCTCTGTCTCTCTCAAGTCAATAAACTTTAAAAAAAAAAGAGTCACAAATCTAGCACATACTCAAGGGGAGGTTAGACTCCACCTTTTGAAGGGAGGAATGTTGAAGAATTTGTGGACATGTTTTAAAACCACCATACGTATATTGTTTTGAGGACAAATGAAATGGGCATTCAAGTGAAAAGGTCAGGAGAAAGTAGATGGAGATGGAGAGATGGAGATGGAGAGCTTCTCCAGGCAAGCTTGTTTACTTCACGATCTCTCTCAACCAGTCTAGTTATTAGTGGTCGTTTTTCCCCTTCCCAGATTATATTATTCCAATTATCCTAGTATTTTTTTAAAGTTTATTTTTATTTATTTTGAGGGAGACAGAGGGCAAGCGGTGGGGGGTGGGGGTGGGGTGGGCGGGAGGTGGGGGTGGGGACAGAATCCCAAGCAGGCTCTGTGCCATCAGCACAGTGTCCATGCGGGGCTCAAACTCACAAACGTGAGATCATGACCTGAGCTGAAGTTAAGAGTCGGATGCTTAAATGACTGAGCCACCCAGGTCCTCCTATTCTAAGCTTTTATTATTAAAGGTTTCCATTTGTAATTGTATTTTTTTTTGTGTCTTTCCTCCAAAGCTTCTTGTGAAAACTTTTGAACTTCAAGAAGAGGTGAAAGACTGGTATAATGAATGTCCACCATCTAGACTCAGTAACTGTTAACGTTTTTACTTGGTTTCTATATCCGATTTAGCCATCCAAATATTTTATTTCTAAACTATTTAGTGGGTGGTATTCTCTTGTAAAGAAGAGCTTGCCCTCAAGTGTGGCATGAACTATGGATCCTCTCAAAAAGGCAGGGTACAGGCTTAATTTCTTTCCCTTAATTACTACTTTTCAGAGTGAGGGACTAATGTAACAATCACTTGCAATGGTAGCCGATGATTCTTTTTTCCCTTCTTCTGGATTCATAGTCCAAAGGTAAAGCATGAGTTCTCTCTGTATAATGCCCGATATCCATGGAGGTTGTGCCATTTTGCATTCCCACCGACAACGTCAGAGAAAGTCTCTGTTTTTCCACAGCCTCGCCAGGGAGGGGAGGTCAAACATTGGAATTTTTGCCAAACGTGATAAGTGAGAAATGGTGTCTTGGTGTAGTTTTAATCTTTATGAATGGAACTGAGCATCTTTCTTTGCATTTGAAGGGCCATTTGCCTTCCCTTTTCTGTGTTCAGTGTCTTTTGCCTGTTTAAAGAATTTTTTTAGTCTTTTTTTCACTTTAAAGTCCTCTATATACTAGGGAAATTAGCTCCCTATTTCTTTTAATTTTTTTAATGTTTATTCATTTTTGAGAGACAGAGAAAGTGCAAGCAGGGGAAGGGCGGAGAGAGAGGGAGACACAGAATCTGAAGGCTCCAGGCTCTGAGCTGTCAGCCCAGAGCCCGATGCAGGGCCCGAACCCATGAATTGCAAGATCATGACCTGAGATGAAGTCAGACACCTAACGCACTGAGCCACCCAGGCGCCCTGAGCCCCTTATTTCTGATAGAAGTTGAGAGTTTTTCCCCCGCCCCCCACCCATTTGTCATTAGGCTTTTGGCTTTGCTTATGGTGTTTTTATGATGTACAAAGATTTACTTTTCTCTCCTGAATTTATTGGTCATCTTTTTATTGCCTGTGGATTTTAAGCCATAGTGAAGGTTTTTCCCACACCCATGTTATAAAGCGATTTTTCTGTGTTTGTCTCTAGCACCTGTGTGGTCCGCTCTCCTTCCCCTCACTCCTGGTTGCCTTTCTCTTTTAACATTTGGATCTCTGAGCCCTTTGGAGTTGATTCTGGCATGTGTTCTTTTTCCAATGGCAATTCTACTGTCCAATGTTTTCTTTGTGATGTAAACTATCAGAGACCTTTACCATATGCCAACTTTCCAAAAACTTCGGAGTTTTTGAATTTTCTATTTTGGGATTTTCTATTCTGTTATGTAGCAGCCTGCGGCCGATCAGGGGGTTGAAACTATAGGTTTCAACAGAGGAGAATTTTTCTTTTACAAATTTTCTAACATTTATTTATTTTTGAGACACAGACAGCATGAGCAGGGGAGGGGCAGAGAGAGAGGGAGACACAGAATCTGAAGCAGGCGTCAGGCCCTGAGCTGTCACCGCAGAGCCAGGTGCGGGCTCGAACTCATGAACTGCGAGATCATGACCTGAGCCTAACGCGGGCGCTTAACCGACTGCGCCACCAAGGCGCCCCCAACAAAGGAGGATTGATATAAAGAATAACTATGATAAGAGATTAAATATAATAAGTAACTCTATGCGGTTCTGTAGGGGTAAGGGAGAGCACCCAAGGAAGAACCAATTTGGAGGGGTTCAGATCTCTTCAGGAAGGGTGGGTGGGCCGCTAACCAGGGTGCAGTGGGGGGGCGGGGGGGGCGATCAGCAGCCCGTTGCGTGGTTGTGCCCCGGGAGTCTGGGTGGCTGCACAGGACAGAAGGCCTTTACAGCATGCAGGTAGCAGGAGGTGAGGAGGTTCGTACAAGGAACGACTTCTTTGTGACTCCTCAGGCCACAGTCTGGACAGGTGACTGTGGAAAGGACCCGCCACAGGGCCAGTCTCCCCTGGTTGTTCTCACCCTCCTACTGCCGCCCTCTGCCGGTGTCAGAAGTCACAGCAGCTTCTTGCTCCTGCGGTGTCCGTGCAGCGCCCTCTACTGAGAAAGGTTAGCATTGTGCTCACTTTAAACAGGTTAAGCCACTCCAGCGCTTCCCATGGGCCATATACTGAACCTGAGAAGCGATAAATTATTAACTGACACGAGTGCAGTGGCCTGTCTGTTCCTTGTGTTTATTACTGGTGACTGATTCATTGTGTGTTTGAATATCTGTTAATGCTATCCAGGCCCATTGACCTGCTCTTTCGAGGTTTCTTGGCAATTCTCGTTTATTTTTCGATAAGAATTTTTAAATACACTTACCTAGTTCCAGAAGGGGGGAAGAAACCCTTGGCATTTTAATTTAATCCTGCATTTTTTAATTTTAAAAAGTATTTATAATAAATTCTTGTGGTTAAAAAAATTCTTGGAGCTAACAACAACAAAAGTGATAAAAAAAAAAAAAGTGAATAAAGTAGCAAATGAGAGTTCCTGCCCCCTGAGGTTAGTATTTTTTTTTTTGTCTGTCTTTCAGGATGTGTTTCTAAGCTGTGTGTGTGTAAGTAAGAAATATGTGTGGACATTTTTAATAGTTAGGCCTATAGCTCTAATTTAGAAATGTCTTCTGTTTTTCTCTACAGCCCCCGAGTCTTTGAGAAACTTATAATGTCCCTTTGTGCCTCTTCTCACAAAGAGTTTCCTCAGCTGTTACCTATTCAAGACATGGATATCAAAAACTCACCATCTAGCCTTAACTCTCCTGCCTCCTACAACTGCAGTCAACCCATCCTACCCCTGGAGCATGGCCCCATATATATACCGTCCTCCTACGTGGAGAGCCGCCATGAATATTCAGCCATGACATTCTATAGCCCTACTGTGATGAATTACGGTATTCCCAGCAGTGCCAGTAACTCCGAAGGTGGACCTGGTCGACAGACCACAAGCCCAAATGTGTTGTGGCCAACCCCTGGACACCTCTCTCCCTTAGCGATCCATTGCCAGTCGTCGCTTCTGTATGCAGAACCTCAAAAGAGTCCTTGGTGTGAAGCAAGGTCACTAGAACCCACCTTACCTGTACACAGGTAAGTCCAGCCTTTATTCTGAATTGTACTTCAGGGGCATTATTCAAATCACTTTATGATTTAGTGAGAAGAAAGATATGCATTACTCCAGGTCTTTCTTCATCACATAGATTACTAAGAGCACCTAACACATATATTCTGAATTCTAGAATATCTATTCTCTTCTAATCCTCATTTAAAAAGTAAGCTTGTAGATCTGGGTTCTGGGGAAAATTCACTATCATGACTACGGTTTTTAGACATTAGAGTTTGAAATAAAAAATCGCTTTTCTGTTGATGAAGTGACTTGGGTTTGAAAAAGAAATTTTTAGGGGTGCCTGGGGGGCTGTCGGTTGAACCTCTGACTCTTGATTTCGGCTCAGGTGACGATCTCACAGTTCCTGGGATCGAACCCTGCATGGGGCTCTGCTCTGGCAGAGCCTGCTTGGGATTTTCTCTCTCCCTCTCTCTCCCTCTGCCCCTCCCCTGTTTGCACACTCTCAAAAAAATAAAAAGTAAAAAAAAGAAAATTTTACTTTCTTTTCAAGTTAGATGCTTCTTATCTTGTAGTGAAATCACAGTTGAGTGTTCATGGCACATTGTGTCCAAGAGAAAAGCAACTGGGGAAGTGTTACTGCTTCAATGAAATGGACTGGACACATGAAGCCTGAAAAGACAGGCAATGATTGGCACAAGTTTTTGACAGTGAACTAAAATAGCATTTCATAAAGATTGATGGGAAACTAAATGTAGACTTTAGTTGCAATTTCTTGAAGTTAAAAAGAGTATCTGTACTCTTAAATGCAAGGTAACGTGGGTTATTTCCATTTAATTTGTAATGTATTTAATGATAATTACAGCTATGGAGGGAAGAGGTCGGGTAGGGAGAAGGATGAGGGGGAGATAAATTTCTAAAACAACCAAAGTATTAAGTTCTTGCATGTTGGGTATTGAAATTTGTTACTTTCAAATGCTGTCCTAACACTTTGAGAAAGCTATGTTACACTGTAATTTTATTTTTCTCCTTTTTAAAATCTTTGTGGGTAAAAGAGAATATAAACATTGTAGATAACTTTTTTTTAATGTTTATTTATTTCTGAGACAGAGGGAAACAGAGTGCGAGTGGGGGAGGGGCAGAGAGAGAGGGAGACACAGAATCCAAAGCAGGCTCCAGGCTCTGAGCTGTCAGCACAGAGCCCGACACGGGACTCGAACCCATGAACTGTGAGATCATGACCTGAGCCGAAGTCAGGAACTCAACCGACTGAGCCACCCAGGCGCCCCATGTAGACAACTCTTTCAAAGTCCTGTTTTTCACTCAGCCTTTAAGGGAAGAAATATTTTGTTTCTGATCATGAGATCTAATCAGAGTTCTAATATAGGGTAAATTAACCCGTAGTATAATTATCTTCGTTTATAAATCAATTATATCTCTGACATTTCCTTTCCAAAAGAAACATGGCTTAGCACGATTAGGAACTAGCCGGGTATGCATTTAGTGTCCGCTAATACTGCCTTCATGGGCTGTCCCTTCCTCTGTGGAAGCCACTGCCCTTCTCCCCAGCACTGCACACCTGCTTCCTTCAGAAACTTCTCTGAGCACCAGCGTGTGTGCACTTTCTCCCCCTCTCTTCTCCTTTCTCTCTTTTTCTTCTCCCTGCCTTTTCCTGTCCTTCCCTGCCCTTCCCGGCCCTTCTCCACCCTTCTCTACTCTTCCCTACCCCTTCTCTCTCTCTCTAAACCAGAGTATAGCGTTCACTTCGATGTCACTTAAAGTCTACTCCTCTTACAGTTATTTTCACTCTAGACCTTCATCTTAAATTGCAGAATGAAAGTTTTTGTTGCCCACTTAAATGGGAACTCTGAAGGGCTATTTAGCACCACTTAGGAATGACTGATACTTGAAAATGGTTAGGTGAGATTAGGTCCATCCTTGCAGTGTTGATGAATTAGCAATTATGGAAGGCCACTGCACACCCTGCTTGTAGTTCAGACCTGTGGGTAAGACTTGTTCTGGTCACTTATTACACTCAGAGATGTGCAATCTGATGGCTACAACCAGCCGTCTATAGTTACTAGTGACCCTCAGCATTGCATGGATGGGCATAGGCTCACCTAACTACCTTCAAACATCAGTCATTCCCAACAGTGTGACTCTTTCTGGATCTCATGATATCAGCAACAAAGGTCGTGCTTGATCAGATTTCCTGGAACTTATTTATTGTGAGCTCTGGAGGGCAGAGGTAAATTAGGCAGTGTTCGTGCTATATTTTTTTTCTAGAAAGTCCATCTTTTCCCCTTAATGCTGTGTTACAATGAATATTTTCTTTGCCCCCAGAGAGACACTGAAAAGGAAGGTTAGTGGGAGCAGTTGTGCCAGCCCTGTTACTAGTCCAAGTTCAAAGAGAGATGCCCACTTCTGTGCGGTCTGCAGCGATTACGCATCTGGATATCACTATGGAGTCTGGTCGTGTGAAGGATGTAAGGCCTTTTTTAAAAGAAGCATTCAAGGTACAAGAGTATTGTTAGCTGCTTCTGTAGTTTTCCGCTTTTGCTTTCAAATAACTCTGCAGATGACCTGGCAGAAGTTTCACCGTTGGCCTGTTTGGTACACAAAGTACAGCAGTCGAGAGGCTCGTGTGTGTTGGGGGATGGGGCGAATGGTGGAGTAGGATGTTTCAAGCATAGAGCCCCTTATCTTTAATTCTGGATCTCTACCCCAGAGCCCCAGAACTTGAACGGATCTCTTCCCACCATCACCCATCACCATTTTCTTGGGAAGAGAGGCCTAGTTACAACTCTTATGTATCTGTTACTGGTTTTTGATCTGTGGTTACCATGAGGTTTGTATGTAACATCTTATGCATATGGTACTTTATGTTAAGTTGATGGTCTCTCTTGTCTTTAATGTTTTTTAAAATGTCTTATTTATTCTTGAGAGACAGAGAGACAGGGCATGAGTGGGGGAGGGGCAGAGAGAGAGGGAGACCCAGAATCGGAAGCAGGCTCCAGGCTCTGAGCTGTCAGCACAGAGCCCGATGCGGAGCTTGGTCTCACAAACTGTGAGATCATGACCTGAGCTGAAAGTCGGACTCAGCTTAACCGACTGAGCCACCCAGGTGCCCCTTAAGTTGATGGTCTCTTAAGTTTGAACCCATTCTTTACTCCTCCCTCCACTCCCCTCCCCTGCTGTGTTTTAAATCTACTGTGTCATACTTTACATCCTTTTATTTTGTGAATTCCTTGACTGGTTTTTATAGATATATTTAATTTTACTGCTTTTGTGCTTCCCATTTTTCTTCTGCTTATGGTCTTTCTTTTCCACTCAAAGAGTCCCCTTCAACATTTCTCATAGGGCTGCTTTAGTAGTCATGAATTCCTTTAACTTTTGTGTCTGGGAATCTCTAAGTTTATTTTATTATTATTATTATTATTATTATTATTTTTTTTTTTTGAGAGAGAGAGAGATGTTGAGAGAGAGAGTAGGGGAGGGGCAGAGAGAGAGAGAGAGAGAGAGAGAGAGAGTCCCAGGCAGGCTCAGTACTGTCAGTGCAGAGCCTGATGCAGGACTCGAACTCACAAACCATGAGATCATGACCCGAGCCGAGATCAAAAGTCAGCTGCTTAACCGACTGGGCCACCCAGGTGCCTCACTTTTTCTCCCTTTCTATTCTGAATGACAGCCTTGCTGGATAGAGTCTTCTTGGTTGCAGGGTTTTGTTTTGTTTTTTTTCTTTCAGCACTTTGAGTATATCATGCAGAGTTTCTGCCGAAAAATCAGTGAACAGCCTTATGGGGGTTTCTCTTTTATGAATCTGTTTTCTCAGAATTTTAAATTTCTCTCTTTATCACTACTTTTTGCCATTTTAATTATTATGTGTCTTGGTGTGGCCCTCCTTGGGTTGATTTTGTTGGGGTCTCTGTGGGCCTCCTAGATCTGGATTTCTATTTCCTTCTCCAGATGCAGGAAGTTTTCAGCTATTATTTCTTCAAACAAAATTTCTGTCTCCTTTTCTCTCTCTTCCTTCTGGGATCCCTATAATTCAAATGTTATTATGCTTGATGGTGTTGTTCAGTTCACTAAATCTAGTTTCATTCTTTATTTTTTTCTCTCTCCTATTCAGCTTGATTCCTCCCCATTACTCTGTCCTTCAGGTTGCCGATCCATTCTTCTGCTTCCTCTAGTCTGCTATTTATTCCCTCTAGTATGTGTGTGTGTGTGTGTGTGTATGTATGTGTGTGTGTGTGTGTGTGTTTTAAGTTTTTAATGTTTATTTATTTTTGAGAAAGAGAGAGAGGCAGAGAGAGAGAGGGAGACAGAATCCAAAGCAGGCTTCAGGCTCTGAGCTGTCAGCACAGAGCCCACATGGGGCCTGAACTTATGAACTGCGAGATCATGACCTGAGCCGAAGTTGGATGCCTAACAGACTGAGTCACCCAGGTGTCCCAGCCTCTAGTGTATTTTTAATTTCAGCTATTGAACTTTTCATCTCTGATTGGTTCTTTTTTATGTTTTCTATTTCTTTGATAAGAGTTTTACTGAGGTCCTCTACTCTTTTCTCCAGTCCAGTGAGTATCTTTATGACCATTACTTTAAATTCTCTATCAGGCATGTTACTTATCTCTGTTTTATTTAGGTCTCTTGCTATGATTTTGTCCTCTTCTTTCATTTGAGACCTTATTCCTCTGTCTCCTCATTTTGTCTAACTCTCTGTGTCTATTTCTATGTGTCAGGAAAGTCTACGTCTCCTGCTCTTGAAAGTAGTGGCTTTATGAACAAGAGGTCCTGTAGTGCCCTGTGGTGCAATGTCTTCTGTTCACCACACCTGGGTCTTCAAGGATGTCACCTCTGTGTGTTGTGTGCACCCACTATATAGTGGCCAAGGTGCTTTGGCAGTCCTGTTGTCTGCAATGGCTCTCTTTGCCTATTGTGGGCTGAGTTGGGTCCCTTTGTTTTTAGTGAGCCAATCTGGGGCCACCTTGGCTTGAACTGAGTCAGACCAGGCATTTGCGAGAGATGTGGTAGCACTGAACTACAGGGCACTTTTCATGAGTTGTCCTTTGAGAAGCTTTTGTTGGTGGGTGGGGCCAGGAGTTAAGACCAGATGTCTGCCTCCAACCCACTGCTGGGGCCACAATTGGACTGGTGTGGTGATCTTTCCCTCTACCCAGGTCAGGAGTCACTTTGGAATGGTGCTGGCCCCTCTCAGGGCTGCTTGTATGCTGTCAGGCTTGTGACAGCTCTTTGGATGGGCTCTGGCCAAGGGCGTATTAGAGAGGGCAAGTCTGCAGGAGAACATGGACCATGGCAGGCCTGCTGTTAGCAAGTTATATAGAGGGTATTGGGACTGTGCTGGTTTTTGCAGGTGTCTGTGTGTCTAGGCTGGGGTGTGGGGGAGGGGAATGGCACCCACCAGCTCCTTTGTTCCTGGAACAATCTCCCAATGATTCCTGCCACTCTAGCACACACTCTGAGATTAGTAAACAATCTCCCTTTCATATACCCCAGGCATTTTTCAAATAGCTGCTTCTATGCTGTACCTCCATGGGGCTGTTTGTTGTGCTGTTTCTTTAAGGGCAGGGTCTCCATTTCCTGTTGCCTTCCCAGCTCTCAGAATCAAGTGCGCTGATTTTTAAAGTGCCATCTGTTAAGCCCCCCTGATTGTAAGAACTCATGAAATTACCCCCCTCTGGTTTTCAAAGCCAAATGTTAATGGGGATTTGTCTTACCTGTGTGCATTCCCCGTACTTGGGGTGCCTGGTATGATAGTCTGTTCTTCTCCCCACTCCCAGCCAGTGGGTCCTTCCCCTGCTGTGGACAGTCCCACAGGTCTGTTTAGCTCCTGACTACCATTCCACCCTTCCTACCCTCTTCATTGTGGCCTTTTCTCTACATTTATCTGTGGAGATTCTGTTCTGACAGTCTTTGGGTCATTTTCTGTATTATTAACACTGATGTGGGTGTTATCTAGTTGTATCCTTGGGACAAGGTGAGCTTAGGATCCTCCTATTCCACCATCTACCCCAGAAATCCCTAGTTATAACCCTTGTGAAGAAAAAGCTTGGAAAAAATGTGCTTATTAGGAATTCCAAAGATTGTTTCTTCCTTTGACTTATGTTTAACATTTGGCATGTTTAAAAGTCATGATGGTAGGATGGCTCCTGATCAAATCTAGAGGGGGTGAAGGGTAGAATTTAGTGGTAAAGAGTTGCCTTCCTGTAGATCCCCTGAAATTCATCCTGCTGTATAGATGGCCACCTATTTGTCCTGACTCCTCCATTTAGTAGCTCTATGACTTTACCTTCTAGTCTGTTTCCTCCTCTGTGAAATGGAGATACTTACAAAGTTATTCTAAAAATGAAATGGAGTTGGTTATGTGAAAATATTTGGTCATGTATAAACATCATGCAAATTTAGGATATTCTAGTTGTTCCCTATCTCTTCTACATTGAGATAGCAACATCCTTTACTTTTTCTTTGTATTTTTCTTCTAATCCTAATCTCATTTAAATCTACTTCCTTTAAAATCTTCATAGTTGGGTGGGGGCGCCTGGGTGGCTCAGTCCATTAAGCGGCCGACTTCGGCTCAGGTCATGATCTCGTGGTCTGTGAGTTCGAGCCCCGTGTCGGGCTCTGTGCTGACAGCTCAGAGCCTGGAGCCTGTTTCCGATTCTGTGTCTCCCTCTCTCTGACCCTCCCCTGTTCACGCTCTGTCTCTCTCTGTCTCAAAAGTAAATAAACGTTAAAAAAAATTTTTTTTTAAATCTTCATAGTTGGGTGGATGAGGGCCCTCTGCCATTTCCAAACTTAATTTTCTCATTAAAAGAAGAAAGCATCACAGATAAAGAAAGCATATGTCATCGAATTATCAAAACATAAATTGTATTGTTTGCTTATTTATAATTGCTTTTATACACCAAGCTTTTCATTCTGTATTTAACATATTTAGTGCTTAGATATTTTTATTTATGATAATTGCAGTAGTAGATTATAAGGCCAGGTCCACTTCCCTATTTATATAGTAAAAACAATTCAGATATCTAAAATTCAGAACTGAACTCTTGATATGATGACAATTCTCTATCTTGTTGAGATTCCAGCATGTTATTCCTTAAGGAAATCTTGACCTGATACAACTAACTATATCCTTTGAAAAAGATCCTTTTTATTTGCTGTTGGGAAAAAAAATCTCTACCTGAAATATCTTGGAACCCTTAGACTATGGCTGATTACAATGATAAGGGAGTTTGCTCTGCTTTCCATATATCATTCCTTCCTACCACATGGGTCAAGAAACTATTGGGAAAGGTGAAAGGAATGTCACACTCTAAGTGTGCAGAAGGGAAAGAGGTAGTGCTCTGTGCCCTTACAATTGCTTAACGTATAAATGATCATTTTTTTTGGACTCCACATTTTTCACATCCCCTAATATAAAATGTGTTGCAGCAACCAAGAATGGACACTCAATTCTTTTTGTATATTGAATAAGAATGAAATGTATTTATCATATTATCATTATTCATGATAAACACTCTCAACAAAGGAGGTTTAGAGCATATCTCATCGTAATAAAGACCATATTTGAAAAACCCACAGTTAACATCATGCTTGGTGGTGAAAAACTGAGAGCTTTTCTTCTAAGATCAGGAACAAGACAAGGATGTCCACTCTCCCCATTTTTATTCAGTGTAGTACTGGAAGTCCTTGCTAAAGCAATCACACAAGAAAATAATAAAAAGCATCCAAATTGGTAAGGAAAAAATAAAACTTTCACTACTTGCAGATGACATGATATTATACATAGAAAACCCAGAAGTTTCCACCAAAAACCATTAGAACTGATAAATAAAATAAATTCAGTAAAGTTGGGGATACAAAATTAATATACAGAAATGTGTTGTTTTTCTATACACTACTAAATAGCAGAAAGAGAAATTAAGAAAACCATTCCATTTACAACGCACCCAAAATAGTAAAATACCTAGGAATAAACTTAACCAAGAAGGTGAAAGACCTATACTCTGAAAACTATAAAACACTGATGAAAGAAACTGAAGATGACATGAACAAATGGAAAGAGATTCCATGCCAATGGACTGGAAGAACAAATATTGTTAAAGTGTCCATACTAACCAAAGTAATCAATCGATTCCCTATCAAAATACCAACAGCACTTTTCACAGAACTAGAACAAATAACACTGAAATTTGTATGAGAGATCCTGAATAACAAAAGCAATCTTGAGAAAGGAGACCAAAGCTGGAGGTATCACAGTGCCCGATTTCAAGATACATACTACTTACCTATGGTAATCAAAACAGTGTGGTACTGGCACAAAAACAGACACACAGATTAATGGAACAGAATAGAGAACCCAGAAATAAACCCATGATTATAAGATCAATGAATCCTTGACAAAAGAGGCAACAATGTACAACGGGGAGAGAACATTCTCCTCAATAAATGGTGCTGGGACAACTGGACAGCTGCATGCAACAGAATGAAACTGGATCACTTGCTTACACCACATACAAAAATAAACTCAAAATGGATTAAGGACCTAATGTGTGCGAGACAGAAAACCATAAAACTCCTCGAAGAAAACATAGGCAGTAATCTGACCTCAGCCTTAGCAACGTTTTTCTAGATATGTCTCCTGAGGCAAGGGAAACAAAAGCAAAAATGAACTATTGGGACTAGACCCAAATAATAAGCCTGTGCACAGTAAAGGAAACCATCAACAAAAGAAAAAGTCAGTCTGCTGAATGGGAGGAGGTATTTGCAATGATATATCCAATAAGTGGTTAATATCCAAAACATATATAGAACTTCTACAACTCAACACAAAAATAATAGTAATCCAATTGAAAAATGGGCAGAGAACTTAAATAGAAATGTTTCCAAAGAAGACATACAAATGGTCAATACACGGGGCGCCTGGGTGGCGCAGTCGGTTAAGCGTCCGACTTCAGCCAGGTCACGATCTCGCGGTCCGTGAGTTCGAGCCCCGCGTCAGGCTCTGGGTTGATGGCTCAGAGCCTGGAGCCTGTTTCCGATTCTGTGTCTCCCTCTCTCTCTGCCCCTCCCCTGTTCATGCTCTGTCTCTCTCTGTCCCAAAAATAAATAAACGTTGAAAAAAAAAAAAAACAAAAAAAACAAATGGTCAATACACACATGAAAAGATATTCAGCAGCACTAATCATCAGGGAAATACAAATCAAAACCACAATCAGATATGGCTGAAATAAGTCAGTCAGAATGGCTAAAATTAAAACACACACACACACACACACACACACACACACACACACACACAAGAAATAACAAGTGTAGAGAAAAGGGAACCATCATGTACTGTTGGTGAGAATATAAACTGGTGCAGCCATTGTGGAAAACAATAAGGAGGTTCCTCAATACATTAAAAATAGAATTACCAAAAGATCTAATAAGTCCACTATTGGATATTTAACCAAAGAAAACTAAAACTAATTCAAAAAGGGATAATGCACCCTGTGTTTATTACAGCATTACTTACAATAGCCAAGATATGGTAGCAATCTAGATGTCCATCAATAGATGAATGGATGAAGAAGTTACACACACACACACAGAGTGAGAGAGAGAAAGAGAGAGAGAGAGAGGGAGAGAGAAATATTACTCAGCCATTAAAAAGGATGAGATCTTGCTATTTGTGACAACATGGATGGATCTAGAAGGTATAATGCTAAATGAAATAAGTCAGACACAGGCAAATACCATGTGATTTCACTTACATGTAGAATCTAAAAATAAAACAAATGAGCAAAGAAACAAAAAACCAGACTTTCAAATACAGAGAACAAACTGGTGGTTACCAGAAGGGGGTGTAGTGGGGGATGGGTGAAATAAAGGGAATTAAGAGGTACAAACTTCCAGTTATAAAATAGTCACAGATGGGGCGCCTGGGTGACTCAGTTAAGCATCCGACTCTTGATCTCATGGTTCATGAGTTTGAGCCCCATGTCAGGCTCTGTGCTGGCAGTGTGGAGCCTGCTTGGGATCCTCTCTCTCTCTCCTCTCTCTCTGCCCCTCCCCTGCTTATGCTCTCTCTTTCTCTCTCTCAAAATAAAGAAACGTAAAAAAAAAAAGATCATTTTAAAATAGTCACAGGTGAAAAATATAGCATAGGGAATATAATTAATAACACTGTAATAATGTTGTAAGGTGACAGATGGTGACTACACTTACATGGCGGGCACTGAGTAATGTATAGAATTGTTGAATCAAAATGTTATACACTTGAGCTTTTGTTTCCCAGCCATGCCTGTGGTCTTACCACAGCTTGTTTGTTCTGGGTTCTAATTCTCTTTTATTCCCAAATAAACCAGTCTTCCGGTTGGAAAAAAAAAAAAAAGTTATACACCTGAAACTAATATAGCATTGTATGTTAATTATACTTCAATAAAATAAGCTAAAAAGAAAAAAAATTAAATGTACTTATCTTAGTCAATTTTCTTCACATTGTTTTATTAAATAACTTTATTTTCATTGATTTTTTTAAATATGGGAGGTTATTTTTTTTAGTTGAATTTGAGATACAATTTACATATAATAAAATTCCCCTATTTTATTTGTATAGTTTTATGAATTTTGAAAATGCATGTGGTCATTTAACCACCACCATAATTAAGATATGGAATGTTGGGGCGCCTGGGTGGCGCAGTCGGTTAAGCGTCCGACTTCAGCTCAGGTCACGATCTCACGGTCCGTGAATTCGAGCCCTGCGTCAGGCTCTGGGCTGATGGCTCAGAGCCTGGAGCCTGTTTCCGATTCTGTGTCTCCCTCTCTCTCTGCCCCTCCCCCATTCATGCTCTGTCTCTCTCTGTCCCAAAAATAAATAAACGTTGAAAAAAAAATTAAAAAAAAAAAAAAAGATATGGAATATTGCCATCAGCCCAAAAAGTTCCCTTAGGCCCATTGCGGCCAATTGTCCCCCAACCTCCCAAGGCCCTGTAACCATCGATCTATTTTCTGTCCCTATAGTTTTGCCTTTTGCTAGAATGCCCTATAATTGAATCGTAAAGTATGTAATCATCTGTGTATCATTTCTTTCATTTATCATGATGCTTTTAGGATTTATCTGTGTTTCATGTACAGTAGTTCATTCCTCTTTGTTACTGGGGATTATTCCAGTATTTAGATGTACCACGGGTTATGTATTCATCTGGGTTGTTTCTAGTATTAGGCTATTTTGAATGAAACTTCAGTGAATATTCATGCATCTTCCTTTCTCTAGACCAAAGTTTTTGTTTCTCTTGGGTAAATACCTAGGAGTAGAATTGCTGCTTGTATGATGAGTGTATGTTTAATTTTATAAGAACCTAACAAACTGCTTTCCAAAGTGGTTGAAACATTTTGTATTCTCAACAACAGACTATGAGACTTCCAGTTGGTCTACATCCTTGTAAAAACTTGATATTGTCAGCTATTGGGTATACAGTTGTGTCTCATTGTGGTTTTAATTTGTGTTTCCCTGATTAGTAATGATTTTGAGCATCTTTTCATGTGTTCATTGATTTTTTTTCTCTCTCTCTATGACCTATTAAGGTCTTTTATATACTAATGTTTTATTCTGTTCTATTGTCTAGTGCTTCATTCTTATAGAAGTACCACCACATTATTTTAACTATTATAGTTTTCTTTTTTTTAGTATAATTTTATAATGCATTTTAATACAAGCCAGTATAAATATCTCCTGTTTTAAAAGTATTCTGGCTATTTTCCTTGGTTTCTTCATACATAGGAATATTAAAATAATTTTATTAAGTGTCCTCCCATCCATAATGTTAAGAAAAGTGGAGACTTTGTTAAACCTAAGAATTATTATGGAATAAATCTTTTTAATAGTCTTCACATCAAGAATATGTCTCCATTTATTTAGGTCTTTTATATCTCGTATACAGTTTTGTTACACACACATATATATAATACATTTCTCAGAGGTATTTCTGTAAATTTCATTCTTTTGGGCTATTTCTTTTATGTCCATATATAATAGTAATACTATTCTATTCACTTTCATTTTGATATTCATATGAACCTTTTATCATTGTCTTTTGAAAGTTATAATCTTTTTGAGTGCTGCTCAAAGATCTTTAATTCTTTGTTTCTTACAACTTTGGAGTCTGAGCTTTCAATGGGAAACTCTGACAGCTGGTAGGTTATACAGCAGATTCCTTATCTTGGAGGCACATATTCCATTACTTGGGATTCATTTGGCCTTGAAGCCACAAAGGATGTCCTGAGGGAACAAAACACAAGGTTGATTCCTGCTGTTGAGGGATAAGCGTGCCAGGGAGGGTGCGGATGATAAACATTGCTCTATCGTTGAAATGACAAAATCGGGAAGCTGAACTGAGTTAAACTCAGATCTTCTGATCTCAGTCCAGTGCTGTCTCTCCCCTCTGTGCTATGGATATGAATGATGACAGGTATTCAGACTCAATAATTTTGTAGAGTATACAGATAACCTTTTACCTGTATACAGATTATAAAAAGCACATTTTGCTATAAAGCTTTATATCTTTAAGAATTAGCTACCTATTCTGCTTTGAACTTTTCTGTCAGTTCTGTTAGTATGGAATAGCATGCCTCTCAGGTTGTTGCATGAAACAAGAAAACTATTTTATTTAATTTTGTTGGAGAGGGAGAGAGAACGTGAGTGGGGGAGACGGTTAGAGGGAAAGGGAGAGAGAGAATCTTAAGCAGGCTCCACACTCAGCACGGAGTCTGATGCAGGGCTCAGTGTCACGACCGTGAGATCATGACCTGAGCTGAAATCAAGAGTTGGACGCTCAACCAACTGAGCCATCCAGGCGCCCTGAGAAAACCATTTTAATACGTGAGGTAGTTCGTATAGTTTAAGGACTTTTTTTTCCCTTTTTTGCCAGAAGTGAATTCAATTACCCTGGCCTTCTTGTATAAGACATTTTCTAGGCTATTTTTTTTTGAACGTTTTATTTATTTTTGAGACAGAGAGAGACAGAGCATGAACGGGGGAGGGGCAGAGAGAGAGGGAGACACAGAATCGGAAGCAGGCACCAGGCTCTGAGCCATCAGCCCAGAGCCCGACACGGGGCTCGAACTCACGGACCGCGAGATCGTGACCTGAGCCGAAGTCGGATGTTTAACCAACTGAGCCACCCAGGCGCCCCAAGGCTATTTTTATTTAGTGTGTTCATATTACTATGCTTTCTCATTGTTTTTAAGTAAAAAGGTCTTTTAAAATGAGGTAAAAAAGTGAACCTTTCATTGTCCCTTAAATGCTTATTGTAAACCTCTATAAAACCAAAAAGGATGACATCATGTATTATTCTTTGAGTTCTTAGAAGGTCCTTAAAAGATTGATACCTCTATGGAAAGTACTGTGGGGTTACATTTACCTTCTAGCCATAAAAGATTATGTTTTAGCAGACAACTGAAAATTTCTAATTGGGAATGTATCTTGACTTTTAGCATATAATTTATTTTTTAATGTTTTAAGTGATCATAAAAGCAATAACAAGTAATTATCTGTTCCTTTAAAAAAGATTTATACCATACCTCATATTGCCTCCTACTCTTGCGTGTGTGTGGAACCTGTAAATATGAGAGTTGCTTCCTTGGTTAGGTTACCTGATATGGCAAGTGGTGATGGGGGAGTCTCGTGATTATGCTATAATTATGTAAGACTCCATCATACTGGAATGGAGAGACACATGGGAAGTCAGAGATGTGCCCCCCCTGGCCTGGAAGAAAGCAGACATCGTGCTGTGAACTGCTTTTGGACAGGGAACTGGTTCCTCTATGAGTTGGCAACAGCATCCTGCTGACAGCCAGCAAGTGAATGAGAACTTCAGCCCCACAGCTGCAAATGGCTGATTCTGCAAACACCTTATATGAGCTTGGAAGGGGATGCTGAGCTTCATATGAAACCACAGCCCAGCCAACACCTTGATTGCAGCCTTTTGAAACCCTGACTAGAGTAAGCTGTGCCTGGATTCTTGACTCGTGGAAACGAGATAAGTGGGTTTGGTTTTAAGTGTGTAAGTTTGTAGAAATTTATTACGCATCACAGAATACTAAAACCATAACCTTAAGATGATTCGACTGAAGTTACATGTTTTCTTTTATAGAATGGGGATGATAGCTCTTTATAGGGAAGTTATGGGATTCAATGAAATGTTGATAAAGTATCTGGGAATCAGTACGTTGTCAGAATGTTGGTGAGCCAGGCTTCCTGTGTGTGGCCGGGATGAAGGTCGCTTGAGAGGGCGTTTGCATCTCTTCAAGAGCTGTAGTCTCTGCCGTTGCTGCTACCCCAGGCTGGCTCAGGAAATGGTGGTAAAGCCACAGGCAACTGAATTTCAATTTGTGTTTGGTTGAACAAGTGTTACTGGAATCTACCTAAAGTGGGAGAGAATTATAAAATTCGATTTTGGTGCAATCGTGGAACAATGTCTTTTTGCTCTAGGGGTCGGGTAGGGTGCATCTGTTTCACAAGGCTCAGCTCTGAACTCTGGGTGGAGTTCAGTCTGCACATTTCCTTATTCTCCTTGGACCAGCAACTACCCGAGGCATTTCCTTTTTTTCAAAGGGCCTCTTCTTGGCTCCAGCGGCCAAGCCAGACTGTTGGAATATCCCATCTACTTACATACTATTGGCTAAAGCAAGTTTCATGGCCACACTCAACGTCAGTTGGTAGGCGAGCACACTTTGGCTGCTCTAGTGCACTGCAGGGTCACAGGGCCGCGGGAGGCAGTGGCAACTGAGAACAATAACCACAGCCAGCCTCAAGTGGCAGTTTTTTTGGTTCTTCAGTTTGCTAATTTCATTATCCCCTTAGTGATTAGTTTCGCTCTCTTATTTGACTATGAATTCCCATAAGGGGCGCCTGGGTGGCTCAGTGGGTTGAGCGGCTGACTTTGGCTCGGTCATGATCTCACAGCTTGTGGGTTTGAGCTCTGGGTCCGGCTCTGTGTGAACAACTCAGAACCTGGAGCCTGCTTTGGATTCTGTGTCTCCCTCTCTCTCTCTGCCCCTCCCCCTCTCATGCGCTGTCTCAAAAATAAATAAACATTTTAAAAAGTAAAAAAAAAAAATCATGCTAAATCCCAAAGAGGGATATGTATAAAAGAATGTAAGCAATTGAATTTGGTGACCTGATACGCAAGTACTATCCTTGAGGTGTTCTGTGATTTGCAGAACCAATTTCAGACGACTGTCTTACTTTCCCTGTCCAAAGGAGAATATTTCAGCTTTTCACAGTGGCAGAATTGTAGCCAATGAGGTTTATCCGAGGCACGATTATTGCTAATTGAAACCAAAGGAGAATATTTCTAATGCATCTCTTGAGAATTCTAAGAACATGCAGAGAATAGCCTATTGGTCAAAGAGTAGGATATGGAGATATTCCTGGATTTTCTATACTCACTAATAAGGTGCTTATGATGCTGAACTTTGGCCTTTGTACCTATACCTATCGTTAAGAAGATGCCCCCTACCTCTCAGCTGGGTAGCATTATCAGTGTTGTTGACCAGGAAGACATGTAATCAAAATATTGTAACAATAGCCTGCCTGTTTTGTTTTGTTTTGTTTTGTTTTGTTTTTTTCCTCCGTTGTAGGACATAACGATTATATTTGCCCAGCGACAAATCAGTGCACGATAGATAAGAACAGGCGCAAAAGCTGCCAGGCCTGCCGACTTCGGAAGTGCTATGAGGTCGGGATGGTGAAGTGTGGTGAGTGTTCGCTTCCTGTTTCATTTCATCGTATGGGGGGGTGTGCCGATGGCTCCTTCAAACAGGACAGGTGGGGGAACTGGGGACGTGTAGCCTGGATGGGAGGAGAGTTAGGACTTGGTAATTATCATCAAGTATTTGTACGCTGCCACATTGGAGGGGGCATTGAGCAGAGGACAGAGCTGAGGTGAACAGGAACAAGTCACAGGAGGCACATTTTGGCCCAATATAGGGAAGAACTTTCTACAGCTCAGGTGGTCTGACAACACAGTAGACTGCTGCTGGGTTTAGGGAGCTCTAGAAACCAAAGTGCTCAAATGGGCTGGATGACCATCTGCCCGAGGCCTTGCAAAGTCTAAGGATGAAGTTCAGATAAATGTCCACAGTCAAAGCTGTGACAGAAAAGTAGAATATCTTGTGGGTTACTTGGAGAGCTATGGGAAAGATTCATGCCTAGCCCTGTATTAGCTTTCTAGAAAAGGTACATATAGGTGTCAGAAACATGATAGAACCATGGAAAGCACACAGAACGCAGATTCTGTTGTATGATATCTACGTATGCATATATGCGTATAAACATACGTATGTGTGTGTATGCACACATACATGTATACGTACATGAAGAAAAAAGAAAAATGGGCACATTAGTATAACATCTGACAGTAATGCGTACCTCCTTCTCTCTCCACCTGGCTAACTTTTGATTCCCTGTCTGTACACACTTGCATGTATATGTACTCACAGCAGCTCTGCCCGAGTTTTCCTGTTATTCTCTAGTCAGTATGTTGCCTGTGGTTAGTTGTAATTTCTCTATTTAAAAAATTTAAAACAAAAGTCTCTTTTCACCCTGACAGTCTCTTAGGAGCTCTGCCTTTTTTTTTTTTTTTTTCAACGTTTATTTATTTTTGGGACAGAGAGAAACAGAGCATGAACGGGGGAGGGGCAGAGAGAGAGGGAGACACAGAATCGGAAACAGGCTCCAGGCTCTGAGCCATCAGCCCAGAGCCCGACGCGGGGCTCGAACTCACGGACCGCGAGATCGTGACCTGGCTGAAGTCGGATGCTTAACCGACTGCGCCACCCAGGTGCCCCGAGCTCTGCCTTTTGAATATTCTCTCTTTTTTTGTATTTGCTATGATATAGAACCTTTAATTTCAATATTTATAATTTCTCATCTTTTACATAGACTTTTATATATATATAAATGTATATGTATACATTATGTATACATTTATATATATGTATAAATATATATATATACACATTTATATATACATGTATAAATGTATATGTGTGTGTGTATATAAATTTATTGTTTAATTCACTTCCAATTTAGTTAGCATATAGTGTGCAATAATGATTTCAGGAGTAGATTCCTTAATGCCCTTTACCCACTTAGCCCATCCCCCCCTACCACAACCCCTCCAGTAACCCTCTGTTCTCTATGTTTAAGAGTCTCTTATGTTTTGTCCCCCTCCCTGTTTTTATATTCTTTTTGCTTCCCTTCCCTTATGTTCATCTGCTTAGTATCTTAAATTCCTCATATGAGTGAAGTCATATGATATTTGTCCTTCTCTGACTGATTTCACAGCATAATACCCTTCAGTTCCATCCACATAGTTGCAAATGGCAAGATTTTCTTCTTTTTGATTGCCAAGTAATACTCCATTATGTGTGTAAACACACACACACACACACACACATATGTATATGTACCACATCTTCTTTATCTGTTCATCTGTCGATGGACATTTGGGCTCTTTCCATACTTTGGCTATTGCCAACAGTACTGCTACAAACATGGGGGTGCATGTGTCCCTTCGAAACAGCACACCTGTATCCCTTGGATAAATGCCTAGTAGTGCAATTGCTGGGTCATAGGGTAGTGCTATTTTTAATTTTTTGAGGAACCTCCATACTGTTTTCCAGAGTGGCTGTACCAGTTTGCACTCCCACCAGCAGTGCAAAAGAGATCTTCTTTCTCTGCATCCTTGCCAACATCTGTTGTTGCTTGAGTTGCTAATGTTAGCTATTCTGACAGGTATGAGGTGGTATCTCATTGTGGTTTTGATTTCTATTTCCCTGATGATGAGTGGTGTTGAGCATTTTATGTGTCTGTTCGCCATCTGGATGTCTTCTTTGGAGAAGTGTCTATTCATGTCTTTTGCCCATTTCTTCACTGGATTATTTGTCTTTTGGGTGTTGAGTTTGATAAGTTCTTTATAGATTTTGGATACTAACCCTTTATCTGATATGTCCTTTGCAAATATCTTCTTCCATTCCATTGTTGCCTTTTAGTTTTGCTGATTGTTTCCTTTGCTGTGCAGAAGCTTTTTATTTTGATGAGGTCCCAATAGTTCATTTTTGCTTTTGTTTCCCTTGCCTCTGGAGATATGTTGAGTAAGAAGTTGCTGCAGCTGAGGTCAAAGAGGTTTTTGTCTGCTTTCTCCCCTAGGATTTTGATGGCTTCCTGTCTTACATTGAGGTCTTTCATCCATTTTGAGTTTATTTTTGTGTATGGTATAAGAAAGTGGTCCAGGTTCATTCTTCTGCATGTCGCTGTCCAGTTTTCCCAGCACCATTTGCTGAAGAGACTGTCTTTATTCCATTGGATATTCTTTCCTGCTTTGTCAAAGATTAGTTGGTCGTACGTTTGTGGATCCATTTCTGGGTTCTCTGTTCTGTTCCATTCATCTGAGTGTCTGTTTTTGTGCCAGTACCACACTGTCTTGATGATTACAGCTTTGTAATACATCCTGAAGTCTGGGAGTGTGATGCCTCCAGCTTCAGTTTTCTTTTTCAAGATTGCTTTGGCTATTCGGGGGTCTCTTCTGGTTCCATACAAATTGAAGGATTGTTTGTTTTAGCTCTGTGAGGAATGCTGATATTATTTTGATAGGGATTGCTTTTTCTTTTTCTTTATGTATGTAACAGATAAGGCACCTCATCTGGCTATATTATAGTATAGCAGAAGTCCTCTTATTTGATCACACTTCTCTGGCTTTATAATCACTGATGTTTCCTGTTTTCTTTGTAAAACACCCTGCCAATGCCCATGACCTCCCCGTGTGTATTGGTTACTCTTTAAAACATTCAAGCATTTCTGTTCCCACCACTTTAGTTATAGCCTTATCAGTAACCAGTAGACTTTTTCCAAAACCTATTTCTACTCATTGTAACTGTCAAATTATGTAATTTAATTAGAATTTATACAAACATGAGATATGAGTAGGAAAAGATATCATTTCTGTGAAAGCTTTGAATACAACTGTAAAGGAGGGACACCAGGCTGGCTCAGATGGTAGAGCATGTGACTCTTGATCTCAGGGTCGTAAGTTCAAGCCCCACATTGGGTGTAGCACTTACAGTAAAACAACAACAACAACAACAACAACAACAACTGTAAAAGACTAGTAGCTATTGAGTTAGGTATGAATGAGATTGTGGCGGGGGGGATCATAAACCTAGAAAAATTCTGAATTTGGATTGCTTTATGAGTGCCTAAGTTCTTGCTCCGTTGTAAAGAAGTAGAAATTGAAAATTCAGAGGCTGTGCATCGTGGATGTGGTTTATGTAGGAAAGTTACTTGTGATTTAATTGGCAGATGTGCTTAAGGAGAAAGATTTGGTCCTCTGACAAAAGACTACAAATTAAGTGTTTCATATTTTAAGTTAACATTTTAAGGTGTGTATTTTTTAAAAAGCTATTTACAATTTAGTCAGGATAAGAACACTTTTATTCTACTACGATCTGTTGGACAGGTGTAGCCCTGGTGGTTTGGGACCAGGGCAGGAGCACATGATAATCCGCCTGCAGGGGGCGGTGTATGCGGTGGGAGAACAAGAGGACAGGACTCCCGAAGGTTGAATTTCCTTTTTTGTCCTATTTCTTGCTATCTGTGACTATGCTCAAACCTAACGTTTCTTGGTTTTCTTATCTCTGAAAAGAAGATATCTGCTTCACTGAGTTTTGTGAGGAATACATATGAAAAAAAAAATATAAAGACCTAGCACAGTGTTTGGCACTAAATTTTAGTTTTCCTTCCTTTCCCCTCCCTCTTTGAAAAGCTCATATAAGTTATGAGGAGTTTTGATACAATACGGTCTTGCAAGGCAGAGTACAGAGATGTACTTTAAAACATCTTTCTGGGGCGCTTGGTTGGCTCAGTTGGCTAAGCGTTCAACTTGGGCTCAGGTCATGATCTCAGTTTGTGAGTTCGAGCCCCGTGTCAGGTCTGCACTATGAAGCCCGCTTGAAATTCTCTCTCTCTGTCTCTCTCTCTCCCCCCTCTCTCTGTTCCTCCTCAACTTGCGCTTTCTCTCTCTCACAAAATAAATAAACTTAAAAAAATCTTTCATGATACCAACTCAAAAGAGATCTGCAACCCCATGTCACAGCAGCATTATTTATTTATTTGTTTGTTTATTTATTTATTTTTAAAATTTATATCCAAGTTAGTTAGCATATAGCAGCATTATTTATAATAGCTAAAGCATGGAAATAACCTAAGTGTCCATTGCCAGATGAATGGATAAAGAAGTTGGTGTGTGCGTGTGTGTGTGTGTGTGTGTGTGTGTGTGTCTAAAAATGGAATAGCATCCAGCCATTTAAAAAAAGCCCACAAAGAAATCCTGCCATTTGTGACAACTTGGATGAACCTTGAGGGCACATGCTAAGCGAAGTAAGTTAGAGAAAGACAAATACTGTTTGATCTCACTTACATTGGAATCTAAAAAGCAAAAACAAAAACAAAACCCAAACTCATAGAAAAAGAGATCGGATTTGTGGTTACCAGAGGCAGGGTGTTGGTGGAGAGGGAATTAGAGAAAAGTGACCAAGGGTACAAACTTCCATTTACAAGGTAAGTTTTCTGACATAATGTACAGCATGCTGTCATTAACACTGCTGTATGATAGATATGAAAGTTACTAAGAGAGTAAGTCCTAAGAGTTCCAAAAGAAAAAAGAAATCTTTTTCCTTTTTTCCTTTTTTTTCTTTTAACTTTCCTTCTTTATTGCATCTATATGAAATGATGGACGCTGACTAAACTCACTGGGGTGGTCATTTCACAATATGCATAAGCCAAACCATTATGCTGCATACCTTAAACTTACACAGTGTTGTATGTCAGTTATACTGCAATAAAATTGGAAAGAAAAATCTTTCATGGAAAGGAAAACCAGAGAAAAGGTCATTAAATTTGGCCAAAAAGAAATTGGGCAGGGCTCTCTAAGAGAAAACATTTTATCATCTTTGGAGATTGCATGATGAGATGGGTTGATGTGCAAACATCTGGATATATCACCCTTTACTGACCACAAAGAAGGACCATTAGGAGTGAACTTTCTTTTTTTAAAAAAAATTTTTTTTTCAACGTTTTTTTTTAATTTATTTTTGGGACAGAGAGAGACAGAGCATGAACGGGGGAGGGGCAGAGAGAGAGGGAGACACAGAATCGGAAACAGGCTCCAGGCTCTGAGCCATCAGCCCAGAGCCTGACGCGGGGCTCGAACTCACGGACCGCGAGATCGTGACCTGGCTGAAGTCGGATGCTTAACCGACTGCGCCACCCAGGCGCCCCAGGAGTGAACTTTCTTAACTATGCTTCCCTCCTTTTCCGGCACTCTTCTTATCTGTCCTCTCAATAAACCCTCCACCCATATTCTTCCTTCCTTCCAGTCTTGGAGGAGTAGGGACTCCACCTGCACCATTTCCCTTTCATTCAGAAATTTTGTCTTTTCTGTTACCACTGTTTTCTTCACCAAGCTTGGGTTTTCTATTGAGGTTTTAATATGGTTGTTTAAATGGTGGGAAGATGCTCACCCAGACTTACTTCAGGGATGAGGCTTTGCTGTAAGGATACGCTGAAATGTAAATAGCCCGGAAAACAATCCAAAAGGCCATGCATTTGATCTCTAGACATTCCTGTGTTGGGAGAATAAATCTGTATCTTTTTTTTTTTTAATTTTTTTTTCAACATTTATTTATTTTTGGGACAGAGAGAGACAGAGCATGAACGGGGGAGGGGCAGAGAGAGAGGGAGACACAGAATCGGAAACTGGCTCCAGGCTCTGAGCCATCAGCCCAGAGCCTGACGCGGGGCTCGAACTCACGGACCGCGAGATCGTGACCTGGCTGAAGTCGGATGCTTAACCGACTGCGCCACCCAGGCGCCCCATAAATCTGTATCTTTAGATGCCATCTCTCTATTCATCTGCTGTATATACACATGGCAGGGATTGGATAGGGATGTGGGACAAAGTAGTAAAACTGCCAGCTCTGGATTCAGACAACTGCTTTCACTATTTTCTAGTTTTCTACCCTGGGCAAGTTATCTGAGCCTTCTTGTGCCTGGCTCCTCCCCTGTATCTTGGAGATGCTGATAGCCCCTGCCCTCTAGGGCAGTTTTCGGAATGAAATAATCTATATACATTGTACAACATCTGACACATAGAAGCTTCCAGTAGCTGTGAGCTGTCATTTTGATCATTTACCGTTATTATCATTGTTGTCATTGTCATCACCATTGTCATCAACATCTTTTCACTGGGGCTATTTGCCACTTTCTATTTTTTTTACGTTTATTTATTTTGAGAAAGAGCATGCATGCATAAGTGGGGGAGGGGCAGAGAGAGAGGGAATAGAGAGAAAATCCCAAGCAAGCTTCCCACTGTCAGCACAGAGCCTGATGCAGGGCTCGATCTCATGAACCATGAGATCATGACCTGAGCTGAAATCAAGAGTCGGGCGCTTAGCTGACTGAGCCACACAGGCGCCCATATTACCACTTTCTAATATGGAGCACTCCTGTTTGGTAGAGTTCTTTATCACGCTTCCTCAGAGGCACACTGAGTGACTGCCTAGATTCCAGTGTAAAAGCCGTGACACTAGAAATATCCTTGGTAGAAAACAGTGAGTTCCTGGTTGAAGACTTTATTTTATTGATCTGGAATCCCCAGGACTCCGTACAGAGCTCAGTATATAGGGCTTTGTCAGTGAAAGCTGATCAAATAAATTTGAGTGTGTGATTCAAAACCTTTCTCTTTGTATGTTAACCTGTTTCCTCATATACTCTACAAAAAGGAGATGTGTGATCAGGCAGGTGCTTTCTTAAACCAAACATGTTGTTTCTTTTTACCCTGGGGGTATTAATTGATCTTAAATAATACCTATTGCTTTATGTCTGATTACTAACACAATGAATTATATTTTAGGCTTTAAAAAAAATTTTTTTTTTCAACGTTTATTTATTTTTGGGACAGAGAGAGAGACAGAGCATGAATGGGGGAGGGGCAGAGAGAGGGAGACACAGAATCGGAAACAGGCTCCAGGCTCTGAGCCATCAGCCCAGAGCCTGACGCGGGGCTTGAACTCCCAGACCGCGACATCGTGACCTGGCTGAAGTCAGACGCTTAACCGACTGCGCCACCCAGGCGCCCCTATTTTAGGCTTTTAATTCTTTTAGTAAACAGTTTGATTTGGTAATCTCTAGATAGATAGAGGCCTTCCTTCTAGTTTGATTAGCCAAGGATAAGAAGAAATTCAGATAACTTTTCTTGGGAGCAAGTAATTTAAATGTACTCATACCTCTTAACTAATATTTCTTTTTAAAATATGGACAACTTGGGGCGCCTGGGGGGCGCAGTCAGTTAAGCGTCCGACTTCAGCCAGGTCACGATCTCGCGGTCCGTGAGTTCGAGCCCCGCGTCAGGCTCTGGGCTGATGGCTCGGAGCCTGGAGCCTGTTTCCGATTCTGTGTCTCCCTCTCTCTCTGCCCCTCCCCCATTCATGCTCTGTCTCTCTCTGTCCCCCCCCCCAAAAAAAAAAAAAAACGTTGAGAAAAGAAAACAAAATATGGACAACTGAATTTAGTAAAAAATAATGGTAGGAATATAGAAACTAGGCATTTTTCAGATATTTTAGTTTTTTTGTGTGTGGGGGAAAGTTGTACCCATGCTCATGACATCCTGACTTATAATATGTCTTTCTTAATTTTCGCTTTGTATTTTTCTCTTTAACCAATGGATTTCAAAATTTTTTTTAATGTTTATTTATTTCCGAGAGAGAGAAGGAGAGACAGAGCATGAGCAGGGGAAGGGCAGAGAAAGGGAGACACAGAATCCAAAGCAGGCTCCAGGCTCCAACCTGTCAGCACAGAGCCCGATGCGGGGCTTGAACCTACAAACTGCGAGGTCATGACCTGAGTTGAAGTCGGACGCTTAACCCACTGAGCCACCCAAGTGCTCCTAACCAATGGGTTTTTAGAAATTCTTTTGTGCTAAACTTTATAGGGGCCTGGATTGTATTTTTGTTATTTCTTGTGATCAGAGAATATGATCTATATGACACCAATTTTAGTTAAAATTTTATTCATGAACTAGTATGTGATAATTTTTGTTCAAGTGAATTGTACAATCCAAATGTTCTGTATTCTGCCTTTCCCCTTATTGTTTACGCTGTCAGTTGCTGAGAAAGATACATCAAAATACCCAAATAGGGGTGCTTGGCTGGCTCAGTTGGTGGAGCATGAGACTCTTGGGGTTGTAGGTTTGAGCCCCACGTTGGGTGTAAGGATTACCTAAAAAACCTTAAAAAATAAAATAAAATATCCATTATAATAATGTATTTGTCAATTTCTCTTTTTCTTGCAGTCGCTTTTTCGCGTTACATTTATAGGTTGTGTTTTCTTATCGTTTTGATGAGATAAGAATTATCTAAGTTTAGAATTATTTATCTTCCTTTTATAATCTACTGATGAGGCCTTAATAATGATTTGTGCCTTACAGTTTATATTGTCTGATATTGATAGAGTAACTGATTTATTTCATTAATTTTTGCCTGTTATCTTTTTTTTTCCCTTTGTTTTCAGTTTTCTGTGTGTCAGATGTATCTCTTACAACCAGTCTATGTCTAGGTAAAAAAAAATATAATCTCAGAGTTGCTCTCCATTGATGAATTTAGTCTGTTTATGTTTATTGTGATCACGATATTTGAATTCATTTCTATCATTTTATGCTTTAAAAAAATTCATCATATATTTTCTTTCTTTCCTTTTTGGAATTGACACCATTTTACTGTTTTATTTTTCCTCTTCTAGTTTGGAAGTCATAATTCTGTTTCAATTCTTTTAGTGACAGTTCTATTTTTAGCATGCATTCATGAGAATTCAAGCCACTCTCTCTAACTGATGTTTCTCTTCCCAAATAAACAATCTTAGAAAGGTCTAGCCAAAATTATTCCTCTCTCATCTTATTTGTTATTATCCAGTATTTGGTGCTACCTTATTTCTATACCTCCAAAAATTAATTGTTATTATTTTATACATTCTATGTTTATTAGGTTTCCTCTCATGTTTAACAATTTAGTTTCTTACCATTGCACCTTGAATTTCATTGCTTTTCATTGCTTTTCAATTTTTTTTAACGTTTATTCATTTTTGAGACAGAGAGAGACAGAGCATGAACGGGGGAGGGTCAGTGAGAGGGAGACACAGAATCTGAAACAGGCTCCAGGCTCTGAGCTGTCAGCCCAGAGCCTGACGCGGGGATCGAACTCACGGACCACGAGATCATGACCTGAGCCGAAGTCGGCCGCTCAACCAACTGAGCCACCCAGGTGCCCCTGAAATGGCTTTAATTTATCCTCACTCTTGAATGATAGTTTATCTGAGAATATAATTCTAAATTGAAGGTTTCTCCCTTCCCCCACCATCTTAAACACATTATCCCATTGTGTTTCTGACCCATAAACCTACAGTAACTGAAATATATTGAGACCAGCAGAGGAGTAAAAACATATATATACATATGTGAAACATATATGAAATAGAGGAGACAATCCAGAAAAAGAGACCTTTATACATATTTCTTAAATGACAAGGCATTTTATAAAAATCTGTGGGAAAAATTTATCCAATAAATGCTACTGGGAAAATTATACATCTGTTTGAAGAACATAATATGACATGATACAAACATACATAAACTTCCAAATAGATTTGAACCACAAAAGTGCTTAAAGAAGATATAAGAAAATATTGGTATAATCTTGATGTGAAACAAAAGACCGATTTGGCTGTGTACCAAAGCTTCTTATGACGAGAGATACCATGAGTAAAGTGAAAAGCTATATAACAAGGCAAATATGGTATATAAGAAAAGTTGTCTATAGTTACTAAATAAACTTCATAGGTTACTGGGGGTGGGGGGAAGAACAAAAGAAATAAATAGGCAATATACAAGTAAAAGAAATATAAAATATGGCAAATGTATTAGTCAACCTTGCTAGCAATTTAAAAAAATACAAAGTGAAATGAGATTGGTTAGTCATTTGTCAGATTAGCAAAGATTAGAAATTATTTGTAATGTCCAATGGTGTTATGAGGAGATAGGAAGCCCCTTAAAAGTATCATTTGGATTATACATTTTAAAATAGTTTTGGAGGGGGCATCTGAATGGTTCAGTTGGTTAAGTGTCCGACTATGACTCAGGTCATGATCTCGCAGTTTGTGGGTTTGAGCCCTGCGTCAGGCTCTGTACTGACAGCTCAGAGCCTGGAGCCTGCTTTGTATTCTGGGTCTCCCTCTCTCTCTGCCCCTCCCCCACTCACACTCTGTTTCTCTCTCTCAAAAATAAATAAACGTTAAAAAAATTTTTTTTAACGTTTATTTATTTTTGAGAGACAGAGAGAGACAAAGCAGGAGACGAGGAGGGGCAGAGAGAGAGGGAGACCCAGAATCCGAAACAGGCTCTAGGCTCTGAGCTGTCAGCACAGAGCCTGATGTGGGGCTTGAACTCATGAAGCATGAGATCATGACCTGAGCCGAAGTCAGACGCTTAAGCGACTGAGCTACCCAGGTGCCCCCAAAATAAATAAACATTTAAAAAATAAAACAATAAAATAGTTTTGGAGGGGGCCCCTGGCTGACTCAGTCTGTAGAGCATGTGACTCTTGATCTCAGGGTTGTGAGTTTAAGCCCCACGTAGAGATTATTGAAAAATAAAATCTTAAAATAGTTTTAGAGGGTAATCTATCAATAATCTTAAATGTGTATATGCCTTGGTTCAGCAACTTGACTTCTTTGAATTTATTTTAAGGGACTAATTGGATACAGGTACTCATTTTCATTGTAATATGAATACTAGCAAAGAAATTAGAACCAACCTAGATTTCCATCAAGGGACACTTTAGATAAATAATGCTATATTCATAAAACAGAATGCTATATAGGTTTTTAAATTGTAAAATGACACCTTTCTAATAAAAAGAAAAAGGTTTAAATAGTATATACACACTGATCTAAATTTTGTATAATATGCAAAAGTAAATAGCATTAAAAGAAAACTGAAAGAATTTATGCCAAAATTTGTGCTTTTCTATATTTTTCAGATTTTAAAAAATTTATTACTTGAAATATATTTATTTGTGTAAATATATAAAAATGCATGTGTATATGTGTAAGCACACACAAGTACATGTGACTATTTTCAGAATGTATTATAAAAGTGTATTATTTGATAACTGTTTGGAAACATCGGTGTTCATTCAGTTCCTAAGTTTTGCCTAGCTTTTGTCTGAAGAAAACTCCTAATTCTGTGGTTTGAAAACTGAGGTTATGTCAGCACTCTTTTTTTTTTGTTAAGTTTTATTTATTTTGAGAGACAGAGATGAGCGAGCACACAAATGAGCGAGGGAGGGGCAGAGAGAGACGACGGAGAGAGAGAGGGAGAGAGAGTCAGTTCCAAGCAGGCTTGGTGCTGTCAGTGTGGAGCCCAATGCAGGGCTCGATCCCACGAAACAGGAAATTATGACCAGAGCTAAAATCAAGTCAGACGCCGAACCCACTGAATCGTCTAGGCGCCCCGTCAACACTGTTGAAAAGAGAAATCGATTTCGTCTCCATAGGTAATCTTGAAATGGGAGACCTTACGTTCATGTGGGCTACTGTCCCTGAAACGTCCCGTTTTGCTCTTGCTAATATAGTCACAAATGTACCCATCTCTGGTACACGCCCCACAGGTTCCAGGAAGTAAGTCAGGCTTCTGTTCTAAGACACGCTGTGGGGACAGGCTCGGGTCTTAACCACGGCGTCACGGCCTCACTCTTGCCCGGCGACTCGGGCGCCTCGAACGCCGGGTTGGCGAAGCCACGGGAAAGCACTGTGTGATCGTCTCTTCGGTTTAGGCTCCCGGAGGGAAAGGTGTGGCTACCGTGTCGTGCGAAGGCAGAAGAGCTCCGAGGAGCAGCTGCGCTGCGCCAGCAAAGCCAAGAAAGCCGGGGGCCACGTGACCCGCGTGAAGGAGCTGCTGCTGAGCGCCCTGAGCCCCGAGCAGCTGGTGCTCACGCTCCTGGAGGCGGAGCCGCCGCACGTGCTGGTGAGCCGCCCCAGCACCCCCTTCACCGAGGCCTCCATGATGATGTCCCTGACCAAGCTGGCCGACAAGGAGCTGGTGCACATGATCGGTTGGGCCAAGAAAATCCCAGGTAGGGCTTTCTGGATCTCAGTGCAGAGGACTTTAAAAAATATATAACTAAAAACGATCTGTTCCAGCTTTCTGTTCTTCCCTGGCATCTGTCTGGGGTGGGGGGGGGGGGTGTGGAGCTGTGAGCCCAGGTAACTGTCCTTTATAATCTTCGATGACGTGTATTAAGTCTGTAGAAGGAGTCCAAGGCCGGACGTTGTGAGTTGCACACGCAGAGTTCAGAGTTTCCTTCCTTAGGTCAGCGTGTAGCCGCAGCTTTAAAACGTTGGTTGTTTTCTCTGTGTCGTGGGTGTTTTCGTAGCTTGTGAAAACTTGCTCTTTTGTTTTCACAGACACTGGGAGCCAAGGAGGAGGGTGGGTGTTTCTCACGGCCTCTTGCTTTCCCCAGGCTTTGTGGAGCTCAGCCTGTATGACCAAGTGCGCCTCCTGGAGAGCTGCTGGATGGAGGTGCTGATGGTGGGGCTCATGTGGCGCTCCATTGACCACCCCGGCAAGCTCATCTTTGCTCCAGACCTCATTCTGGACAGGTGAGAGAAAAATGCATCCCGTTTCTCCTCCTGACTTGTCTGAGTCCCGGGCGCTGCCTCACACCTCACACCTGAAAGGTCAGTCAAGAGGATGATCATGTCATGAGCTCCCTCACCAGGTCAAGAGCCCAAGAAGGAGAGCATGGGTGCTAGGATTCAGTGTCCTGTGACTTATCCTTACCCGCAGTGGGGTGACATTTACAGGTCAGACTATAAGAGCCCGTATCTTGCAGAATATGTGGCTAGTAAGTGTGCAGGTCAACTTAGATTTTTCAGCATTAAAAATTCCATTTTCAGTGTATAATTTTAAGTTGCCCTGCTGTTCTTTCCACTGGTGGGGACCATGCCTATCTCTTCCTGGACAGGTGATAAAATTCTTACAGATCTGCAGTTTATTTTAATGTGCTTTGACTCTAACTGCATACTCTATAGCATTTTTGACAGTAGCAGTGGAGGGAATGGTTATTAAAACCAAACGAAAGGTAATGGAAATTGGGGAATGATAGCGCCAATGCCATCACTCGATTGTGCCTTGTTTTCTTTTAAAGATGGCGCAGAAAAGGAACCAGTTTTTGATTGACTCAGGTGAACTGTTCATGGAGGAAAAACGAGAATATATAACACGAAAAATGTTAGTAGGAAAAGTGGGACACTTTCTTGGAATACATTTGAGCACAGGTTGAAAATCTCTCCATGGAAATGGATTTCCACGTTCCTTATTTTGAGAAAGTTCTAATGTAGAATGTTCAGTCACGTTTGACTCGGTGCACAGTGTGGAAGGAGCCATTATATGAATGGAAAATGTCTGCCCCCAACTCTCGGAACTGCCTGTTTAGATCATCAGGAGACCCCCGTGCACATGTTACACAGATGAAAAGTGATACCCCTAAGTTGTTAGCACCCACTCTGCCTCTTGTTCTGCATGACACCGTTGACAAAGCACTGTTTTAGTGGAGAACAGAGCCTTTGGGAAGAGCAGGAGCAAGCCCTGGTGTTAAACCATAGAAGAAGGTAGGTTCTGGAAACCATAGAAGAAGGTAGGTTCTGGAAGCCGAGACCCTTCAGTAACAATCAAACCAGTCAACTTATTGGCTTGTATATATCAGTCCCCATCTTAAGCATTTGATGTGTTAACTCATTTTATCTTCACGGCCCTTTATGGGAAGTGCCGTTATTATCCTTATCCTTCAGTTATGGAAATGGGGGGGTCAGGTAATTTGCCTGCGGTGACAGGGTGACAGGGTTGTAAGTGGTAGAGCTGGATGTAGGGGCTGGCTGTGAAGTCCATGCTCTTAACTCTGACAGTAGTTACCTGTACAATGGGTCATGCCCCTCAGAGGGACAGAGAACTGAAAAGGGAAAGAGGAGGAGGCTGAGAGGCAAAGTGACTTTCTACTTGATTCTTTTATCTTGGGACAACTCCAGTCTACTCTCTGCCCACTTCAGAAACCTCCTCCTCTTCCTGTCACGGAGGACACCATCTGGCAAGGCAGGCTGGAAAGCCAAGCCCCCCGCTGAGCCGTCACTATCGTTCATTTACTCATTATGTTCCTCTCGGCGTTCAGATGAAGCCACACACACACACACACGCACACACACACTTCTCCTAGAAGTTAGTGCTAGGAAGAAGTTTCACGCCTTGAATCAATACATTTGCAGACACCGGGATTGGGTTGTTGTTGCCTTTTGTCCTGATTTCTACATTGATGCCGCATTTAATGTTTATGTGCAGTGACTGTTTCGTTCCTGGTTTTTAGTACAACCACCTCTCCTCTTTGTGTGAGTTCTTTGATTCCTGTGGATGGAATTTACTGTAAACTGACACGAATCCTGGACAAGTTTTAGGCCTACCTTTCGGTTAAGTAATAGAAGGAAAACAAGAAGTAATTTTTGTTACAAATGATTTTTAATAGACTCACATTACTTTTTATAAATATTTGAAAGTATTGTGTTGTCCAGCACACAAATCTAGTATATTTGAGTAGAGGAGAGGCGCCTTTGGAATCGTAAATGCGTTCACAGTGAGCAAGCATTTTTTGTTTGTTTGTTTTTGTAGTGCCTGTGGTGGTTATTTTTGGTTGCAACCTCTAATATTGTTAACACATAAACTTTGTGAGGTCTAGAATTTCAAGTCTAAGATAAGATAGTTCAATTCTTTTGTGCGTCTTTTATTACAGATAAATATTGTTTTATGTGATGGGTATGTTTCTGGAGGAGTTGTCGCTTCAGATATGCTTGAAACGTTTTTTATTCAGAGTCAGAGGTGATGCGTCACAAAGAAGTTCTATTATGAGGTTTTTCTGCAACATGAATAAATAATTTGCACACCGCTTAAAAATCGCTCTCTTTTGGCAGACTGTCCTATCAGAGTGCCTTCACGTGGTGGTGTGACCATGAAAGCTGTGAATATAACTAAATTAGCCCACTTGTGGAGACTGAGGCAACAAATCCTGTTTCCCTTTATTCTTGTTGAGGCTTCTGCAGTGAGAAAACTTAGGCCTATTGAGGATGAGAGGAAGAGCCGGTTATCTCAGCTTATTTCTAACAAGGTAGTTCTCTTGGTAACTACTAGAGTCACAAATTCATGTGAGGATCTACCACAGAATCTGAGCTTTTATTTGCTGGAAAAATCGTATCTGCTAAGACATGTCATGTCCTTGGCATCAACAGGAAACGGTCTAATGTTAAGTATCATTTAAAAATCAGGGGCGCCTGGGTGGCTCAGTCGGTTAAGCATCCGACTTCAGCTCAGGTCATGATCTGACGGTTCGTGAGTTCGAGCCCCGCGTCAGGCTCTGTGCTGACAGCTCAGGGCCTGGAACCTGCTTTGGATTCTGTGTCTCCCTCTCTCTGTCTGCCCCTCCTCTGCTTGCACTCTGTCTCTCTCTCAAAAATAAATAAACATGAAAAAAAATTTTTTAAAAATCGGAGGGAGTTTGGATCTGGGCACGTCCCTCATTGTGGATGCGTATGGATTTCCGTGCACTCGTATCATTGTGCGTGTACTGAGTCTGCATTCACATTAGTTCTTTGTATGTCGACTTTCTTTAAGATACCCAAAGAATCTTCACTTTAAAAATTTCATCTCCCTTTGGTACGCACGTAATTTTCATTTCTGTTCAATATTTAAGTCTTCTCCATGTGTTAAGCTTTAAGCCCCCAACCTGTTGCCCTGACACAGAAGTAAACTATGGTCACCAGATACGAACGTGGGTACAAAATGGTGCACCCAAAGCCAGGTCCACTCATTCAACATTTTGTCCTTGGGATCAAACAGAATCTTTTTCTTTTATAAAGGAGCGGTTATCATACAATAAGACATTCCACATGTAGTTACTAATTTTACCTTTACTTAGCCCTAGTTTATGGACAAATGGTGTGCAAAAGTAAGTTTTTATGAGTGGGTTGGTTTGATAGATTGTTTCAGTATTTTAACATTCAAATCATATGTTCTTTCTCTCTCTCTTTTTTTGAGAGAGAAAAAGCGTGTAAGTGAGCAAGGGGTAAAGAGAGGGGGAGAGAGAGAGAAAATCCCATGAGGGGTAGAAGGAGGGGAGAGAGAGAGAGAGAGAGAGAGAGAAGCAGGGCTCACTTGAATTGGGGCTTGGGTTCCCCCAAAGTGGGGTTCGTGCTTACCTGAAGTGGGGCTCAAGCTTATCTGATTCGGGACTCAGACTCACAAACTGAGATCATGACATGAGCTGAAGTCAGATGCTTAACTGACTGAGCCACCCGGGTGTCCTGTTCTCTCTTTTTAATTCAAATCTTTTAATCCCATCCTAATTTCTTTTTTTTGTTGTTGTTTTTTAGACTTTTTTTTTTTTAACATTTATTCATTTTTGAGAGATGGAGAAAAACAGAGCGTGTGTAGGGGAGGGGCAGAGAGAGAAGGAGACACAGAATCTGAAGCAGGCTCCGGGCTCTGAGCTGTCTGCATAGAGCCTGATGCAGGGGTTGATCCCACAAACCGTGAGATCATGACCTGAGCCGAAGTCAGATGCCCAGCAGACTGAGCCACCCAGGTGTCCCCCATCCTAATTCCTTACCCCCAGTTCAGTTCATTCCATAGTTATAAGAGTAATAGATCTCATTAACTTATTATTTAAGGGTCCTTCCTCTGTAAGACTCATTTTAAGGCAGAGCTTTAGTAGGGTGTCATTTATGAGGTGTTGTCTCATATTTCCTGTATTTCTCATTTATTGTCTACAAAAATTATCTGGTTTCTCCAGCCTGTGAAGTGAATACAAATATTCTAACCGTGCCACCCCTTGAATGAAATGGCTGGCTGTCACATCTATTTAATAAAAGCAATCAAACCTGATTCTTTAAAATTCATTGAGAGATTCACTTTTTCCATGAGGTATACATGTTCTGATTACAGTGAGTTATAGCATTTCTCAGGGTTTAGGATGCTCTAGAATATAAACTCTCCCTCCATTTTTTAAAAAAGTTTATTTATTTATTTTGAGAGAGAGAAAAAGAGCATGAGTGGGAGAGGAGCAGAGAGAGAGGGAGAGAGAGAGAATCACAAGCAGGCTTCAAGCTGTCAGCATGGAGCCTGATGTGGGACTCGATCCCACAAACCCTGAGATCATGACCCAAGCTGAAATCAAGAGTAAGATGCTTAACTGACTGAGCCACCTAAGTGCCCCTCCCTCCATTTTTGAAATATGAGTTTGTGTTTAAAATGGCAAGCATTTTGGGATGCCTGAGTGGTTCAGTCAGTTAAGCATCTTGGTTTCAGCTCAGGTCAGGATCTCACAGTTCATGAATTTGAGCCCCGCATTGGGACTGTTTGGCATCCTCTCTCTCTCCGCTTCTCTGCCCCTCCCCTGCTCTCTCTCTCTCTCTCTCTCTCTCTCTCTCTCGCTTTCTCACTCAAAATAAACTTTAAAAAAATGGCATGCATTTTAATGAGGAAATTATACTAGTTTCAATACTTAAGGATGTGTTTTTAGGTACACGTGGCAACCTCTGCACAAAATGGTTTTGATTTCAGATGGATCCTCTTATCATACTGTTTGGGGAGTGGTGTGAGTATGCATGCCTCTACATGTGCATGACCCCACCTCTGACTGGGTCTCAAAGAGAAGAGCCAAACTGTCAATCAATGAAGGACTTGGGGGGCTTTTTGTTTTTGTCCCCAGAGATATTTTGTTTTGTTTATTTAGTTTGTTAGTTTCATTTTATTTTATTTTTTAATGTTTATTCATTTTTTGAGACAGAGACAGAGTGCAAGTGGGGGAGGGGCAGAGAGCGAGGGAGACCCAGGATCCAAAGCAGGATCCAGGCTCTGAGCTGTCAGTACAGAGCCCGACATGGGGCTTGAACCCACGAACTGCGATATCATGACCTGAGCCACAGCTGGTCACTTAATCGAATGAGCCACCCAGGTGCCCCTATTTATTTAGTTTTGTAAAGATTTAAAAAAATGTTTTTTTATTTTTGATAGAGACAGAGCACAGTGGAGAGGGGCAGAGAGAGAAGGAGACACAGAATCTGAAGCAGGCTCCAGGCTCTGAGCTGTCAGCACAGAGCCCGATGCAGGGCTCGAACTCACAAACCGCGAGATCATGACCTGAGCCGAAGTCGGACCCTTAACTGAGCCACCTAGGTGCCCCTGCAAAGATTTTTTTTTAAAGTAATATCTACATCCAACGTGGGGCATGAACTTACAACCCTGATATCAAGAGTCAAGTGCTCTGGGGCGCCTGGGTGGCTTAGTCGGTGAGTCATCTTGATTTTGGCTTGGGTCATGATCTCGAGATTTGTTGAGTTTGAACCCCTTGTTGGGCTCTGTGCTGATAGTGCAGAGCCTGCTTGGGATTCTTTCTCTTTCCTTCTCATCCTCTGCCCCTCTCCCGTCAAAATAAATAAACTTAAAAAAAAAAAAGTCACATGCTCAGGGCACCTGGGGGGCCCAGTCGGTTAAGTGTCCAACTCGTGATACCAGCTCAGGTTGTGATCTCAAGTTTATGAGATTGAGCCCCGCTTTGGGCTCCGTGCTGAAGGGGAGCCTGCTTGGGATTCTCTTTTTCCCTTTCTCTCTGCCTCTCTCCCACTCATGCACGTGCACTCTCCTTGTTAAAAATAAAGAAATGATCATTAAAATAGTCATTACAAATGTGTAACACGCTGTAAAGACTGAGCCAGCCAGGTGCCCCTGACCCCCCAAGACATTTTAGAACCAGTTTTATTCAGCATCAGCTCACCTCAAGCCCAACAATTACGATTTCCAATAATTGTCCCCAAGCATAGCGATTTGATTATGTGGCATGAGGGGCCTTCAGGGAATAGGTATTTCACTACGTGCAAAGCATGCACTGTCCTTACTGGACACTTGCAGCTGGCTGCCTGGGAAAGCCCAGAGCAGGGGAGGTGGGAGGAGGGGAGATTTGGGGGTTTCCTACCGATTTGGGCACCCTTTGCCCAGGGCTGATTCTCCAAGGTGGCCTTTCCCTATGAGTGACTTCTAGGAGGCACTGGCGTTTTATCACTTAACCTGTGCATGTTCAGAAAGCCTCAGGTGGTTGCAGAAGTTACCATATTTGTTTGCAACTTGCAGTTGGCTTGCTCGTAGCTTTGTGCAGGTGAGTCTGTGAGGGTTTGGGTGCTGTGGAATGCAGGATCCTGGGAAGCTGCTGTCCTCTCACAGAACCCAGTGGGAAAGACTCACCGCCATCGGTGCTCCATTTCGATTCCGCAGAGGCCCTTTCTCCAGCCACCGCCATCACTGGAAACGTCCTGGCTTGGGGTTGGGGGGAGGAGGAGAGGGAACAGTCAGTTCTCTGAAGATCTCAGGTTCCCTTCAGGGGCTGCGTGGGAGACTAAGGATGAAACCCGCAGACACCCACCTCTGCCAGGCTCCCCTTCATCATGCTCTGCAGGTGTTAAGAGGCAAATGAAGTTTCATGGGAAAATCATCTAACTGCTTGTCAAGGGCTTCCAATGACTATGGCTGATGATAATAGAAGATTTTGGGGGGAGCAGTGAGGCAGAATAATGTGTGTCTGGCTGGAGTGAACTGAAGCTGGTATTTTCCAGATACAGTTCAAGTCACTTCCTTCAAAAGTATGCATATAAAAATTCATTTCTATGAATGTTCAAAAGAATTTTGATTATATGGTTTGACGTTTGTCTAAAACCTTTGCTTAAAAATAATCTTTGGCAAGTCAAAAATGTGCATATTTCCATTTCTACCTTCCTTTCCTGATTCTAATCTGTCTTCTCGCATTGTGATTTCTTTGGCTTGTTTTCAAGTTACGTTAAATGTCTCTTAGTGGCCCCACCAGTTTCTTACATGACCTCCAGGAAGTGAGTTAAGCCCTCCCATGTGAAGGATTGTTTCGGTATCATTCAGTCTTCCTCATTAGCCCTTCGGAGTCTTCTGATGGGATCACGGAAGGTCTCGTTTTAGCAACGTGTGTCGTAACTAGGGCTGGTTGGCCGAAATGGTCTAGGAAGGAAAATGATCAACAGAAACGGCAGTCTGTTAAGGAAACCTCTGGTGCGCAGGTAGAAGGAAAATGTATTTCTAATGCACACTTTTGTCTCAGTAGCATTCATTCAAATGTTTGCTGTCGGAATTTATAGAAGTTCCCTATCCTCTCTATGTGAAGATTATTCTAGTAATTTTATACCACTGGATGTGCTTTCATTACCGGTTTGTCAGGGTTAAAGGGTGTTCAAGATGAAATTTGAGGTTAACAAGAAAATACTCATTGCTTTTGCTGGTTGCCTAGTGCTGCATGTTTCTTAAATTTCCAAACAAACTTTTGTAGGGATGAGGGGAAATGTGTAGAAGGAATTCTGGAAATCTTCGACATGCTCTTGGCAACGACTTCAAGGTTCCGTGAGTTAAAACTCCAACACAAAGAGTATCTCTGTGTCAAGGCCATGGTCCTCCTCAACTCCAGTAAGTAGCCACACAGCTGGGCTGTGTTTTATGGGGGAGAGATGCTGTTTCTAGAACTAGCCTGGTGGGAAGAACAGTATCAAACTTCTTATTTTACTTAAAAAGGGAAAAATGGCTTCCTTTCTGACTTCTCTGTTTCATTTTCTAGGGATTGAAACAGTAGTTAACTTTTGGTAACTTGAATCTGAATTATTCACTGGCTGAATTACTGGCAGTAATTTAAAAAGTGGCTCAAGTTGGAAAAGAAAAAAAAGAACTTTAAAATACTTACTTTACAGCTTTGTTCATTGTTTATACAGGCATTTTACATGGTTGACCCGCATTTATATTTACTCTTTTGCTTTTACAGATTCATTCATTCATTGATTTCATTTATTCATTTGGTAAAGACATTGAAGATGTAGTCCTGCCTTCCAACAGCTCACAGTCTAGGGAGGGAGAGAGAGAAAACAAATTATGAAAAGCAGTGATCGGTGGTCTAATAGAGTAGGTACAGAGTGCTGTGGGAAACCAGGAGAGACACAGGAGTGGCTGCAGAAGGAAACACGGTTTGAGTGCGTCTTCCGGGACGGGCATACATTGGCGGGACAAGGGAAGCACTAGGAGGAATGAAAGGAGGGCCAGGAGCTGCAGGCTGTGCAGAGGAGCAGAGGGAGGTGCGTATGGTTGTGCAGGGTGGTACCGGAGATTACACTGCACGCCTTGGCCGAGAACTGCCCCTGGGGTGCCGAGCGGCCCTAGAAGAGGTCCAGGCAGGGCAGTATCACGGACAGAGAAGCGTTCTGTAGAGATCACTGTGGCTTCCACGTGGAGGACTGGCTGGAGAGGGGAGAGACAGAGGCAGGGGCCTACACAGAGTCATCAGGGACGATGAGAGCCTGAACGGACTTGCTGTGGAGGGGCCAGGGAGGAAGGGCCTGACTTGAAGGAAACATCGGGGTTCGAAGTGAGAAATGAGAGAGGCACTGAAGGTACATGGGTGTGGTGGTGTTGCTGCTCTTTTCTTATTATATAAGTAAAATGTGGTTCTTGTAAACATTCAAACAAAAGAAAAACATACAAGGAAGAAAAAAATCACCAGGAATCTCCCCCCGCCCCTGGGCAAGATAACCACCATAAGTTTGGAAACCAATCTTTAACAGCTCTCTGTAGATAGATAGATAGATAGATAGGTAGGTAGATAGACAGACAGCTCTCGATAGATGTAGGTAGGTACATAGGTAGAGATGGGTAGGTAGATAGGTAGATAGATATGCGCACACACACACACATACACAGAGAGGGAGATACCCATGCACACACAGGCTTATATGTATAATTTTACATAAACAGCAGAGCATTTTATGTTAAAAATTATAAAGACTTTGAAAGAGGCCTACTTTCATCTAATTATTGGCTTGACCCTTCCAGCCCAACACCAACTAGCTAGTCTTAACAACCAGAGGATAGATTTTATACCTTCTTCTATCCTCTAATAAATCTTTTAAAATAATACGTCCCCTCCAATATCCACATAGATAAGCTTTTTCCCCCTATTTAAACAAAGTTAGGGGGAACCTGGGTGGCTCAGCTGGTTGAGTGTCCAACTTTTGGTTTCGGCTTGGGTCATGATCCCAGGGTCGTGGGATCAAGCCCCACATGGGGCCCTGTGCTGAGTGTGGAGCCTGCTTGGGATTCTCTCTCTTTCTCCCTCTGCCCCTGCCCCTCTCCCCGGCTCACACTATCTCTCTCTCTCTCTCTCTCTCTCTCTCTCTCTCTCTCTCAAATTAAAAACAAAAACAAAAAACCTCACTTTAAAAAATTAGCATAATTTTAAAAGTTGGGATACCTATATATACAAATACTTCTCTGTGTCTTGCGTTTTTACTTTCCAAAATGCTGTGAAATACCTCCAGGTCAGCTAGGAGAGGTCTAACTCATTCTTTGAGTGAGGACATTGTCTGAATTGTTCAACCATTTCTTTGATGGGCCTTTACTTAATTACAGCTTTTTTTTTTTTTTTGCCATTATAAACATTGCTGCAGTAAATACAGTTGTGCTATTTTGTACACATTTCTAAGTTTTTATGTAGTGTTGACACTGTTTAGTTTACCACCTACCTGGTGTTTGGCCCAGCTCCTGTCCCTGGTATTGCTTGCTTTGCTTAGCTGTTTACTCTCGTTGGCTTATTTCTTTCTGAAATAATATGGGTATGCAAGTTTTTGTTGTTGTTGTTTTGTATATGCAAGTTTTAATCCTCCAACTGATGACTTACGGATACCTTCATTTGGGCATCATATGGGGCTTTGCTACCTAGATTTTATCCAATCTTACAACTTCATGCTGGAAACAATGGGAATCTCTGGGATCGTTTGATGCCACTTTATTTTAAATCATCCAAAGCAGCAGTTCCTGAAGCCAAAACTCAATGCAGACCCTGTGGCCACCTTCTGGGCACCTGCACTCCTTCTGTAACCTACACTTTCCTGCGTGTCTAACACCCCCACGTACTGTTGGCCACTGGCACTAGATCTGATGAGAGGGAAAGGGAGACATACAGAGCAGTGCTTCTTGAGCCTTGGCATGGAGCATGGAGATAGAGGGCTGGATCTGGGCAGGGAGAGTCAGTCCTGAGGGAGGGGAAGGGGGGAAATGAAGAAGGAGATATAGAGACCCCGAAGACAACCTTTATGTACTTCCCAGTTGGGTTTCAATCTGGCCCTACCTGCCTAGCAGGGCATTTCCCCTACACCCAGTGCACTCTCCACCCCAGTTCCAGAAAACAGTTTGTGAATAGAAATGGTCAACTGTTGGACGAATGAAAATTGTAGAGAAAGCCAAAGAAGACTCCTAAATGCTCTGGCGCTTCTGGCAACTTCTTGACATTTGTACCATTCACCTTTTACAACATAATACGAGGCTTACATCAGCGATTAAGGTGATGTGTGTATGGAGTACGTCCCACTGAGATCTTTGAAATTGATCGTGGAAGAAAATGGACTTTTCCTGATCTCTTTGAATCCACCTACAGACCTTACCTCACACGTGTGCTGCGATTTCTGTCTTTGTTGCTTGAAAAGTTCATTCCCATCTTGGCATAGGAGGATCATCAAGTGCTAGATTATGGGGCTTCTCTTACTTTTGGAAATAATTTAGAGCTCCTTTCTGTGAAGCAAAGTGCTCCTTGCAAAGCCATGTGCTTCTTGTTACACGACTTTGCAGTAGGAAAGCCTTCTGTTTGGCAAGGCTTCTTACTGTCAGTTTAGCCTCCGAGACATCATATTGTGTTGTTGTGAAAGCTAGAAGTATCATCTGTGCAAATGGGAACGACCAAGGCTACAGCGTCCCTCCTGCAGCATCTGACAGAACTGCCATCATAAAATTACAGAGGGTGAGTCAGGCATGTGACGTAATTACCATTTGTGGTGGTAAATTGAGTAGAATTTGTTTACACTCAATCTATATTTAGGAAATCTTCTTTTAACAAAGTTCCTTTCTCCCTTGGTAGTCAAAACAGTTGTCAAATGCATTTAGGAAAACGGGATTCTGTTTCTCCTGGGAAATTTCCATTGTCAGGAGAGAGGGGTCTTTTGTGTGCTAGATTTTAAGCATTTGAAGGTATAGGCTTTTGCTGTTGTTGTTTTGGATTATTTGTAGCGTTACATTAAAAATGGGGACAGAATCTACTTTCCCACCTTAAATTTTAAAAAAGAAAAAGAAAACTGGAGAATATACAAAATAGACCTTGGACATTGGACAACAGACCACACAGGACAGTGATCCCCAAGAGAAGGGACACAAATGAAATGAACTCTTGGATCACCCAGTTTACTATCTAGAGCCAACTACCAGGTTCTATAGGGAGAGGTAACCCAAATAGACACCAGTGGTCTCCCTGCACAGGGAGGACAGAGTCATGAATTTGAGGAGGTCAAGGCAGCTGGGATTTGCAGGGGAGGAGACTACTGGAGAGAAAGAGCTGGGTGCATAGGCTTTGGAGATCTGTAGCGGGTGACCTTCAAGTTTTCATCTGAGCATTAACCTCATGCTTATGAGGATACTAACCAAGGACAGGGAAAGAGCCATCAGAAAGGAGCAGACAGAAAATCCCTAGCATTTACACAGGGGCTGGAATAGTTCATGTGCTCACCACCCAGCAGGAAAACACTGTAATATACTGGACATTGGGTGTAGTATCCAAAAAGGTGTTGCATTGGTAGTGAGGTGAACTTAGCCCTAGACTTAAAGGCTGCTCTGATCCTACCAAACAAAATTTAAAAGCACGCCTGAAGGATGAAATTTATTGTCAAGTAATGTAACTGCATCACAGAACAAAGTTCAAGAATATTTAAAAGAATCCAAGAATATCCAATACCCAACCAGGTAAAGTTCACAATGTCTTATAACCAGTCAAAAGTTAGCAAGCATGCAAAGAAGCAGAAAACATGACCTATAATAAGGAGAAAAACCAAGAAACTGGAAAAGACCCCAAAATGATACAGATGATAGAATTCGTAGGCAAGAACATTAAAACAATAGTTTAGTAACAATAATTACTATAACTATTTTCCAAACGTCTAAGAGGTAGAGGAAAGCATGAGCAGATTTAGAGGAGACATGGAAAATATGAAATACACACAAATTGAATTTCTAAATGTGAAATTTATAGCTATATGGGATTTATATCTGTGTTGGGAAGTGGAAGAGGGACAGTAAAATATCCTGCAGACTGAGAAAGCACTTTGAGACCAAACAAACAATGCAAACCACTCCACACTGTTTATATGGTTTTATTTAAAGATTAAACAAGTTTCTTTCACCATGGTAAATGGGTATATTTGTCAAGAAGACATAAAAATGCTAAACATTTATGCATTAAAAAGAGGATGTCAAAATATCTGAGCAAAATCTGATAGAACTGCAGGGAGAAATGGACAAATCTCTTGTTATAGTTGGAAATTTTAATGTCCCTCTGTTAGTTCTATCAATACAGAACAAGTAGACAGAAAATCAGTAAATATAGAGACTTGAACAATATCGTTAACCAACTTGACCTATTTGACATGTATAGAACCCTTTACCCAACAACAGTAGAAAATATGTTCTTTTCAAGTATTCATGAAATATTTACCAGGATAGACCATATTCTGAGTTATAATACAAGTCTCAATATGTTAAAAAGGATTTAAGTCATACAAAGGATTTTCTTTGATAGAGTGAAACTAAATTAGAAACTGCTAATAAAAAGGTCTTGGAAAATTTCCAAACATTTGGAAACCAGATAACATACATCTAAATAACCCATGGATCACAGACAAAAATCACAAGCAATACTAGAAAATATTATGAACTAACTTACAATGAAAATACATTGTAGCAGAATTTGTGGGTTGCAGCTAAAGCCATAGTTTGAGGGAGATTTATAGCACTCAAGACCCATAGTAAAGTAAAAGCAAGGTCTCAGATTAATGACCTTAGCTTCCAACCTTAAGCAACTAGGAAAAACAAAGCAAATGAAACTCCAAGTAAGCCAAAGAAAACAAATGATAAGGATTAGAGTGGAAATCAATGGGACAGAAAAAAGGAAAGCAATCGATATCAAGGAAACCAAAAGCTGATTTTTTTGAGAACAATAAAATTGTTAAGCCTCTAGGCAGACTGATTAGAATAAAGGAAAGAAGGCACAAATTACCAATATCAGGAGTGAGAGAGGTGACATTACTGGTGACATTATTATTCTGCAGATATTAAAAAGAATAATGAGGTCATATTATGAACAACTTTATGCCAATACATTTGAATACTTAGATGAAATGGAAAAATTCCTTAAAAGACAGAAATTACTCAAGAAGAAATTTTAAAATGCTGAGTAGCCATATATTTATTAAGGAAGTTGAATTTGTAGTTAAAAACTTTCCCATAATGAAAACTCCAGGCCCAGATGGCTTTTCTGGGAGAATGCTACCAAACATTTAAGGAATTAATAATCCCAGATTTGTACACACTTTGTTTTTTACTTTTTTAATGTTTAATTTTTTTTAAATTCCAGTATAGTTAACATACAATATTATGTTAGTTTCAGGTGTACAATATACTGACTCAGCAATTCTGTACATTACTCAGTGTTCATCACTGAGCACTGAGTGAACAAGTGAACTGATGACAAGTGAACTCCTTAGTCCCCATCACCTGTTCCTCCACTTGCCTCCCCCATGGTAATCATCAGTTTTCTATATTTAAGAGTTGTTTCTTAGTTTCTCTCTCTTTTTCCTTTGTTCATTTGTTTTGTTTCTTAAATTCCATATATAAGTGAAACATATGCTATTCTGACTGACTGACTGACTGACTTATTTCACTTAGCATTATATTCTCTAGCTCCATTTATGTTATTGCAAATGGCAAGATTTCATTCTTTTTATGGCTGAGTAATATTCCTGTGTGTGTGTGTGTGTGTGTGTGTGTGTGTGCGCGCGCGTGCGCGCGTGCTTGTGCTTTATCCATTCATCTTTTGATGGACACATGGGCTTCTTCCATAATTTAGCTATTGTAAATACTGCAATAAACATAGGGGTGCATGTATCCCTTTGAATTAGTATTTTTGTATTCTTTGGGTAAATATTCAGTAGTGCAATTACTGGATCATGGGGTGGTTCTGTTTTTAACTTTTTCAGGAACCTCCCTATTGTTTTCTACAGTGGCTGCAACAGTTTACATTCTCACCAACAATGCCTAAGGGTTCCCTTTTCTTTACATCCTTGCCAACACCTATTGTTTCTTGTGTTGTTGATTTTAGCCATTCTGGCAGATGTGAGGTAGTATCTCATTGTAGTTTTGATTTGCATTTGCCTGCTGATAAGTGATGATGAGCATCTTTTCACAGGGTCTGTTGGCCATCTAGATGTCTTCTTTGGAAAAAATTCTGCTCATGTCTTCTGCCCATTTTTAAATTGGATTGTTTGGTTTTTGCTGTTGACTTGTGTAAGTTCTTTATAGATTTTGGATATTAACCCTTTGCTGGGTATGTCGTTTGCAAATATCTTCTCTCATTCAATAGGTTGCCTTTTTAGTTTTGTTGATTATTTCCTTTGCTGTCAGAGGTTTTTATTTTGATGTAGTCCCAATAGTTTACTTTTACTTTTGTCCATTGCTTCAGGAGACATATCTAGAAGGATGTTGCTACAGCCAGTGTTAGAAAAATTACTGCCTGTGCTCTCTTCTAGGATTTTTATGGTTTCGTGTCTCACATTTAGGCCTTTAATCCATTTTGAGTTTATTTTTGTGTATGGTATAAGAAAATGGTCCAGTTTCATTCTTTTCCATGTAGTTGTCCAGTTTTCCCAACACTATTTATTGAAGAGAGTATCTTTTTCCCATTGTACATTCATTCCTCCTTTGTCAAAGATTAATTGACCATTTAACTGTGGATTTATTTCTGGGTTTTCTAAATTTTTTTTTTTTAACGTTTATTTATTTTTGAGACAGAGAGAGACAGAGCATGAACAGGGGAGGGTCAGAGAGAGGGAGACACAGAATCCGAAACAGGCTCCAGGCTCTGAGCTGTCAGCACAGAGCCCGACGCGGGGCTCGAACTCACAGACCGCGAGATCATGACCTGAGCCGAAGTCGGCCGCTTAACCGACTGAGCCACGCAGGCGCCCCTATTTCTGGGTTTTCTATTCTGTTCCATTGATCTCTGTGTCTGTTTTTGTGCCAGTACCATACTGTTTTTGATGATTACAAATTTGTAATATAATGTAAAGTCTGGGATTGTGATACCTCTAGTTTTGTTCTTCTTTTTCTTTTTTTCTAATTTAAAAAAATTTAATGTTTATTCACTTTTGAGAGACAGAGTATGAGCAGGGGAGGGGCAGTGAGAGAGAGAGAGAGAGAGAGAGAGGGAGAGAGGGAGACACAGAATCTAAAGCAGGCTCCAGGCTCTGAGCTGTCAGCACAGAGCCTGATGCGGGGCTCAAACCCACAAACTGCGAGATCATGACCCAAGCTGAAGTCGGACACTCAACCGACTGAGCCACCCAAGCACCCCTTGTTCTTCTTTTTCAAGATTGCTTTGGCAGGGCACCTGGGTGGCTCAGTTGGTAAGATCTGACTTTGGCTTAGGTTGGAAAGATAACATGCTAATTGATGTAGACAATCCCAAGGGGTCTACAAAAAAAAAAAATGGGTTTATTAAGGTTGTAGGATAAAAGGATAATATATATAAATCAATTGTATTTCTACATAGTAGCAATTAACAAATGATAATTGAAATTAAACTCAATATTATTTGTATAGCATTACAAATTATTAAACTTAGGGATAAATTTGACAGAAGGTTTGAGACTGAAAACTCAAAACATTTCTGAGAGAAATTAAATAAATTGTAAATAAATGGAGAGATATGTTAATGGCCTAGCAGATTCCATATTGTTAAGATGTCAGTGCTCCCCTCAAAATCATCTATAGATTCAATTTGGTCCCAATAAAAATCTCAGCAGGCTTTTTTTGGTAGAAATTGACAAACAGATTCTTAAATTCGTAGGGAAATGTAACGAACCTAGAACAGACAAAAGAACTTTGAAAAAGAACTAAGTTGGAAGACTCATACTACTGGACTTGGAGATTTATTCTAAAGCCACAGGAATGAAAACAACATGTATTGACATCAAAATAGATCACTGAAACAGAATAGAGTCCAGAAATAGACCTATACAATAAGCAATTTTTAACAAAGGTGTCAAGGTAAATAGGGAAAGAATGATCTTCCCACTAGATGGTGCTTGAACTAAAATAGGCAAATTTTGAATGGATACCTCATCAAAGAAGATATGCTGCTGGCAAATAATTACATGCAATGGTGCTAAAATTATTCATCAGAGAAATCTAAATTAAAACACAATGAGGGGCGCCTGGGTGGCTCAGTCGGTTGAGCGTCTGACTTCGGCTCAGGTCACGATCTCGCGGTCCGCGAATTCGAGCCCCGCGTCAGGCTCTGGGCTGATGGCTCAGAGCCTGGAGCCTGCTTCCGATTCTGTGTCTCCCTCTCTCTCTGCCCCTCCCCCGTTCATGCTCTGTCTCTCTCTGTCTCAAAAATAAATAAACGTTAAAAAAAATTAAAAAAAAATTAAAACACAATGAGAAACCACTCCATACCCAATAGATTGGCTAAAATTAAAGAGACTGACCATATCAAGGGTTTGTGAGAATGTGGAATAAGAACTCTCACTGCACTACTGGGGAGGATATAAACTGGTACAACTACTTTTATTTACTTATTTTGGTGCAGCTACTCTTGAAACCTGATTGGCATTTTCTTAAATAGTTAAGCATACATGTACCAGGTTACCCATTCATCCCACTTCTTGGTATTTACCGAAGAGAGATGAAAGCATATGTTCATACAAAAACTTGTATGCAAATGTTATAGCAACTTTATTTGTAATAACGCTAAACAGGTAACAACCCAAATGACCACCAACAGATGAAAGGATAAACAAATGTGATATATCCTTAGAGTAGAATACTGCTCAGCAGTAAAAAGCATTGAACTACTGATAGATATATGCAGCATTATGAACCTTAAAATAATGGTGCTGAATGAAAGAAGATAGACAAAAAAGCATACATACTAGAAGACCTCATTTATATAAATTTCAGAAAAAGCAAGCTAATCTATAGTAGCAACAGATCTGTAGTTGCCGGGGGATGGGATGGGGGTTGGGGAAGGTGGAGGGATAGATTACTTAGGGACACGAGGGAACTTTTGAGGGTGATGAATGTGTTCATTATCTTGATTGTGGATTATGCTTTTAATGGTGTGTGTATGTGTGTGTGTGTGTATGTATATATATATGTACATATGTCAAAACTAATCAAATTGTACACAGTAAGTGTGTGCAGGTTATTGCATATCAGTTATACTTCAACAAGTCTGTAAACAATGTAATTAAAACAGAAAAAGAAAGACGAAGAGGGCAAAAATTGTAGCCTGAATGGAAAAGACATACTGCGCAGCAGCGACTGTATCCAGTACAGGAGGGAGACCGTGGGGATGAGGGTCAGGAAAAGAGAAATGGAGTAGGTTTCTTCAAGTCCAAAGGCTGGGGATGTTCTCTGTCCCGTATTGGGAGAGCAGAGTCTCTGAGGGCTGCTACTCTGAGGGTTGCTGTCAGCTTCCCTTGTGTGCTAGGTAAGCATTGGGCTGTCTGGAGGTAGTCTCCTGCGTAAGTGACGAGCTCAAGTTGGGATGACATCATTCAGTCAGGTCTGAATTAGTATCAGCATGCTAGGTGGCCAGGTCAGGGTTTGTTAGTAGTCATATGTATGTATACGTATGTATGTGTTTATATCTGACTTTTTTACAGCCAAGACAGTGTTTTTAACGGAACTATGAGGTATAATTAATATATAATAAACTGTACATGTTTAAAGCATACAATTTTATGCATTTGGGCAATCATATACGCCCCTGAAAGCGTCACCACAGTTAAGATAGTGAACATATCTATTACACTCAGAAGTTTCCTTGTGCCCCTTCCTAATTTCCCCCTTCTTCATTTCTTCCCCCTGTCCAATCCCATGCAACCCCCCAATACAATTTCTGTCACTATAAAAACATAGTCAACATAAAATGGCACAGATTAGTTTGCATTTTATAAAACTTTATATAAAATGTATTTGGGGGTGACCAACTATTTAGATTTACCTGAGACTGAAGAGTTTCCTGGGATGCAGGACCCTCAGTCATGCTAACAGGTGTGTAATGGCATATATTTGTGGTTTCTTTGGTTTTTTCCTATAACTAATGATGTGAATTTTTTCGTATGCTGCTTTGTAATATCTGTATCTTCTTTGGGGAAGTATTTGTTAAAATAGTCCATTTTTAATGGGATATTTGTTTTCCTTTTTTTTTTTTGAGGTACAGTTGACATACAATATTAGTCTCAAAATTTTTTTAACATTCAGCTTTGAGAGACAGAGCAGAACTGTGAGTGGGGGAGGGGCAGAGAGAGAGGGAGACACAGAATCTGTAGCAGGCTCCAGGCTCTGAGCCGTCAGCACAGAGCCCCACGCAGGGCTTGAACTCATGAACTGTCAAATCATGACCTGAAGTCAGACACTCAACCAACTGAGCCCCCCAAGTACCCCTGTATTAGTTTCGGATGTAGGTAGTTATGTTTTAAATAGCTGCATACTTCTGTGTTATTTATCTCTATTTATTTATTTATATATATTTATTTATTTACTTGCTTACTTACATTCTGGGTTATTTATCTCTTCTAATAATGGACATAATATAGAATGAATATTAACTTTATTATCCAATTCAATTTCAGTTTAGTAAATGTTTATTTGGTTTCAGGTATGTGCCAATGACTTCTAAATAGTAAAAATGTCAAAGTGAACTAGATACATGTGTTTGGTCTAGAATAGCGATATACACTGAAACAGGTAATCAGGGGTCTGGTCCTTGCTAGGCTTTAGTAGCAGAAGAGTATCATCCTTGCTACGGAGAGAGAGATAGAGAAAGGACATCACCATTTTATTTATTTATTTTTTTTAATTTTTTTTTTTCAACGTTTTTATTTTTATTTTGGGGAGAGAGACAGAGCATGAACGGGGGAGGGGCAGAGAGAGAGGGAGACACAGAATCGGAAACAGGCTCCAGGCTCCGAGCCATCAGCCCAGAGCCTGACGCGGGGCTCGAACTCACACTGCGAGATCGTGACCTGGCTGAAGTCGGACGCCCAACCGACTGTGCCACCCAGGCGCCCCATAACGTTTTATTTATTTTTGAGACAGAGAGAGACAGAGCATGAACGGGGGAGGGGGGGCAGAGAGAGAGGGAGACACAGAATCGGAAGCAGGCTGCAGGCTCTGAGCCATCAGCCCAGAGCCCGATGCGGGGCTCGAACTCACGGACCGCGAGATCGTGACCTGGCTGAAGTCGGACGCTTAACCGACTGCGCCACCCAGGCGCCCCAGGGACATCACCATTTTGATTCCTCTCTCAGCACATCCTCTTACACACAACCTAGGATGTGAGGGGCACTTGGCATAACTTTATTATTCTCAGCCTTTGATGCGGCTTCTGAAACTTGGCTTCTAAAATTTGGAGATCACAGAAAACACTGCATTTAACAGCCTGTTACAACGTTTGCTAAAATGTTTTAGAACTCAAAAGTGTTATACAAGTGTTGTAGTTAACATAACAACATATCCAAATTAAGAGTGGTGGGACCAGCCATCTTGTCATCCAGAAACCTGAAGACTGAATACGTTTTCCCCTGGATAGAATCAAGGGTACTGAATGTAGGACATGGAGTCGGATCAGTCTGCAAATAGTCTTTAAAAATATTTAAAATTAGGAAGAGGTCTGTGTTTTTAGATTTTTTTTAATGTTTGTTTTTGAGAGTGACAGAGCATGAGCAGGGGAGGGGCAGAGAGAGAGGGAGCCTCCGAAGACGCTCTGGGCTCTGAGGTGTCAGCACAGAGCCCATTGTGGGGCTTGAGCCCACAAACCATGAGATCATGACCTGAGCTGAAGTCGAATGCTCAACCGACTGAGCCACCCAGGAGCCCCTGGAAGAGGTCCATTTGTCCAAGCAGTTTTAAGACTTAAAAAGGATGAAACTTTTTGTTCAATGAAAGAAATAGAGGGTTAGAACCAGGCAATGCTCTTTGCCATTAAGAAGATGATGGAGACAACAACTCAAGCCCTGGTTCACTCTGAGTTTTAGGGAGAGCTCCTGTGAGGCAGGTGGGTGGAAGGCAGAGGCACAAAAGGATACACAGAAGGATGCTGAAGAGGCCAGACGGGGCCTTTTCTATTGACGGACTGTGGGAGCAAAGCATTGTGAACATCAGCCTGCTGGTTTCCTATCACGGGCCTTTCTCAAACACTGGCCTGTTCTCGTGGTGCTGGGGTAGGAGGTGGTGATAAAGGGATGGGTCATGGCTAGAGCTTCCTTACCTTAAAGCAAAGAGGCAAACACCACATATACCTCCCCAAAGCACATTTTTCCTTTGGCTAGTATTCTGGGATTTTTATTAAACACTTAAGATTTTCTGATTTATTTGCCTTCAGTCAAGGAGAGCTTATATCTTCATCCTTTGAACGTAGGATGTGGCAGATCTTGGGGAGTCTCCCCCCCCCCCCCCCGCCTCGGTGTACTGCTCAGAATGTCATCAGGTAGGTTAGTGAGAGGAACACACAGCTGTTCCCAGGTGATAAAGAGGAGAGGAGATTATGTCTTTGTTTTTATTTTACTTTCTTTGGTATGTGTGGGGCATGGTGCCAAGATCTTGTCTTCTTTAGTTTCATGTAAAGTAATTAAACTGTGTTCTAAAATGAATCCTGACGTTTTTTAAATACTTTTTTTAAACAATTTTTTTTACTAACTGATTTGTTTTACTACCTTTTTTAAAACATTGTTTTTTTACTGTTTATTTATTTTTGAGAGACACACACACACACACACACACACACACACACACAGAGTGCGAGCGGGCGAGGGGCAGAGAGAGAGGGAGACCCAGAATCTGAAGCAGGTTCCAGGCTCTGAGCTGTCAGCACAGAGCCCGACGTGGGGCTCGAACCCACGCACTGTGAGATCATGACCTGAGTCAAAGATGCGCAGCTGGCTGAGCCACCCAGGCACCCCAACTGATGTTTTTACTTTTGGCTGGTAGAAGAGCTTAAGTTTTTTCCCTGTTTGGGTGGTGAGCATCCCAGAGGTGAGGGCTTTGTGTCCCATCTCCTGCCTCTGCCACAGCCTGCCAGTTAGCAATTACTCTGTAAGTACACGCTTGGTGAGCCCCGGGGTGTGTGAATGCCCAAGTGCAGGCTTGGCACTGCTGACCAACGAGGCAGCAAAATGGGTATTTTCCGGCTAAATTCCTTCCCAGGATGATCTTATATAGGTTAATCTTTCTGCATATAAAAAATTTCCCTGTATCTAAAATTGATACAGTCCTCACAAAACCTAACTGACTCCTGTCCCCAAACTCCTTGCTGGTGATGACAGTGATGGCCCGGTAGGAAGCTGCACTGCCCCCACAGCCTCTAGAAGACCCAGGGCTTGCCTCTGGCAACGACTACTCCTTTGTGAAGAGGGATTCACCTACTAGACAATTCACCCATTTAAAGTATACAATTCAGTGGATTTTAGTGTGTCCAGAGACTTATGCATCACCCATCATCACAACCAATTTTAGAATATTTTCATCACCCCAAAGAAGGCCTGTACTCATTAGTCATCCCTCCCTAATTTCTCTTCCACCTTTACTCCTAGGCAGCCACCCCCGTGTATAGATATGCCTGTACTGGACACGTCCTATAAATGGAACCATACAAATTGTGGTCCTTTGTAACTGGCTTCTTTCACTTGGCATAAGGTTTTCAAGGTTCATCCATGTTGTAGCATGAATGAGTCTTTTGTTCTTTTTTATGGCTGAGTAATACCCCATTGTATGGACACACCCCATTTTGTTTATCCATTTATTAATGGGCACTAGATTTGTTTCCACTTTTAGGCTATCATGAGTAATGGTGCTGTGAATACTAAATGGTGCTGTGTATACTTAGCTGAGGAGTTATTTTTATTTTTTCACTTTGTCACTTTGGACCAACACACGTCCTTTTAGAATCCAAAAACATATTTCTGACAGCAGAAATCCATGGAGCACACATCCTGTAGAAGAATGGACTGAAGGGTAGTTTAGAGAAAGCACTTGTTAATGCAGCTGGGGTCAATTTTAGGGGAAGTAAGTTTAATGAGATTAATAATTTTCTGTGCGTATCCCTAAAATATGCATTAACCTGCATTTTTATCATTTCAGTTATGATGGTGTGATTGGCTAACCTGATGTAAAGATCTGAACCTATGTACATTCAGCTTAATTCTTCCCTTTATGAGTATTCATTCCATGCCAGTCTTTGCACTAGGGTGATGAGGATATAATGATAAGCAGACAGGGTCTGTGCTCTCGAAGTGCTTATGTCCAGTGTCTCTGAGGGTGGAAGCGTGGCCATGGGTGTGTATAAGGAAATCCGGGATGTGGGACAACATGGTGCTGTCTGCACTGTCAGAACTTCAGAGGAGAACCAGAGTAGACTTAGGGTGGGATAGTAGGGAGGTCAGGAGAGCATCCAGAAGGAAGTTCACAGCCAGGCTGGGATCTAAAGGAGGAGTGGATGTCAATAAGCAAAAGAGGGAGGGTGGAGAGGAGGAGAGGGAGAGCGAGCGAGTTCCTAAGCAGAAAGTTGGGCGTGTTCTTTGTATCACCTGCTCTGGAGTTAAAAGGGTTCAAGGTGAGGTGCAGTGGGAGATGAGGGTGAAAAGAGAAGAGAGTGGCCTGGTACCCTTGAAAGCTGCGTCAGGTGGTTTGGACTCTGACCCAAGAGCTGGGAAGTCATGAAAGGGAGCCACATGAGCGGGTCTGCATTTTGGTGGCTCGGAAGGGGCACGTTGGGCCAAGGGTGGGACCTGTTTCCCTTGCGGTGTGAGGGCAGGTCACCTGCTGTGGGGCTCAGTCAGAGTTTTGAGGATATGGGGGGATTCAGGAAGCGTCACTGTGGAGAATGAGGTGAGCCTGTGAGTTAGAGAAGCAGTTCTGGGTTACTGTAAAAAGATGAATATTTTAAGCCTACATCGTCAGACATTGTGGAGGGACGGGCCCCAGGGGTGTGGTGAAGCATTACGCTTGCATAATTGTGGTTCAAGATGTCCCTTGCCTCCACTGAACTGTGTGGAACTGAGCTACCTTAATTGAACTAAAAATACCAATTAAAAAAAAGAGAATGGAAAGTGCCCAAATTCCATGGATGATGGCGTGCTGGTCCTCATTATCCTTTTAGCACACAGCCGGCAGGTCCCTGGTTGGTTCCACAGAGTTGCCATTTATTCTTACTTTGAAACCGAAAGCCTGGAAGAGAAGCTAATTATTTCCCTGCTTTCAGGGATGCAGGAGGCAGGATTGGTGGTGGGGTGTGGGGGCAAGAGGATTTACCTGAGCCGTTATTTTGCAAATACTGGGAGGCCACAGTATCTCAGATCCTAGAGTCAGAGGGGGATTAAACACTGGGCAGGGTAGGATGAGGTGGGGGGTGGGGAACAGCCTACTTCGAGGATGGCTTTGGGGATCTCAGGAGTCATGTGCCTGTAGGCTTTGCCCAATGAGGTGCTCAGGCCGGAAGCACTAGGGAACTGGTCTGGGGTCCAAGAACTAGAGATGGTCTTCCTGCCCCAGCGAGGTGCCACCAGAGGTGTGATGCCAAGGGCCTGGACAGCGGGCCTGCCATGGCTGTCTGCATGTGGTGGACAGGGGAGGCTACGTTGCCGTGGTCATTCGTTTATGTTTGTTCAACTCCCCTTAGACGAGGGGGCCTCCTAGGGGCTGAGAGTAGAATTAATCTCACTCTCTGACCCTCTCTGTATGTAGCTGTTACTACAGCTGAGAAACACCATGTAATGGTTCCGGCCACCAGATAGGTTTACTGCTAGGAAAAGCCAGGGTTGTGGGCCACGTGGCATTTTGAGAGACCAGTTAGTCCGCCCGCATTCAGCCAGGCTGGCTCTCGGGGGCAGGTGAAGATTTTTTAAGACTTCACTATATGTGCAGATGCCAGAACAGCCCAGATCAATTTGGCCCCCTTTCTGGAGAATGTAGGCATTCTTAGCTGCTGGATACACGACTTCCATTCCCTCTCCTCAGAGCAATGACTCGTGGCTGTTGTTCTCCGTCCAGGTATGCACCCGTTAGTCGCAGCAAGCCAGGAGGCTGACAGCAGCCGGAAGCTGACTCACTTACTGAACGCCGTGACCGATGCTCTGGTCTGGGTGATTGCCAAGAGCGGGATTCCCTCCCAGCAGCAGCCAGTCCGCCTGGCTAACCTCCTGATGCTCCTTTCTCACGTCAGACACGCCAGGTACAATCCTGGCAGCTCCACTGAATGTGTGGGGGTGGGGGGGGTTGCACGCACGTGCTCTGAGAAGGGTGAAGAGCTTTGAGAAAGTGTTTGCAAGTTTGAGAGTAATAAGGTAGAATTTTTACCTCTAAAGGAAAATAACCCCCTGAAAGGGAATGGTGGTGGTGGTGGGGTCCCTTCATCGGTGCATGAGCCTGTGGCCAAAGATTGGCATAGTGGGCACTGACTAGATGTCATGTGACCCCTTATAGGATATTTATGGCATCCTTCCTCTGTTTTTTAGTTGCTGGGGGTTTGGGCTTGTTCATGGAATTCTAAAAAGGGCAGTGTCTCTACTAACGTGACGTGCCTCCCCTCCCTGCACCACTCCTCTGAGGTCATTTTCTTGGGGAGGTTAGATCAACTCCTGAGGCTAGTGATCTGGGGAAGTACTGAAGCAGCAAATGCATTGCTCCTGGGGGAAATACAGGGTTAGGTTCCTGAGAGGCTCTGGTCACAACATTTTCATCCTCCAATTCATACATAACCTTGGTGTACCTGTGTTTGTGTTTAAAGAGTGGTTCTGTTCTTGTGACAGCATCAGGACATTAAGAATGAGACCAAAGGGAACTGGCGAGGCCAGCAGGTTTAGGAAGGTAGGGCCGCGAGTGGAGTGTATTCAGGGAACACGAATCATGTGTTCTGATGACGAGGGACTCCCCTGGTGTAGGATGGTAGCTCTGTGCTGGGATAGTGATGCTCAGTGCTAGATGGCTCCCGGGATGAGCGTCACCCTGCCTTGGAGCAGGAGGAGGGGAGATGAGGTTGGAAAGTAGTTGCTACCCAAGGAGGACGAAAGTCTGGGGGCTGTGGGGAAGGACAGTACTCACCTCAAGGATTATTACAAGGGGGCGGAAATGAAAACAACCTTTGCCTTGTTTCCTCTTGAATGATTATTTGCCACTAGGATCATTTTCAGAACAGGTACCATCCATTCTCATTATTCACAGATTCTGTATTTGCAAAGGTGACCACGTTTACAAATTTATTTGTAACCCCTGAATCCATACTCTATGGCATTTTTCGTGCTCACTCAAGGACGTGTGCAGAGTGGCAAAAAATTTGAGTTGCCCACACGTACATTCCCAACTGAGGTCAAACAAGGTGACACTTGCATTCTTGTTTCGGCCCTCGTACTGTAAAGAAATGTCCTTTACGTGGTCTCTTAAGTGCCATGTTTTTGCACTTTTTTGTGCTTTTTGTTGGGAGATTTCAGTGTCTAAACGTGGCCCCCAAGCACAGTACTGAAGCACTGTCAGTGTTCCTAAGTGCAAGAAGGCTGTGATGTGCTTTATGGAGAGAATACGTGAGTTAGATCAGCTTTTATTCATGCATGAGCTATGGTACCATAGACTGTGAGTTAAATGTTAATGAAGTGACAAGTTATGTTAAACAAGGTGTCTTTAAACACAAACACAGGTACACCTAGGTTATGTATGAATTGGAGGATGAAAATGTTGTGACCAGAGCCTCTGTATTTTCCCCAGGAGCAGTGTATTTGCCGATTCAGTGTTGGTGGCAACTATGTAGAACATAACTGGTATGAAAAATGAGAATTGCACTCCGTGCCAGGTTCTGTCGGGCCACTGCGGGTGGGTGGTGGGACACTGAGGTGCTTGCCCTTCAGTGTAGATGATTGATGGAGCCAGATGGAAGGACCCTACCTAGAGCAAATGGCAAAGCGATTTGGGGTGTGGGGTGGACCGACTTTGTTGGGGAAAGTTGGGGAAGATTCTGAAGTTCCCACGGCTGCCTCACGGGAAGGACTCTCAGCATCTCTTTGTTCCCATAGTAACAAGGGCATGGAACACCTGCTCAACATGAAGTGTAAAAACGTGGTCCCAGTCTATGACCTGCTGCTGGAGATGCTGAATGCCCACACGCTTCGCGGGCACAAGTCCTTGGTCACAGGGTCCGAGTGCAGCCCGGCAGAGGAGAGTAAGAGCAAAGAGGGCTTCCAGAACCTCCAGTCTCCTCAGTGATGCCCATCCTGGGGCGAACAGGCCACAGAGGAGGTCAGAGGCTGAAGTGTGAACCCCAAATGCAAACCGCGAGCTCCATCTGGAAGTGGGCGGGCTTCATCGTCTTTCTCCTGCGTGGTCCCTCATTGGGTCATGGTAGGCTCAGCCATGTGCCGTCCTTCACCTGACCTCTCCACTTCCCAGGAGTCAGGCTGAGAAAGCTAGGGAGCATGTTTGAATGCAGAGTTTACCTCTCGCTTGGCCTCATAGAATCTCAGTGTGGTTCCTTTCTTACTTTCCATCTCCCTTCTGTTCCTCTGGGAAACATCCTGAAGGTTTTGGAATGAATGGTGGAAATCTGACGTGGAAGGTTTATAAGGTAGAGAGGGAGAGAATGAGGCACTTTAAAGAAGTGGACTAACCTTTAAAGAAAATTTTTTTTTAATGTTTATTATTATTTTTTTTGAGAGAGAGAGACAGTGAGAGCAGGGGAGGAGCAGAGAGAGGGAGACACAGAATCTGAAGCAGGTTCCAGGCTGTGAGCTGTCAGCACAGAGCCCTACATGGGGCTGGAACTCACAAACCATGAGATCATGACCTGAGCCGAAGTCGGATGCTTAACCGACTGAGCCACCCAGGTGCCCCAAGAAGTGGACTAACCTTTATTGTGCCACCTAACCTGCCCTTAGATAGGCCTTTGTTTGCCCTCTTCCGGGCCACTTGATTATAGGATTGAAAACCAAACAATGAATGAATGAACTAGTTCCACAAACCTGCCTCACAAATCTGTGAGGACTAAGGCCATGTATCACTATTACCATTGAAGGCCAGAGGGATTGCAACCTGGGGAGCCGGTGGTCAGGCTGGGAAGTGAGCCACGTTCTCCACCCCCGCGCCCCCCCTCCCCCGCGCTTGACCTTGCTGCCATCTTCATAGAGGTTCATTCCTTTTGGTTTGCATTCATAGAGCCTGCTAATTATTTGGGGTGCATGTGTGTTTGTGATCACTTTCATGGAGGATTGTAGAGATTTAAATCTAACTGCCCCTGGAATTTTCCTTCCTCAAAACTCTCTCGTCCCAGGTGCCCGGTGTGTGCGGGAGAAAGGCCCAGTGTTTGCAGGAATGGGTTTCTCTTGTGGGTTTGGGTCACAGCCACAGTGCTTCCCTGGGACATCCACAATTGTCACATCAGCCATCCATAGACAGGGACACGTCAGGCTGTGTGTGCAAGGCATGCTGTTCCGTGGAAAGATAAATGGCTACAGACACACCGGTATGTCGGGTTCATGGCCACAGTGTAGATTTGGTGAGCATTACCGCCTGAACAACCCTGGTCTGCAAACTCTACTTAAAAAAAAAAAAAAAAAAAAAAAAAAAAAAAAATATATATATATATATATATATATATATATTTAGGGATATTTATAGCAAGAATTCTTTTACATCCTACGGCTCTTTTGAACTGTTTTCTTATCAGAACATTTCTATGGTGAGTGTGGGGGGGGGGAACTTCGTAAACTATTAGTTCCTATTTCAAGTGGAACATAAATAGGACGAGGTGATAAAGCACCTCTGAAATTACAATTTTAACTCACTTTTTCATAATGGAAACCTTCAGGAACATGGTGAATGTGTAAAATGAGTTACATCTGTATCTTGAAAGTGAGCAGTTAAATAATATGTATGATTTTTTTGATGATGTTTTAAAAAATTACCTTGTGAGAGGAGATTAAACTCATTCTCTTTTCGAAAATAGGTTTACTTTGCTAGCACACTCTGTATTTCCTAAGTCATTAGGGAAATTAAATTCAATGTTATAAAGGTTGGTTTCTGCTAGGGAGTCCTTGGATAATTCTTAATTTTGGTGCAGTTTTACTGAAAGTTGAGCAGAGCCGTTTCAGAAACACGTGGACACAGACCTAGAGAACACGCCATTGTCTGTAGTCTAAGGTGGCCTGAAATTATTCCTAGTGGCTCAGTGTTGCAGCCTAGGTGAGATTTGGTATAGATCACATGGACTGCCTTTTACAGGAACTGGGGAACCAGTGTCATCCAGAAGGTCAATTTTCTTTCTTTCTGGGCAGCCTAGAACCCTGCACGTTGAACAGAAGATAGCAGGTTGGGGAAACCGAAGTGGGAGGCAAAGGAGGCAGTCTTGAACAAGTATTTGCTGATGAAGTTCTCTCTCTCTCTCTCTCTCTCTCTTTTCATGTTTATGTGTGCGCATGCGAGAGAGAAAGAGCGCACGCGCGCAAGCTGAGGAGGGGCAGAGAGCGAGAGAGACAGAGGATCTGAAGCAGGCTCCGCACTGTCGCACAGAGCCCGATGCAGGGCTTGACCTCACGACACTGTGAGATCATGACTTGAGCTGAAGTCAGACGCTTAACTGACTGAGCCACCCAGGTGCCCCTGCTGATGAAATGTTCTTAATTGTACTTACAAAAGAGACTACCAGGTTCAAAAACAAAAACAAAACAGAATGAGGTCCAAGCCACTGCCACAGGAGCATGAGTGACATTTTTTAGGTTGGATTTTGCTGCCCAAGGTAGAAACCAGATTTGTCTCAGGTGTCTAAGCACCTTTCCGTGCCAAACCCTGTGCTTGCCCGGAGGGTGCATGTGCTTGAGTAAACCCTTCCAGCGCCCACTACGCATCCCCTCATTATTCCCGCATGCTTCTTGAGGCTGCTTGCTTCACTGCATTTAGATTCAGCCACGAGGGGGATGTAACACGTTGGTAATTTCTTCTTGGCTCAGGTTGCCATTCGGGGGGGATGTGCTGCTGGTACAGGTTAGTCTAGCCTGGGCAGGGGGGGCCTCCTTCGTGCAAGGCTGTCTCTTAGAACTGGGATCTGGGCCAAGTAGGCAGTTGAGATGACATGGCGTATAGTTGAAAAGAGTTCTTCATTTTGTTTAGAATATTTTAGGGCCCTTTCCCCCACTGCAGATGGAGTGTTTCGAATCTCTGTGCCCATCTGCTCCAAATGTGTCCTCTAAAGATGACACCAGTGTGCAGTTTTTATGTTTTTGGTAAACTCTCAGTATCCATTTTAAAGACGAATCATTTCTATTTAATAGTGCTTTCGTTTAAATGTCGTCTTTTTTGGGGGGGTATCCATACCCCTCAAAGTGATCTATAGACAACTTTAAATTCTGCCATAGCTAAGCCAGGATTTTGTTGTTTCCAAGATCAGTTTTCAAAAGGAATTAACTCGGGGAAATAGGACCTGATAAATGTAAACAGGAATTAACTTGAGTATCGGAAGGGGAAAAAAACCCCACCCAGCTACACTTTATGTATTATGGAAAAATGATCTTAGCTTTGCCTCACACTCGTGTGGCAAGATTCTTTTCTTCCATTTTGATCTGCAAGTTATTGTTTAATGTAAGAAGCTTATTTGTGGGAGACGAATGAGATTTGGGCTTAATTCCAAAAACACGAGTGTCTCATACAGAATCATACGGCAAATGTTAATGAAATAATTAACATGGAATATTCTTAACACAGGGAACGTTAGAAGAGAGCATTCACTCGGAATCCCGGGAGGGAACTGGCAATTCCTAGAGAGGACGGTGTGGGCGAGCCTGGGGCTGCACAGTGAGTGTGCACACGTTGTCCTGTGTCCCCCACCCCTCCCCCGTCCCCTCTGTGTGGCCTCAGGCCTGTCACATTCATACTGTCTACTGGGACCATTACAGAGGATTCGACCCTAACATCATTTTGAGGAGATTTTTCTTAAACACTTGAGGTGGGAATGGAAGATTGTCAGTCTAATAACAAATCTAGAGGGTCTCAACTGTATTAAAAACAAAACAAGGCAAATCAACAAAAGTTCTGCAGTGAGACAATCTTTATCTGGATTATTTCACCTGCCGACTCAGCTAGAAGGCAGTTATTCTAGAGTTCAGTAAAAAGACATGAGTTACCAGTTCTTGGCAGAGTGACTTATATAATCATATAAGTAAGCTAGGTTGAAGCAAATCTAGAATATTCTAGCATGTGAAAAGTTTGGTTTTTATTTAAATCAGCTAAGGAGCTTGCATATAGGGACACTTTTTCAAATTCAAGGTGCACCTTCAGCATATAGGTCTGTTTTGAAACAAAATGTTTTTTATTGAGTAAGATTTGACCCATTTCTTTAAGCTGCTGAAAGCCTTTTAGAAAACATAATAAAGGTTACGTGAAGGAAATGATAAAAATACATCATTTAGTACGTAAAAATAACACTTGTGGAACACTTACTGTGTGCCACAGTTCTCCATGCCTCATACTTCTGCATTTACTCTTCATAATAATTACCGTTATCCTAATTTTCTGGCTCTGGAAAACAGAGGGTACAAGCAAACTTGCTCAAGGTCACACAGGGCAGTTAGTGACAGAGCTAAACACAAGTAAAGTTCCAAAGCTTAAAGTAATCATGCAGTTTAGTTAAAAACAAAACAACACACACACCAAAAAAAACTCCAAAACACTAAAGAAATATTTTTATTTTATTTTTTTTTAAAAATGATATGATTTTTAAAAATTTTTTTAACGTTTATTTATTTTTGAGACAGAGAGAGACAGAGCACGAACGGCGGAGGGTCAGAGAGAGGGAGACACAGAATCTGAAACAGGCTCCGGGCTCCGAGCTGTCAGCACAGAGCCCGACGCGGGGCTTGAACTCACGGACCGTGAGATCATGACCTGAGCCGAAGTCGGCCGCTCAACCGACTGAGCCACCCAGGCGCCCCAAGAAATATTTTTAGACTGCGGAATCCATTCATCAATTGCGATTTGACACGCATGGCTGCTCTGGTTTAAGTGGGGCCTTCCCAATTTCCACAATACCCTGTAGGCACAGTGACAGCTTGCGAACTTGACATAGAGGTTGAGTCTCATCTTTTATCCACACGTAAAATTAAAGCCCAGAGGGGTAAGCTGACCTGCTCAAAGTCATAAAACTACTTATGGCAAAAGTTGGACAGGAATGGAAGTCTTCTGCCTGCCTGGCCAGCATTGCTCCTGCTGCTTGATGTGAATCTCAGTGTGTAACACACATTAGAGTTAGGGTTGCCTCTGGGCACTTGGGTGGCTCAGTCATGAGCATCTGACTTCAGCTCAGGTCATGATCTCACAGTTCGGGAGCTCGTGTCCCACTTCTCTCTCTCTCTCTCTCTCTTTATGGGATTCTCTCTCTCCTGTCTCTTTCTCCCTGCCCCTTGCTCTTGTGCCCTCTCTCTCAAAAAAAAAAAAAAAAAAAAGAAAAAAAGTTACGGTTGCCCTCTGTTGTATCTTTAGGTCCTCCTACCTTTTTGGCTTAGATGGGGCCTGCAGAAAACTTTATACAGGTGGAACAGAAAATGAAGAGTTCTAGTGTTCCCTCACCCTGGGCTCCTAAGCCAGTGGGTGGTATTCCTGTCACCTCCTATCTGCTATTGCTTTCCCCAGATGCACTGGAGTGGAATACGGGGTTCCTTGGAAATTTACCCCTGTAAAATTCTCACACCTTTTAGGTACTTACTGATGCTTCCCTGTGGAGTTTGGTATACAATCGTGTGAAACACATGCCGTGTATTCTTTGTAGCTCTCAAAGTTGCTGGAATTTCGGCTCCAGTGACAGCTCGAAGATGTGCACTGTCTCTGCGATATGCAATCTTCTTATAACCCTTTTTGTTGCTTTGGAGTCAACGATCCTTCTTTCCCCCCCTTTCTTTTATTTTTGGAGTTCCAAGGATCCTATCCACTTGTGAGGCCAGTGGCTGGCTGTTAATGTGTGGGAGGATTTCCTTCATGGGAAGGGCGAAGGCTTGTGAACGCTCGTCCTGAGCAGCTCCTATTAGCACGGTCTCCGCACGTTTGTTCTTCTGCGCTGGGTGTCTAACTGCCCGGACTCTTGGTGCTGTGGCTTTGTCATCTGGTGGTCCTGTGTACCTCAGAGCCTGTTGGCTGGCTATAGCTTGTCATTTTTTCAGGTGAATGCTTTGTACCATTAAGCAGCCTTGTACATTTGGGCCTTTTTACAAATGAATGTTGTGTGACAGCAAGTTTTGAGGTCTGCTTTCCGTTCTTCCCACGACTGCTTTTCCCCTCTGCTTTCCCCCCTTAATGTTTATGGAAAGAAGTTTAATGTGACATAAGCTAAATAAAGTGTTTTTCATAATTTTGGCTTTAAAAATGTATTTGTTGGGAATATAAGAACTTTCAATAATTAGGCTTAATTAGTCCGTGTTCCCATATCTGAATTCTATTCTATTTTAGGTTTGCAGCACCCTTTAAGAATTTGATGAAAACCATGGACAGTCTTCCCAGAAAAAGGTACATAAGCAACAAATGCTTGCCTACAATTTCAGGAGTGTTAGAATCTGTCTTAAGCTGTCAAAGACTTAAAAAAAATTTTTTTTTTTAATGTTTGAGAGAGACGGGAGTGCTAGTGGGGGAGGGGCTGAGAGAGAGGGAGGCACAGAATCTGAAGCAGGCTCCAGGTTCTGAGCTGTCAGCACAGAGCCCAACGTGGGGTTCGAACCACGAGATTGGACACTTGACTATGCTGCCCAGGCGCCCCTGTCAAAGACTTTTTAAACGGCAGCAATTTAATCTTTGGTCAACTAATCTCACCCTGGTGATTTATGACCACAGGCACTGTGTGTTCAAATAAAATGCAGCTCACCCACGTAAGAGTCCTGGTTTGCCTGACATATAGACTCAAGACTCAAAGACCGTTATTTTGAGAATGGATGTGTACAATTAGGCTTTAAAATGCAGACGCTTTTCTTTCACTGGAACTTCGACTTGCTCCAGGGTCAAAGGTTTCTAGAACCATCACCTCCTTTGGACTGGAAGAGAAGGAGGTCAAGATTCTGCAAAACTGGAGCAAGGACCTCCTTCTAACCAACTCAGTGGCTTAGAGAAAAAGTTTGGGTATCATTTTTCCCTTAAATGTCCCTTTGGAATTTTTGTAATCCATGAAAAGAAATGAATTATTTTAAAGCATCAAAAGACTTGGCAGTTAAAAAAAAAAAAGTACAGTGGGGCACGTGGGTGGCTCAGTTGGTTAGGTACCTGACTCTTGATCTTAGCTCAGGTCTTGATCTCAGGGTCAAGCCCTACACTGGGCTCTGCACTGAGCATGAAGCCTTCTTAAAAAAAAATTTTTTTTTAAAGTGCCCGTTTCTCCCTATCAAACACTTTCATCAATTGTTCAAGTGGAGACCGGTTCTCTTCCAAGTGGTCCCTTAAGCGGCTCGGGAACTGCACATGTCTTGGGGATGTCTCACCTGCAGAAGGGGCCACTGGCGCTGAGAGTCTGGGCTTCACCCACAGATAAGCATCCTTGGCTTCCCCTGAGGTCTGTGCTCGGCAGAGAAGGAGAGAGGGCACTGACCGAGGTGACGGTTAGGTCAGTGGTGTCTCCCGTGTGTCAAGAGCTGCAGGTTAGGAACAGTTAACCTAGGAACTGGTTCAGTGACTTCTAATCCCTGTAACATTTGTTAAAATCTGTTCGATTTGGAGAGAGCTGGGAATAGAAAAATCTGGGTGAAATGATCCTTTCCTTTGTACCCACCTTCCCCACCATGCTGCCCTCATCACTCCCTACAGCACTAGGGGGACACACACTGGGTAATTTCTACATATGCAGGTTGTGGGAGTTTAGATCTCACAAGTTACTCTGTACAAAGTTAAATACTATAAAGCTTGGCTTGGAATTAAAACCAATAAATCCCCCCAAATATGTATTTTTTAAAAGTTTATTTATTGGGGCGCCTGGGTGGCTCAGTCGGTTAAGCGTCTGACTTTGCCTCAGGTCATGATCTCCCGGTTTGTGTGTTTGAGCCCCGCTTCCGGCTCTGTGCTGACAGTGTAGCAGGTTTCTTGTACAGAGAGCCCTAACACCGCGGCTTTTCTTTCCAGGAAGCAACTTTATTCGTGCCAGCACGGGCTCAGTTGGGTTCGTACCCGAAACGTGAGCCCAGACGCCCGGGTGGTGTAGCCTTTTATGCATTTTCTGCTTGTCTCCCATATATGGGTAACGTATAGACATACAGTCTGATTGGATGGTCTCATGTTACAGGGTCATGAGGGATGTCACGTATGCACGCAGCCAGGTTGCCTTCCCTTATCTTGAGGGTTTTTTTTACCACATTCCTTACGGAGGGGACTCCACCACCACAGCTTAGAGCCTGGAGCCTGCTTTGGATTCTGTTTCCCCCTCTCTCTGCCCCTCCCCCTCCTGCTCTCTTTCTCAAAAATAAAAGTTTATTTACTTTGAGAGAACAAGGCGGGGAGAGGCAGAAGAGGGGGACAGAGGATCTGAAGCAGGCTCTAGGCTGGCAGCAGAGAGCCCTATGTGGGGCTTGAACCCACAAACCCTGAGATCACGACCTGAGCTGAAGTCAGATGCTTAACCGACTGAGCCACCCAGGTGTACCCTCCCTCCAGCAAATATTTTAGAAATAATTTTTGTTCTATAGAAGGTTATGCATAACACTTGTAATATAATCCAGTGCAACAAGAGTATGGGTATTTGTATGGTTGTTTTAATGAGAAACATTTGAATTGTACATACCACAAATAGCTTCAAGTTTCTGTAACAACCTCCCTCCCCCCCCATGGCCAAACAGCTAAACAAAACCTGAAGCATCACTTTAAATGTGAAAGTCTTATAAAATTAACTTACAAAAACATCCCTATCAAGTAGTTTGGCATTTACTGTACATTAGTCAAAAGGTCAAGCTAAAATCTGATTCTTTTAAAAAAATCAAAGTTTACATTATTCATACAGATCCAGCATTGTTAAAAAATATGCACAAATAACCACATCCATGCAATATAATTTCTTTAAAAATTTAAAGCAATATAAAAGAGCAGACCTAAGTACAGAACAGAACATTTTGGTTTATAACCTGTAGCTCAAGATTGCTAGCTGATTGGAGTAAAATTAATTCTAAATCTCTTAAATATGATTGTTTCAGTCAACCAGCTAAGGGTGCACGTGAGTTTCCGAACCATTTCTAAGGTGGAATCCGCTAGCGTGTTTCGGTAACGTGGGGTGAACGCTACTGTTCGTTGAGCAGAGTAGGTACATTTTAATAATGTCGTTTTTCAAATAAATCGGAATTCGCGGAGAGCTCGGCTCTTCAGGCAGCTGCAGTTTCCAGAGATCCCAGACCCATCAATGAGCTTTGTCAAACTGCCTGGGGCGCCCGCTGCCCGGCTCCCTGCCCCCAGGGCAGAATGTCATTCGGAAGCCCTCTCCGGCCAGCCTGGAGGGCGGTGTCCTCGGGGAGATCCCAGCCCTGCCGCCGCTGATGGGGCAGGGGCCGGGTCAGGGTCAGGCACCGGAGAAGCCGCGAAGCCGGGCGGTGGTGAGGTGCCGCAGGCCAGGCGGGGCCTCTAGGTGGGGGGCGGCCCGTTGGTGTACCTCAGCATGGGGTAGAAGGACCTGGCGAAGTTGTTGGCCTGCGTGCAGCTGTAGTCCTCTTCCGAGGAGGGCAGCAGGCAGGCCAGGAGCAGCAGCAGCAGCAGGAGCAGCTGCAGGGGCAGCGCCGCCCTGATCACCCGCGCCAGGAAGGAGCGCCGTGGCCGCGAGCTGCCGGGGCCGGGCACCCTGCCAACAGACCAGGTGAAGAGGTGAGCAGGAGGTTCCGGACGCCGCACCCCCTCGAGCTACCTGACCCCTGCCTGCGTTAGGTGAGACATCCGGGGCCTGACGTGAAAGTGGGTGCCCACGACTGAGGTTCAGTTCTGGAAGAGCAGCCCAGCCCCTTTCCAGACTGAAGAAAACAAGTCCACTGGGTTCTTACAAACACCTGGAGCGTGGCATTGGCAAGACTGGTGAGGTGCGTGTGTGTGTGTGCGTGTGTGGAACAGAGGACTCATTTCTGTGACTGCATCCCCCCTACCTGCTGTCCGCCTTGTTCTGGTCTTTCGTCATCCTCTCTGCTCCAAACTGCTGGATAAGAACAACCCAGTTAGTAAGTGAAGACTGGTTAGTCCTGTCCATGATAAAACCTCCTTCCTTCTTAAATTATACACCTTCCTTAGCTCATCTTTCTGCCAAGCTTTTGAAACCAGACAAATACATTTGAGATTATACTCCAGGAGGTAAGAAATCATTGGGTTTGTTAAAGTAACAAGAGCTTCGCGGTCCAGTTTGTTGATCTGTTGTTAATGGGGAGAGATCAGGAAGCCCCTTCAACAACACTAGAAGGGCTCCCATCTTTCACAGCCTACTGGGGGGCGGAGTCTCCAGTTCCTGTCATCTCAGTAACTTTGAAAAATAACCAGCGTGCTTCTCGGGGCAGAAAGGGGCTCTCACCTTGGCTTGGGGAGCTGGTGTGGATGCAGCTGGAGGCTCGTCTCCAGAGTCTACCTCGTCCAAGCTGGGCAGAGATGGGTCTGGGTTCTGAAATCCACACCCCAAGGGTTCAGTTCAGGGAAACAGAGGTTCTGAGTAATCTCAAGAGCGCAAAACGTGCTTCATGCAGTTTCACTGCTCTGCTCACCCCTCCCCCAGCTCAAATCTTTCTGGAAGAGAGAGCCCTTTAACACAGACTTCTCCAGTCAGAAAGGAATGTAAACAAGGCAAGGCCAAGCACAGCATTAAAAACCCATAGCACACATGGGGGGAGACCGAGTTTAGCTGCATCAAGGGTTGACAGCTTGCCAGATGTGCTGAAGGATCATGTGGCCATCAACGCACTATAGCCTTGGCTGTACAGGTAGAAATGTCACTCTAGAATGGAGGGGTGGGCCTCCCTCGAGTCTGGTGAAGCCATGGTATGGGCATCCATTTGTTCTGAGTCGGATCACATTTTAAAGACGAGAAAGTAGAAAAATGAGAGAGTGGGCAGCAGAGAGCGCCCTGGACGGTGAAGGAGTACTCTCAAGTCTACTCCGCATGAAGGAAAGACAGAAATGATAGAGGGGTTAGACTGGTTTTTCACACACCAGCCATACGAACAGGTAGGTACCATATTGTCGTCTCCCTCTTGTAAAGGACAGAACTGCGTCAAAGAGTTTGTGTAACTTTTTAAGGCCGCCCAGGTAGAAGGGGCGGGACTCGAGGCGCCACTCGGACCACGTGCTTATAGCCTCTGCCCCACAGCGAGGCCTGCCATTCTGCTTTCCTGTTGGCATCTGATACCACACGTATTTAAAAGCCACAAGTGGACTCACCTGGCTGCCCTGCAAGGACATTAAGTCTTGGGACACTTGCTCAAGTAACTGTTTGAGTTTCTTCTCAATAACATGTACCTTCTCTTCAGCCTCAATGTAGTCTTCGCCATGCCCCTTAATAAGAAGGCTGTTTGAAAGCTCTTGTAAGGTGTTTACTTGAGGTTCACGTTCCACGAGCTCCTTTTTCAGTTGCTAAAAATAAAATGCGTGAAATACAAATAAAAATAGCCGCTGCTTACTGTGGCCAGATGGCGCTTGCTTAGTGCCAGGACAGTTCCGGGATGGATGATGGGTGGTGGTCAACTCCAGAACATTCTACTAGCTATGTACCTGGGTGTATCTGCAAGTCTAGCATCATTTGGGCAGCAAGTAGGTGACACCCTGCCCCTATTTTCCACTCCTCATTCTGAAGACAACTTGAGGCTGGAGGAGTTGGAAGAAGTGAGGGGAAGACTAGACCTTTGTCCACCGCAGTAGCAAAGTCAAGGAAAAAATCTAAATTGGGTAAGTTGAGAAACAGCAGCTTAAGCATACTTTATAGGAATAGAGGCATGTGTCTGGTGAATCAGCCTGTGTGGTCGATTACCTTGCTTGCTGTCCCTTTTGGTAGCCACTACACAACATGTGGCGATTTAAAATTACAATTCAGTCTCAGCCACAATAGCCATGTTTCAAGTGCTCAACAGCCACCTGTGGCTAGTAGCTATCAGACTGGACAGTGCAGATACAGAACATCTTCTTCACTGCAGAAAGGTTACTGGACGGCACCCTTCTTGAGAGTGGGGCTTTACAAGGATTTTAGCATAAAATTTTTTTATTTTTATTTAAAAAATTTTTAATATTTTTGAAAGAGACAGAATGTGAGTGGCGGAGGGGCAGAAAGGGAGAGAGAGAAGCCAAAGCAGGCTCCAGGCTCTGAGCTGTCAGCACAGAGCCTGATGTGGGGTTCGATCCCACAAACCCCGTGGGATCATGACCTGAGCTGAAGTCAGCCGCTCAACTAAGCCATGCGGGTACCCCTATAAACATGATTTTTAAGGGGCACCTGGGTGGCTCAGTCAGTTGAGTGTCCAACTCTTGCTTTCAGCTCAGGTTGTGATCTCATGGTTCGTGGGACTGAGCCCTGCATTGGGCTCTGCACTGATGGTGCAGAACCTGCTTGGGATTCTCTCTCTCCCTCTCTTTCTCCCTCTCTCTCTAAGCAAACATTAAAAAAAAAGCTTTTAAAATAATGACCAGTACTTTAAGTTTAAACTGTTTATAACTGAATCACCTACAAACTTATGGCTAAGAAAGTCACCTGGTTAGTGAAATAAATCTATGAAAACACAACTACCCTTCAAGAAATAAGACTTTTCAATAGCAGATTTAGAAAACTCATATAGCTCATTTTGTCTGTGGAGTAATTGAGCATATTTTCCCCCAGGGAGTCCTGATATTCACAAAGGAGAAAATACTTCTAATCAAACGGCCTTATGTTTCTCAGGATATTGCTAAACCCCTACGTCCCCCGTTCCCGAGAGTCTTAAGGACTTCCTGCTTTTAGCCCTGGCCCTTCATCTCTGCAAGCCATCCTGCTTCAGAACTACTACAAAGGGATGCTTAGTAGTTGATACCAACTGGAACACGAGAGCAAAACGTCACGCTGGCGTTGTTCCAAGAAACACGAGGGGCAGCTCCCTGAGTCCTCACCTGCCAGGGGCCAGCGGCAGTGCAGGACCCCTTAGGAGGAAACTTACCATCAGTTCTTCCTGACACTCCAGGAGCACCTGGGGGTCTGCCTCTGGGTCCGTGACACGAGCCTTCTGCCTCCGGCTCTCAGCACTCGCTAACCACAGTAGCAGATCTTGACTCAACTGGTGGAAGTCCTTTAAACACACACACACACACACACACACACGAAACACGTCATAGTATTGCCCTTTCTCTGAGGGAAGGTGTGCTGAGAAGCAGCTTGATGTGTTGGGCCTTCATAGTATTTGCTCTGGTCTTTATCCGATGAATAAAAGGGCCAGATTTAAACTAAATGCCAGGGCCCCCCAACAAGGAAAAGGGAAAGCTGCAAAGAGGATGCAGGTGGCACAGTCCCAGGAGGCGTGACGCATGTTGAGTGACAAGTGCTAGCAGAAAGGCCGGGCTTCACAACGCCACACCTGCTATGACACAGAAAGACCACACAAACGACTCCACAAATCTGGATTCAGCGGCAAAGGGAGACACCCCAACGGGACAGGCCGTGGCCCAGGGACACATGGGCACGGGGTCTTGCTGGTGGCGCTCACATTCCCAGAGACGGGGTCAGAGCTCACACAGGATGAGCATTTACCATGTGCGGAGGGCTGGGCTAAGATTACCTTGTGAGGTAAGGACTAACATGATTCCCATTTTTCAGATGAGAAAACAGAGGTCTAGCCGGCACAGTGATTTGCTCAGAGTCGCACAGCTACTAAAGCTCTAGGGTTGGGTTAAACCACTCCTTGTTCTGAGCCAGGTCTCTTAATCGCCCTGCTATACATACGGTCTTCCTGGCAAAAGGACAGAGATGGGGCAGCGTGGGGCAGCATTTCTGACCTATTGGAATGTTCGCTGGAACCCTTATGCTAAGAATGGGCCGGGGCAGCAGAGCAGGAGACACAGGGCGGGACAGCAGCTGAGCCTCTTGGAAACAAAACGATAAAGCACATGTTTCCTAACACAAGCCGTGTTTGTGTGCCAAAGCATCCTGACTAGGATAAAAATATCTGCCTCTCCCACCCATGTGGGCCGGGCCTGGGGGCCGGCGTACCTGGCACTGCACGAGGGCCCTCCGTAAGCCCGCTCTCCAGCTCTCCACCGCGCCCTGTGCCGCGTCCCAGTGCAGCGCCAGCTGGCCGACGCGACCTTGGAGCTCTTTGGACTCCGCGCTCTCAGTCTGCAGATATTCCTCACTGCTCATGTTGACAGAGACCACTAGAGCCTTGTAGGTGTCAAAGGCTTTTAGTATTTCCTACCACAGAGGGAAAAGACTGGGTTAGGCATTCTGAAAATAGCGATGTGGGGTTCATTTGAACCTCAGCAGGGAACGGATCTGCCAAAGGCTTCTCTGAGCTGTGGCGGCAGAAGCAAGAGCCAACTTGCTTTCAACTGGCTGGGCGGTATCAGGTGAGGAGCTGCCTCACAAGGTCAGTGACCTTGGCTGGCCAGGCTGAGAGTAGAGGCCCGGCTCCTGGCTGGTCAACTCAGCCACAGGCATGAGTAGACCCTGCCGAGTCCTGGTTGGCTTATTTCTGGACCACATTAGAAGTTTTTCAGATAAAGTACATGTAGTTAACCTGCACGAATCCCTCGATATCACAGAAGTATTATTACTTAGGGTGAATAGTTAACCCAGATATACTGATGCACAAAGTAAAATACTAATACCCATGTGAAGACTGCCTGGGTACCCTAAACCCCTGCCCTGGGTTGTCTTAGGAGCTCAGGCTCAGGGCCCCCCTCCCCCCCCGGCCAAAGCGCAGGACTCCAATTGCCTCTCCCCTGCTCCCTGGCTAGTTCTAGTGGGGCAACGGCCGACTATGTGGGTGACAAATTCTAACTGGGTAACAGAGTAGCTACATCAGGCCACAGAATTCATCAGCAGGTGAGCTGATCTTCCCCCCACCCCCATTCTCAATGCTCCCCCACCAGCCTGGATTGCACAGTTTGGAAGGGCGTTTTTCAGCTGCCTGGTGGTGCCCACTAGCACCTCCTTACGAGTCTAGAGGGGTCTCTGAAGTCAGATCTTTCCAGCACAGGGGATCTGAGATGCACCTCCCCAGCACCGCTGGGGGCTTTGGGATCATGTGCAGATGATCTTCTGCATGGAAACAAAAACCTACATCTGTGTCCTTGCCCGTTACAGAAGTGGAACGGGACAGACTGAGCACTACACCTGCTTGCAGCGTGCCACCTACACCGCTGACAGGTGTAACCTGCTGGTCCTGCACAGCGAGCGTCCACATGCACGTTCTAGATCCCTCTTCCCTCCACACCTCCCCCTCACCTTGAGCTGCTTCACTCTGAGCTCCATTTCGTGGATATCAGAGGGAGGTTCTGCCACCTTTAACGTTTCCAGCTCTGCTTCCGTTTTTTTCAGCCAAGTGGTGATGTCGCTGATCTTGGAATTGAGCTGTTGCAAGTTTTGTTTCATCCTGAGTTGATTGTGAAGTTCTTGTGCTTGAATCAGCTCCCATCTGTCAAAGGCGCCTGGAATAAAAAGTTGCAGTAAAAAGAAGCAGTAGCCCCAAAAGATTTCCCGGTCTCCAGCTAGTCCAGGGTCAGGATGGCAAAACCTGAAGGGGATGCTCCTTGCAGGAGGCTTGGCTTCAGGAGTCCTCGCCGTCCCCTTGCTGTGGTTCAAGGCTGGTGCCACCACCCTCCCACAAAGGCTGGGATGAGGTACGGAACGGGCTATGAGAACCAACATGGTGCCAACGTGTACTGCAGTCCAATGTTCAGCAGTTTAGTTTATGCTGTTTTCTGGCGCTTTCTCTTCTGGTTCATGAATGATCGGGTCAATTCTATCAGTTTGACTTTTGGCTTAGGAGAATAATTACTTTTATAATCATTGAACTGGTCTCATGAGGAGCCACCTGACTGCTCTTTGGTCATCATCTTCCTGTCTGATCTTTATATACAAGTGACATTAAAATATGCACTTCATATGAGGCTCACTGGTCAATATTTTTTTTTAATTTTATTTTTTAAAATTTACATCCAAATTGGCATATACTGAAACAATGATTTCAGCAGTAGACTCCTTAATGCCCCTTACCCATTTAGCCCATCCCCCTTCCCACAACCCCTCTCCTTGGTCAATATTTAAAGAATAGTTTTGAAGGACACCTGGGTGGTTCAGTCGGTTGAGCATCCGACTTCAGCTCAGGTTATGACCTTGTAGTTTGTGGGCTCGAGCCCTGCGTCAGGCTCTGTGCTGACAGCTCGGAGCCTGGAACCTGCTTTGGATTCTGTGTCTACCTCTCTGCCCCAACCCCACTCACACTGTCTCGGTGTCTCTCTCTCAAAAATAAACATCATTAAAAAAAAAAAAAATAGTTTTGCAAGTAAAAAGCCTAGGAATTTGTTCGTAAATACAAGTCAGCTGATTCTGTTTTTGCTTTAAAACTTTCTTTTTTTAAGTAATCTTCACACCCAACGTGGGGCTCAAACTCACAACCCCAAGATCAAGAATCGCATGTTCTACTGACTGAGCCAGCGAGGTGCCCTACAAGTCAGCTGATTCGAAAATAACAATGGCTGCCGTAGACTAAGTTTAGCCATTTTGGTGGATTACAGTTGGTCAATTCTTAATTAATGTTCTGTTGAGCAATGACTTAAATTAAATGCTCAGCTGACCCAAAATATAGCCTTGACCTGTCCTAACAACGGCCTAATTTATCTGTACCTGACTGCTGCCCGGTGAGAGCAGCAAGTCCCTCGTCTTCCTGCTGTGAGCTGCCATTCAAGGCTCTGGCACCTTCTTTGCCACCGTCAGTGCCTGGGGATAGCAGCAGCTTTACCTAGAATGAACCGATTTTTATGTTACCACTTATAAATTTCAAAGGCTGTATGAAGAGTATCTTGGTTCATAGGAACAGGTAGGAAATGAAGATATGGGACCCCTTTCCTTTTAATATTAATATTACACGATTAATAATTATTTTTAATATATAATGATTATTAATATGGAGATTATTGGGTACATTTATAAGCAAGCAGAGCCAACGGCAGAAATAAAGCCTTAGTAAAGACCAAGACTGGTGGTGGGGAGCAGGGGAGAGGTCAGTATTGGAAATAAAACGGCCTAATTCGGGGCTTCCTAACACTTCTCAAATGAAACATGCAAAAAAAAAAAAAAAAAAAAAAAAAGCTAAAAACCACTGCTGAGCTACCAGGCTGTTACTGTGTGCACACTTTTGCTTTTGCAGAGTGTTCTACAAAATTTAGTCATCCCTCCTCGTCACTCTGTGGAGCTGGTTGGCAGATTATCCCCAGAATTGGAAACACAGAGGACAAATCTGCCTCCGGGGGTCATTCATTACTGAGCATTTATCTTTCACTGCACATATTGACTCTTCTGTTAGTGCAGAGCTGACTGGCCTATTATCTCAGGACTTTCCAAAAATAAAGGTATCCTTTTTAGTAAAGCCATGCTTTCTTTGGTTTGTGTCCATATGGCCTACTTGTGTGGAATGAAAAAAATACCGCCCCCGCCCCCCGCCTTCAGATTTCTGGTGACACGCCTGGTTCCAGGCACACAGAAAAGGGTGGAGGCTTTTGAAACTGGCCAGGGGAGGAACACAAGCATCAATGCTGGGGAGGCCAAACCATGTGGCCCTGGATACAAAGCAAAGGTGAGGTGCTGGGGTCCCTCCCTCTCCCCACGACTGTCAGGTCTTATTCCGCATCACAGAGGGGCAGATTAAAACTGACAGCTGCTTACTAAGCAAGAGGAAGAGCTGCTGAACTGGGCATGGCAGCCCACTATCAAATGACTTGGGCCTGACCGTATACAGGCAGAAGCTTCTCCAATTATCTAGCACTATCCATTCTTAGACATGGTGGGCACTTGGCGGACTAATTCAGTGATGCCCACCACCGCTTCTGGTTTCTCTAGAAGAGGATGATTAAAAGTGCACAGAGACATTTGAATTTCAACTCGCTCCTCCCTAGTCCTCTGTGCTGAGGCTGATCTGGAGCCAACGTTAAATCCTAGGCTGGTGGCCCCCAACGGCTGCATAGCCAGAGCATACCAAGGACTCATGTTGCCCGAGGAAACCATAATGAAGAAGGAATGGTCACTGTTATAAACAACAACAACGAACCACATATGGTAGTAAAAATAGTAATAATTATAACAGTGACCACTTCTAAGGGCCTTCTTTATACATTCTTACAAATCAACACAGACAACAATTAATGGAAAGTAGGTTTATCCTCAGGTGAGGAAGGCTTACGGAGGCAAGGCAAAGTGCTATGGCCCCAGAGCACTCTATTGGTGGGGTTAGGAATCAAACCTATGTCTACCACTGTACATGGTCAAATCTTCCTGAATACGAAGTCACGATGTTTTGAATAGGATATGCAGTCAAAACGTAAACAGAACACAGTTTGGGAGCAGCTCAGGAAAGCCAGTATGTTGCTTCTCCATTACTTGCACGGATGACTGACTCAACAGTAATAATCACTGCCGCATCATGTTCATGTACACAAAGATCGTTCTTGGCCAGAAACCAGTCTTTAACTCTAGTATGTTTTGCCAGGGTTCTAATGATGTATGGACGGCTCAGCAGAGATACTGTCACCATGGGAAAACCAGCTCAAAATCCCCTTTGAAAGTGAGCACACGCAGCATACACCAATCTCTCTCTCTCTCTTAAGAATTTCAACTATTAATGCACTTGGGTTATATTCTCAGTGCAGTCAAGACTTACATAGGCTGGTTTATAGGGAGTGCTGGAATCTGAGGGGATGGTTTGTACATTCCTATCACTTCCCATTTGTTTGTAGCGATGCTTGGGGCAGGAAGGGCTGTCAGGAACATGCCATGAGTGGTCCTCAGAAATGGATTTCCCTGAAACAAAACACAGCAAGTGACAGTCCATTCTCTCCAACCAAAGGATTCATACTTAGTTACACAAAAAAAGGTCATGGGTAACATGGCATCAGGTTATAGTATAATATGAGTTCTGCAGCTTTCCTTGCAAAGCATGCACATTTGCAAAATGTCAGTATGCCCCAGAAGGGAATGAAATGAGAGTCATGCAACTGAGCAGCATTGTGCCTTCACTAGATGGGTTCACGATGGAGCACAACAAACACAAGATTTTTTGAAGATGAATGGTGTTTTGGAGCCGGGCATCTAGTGGCGGGGACACTGGCAGCGAGGCCAGGTCAAAGGGCCAGAAGGACTGAAGACCTCTCAGGAGTGGGGGAGAGTGAACGTCAGGATGGACCTGGGGGCCAGAGGGCCACTCGTGGCGCTACCCCACCACTGCACATGGCGACGGGGCAGGGAACATAGGTTAGAACTGCAAATCAAGGAAAGGAAGGTTTCTTCTCCTGTGGCTAATGCAACAGTACTTTAACCCCTGCCCACCCATCCTCTTCCCAGGAAGCACCGTAAGCAAGGAAGGAAGGAGTTCCAAACCAAGCCACCGTGAAGAAAGCTTGGTCTATGCCGAAGAACTTCAGTTAGATGGGGGGGGGGGGGGGGGGGGGGGGGGGGGGGGGGATTAAAGTTTTAAAAGACACCATGAAGAATTCCCTTCTGCACAGGCCTGAGGGGCAGGAGAAGGACAGCATGGAGACTGCTCCTGTCTGGGCGGGGTTCTGTAAGGAGCACGCAGGTATGTGTGAGTACGGCAGTGTAAATACACCATGACACAAGGACCAAGGCGCATGGTGTCCACAGAAGGCAGAGGTCAGACATGACATGGGAGCGAGGTTTAGGATGCAGTGTTCGCCACAGGAGGCTGCCATGTTGAGACACATGCACGGTCAGGGGCCTACCAGAAGACGCTTTCAAAGTTTTTGTGGTCATTTTAAGATAGGCCTCAGGATTTTCAGGGATTTCTACATCTGAAAAAGAATAATGTCATTTTCCTCACCGCAGGCATCTGTAGATGAATGCCCAAGTATTAAGTTAAAACAGTAGAAACATTGTCAGCTGGGAGGAGAAGAGTAACCACCTTTGATCTGTCTTATTAAAAAGGTTTAAAAAACCGAAAGGATTTTTTTCAGCCGACTCTTGACGGTTTGAAGCCGTTGTGGGAGAGGGGGGAGTCCACGGAAAGAATGGAGACAATCTACCAATGCTCTGAAGAACTCAACTGAAAAGTTCACTGATGAGCCTCCCAGACAGCCAGAGCCATCAGAGAATAGCCTTAATGTCCCCAGGTGAATTTCGTTCCTTTTTCCCTTTCATTCCACCTGTCATAGGAATGAGCCACTCTCAGGGAAGTCAAAGTGGGCAGGACAGAACACAAGAAGCCACAGAGGTCTGGGTCAGCCATGAGCTGGACTCTGGGTCATCCAGAGATGGCCATGTTGCTACAGTGCTAAAAACATAACCAAGTGGGTCAATGTCAAGGGCTCTGGAAACAGGGGCTGTTACCTGATAGTGCACTGTAGTATGGGCCTTCCTCATCATCTTCGTGAGAGGAGGAGCCCCCCACATCACCTGTGTGATCCCACTCCAGAGGGATGGAGTCCACGCTGACGGGGGTCTCACAGCCAGACCGCTCGGGCCCCGGCGCCGGGGGCACCAGATGACAAAGGGACTGAGGGGAAGAGGGTTCCTCGCTCTCTCTCCTTTTGCGCCAAGAGTCAGCCTGGATCTCTCTGGGGTCCTCCATGTCCGTTTCATTCTCGGAGGCCTCTTTTTCATCTTCCAAGCCCTAAAGTGGGGATGTCCAGTTTTCAGAATGAACCACATTAGAGGCTTGCAGCTGTGAGGTGCATGGGGAGTCTGCCTTGTCTGACAGTTCCTGAAAATGGCCACTGCCCACATTTCTGTGGCCGCTTTAAAAAAGAATCGGGTTAGGTGCACCTGGGTGGTTCAGTTGGCTAAGCGTCAGAGTCTTGATTTTGGCTCAGGTCAGGATCTCACGGTTTGTGAGATGAAGCCCCGTGTCAGACTCTGCACTGGTAGCATGGGGCCTGCTTGGGATTCTCTCTCTCCCTCTCTCCCTCTGCCCCTCCCCTGGTCACTCTCTCTCAAAATAAGTAAACTTAAAAAAAAAAAATTTTTTTTTAAAGAAAAAAGAATCAGATTCCCAGGGCCTAGTTGTGATTATTCTAATTTAGACGCTTTAGTGTGAGGCCTAGAATCTGTATTTTCGGCAAAGCCCAGCCTCTTTCCTAGGAGAAACCTGACATTTGATGGTCTAAGTTAAACAACTTTCCCTAGAAGAAAATGGAGGCCAACATTTTATTAGTGGTTAATGGTAGGTTTCTCCAAGAATCAGAAAATTTTAAATAAAAAAAAAAATGTAAGGCCATTAAGAGTATATTCTGGCTACGATTCACAACTTCATGACTGTATGTACCAGGTTCTTTCTTTCTTACCCCTCAATCTTATTGTTCAGGATACAGAACCTTATTCTTCCTATGTTGTAATGCCTGGGTTTAAGAGAAATGCCTAGAAACTGCTACATTTAGAAATGAGGAAACTATGATGACTCTTAAGGTTATGTCTGATGAAGAAAGAACCATCAAGTTAGCCAGTTGGAGACACAAAAAAGGAAAAAATGGCCAGTTGTGTTGCTCAATATGGTTATCATGAAAGCTCCTGGCACACAAAGGCAATGAACTTTGAATAGTGGCCTGAATGCCACCTCAACTTCCCAGAAGGTCCCTCTGCCAAGGGAAACTTCACAGTTGCTATGGGAAACTGGTGCTTTTGTCACTTCACAGGTGAGAAGAGGGGTGCCCGGGTGGCTCAGTCGGCTAAGCGTCCGATTCTTGATTTTGGCTCAGGTCATGATCTCATGGTTTGTGAGTTCGAGCCCTATGTTGGGCTCTGTGCTGATAGTGTGGGGTCTGCTTGGGGTTCTCTCTCTTCCTCTCTCTCTCTGCCTTTCCCCCTGCTCATGCTCTCTCTCTGCTTCAAAATAAATAAATAAACTTAAAAAAAAAAGTTCAAAGGTGAGAAGAAGGCACCAGAAAGGCACAAATGTTAAAAGCTCCCGACACTGGGGCACCTGGGTGGCTCAGTCGGCTGAGCCTCCGACTTCGACTCAGGTCATGATCTCACAGCTCGTGAGTCTGAGCCCCACGTCGGGCTCTGTGCTGACAGCTCGGAGCCTGGAGCCTGTGTCTCCCTCTCTCTCTCTCTCTCTCTCTCTCTGCCCCTCCCCCACTCACACTCAGTCTCTCTCTCAAAACGAACAACTTTTTAAGGCTCCCAGACACTAAGAGCAAAAGGCCAACACATTCCCAAATTAGTACCGTAAGCAAAACCAGAACATATATCCGCATATCCTACGGGTGCTGACACATGTCAGGAGAGCCCTGGGCCGAGGAACACACAGAAAACAGCTGAGGGGCGCAAAAACTTTCAGAAATGCCGTCCCTTCCATCGGGTAAGGGGAGCCCCCAAGTTAAGTGTGACTCTGGAGTAATAAAAGCAGAAACAGAACTGTTTTGCTCTCCTTTTTACCATAAAATACGTCACAGCTGACCAGTACATAGGTTTCCAGCTCTGTAAAAATTTGGCCAGACGTCAAGTGTGCGGAGCCCATTCGGTGAACCGTCAAGTTTGCGCAGCCCGGAGGCGCTCCGCACGAGCGTGCGCTCCCCTTACCGGAGCGCGGGAGGTCAGCCGGCGGTGGAACCGCGAGACGCGGCCGAAGACCTCCTGGCAGTAGCGGTGCAGCTCCTCCAGCTCGTCCTCGATCAGCACGGCGTCCAGGGGCTCGCTCTTCTGAATCAGCTGCTCCCCGAACACGATGAGCTGATCGATCTTGTTGGTATTTAATGTAATTTCCTGTTGGAAGCCCTATTCAGAATAGGAGAGAGGAACGATTTCAAAGAAGGAAAGTTTCCCTGAGGATCCAGACGATGTCTACTTCGTTCCTTCACCCAGGACGCGAGCTTCATCGATTTTTTAACAAAGTGACAATAAAGATTTAGATAATTTAAAATGACTGTAGGGGGGCGCCCGGGTGGCTCAGTCGGTTGAGGGTCCGACTTCGGCTCGGGTCATGATCTTGTGGGTTGTGGGTTCGACCCCTGCACTGGGCCCTCTGCTGTCAGCGCAGAGCCCGCCTTCTCCTTCGGATCCTCTGTCCCATCCAATCTCTCTCTGCCCCTTCCCCGCATACACTCTCTCTCTCAAAAATAAATAAACATGAAAAAATAAATAAATAAAACGATTGTGCGTATTTTTTCCCTCTCCCTTCTGGGCACTGACTTTTGTAATTAAAATCATTCTACACTTGATCTTAGCCAAAAGGCCGAGAAGCGGTTACAATTAAAATAATTCTAAAAGTTTGGCAAGGACGGACATCTACTGCCGTTGGGTGTGAGGGCGAAAACTTGTCTTACTGACACTGAGTGGAAACAAAATTTCTCATAATAAACCACCCGTGGGCATTTGGTCCTGCTGACCCAATAATCACCGCATTGGTGCCGTTATATTAAGGAAGGCAAGGGGCGCCTGGGTGGCTCAGTCGGTTAAGCGGCCGACTTCGGCTCAGGTCATGATCTCGCGGTCCGTGAGTTCGAGCCCCATGTTGGGCTCTGTGCTGACAGCTCAGAGCCTGGAGCCTGTTTCAGATTCTGTGTCTCCCTCTCTCTGACCCTCCCCCGTTCATGCTTTGTCTCTCTCTGTCTCAAAAATAAATAAACATTAAAAAATAAATTAATTAATTAAAAAAAAAAAAAGGAAGGCAAATTTCTATTTTTCAACTTCTTTTAAAAGCCCAGGAGGGAATTACAGTGAAATTTAAGCGAAATGCACATATTTGAGAGAGCAGAAGAGATCTGTTCATGAACCCACTCTTGATACATATGTTCTTCCTGCCACACCCCGCATGTTGCACCCCGACTCAAGAGCTGGGGAAAGAGCACCTTGTGAAGTTCTGTCTGGAACCCCGTGGATGATTATAAATGACAAAGAATACAGAGCCTCGTGCCAGTGGCCCCTCGACTGTAAGGAACAGTATCCTCTCTCGTGACAACCCTGCGGGACACAGGTGGGGTCAGCCTGGCTGCTTTAACGATTCTGGAATGTGCTCTCAGGGTGTCAGGTGAAGTTTGTGCTTGGCCGGCTCTCCCCTGCAGAGGTGCATTCTCCCGAGAGGGGCCGTGGGTGCAGGCCTTACATTCAACTGGCGCATCTTGTCGTCGGCGTCGCTCTCCGAGAAGTGCTCCACGTTGGTCAGCTGCAGGTCCATCTCCGTGAGCCACACGAGAACGCTCTCCCGGGTCCCCTCGAATTCTTCCCTCTGGTTGGTGAAATGCTGCGGAAGAGAACCGGGTGTTTGGGTGGATGGCAGAAGACAGTTCAGCAAGGTTACTTTTGGCCAAGACGAAAGGGTACCCCAGGAGACCCACAGGGCATCAGGGGGCCAGTGTGGGGTTGGGAGCCCGGGCTCTGCTCCTGGCTGTGGGATCACCAACAAGTGCCCCAACTTCTCTGAGCCTTGGCGTCTTTGTGGGCAAGTGAGGGTGTGGGACCGCGGATTGCGACGTTTCGGGTCCTTTCAGCAATTCTGTAATTCTCCAAGTCAGTGATTTTCCCAACCTGCCCTTTGAGGAACGCCCTCAAAGTCTGGGCCAGGCACCTTGGCTATTTTTACCTGTTAGCCTTCTGTGGAAGCTTTTGCTTAACACAAAGATTTAGTAGTTTCGAGATGGAAGAGTACGGATCTCAGGGTTAAGCCTGGCCTAGTGCCCCATTTGCCTTCACTGAGGTAATCCTGAATGTGTGCCCTCCAAGAAAGAAGACCCAGATTTATCACCTCCAATTAAGGATGCCTCTTGGGTTACCCTTAGAGATGGGCAGCCGATTCTCAGACAGACAGCATTCAGTGCCAAATGACCAGTCACAGTCAAATCGGTGGGAGATAAGGAAATTAATGCATGGGGGGTTGTCTGAAAAGCTAGCCCACTCCTTCTTGAGGGTTAAAAAAAAAAAAAAAAAAAAAAAAAGCCCAGATTTTCATCATCTTAGAATGATTTCAAGAATGTTCTGCCCTGAGAACAGAAGCAGGGGTTAAAATTACTTGCTGCAGCCATAGACCACACTGGCCCGGTCAGTTTGCAACTAGACTCACAAAGGTTAACACCCCAAGCCTTCCACATTCCAGAAATCTCAGGTGAATGCCTATTAGATTTAAAAATCCAACCCAACCTTTGAGGTTAGGTCAATGTGCTCTGAAATTCGGAGGATAATCTCTGTCCCCAAGCTCCACAATGCAGAGGGGGCTCTGTCTCCAGCTCTCACAGTGCAAGAACCAACGGGACACACAAAAACGGGCAGATGGGCAAGGCGGGGCCTCTTTCCAGGCGAAAGAGGCACCTTTGCCACACCGGGTAATGGCAGCGGCCCAGGCTCTGGGCAGTCTGTGAGCCAACGTGCAGGCCTTCCGGGTATCCAGAATTGGAAAAATGATGCGCTTGTTACCACAACTCACATAACCAGGCCCCGCCTAAGAAGCCTATTCTTGGGCAAACGACCTCTTTAAAAAACATGAATGCTGGCAGCTTCAGCTTAAAGCAAAGGGAAGGCCGACTGGGAGAACGTTCAGGTAGCTGAGGCCGGAAATGAAGTCTACCCATGGCTTCGCTCTAAGCCCGATGCCGCACATCGCTTCTCCCCGAAAGGCTACAAGTAAGGCGGGTGATATAGACAAGGTTACTCTGAGTCTCCGCAGGACGGCCGTGACCCGCTTCTGGAGGTTGTCCCAGCGCTGGTTGCCCTCGTGTACCATCTGCTTCAGCTTGCTGGCCGTGTCCGTGCGGTTCTCCCGGGCCAGCCGCCGGTACTGCTTGTTGATGAGCTCCAGCTGCGTGAGCCTCTCGTGGATCTGCCGCTGGAAGGCCTGCGACACACGGGCCGCGTCAGTGCCAAGGCACGCGGGGGGCCAGCCCGCCCCCTCCCCGGCCCCAGACGGCCCGCCTCGAGGGCTTACCCCCCCAGGCTGAAGTGGCGGCGGAGAGCCTGCTTCACCTGCCCTGATGCCAGCTAAAGAACGGCCTCTCAAGTTCACCGCGTGCCGCGTCGTGCCCGGCAAAGCGGACTCAGCAGCTGCCGGCAGGCTGCGGACTGCGCCGCCCTGGCCAGAGGTGGGGGGAGCCGGCCCCTTAAGGGAGTCACCTGAATTGCCCAGAGGCTTGATTCCCAGGAGCAGCGGGCTGGAGGGGGGCCCTTACCTCGAACCTCTTCAGCTCTTCTTTGGCATTTGTGTACAACACCTCTGAGGAATTCGGGTAGGCTGCTGTCCTCTCGGCTGACTTGAGCCAGTCCTCAAAGCGGGAGTAATCATCTAGAAATTTCTGCCACAGACGCCACGTCTCTTCGATTCTGATAGGAGGAAAGCACCTCAATATAAGCCAGCCATTTCAACAATGAGCTTCCATTTTTTTTTCCCCCTCCCTTGATGGGCCCAATTCCCGACACCCCTCGCACTGGCACTGTTTAGGGGAAGAGACCCTGATATCCCTCTTCTAAGAAATAACCAGGAACATCCCCTTCTCGGTCAGGACACCTTCTGTCTAGGATTGCCCTTCAGAGTTCCTGAAGTTCACAGAGGTTAGCAGGCAGGAGACAGAGCTCCCACTACTTTGTGGCTAGGGACACAGAGGCACAGTGGCCAGCGTGGTTACACCTCAAGGCCCAGGACTGCTGGGGAAAGCTGTTGCCCTGATTATATTTTTTTCTTGTATAATTCACTTCATGCGCACTGGTCACACCTACTGAGCCTTCTCTGCCAACAGCCTTGGAAGCGGAGTGAACAGAACACAGCTACTCTTCCTGAGATCAGAAGGACGCACGGAGTCTGGCTGACCATGTTCAAAACGTTTAGGGGCGGCTCATTTCTTACTTCATTCGCCGTTCCATTGACATGGCGCAGATGTTCCTCCAGCGTCTGTCCAGGCTTCTGGTGGTCTGCTGGATGGAGTCACACTCGGTCTCGTTGGCACAGGCATCGGAGTCGTGCAGTAGGACATCGCAGATGTTAAACACAGATTCCACCCCTGCGCTGTGTTGTTCGATGTCTCGCTGCAGGTCCTATGGTTGTTAATAGAGCAAGGAGCGCCTTGAGGTGGTGGTGGTGGTGGTGGAAAGATTGGCATCAGAGGATCTCCACTCCCCCGAGACCCTCTTCTAGCCCGGGGGGCACAGGCCTCGTGCACGTCCACCTTGGGATCAGTAACGATGACTACGTCCCCCTCACCTCTGCACAACTCTTGTGCCGTAGCACCCGGCAAAGCTTCAACACTGGCAACAACGGGATTTATTTGTTGAACTGGCTAGAGGGGGTAGGAGATCAAACGGTACCCTCTTCTGAGAGCCCACTGCCCCACAGACTCTGGGGAGGCATGGCATCCACCCCATATCACCAGACCACAAGGGCCTCCCATTTAGACATGGCTCCTGGGAGGTCTTCCTTGGGAATCTCTTCAGAAGGACCTAAAACTTCAGCAATAGAAACTCTTGACTTTTTATGGGTCACAGAATTCTCGAATCTACTGAGACCTTTGGTCCATCTTCACCCCCCCCCCCCCCCCCCCCCCCCCGCAAATCATGCATGCAGCTGCATGCTGTCCACAGCCTCTCCATGAGCCCATCCTAGGGCTCCATAGCCCCAAAGGAAGAGTCTGGGAGTAGAGACCCCACTTCCCCAACTGATGGGGTCCGAATGAGGGGGCAGGGTCTCTCTGGAGTCTTGTGCCAAACAGTGCTACAGTTCCTAGATTCAGCAAAAAGAGAATTCGTGAAGAGACAATGCATGATTATGGGGAAAAATGGAAAACCTGTTTAAGAATAAACACAGCTTTGGGGTGCCTGGGTGGCTCAATCGGTTAAGAGTCTGACTCTTGTCCGTTGAGCATCCGACTTCACCTCAGGTCATGTTCTCACGGCTCGTGAGTCTGAGCCCCATGTTGGGCTCTGTGCTGACAGCTCAGAGCCTGGAGCCTGCTTGGGATTCTGTGTCTCCCCCTCTCTCTACCCCTCCCACACTCATGCTCTGTCTCTCTCTGCCTCAAAAATAAATAAATAACAACAAAAAATTAAAAAACAAAATGAGTCCGACTCTTGGTATCGGCACAGGTCACGATCTCGTGGTTTTGTGAATTTGAGCCCCACCTCGGGCTCTGTGCTGACAGTGTGGAGCCTGCTTGGGATTCTCTCCCTCCCACTGCCCGCCCCCCTGCCCCTCCCCCGCTCATGCTGTCTCCGTCTCTCTCAAAAATAAATAAAAAAACTAAAACAAACAAACATAACCTCTTAAAAAAAGGATAAACACATCATTTTCAGGTATTGCCCAGAGAATACTTCTGCACACCATGGGAGGGCCAGAGGAGCCTGTTTATTTTGCATTCTGGATGAATTAGGCTTCTCCAGGTATCTAACTTCTGTGGTAAGTGAAAACAGACCACGCTGCTAATCTCAGTATCCAAAGGACATTATGAAGAAACAGCAAAGACAAAGCTAAATCAGCCACTGTTGGCGTAAGTTCCCCGGGTTAAACAGGAGAGATTATTTTATAAACTGCCTGGCACTGTCTACAGAAAGGCAACATAAAAGTTCATTCTGGGTCACCTCAATTATTTAATCATTTTGGAAATTACTATTAGATAAGACTAATATTTTCTTACTTTTCTTCTGATAAATGTACAATTTTGATCATTCTCTGCTCAGGCGGATATGAAAGAATAAAACGTTAATGCTCAAACCACATTTTAAATCAAGCAGTTTAAAAAAAAGTTTTTTTTTTTTTTTTTTATTTGAGAGAGGGAGAGAGAGAGAGCACAAGCAGGGGAGAGGGGAAGAGGGAGAGAGAATCTTAAGCAGGTTCCACACTCAGCATGGAGCCCAACGTGGGGCTTGATCCCACACCCTGGGATCGTGACCTGAGCTGAAACCAAGAGTTAGTCGCTCAGCCGACTAAGCCTCCCAGGCGCCCATAAATTAAACAGTTTTTAACAGGATCCTAACGGATTAAAAATGAGCACAATGAATTATATTAAGAAAATGTGTTTTCTAGAGGTGCCTGGCTGGCTGGGTTGGGGGAGCTTGTGACTCTTGGTACTGGGTCGTGAGTTCGAGTCCCACACTGGGTATAGGGATTACTAAAAGAAATAAACTTAAAATAAAAAGACAGCAGAGGGTGCCTGGGTGGCTCAGTTGGTTAAGCATCCAAGTCCTGATTTTCGCTCAGGTCATGATTCCATGGTTCGTGAGATCAAGCCCCGTGTTAGGCTCTGTGCCTGACAGTGGAGAGCCTGCCTGGGATTCCGTCTGTCTCTCTCTCAAAATAAATAAATAAACAAAACATTAAAGAACAAAAAAAGAAGAAGAAAGTGCATTTTCTAGTTTGTCACTCTATGTGTCCTATGAAGAGCCATGTACAGGGTGATTTTTTTTTTTTTTTTTAAGCTCTGCAGTCCAAGACAAGTGGTGGAAGTCTTCCTGGGGTCCATGCAAGTACTGGCTTTCAAATTACTAGGTTTAAACAGAACTCAAGCTTTAAGAATTCTTGCCGGCTTGCAGAATTGTCATGGGCTTCCTAAAATGTATTGGCACTGGTAAATATCTCTTTTGACTTCATCAAAATAATAAGGAACCCTAACATTGGTGTTACATGAGTAATAGTGGCAGTTTTATTTAAAAAAAAATTTTTTTTTTAACGTTTATTTATTTTTGAGACAGAGAGAGACACAGCACGAACAGGGGAGGGGCAGAGAGAGAGGGAGACACAGTATCTGAAGCAGGCTCCAGGCTCTGAGCGGTCAGCACAGAGCCCGATGCGGGGCTCGAACCCACGGACCGCGAGATCGTGACCTGAGCTGAAGTCGGACACGTAACCACCTGAGCCACCCAGGCACCCCAATAGTGGCAATTTGAATTGAAAAATGGTACCTGCCCCTGACCTCAGCTGGTAAGGTCTGGTTGAAAATTACTGAAAAAGGTCTAGTCTATGGATAAATATGAGAGCTGCATATTTAATAGACTATTTGCAGTTTCTCTACCTTATTTGTTCAGCTTATATTGAATAAAATGGCGACAGAAAACTAACACACAGGGTGAATGGGAGAGCAAGAAATGAGCTCTGTGATAGTTTATAGACGACTATCAACATTTTGGTTAACCAAATTGCAAAAATTTTCAAAATTTCCAAACCAAACATTTAAAACACGGCAGCATGATCTACGGATTATAATATGCACTAGTTACTTGGTAAAATATAAAGTAGTGAAGCATACTGAAAAAATGTGAACCATTTAAGTGCCAAACGAGGGACATGTTACGGACTAAACCGATCCCACCACTGATTCCCATTGAGGCATGAGCATGCACAGTAAATTAGATTTCAAAAACTGTGTAAGTGCAATTTGAAGAAGGGGACTTAAGAAACAACACAAGACGATGTAAAAGACTTTTGCTGATCGTTCTGGAAACCGCTTGCGTTCTGTTTCTGTTCCTGAGCAGGTGACCAAGAGCACTGAAGCTGAGAAAGAGTGTACCAGGGGTGGGAGGTATGAGGAGGAAGATCCAAGGTAAGAGGTCAGGGAGAACACGACCAGGAAGGAGGAGAATACAAAAGGAACTAAAAAAATAAGATAAAGGGAAAAAAGAAGAAAGTCACTCTCGGGGCGGGGGAGGGGGATGGGGGGCAGAAAATCACGTGGGGTGGGGTTCCCATGGTGGCTCCAGATTGACTCTGGGGGGAGGGGCTTGGGTTGGCAAGCCAGTGGGGCAGAGTGGTCGTGGCTTGTGGTTTATGGAGGTTGGTGTTTAGCTGAGTTGGCCTGCTGGGAAGGGGGCTACTGGTAATTACAGAATGGGGGGTACCTAACAGCACCAGCTCCTCATGTTAGCATCTGGCACCCCACAGTGAACCAGGGAGCCAAAGAAAACAGGAGAGAAATGCCCAAGGCTTAATGAAAGTGGTTCATGTTTAAAAGTGTCACAAAGGTTGCTACCACTTTCTCCGAAGATGATCTATGCCACAGAAATAACAACGCAACCCTTATTGCTTCAGGAGTTCTGCATAAGAGAAACAAAAAGGACCCTGATAAGGTTGACCTCTTACCCAGGGTGCTCCCCAGAACACTGCAGTGAGGATCTGGGAAGCACTTCTGCGGGCTTGAGGGCTTCTGCAGAAGGCACTACTAGATGATCCCAAACTTTTAGGTCTTATTTCTGGAAACAATCATGCAACTTATTATACTTAGTGATAGAAACTCAAGTAAGGTTTTTTTTTAACAGCCCACATATAATTCTTTTGTGTGACACATTTCTGTTTTTCGTGTTTTTGGTGAAGGCTTTAAGGTCTGGTTTTGGTATAATTTTTTTTTTTTTAAACAAAAAATACTAAAAGTTTGCTCAGGACACGGGTGGTAAGTGGACTTTTGAGTGCCCAAAGATAACCATGTCCTTGTCCCCAGAATCTGTGAATACGTTGGGCTACATGTCAAAGGAGAATTCAAGTTGCCAATTAGCTGACCTATTATCCAGGGGGCCTAGTGTGATTAGGGTCCTTAAAAGTGGCAGAGGGAGGTAGAAGGGTCAGTCAGAGGGAGGAGGGACTGTGAAGGAAAAGCACAGACAGATGCCATGTTGCTGGCTTTGCAGATGGAGGAAGTGGCCATGAGCCAAGCAATGTGGGCGGTCTCCAGAAGCTGGAAAGGGTAAAAAAAAAATGGGTTCTCCCCTGTGGCTGCCACAAAGAAATGCAGCCCATCTGACACCTTCATCTTAACCCGGGGTCACACTTCTGACCTCCAGAACTGTAAGATAATAAATTGGGGTCTAAGTTGCTAAATTTGTGGTAAATTTGTTAAAGCAATCATAGAAAACTCCTACAACATCTAACTTCCTTACAGTAACGGTAGTCCTAAACACCAACTCTTTAATTGGCTTTGGATTACTACGAGATAAGAACTCCTTGATGGTGATTCTGAGTTCTGTGAAGAGGGAAGCTTCGAATCAACCACAGTGAAATTATGGACCATTTCAATACAGGACCAAACCAGGCCCGGAGGATGGCAGCTGCTCCAAATTGTATCCTTTGGGGGATACAGTCCCTGCAATTTAATGTTTTGGCACACTCAGGTTTATAAAACATTAACACACATTATTGACTCCTGCCAAATTTTTCCTCTTAAAGGAAAAATATACTCAGCTTCTGTTTATCTGAAAAAACTCACCACTCAGGGTGAATTGCTATTTGCAAGACCTGTCTGTAAAGAGACTGCTCAGGGAATTTATCTTAGTGGATCAAACTTGCAAACAAAGCTGATAATGTCCAGTAGCTGTGACTCCACTGAGAAGGCCATTAAAATCCGTTCAATGTCCATTAACATGGGACTTCTATCAGTATTCATTTCTCCACAAAGCAAAGACAGCATTGAGATGGTCTCCATGAAAAAGACACACTTAAATTTCTGAGGCTAAGTATTTTTACTTAGTAGCATGGCTAAATCATACTAATTTGAAAGTCAGAGAATAGGCATTGTTTAAACAGGAATAGTAATAGACCGAATAAAGATCTAAGAGTAATGGCTCTGTTTTATGGTAGCACGAGATGTCACTTATTCCCGTTAAAAAGACTGACTTGGTGCTCGCTTCGGCAGCACATATACTAAAATTGGAACGATACAGAGAAGATTAGCATGGCCCCTGCGCAAGGATGACACGCAAATTCGTGAAGCGTTCCATAAAAAAAAAAAAAAAAAAAAAAAGACCGACTTGAACTCAAGGGAATTCGTCATCAATTTATCATCACCTTCTGCCCTCGAATCTAAGAAGTTTCAGCCCTAGTTCTTTCTCTAAGAACAGCTGTTACCTGTGGGTGAATCTTCCTGGTGAGCTGACAGGTAGCAAACACTAAGACTTTGGAGATAATGTGAAGAAAACATGTACGAATCTGAGAACCTGATGACAACCATATTGCTTGTATGGTCAAAACAGAATCTGCTCACAGGTCTGAGAAAAATCTATGAAGGTGAAGGAAAGCTACTGAAAGGATAATGTAAACTTAATTTTTTTTTTAAGTAGGCTCCACACCCAGCACGGAGTGCAGTGCGGGGCTGGAACCCACAATGCCGAGATCAAGACCTGAGCTGAGATAAAGAGTTGGACACTTGGGGCCCCTGGGTGGCTCAGTCAGTTGAGCGTCCGACTACGGCTCAGGCCATGATCTCGCTGTCTGTGAGTTCGAGCCCCACGTCGGGCTCTGTGCTGACAGCTTAGAGCCCAGAGCCTCCTTCGAATTCTGTGTCTCCCTCTCTCTCTGACCCTCACCTGCTCACGCTCTCTTTCTCAAAAATAAAAATGAACATTAAAAAAAAATTTTAAAAAAGAGTCAGATACTCAACTGACTGAGCCACCCAGGTGCCCCAATACAAACTTAATTTAATTTAATGTTTTTTTTAGAGTTTATTTATTTTGAGAGAGTGCAAGTGAGCGCTGAAGAGGGGCAGAGAGAGAGGGAGAGAGAATCCTAAGCAGGCTCCTCACTGTCAGCACAGAGCCTGATGCGGGGCTCAATCTCATGAACCTCAAGATAATGAGTTGGGTGCTTGGGGCACCTGGGTGGCTCAGTCATTTAAACATCCGACTTCGGCTCAGATCACGATCTCGCGGTTCACGGGTTCGAGCCCCGCGTCAGGCTCTGTGCTGACAGCTCAGAGTCTGGAGCCTGTTTGGGATTCTGTGTCTCCCTCTCTCTCTGTGTCTCTGCCTCTTATAGTCTCTCTCTCTCTCTCTCTCTCTCTCTCTCTCTCTCTCTCAAAAATAAACATTAAAAAAAAACAAAAAAGAGTCGGACGCTTAACTGACTAAGCCACCCAGGCATCTTAAACTTAATTTTAAAAATAAAGACAAGCTCCAGGCACTGCAAAGGAGAATAAACTTGTGAATACGAGCCCATGGAAGTCAGGAAAGTGAACTTGATAAGTCAGTGACATCAATGAGCACCCACCAGGTTAGTGTGATGTTAACACTGGCAGGATTCAGTGGTTTCACACTGTGGAGTTTCCAGGGTTGGCGCTGAGGGTACGTAACTGATGAGAGAAATGTACAGAGTACTGAAGGGGCTTCCTAAGCATGTTGTTTATCATACCTTTCCCCTCCTAGCATCAGTTGTATTGTCCCATGAAAACTTTTCCTGGTTAAAAAATTTATTTTTCTTTCAATTCATTGCCTCCCAAAACGATACGACCAAAAACAAAACAAAGATCCAAGTTTAAAAAAATACATAAGCAAAAAACCTTATTTACCGCTAAGACCTCTTTCTCAAACACTGATCTCACAAAGAGGTATGTGAACGTGGTGGCGGAGGGGCACTCAAGACATGTCATCTCACACATACAAGGACATGGACACTGGTCAGTTTTCTCTGGAAAAACACACCAATATTATGAAATGTGAACACGCTAAGAGACACAGCCACTACGGGGAAGGTCTGAGTTAGCAGATATCATAGGCACTATATGTTGACAAAAGTTTGTTTGCCCACCTGCTGCTCGGCGAGCCTCTTCTGGATCTCTTGATCGTCACAGACGTCATAAACAACAGGCTTAGAAAGCTCTGACTCAATTCGAGCCAACCAGGTGCGAAGGTTGCTCATGTTTTTGTCCAACTGCTGAATAAACGCAAAGGTCTCCTTCAGCTTCTTCACCCTAAACGTATTTGCAGGAAAAAAAGGAGGTAAAAAAAAAAAAAAAAGCCCAACGTTGAGTGGTGAGAAAAAGAAGGTGTCACAGGATAAAAAGCAGCTTATGTTGGTTATTGATTTTATAGCAGGAACAGCTCTCACGTCACGGGTAGTTTTCACAGAATATGTGACACTTCACAAATTGCTGGTCTGGTTGATTTTCAAATGCACTATGAGTTAATCCAGCCCTACAAACATGAAGTCCTATCTTTCCCAGAGTAGGATCCCCTAAGACCCAGTACCTCTTTCTAGGGCTGCAGAGGAAAGAGGAGATGCTATCCCCGCTCTCTCTAGGTTAAAACAACCACGCTTGATTTCTGTCCAGTTTCTGTCTTGGGTATGCCTGAGATCGCGGCGGTCAGGGACATTCCCCGATGGTTTAAAGACGTTACGTGCCTGGCTCGCTTGGTGATTATCTGGCCTGTGATGACGCCCGTGGAACCCTCCTCTTGAGCAAGCACAAAACATATGCTAAAGCCCACCGCAACCAATCTAAGGGGTTGAGGGTGCCACACACATATACCCAGCCCGTTATGGGGCCGCTGTGCCAGCCAAAAAGGGAGGAGGGAGTGGGGAGGAGGGACAGGCCAGGATAATCTGCAAGCACCGTTCTAAATCCATCTGCCTCCTACTCCGTGTGGAGCGGATTTGAACGGACACACACGGCGTCAGTATAATTGGTGAGCTCACTGGCGCCTCAAGGTACTGTCGGGGGGAAACGGCTTGTTCTGGGGATCTGTGGATTCTCAGCGAATCTCAGCGACTTGAAGTAATAGCCGTGACGCCAAGTTCCCACCGACCAAGACTCAGGTTACAAGGTGCCTTCAGAACTCCATCCTACAGCGCTACGGAAAGAAAAACTGAGGCTCCCACTCACCAGAAATGCACTGTATTCCCTGCCACCATCATTTCTTCCCAGGTTGCCTGTGACCAGTTCCCTAGCGCCCTCCTTGCCCTCCTCCTCCTCCCCACCCGTGGGTCTGCGGCCAAAGTGTACATTTGGGGTGGCATGGCCGATCCACGCGTGCTCCGCTGGTTTCACAGTCCTCGCCCCACCCTGTCGTATCAGTTTAATCCCCCGACCTTTTCAAGTTGTCCAGCATGCAGTGGCCTCTCTGCCTCTTCCCCTGCACTCTGCAAAGTGGCTCCCCTTCCCTTCTCCTGGAGCCTCCAGCACGGCTCACCGAAGACACTGGGGGGCCCCTGGCCCACGTGCTCCCGCAGCACCTGGGACCTCCTGCCCTGTGTTGCGTCTGCGTCTCTCATTCGCTATCCACCCATCGCAACAGAGCCCGTGCTGGCCAGGCTGCACGGGGCTCCCTACCTCTGCCAGCCCAGTACCTCCCACACTGCCTGGTGGGCGGCGTTGACAAACATTTGTTGCATGAATAAATGCGTAAGAGCATCTCCACTACAAACGTAGACCACAGAATTGTGTGGTTTTTTTTTTAATTTTTTAAAAATGTTTTAATTTATTTTTGAGAGACAGAGCACAAGTGGGGGAGGGGCAGAGAGAGAGAGGGAGACACAGACTCCGAAGCAGGCTCCAGGCTCTGAGCTGCCAGCACAGAGCCTGACGCGGGGCTCGAACTCATGAACCGCAAGACCACGACCCTGAGCCTAAGTCGGATGTTTGACCGACTGAGCCACCCAAGCGCCCCAGAATTGTGTGATTTAATTTTTATTTATTTATTTATTTTTGAATCCTACCATCAACCAAATCAACCCTGGGGACTGACGTCTAGCTCCAGCTCTCTTACCAGCTGGTTTTCTGATTTAGGAAAAATCCTTGTGTTTCAGCCTCCTCATCTCTAGTAGGCTTCTGAGGTCCCTCAAGGTCCAGGGAGGTGATAATATCTGAGTGAAGTTACGGCCAGAGTTCTGGAAGTGAGCAGACCTGGCTCTAAGTCCCACTGCACCATTTATGGGCTTTGCACACTGCAAGGAGCCCAACTGTCCTGATTCCCAGTTTCCTGGTCATCCACCTTGCAGGTGGTTCTGAGCCCCAAAACAAAAGGACGTTGTGTCAAGTCTCTGGCACAGAGCGAGAACTCAATATTAGTTCTTATTGCCACTGGGATTACACGATGCTACAACACCACCTCATTTACACGACACCAGACCTCACAAAGTCCTTTCATAAATATTTATTCTCAACAGTGCCAGGAGGGAGGCCAGCTTAGGAGGCGGCCACGGAGTCCGGTGGTAAAGAGCACAGACTTTGTGGTGAGGGCCTCGGTTTGAATCCTAGCTCTGTTTAAGCTCATCTGAAAAACTGTCAACAGCAGTTAGTCCCTTCCTTCACGGGGTGGCTGAGAGGGTTGAAGGAGATATAAATACATGAAATGCATCTGGCACTGTGCCTAACAGAGATAAATGCCCAGAAACCACGATCGAGAGGATTTTCATGGTGGTTAAGTTTTTCCAAATTACAATCTTACTGCAAATACCACAAGGAGTTCCTTTCAAAGCCTCAAGATGATTTATTAAAAAGGAAGAAACAGAATCTGGGGCCAGGCTTGGATGCAGTTGTAACCTAGATCCTGCCTTCGTCCCTGTGGCTTTCGAGGGACACCCTCCTCCCCCCAGTATCTTGTCACCCTGACTGCCTAGGGATCAGAAAGGACATGCCAGACAATGCCAGAGGAGCTGGGAAACCCAGGCCCTATTGGACAAGGAGTCTTCCATGCAGTTTGCAAGGGGCTGCCCTTCTGGAAGCTCTGGCTGGAGAGGCAGCCCAGCCCTGAGAGCTCCCTAGAATGGAGGGGAGAGGAGGGTCAGCAGCCTCCGCACAGCTCTCCTGCCTCCACCTCCATCCAGCACCTGACCCTAAGCGATCCTCAGCATCCCAGCCTCTTTATTTTAAAAAGAAAAGCGCTAAAATGCAATTCTTTAAATGGGGGGGGGGGGGGGAGCGGCTAACAGACAAAAGAACCTGGATGTAAACAGAGACGAAGCGACCTTGAATCCTATTAATCCCAGGGTGAGACGTACAATAAGTGGGGGTGGGGCGTGGTAGGAGGCAGGTGGAAGAATAATTTACTTGGCTTCACCAGGACTGATACTCCAGGCCAGTGACGTCCAAAATGGAGTGCTCAAGGCAATCCAATGGAGTATGGGAACAAAACGTTAGACTTTCTAGTGCTATCCCATTCTTTTGAAGCGTCTACACTGGGCACACTTTAGAATTCACAAACTTTACGACCATGTGGAACAACTAGAGACCACGCTGACATGTACCTGTGCCAGGTCTGTCGTGCTTTATACACGGGCAACTCATTTAACCCTCCTGGCAATGCTAGGAGATCAGTACTATTAGCATCCCCATTTGACAGAGGAGGTAACTGTGGCACAGGGATCAAATAACTTGCCCCGGTCACATGATGATTAAATGGCAGAGGCAGGATTTCAACCTGGGCATGCTGTTCTTAGGCTCTTTCCTCATGGCAACTCATATAAACCTACATACGCTAACGTGCACGCACGAGCCCATGAGATAACGTTAGGCACGGGATGCCTTTTGTTGCTGTAGGGAACATGATTAGAAGTCCAGGGTCGTGGCTCTGGGATACGCTGCGGGGGTAGAAGCCCGTCCACCAAGTGCTATACTTCGGGTGCTCCCAGTTGCCCCTCCATGATTTCCTTTCAGTAAGCAGTTAACCATGTGCTTTGTCTTGGATCCTGTGCAGATCCCAAGGATTCAGGAGACAACTGAAATACAGATCTTATTCCCAAAGAGCTGATAATCTAACTTAGATTGAATTTCGACATTATAATAACAATATAGGAGGCGTTTCATAAATATCTTTTGAACGAGTAAAGGAGGTTCACCCATACCTTCAAATTTGTCTTTTTCATAAAACACATAGCTAGGTTCTATGTTAAAGGAAAGAGGGAAAGGCCAGAGCACCTCTAAGCCATCTTGCCGCAGAACAATTTGCTGCCACACTGCAAGCCCTACATGCTCCTCTTTGTATTTTATTATTATTTTTTTATTAAATTTTTTTTTTTAACGTTTATTTATTTTTGAGACAGAGAGAGAGCATGAACGGGGGAGGGTCAGAGAAAGAGGGAGACACAGAATCCGAAACAGGCCCCAGGCGCTGAGCCGTCAGCACAGAGCCCGACGCGGGGCTCGAACTCACAGACCGTGAGATCATGACCTGAGCCGAAGTCGGACGCTTAACCGACCGAGCCACCCAGGCGCCCCTCCTCTTTGTATTTTAACTGCAGGTCCTTTAGCATGTAGAGAATAGTCCTGAAATGGAAATTATTCCATATAGATGAATTTGATATTAAAAGCCTCCATCACACATTGTAAGCCTTAGGTCTGAGACATAGAATGATACTAGCCGGACTTGGTCTGGTTCCATACAGGGCAAGCGAAATATTGACAGGCCCACAAATCATACGTACACTTAGGTCAAATTAAAGAGAAAGGGAAGGTAGGAGGAAAAGAAAAGAAGAACGTTGCCAAGAAGCTATAAAAGATTCACCTAATCAGGATCCAACCTTACCCCTATGTCCCAACCTCCGACTGAGGACGTAATATCCAAAAGTGCATGGTGATTTAAATAAATGTGGTTTTTTTGCTTTGTTTTTTTTTTTTTTTTTTTAGATAATCCCGTCACAACTTACTCTAGGAACCCTCACGTGTACTGTTGAGTTTGTATCGTATTCTATGCAGATACTGTAATCTGATTATCACCTTTCCAGGGTCAAGAAGTATGGGTCATTTGCCAACCCAGGCAACCAACCTCCATGTTAGGCCTTGTTAGTATCGCTCTTGGAAAAATTTAAATCTCGAGTTCATGTTGAGAAACAAGGAAACCCATTCAGAACCCAGACCGCTGGCACAGGGAAGCAACCACAACATTGCATCACATCAACCATGGAGGCAGTTTGTTTACGTGGCTCATCGTCTCTAACTTGCCCATGTTTTACCCAGGTGCACCACATACAGAAATCCTGTTTCTCTACAAACAATAAGTGTGATTTCCCGAGTCAAATTCTAATTCTGAGGATTGGGAGAACAACATTTTTAGGTGCAAAGGGGAAGTTTCTCACCTGTGTAGATTACTGGAAGACCTTTTTATATGAAATCAAACAAAAATAAGAATTTTTACTAAGAGTAGCTACAAATTAGGAGATCTTTTGCAGGGATTATGGGTAGAAATGCAGCAGATAATCAAGGTGAATAAAGTTTTATTTTAATAGTGATAGATCAGAATACAATACTTGTGAGCCCTGTCTCCCTCTAAAACAAACAAAACCAAATCTGGTTAGTATCATTCTATGTAGCAGACCTAAGGCTTACAACATGTGATGGAGGTTTCTAGTATCAAATTCATCTATATGGAATAATTTACACTTCAGTCCTATTCTCTACATGCTAAAGCATCTACAGCTAAAATACAAAGACCTTACATCATCATCAATGAAAAAAATCCTATGCCAATGTGGACAGCATAACTTAAAAAATACTGAAAACCGAGATGGTCAAAATATCTGAATTTGTGCAGAAACAAACAGCTACTCAAACCTGGGGGCAGCTGTCAGCTGCTGAAAACACCATACAGGTTCTGTACAACTGCATCTTTTTACGTGACTAAACAGCTTTATAGTAAGATAATCAATTACTCCAAGATCTTGAAGCCCTGATTTGAGACATTTGAGCTAATCGTCTCTTTGAAGCATTCATGTCGCCGGAGGACTTCCATTTTCCACACAGCATAATCACCCCTCTCCCTTGCTTGTCAAAAGCTGGGCGCAGACGCCACGCTCGCGAGCTGACACTGGGAGAGAACCCATCCCCCCCCTCCCCATGGCTGAGTGCACACACACACACACACACACACACACACACACACTCCACAGCCACCATCTCATCCATCGCTCCTATTGTAACCAAAATGAGGGAGCAAGAAAGGGAGACATACAGAGGCAGCAGCCGCCCCTCGGCCATATGCTGGGCTGATGGCTGAAATGGCACTTACTGTTGATGAGAAAAAACCATTCCTTCTGTTTAGGGGAAGCTCCAAGTTCCCGGCTGCACCTCCACCTCCCGGGCCAAGGCAGCCCCTCCCCCGGCCACCCGCCAGTCCATCCCCTGGCTCAGCATCCGAGCGGCCGCCCTCCCGCAGGCTCGGGCCACAAAGCAGCGCCCCCAGGAAGGGAGCCGACCTGCCTCTCGGCTCACTGCAGTTTTAATCTCCGTTTTCTCCCTTCCAATAAACAAATATCTCCAGCTCCTTCCTCTCTCTCTCACACACACAGTCTTTGTTCTGACGCTACAGGATTGCAATGCTGGGGGAAGAAAGTCACAGTGTTATCTTGGCTGTGGGTTATTTATGAAGTGCTGTAAACAGAGGGAAGAGAAACATTTAGGTCTGGGGCACGGGAAAGAGGATTTCTGTCCTCCTCAAGCCAAATTTTGGCTTCAGATTGGAAAGAACTGGTGAAACTGGAAACCCCTGAGTCCAACAGGGATACCCTCCTAGGGTCCTCCTGAGGAAGAAATTTCCAGGGAATGCGGGGGTGGGAGGTGGGTTTCTGCCCTGCCTTTTTAGCCCTGTGCATCCTGGTTTAGGAAAAGGCAGAGAGTTCACCAACTCCATTCCTCCGCCTTTTGCAAAAAAATTCTATGTTATAGCACAAATGGAGTTCAAGACTTTGCAGAGGAAGAGATTTTGCAATTTTCCCTGTTAGCTCCTCCCAGGATTGACCATAATGTCTCTGAAAATTCCTCCATATCCCTCATCTGGGTTTCTCTAGGGTATCCCAAGTGGCTGTTTACCAGAGCACCCTTGGTTTGTGTCCAGCCCCTTTCAGACTTACTCTAAGCCTTATTTGAAGCCTCAACAATATCATTTCTCATGGGTCCCTAAAGCCCAACATACCGTAATTATTATATCCCCACCTTGAAACACCTTGAAACCTCGAGCACATTCTAGACCCGTGAAATTAAGAGCACAGGTTTGGAAACCGTTCTCCCCAAATGCAACATCTAACTGGTGCCTACACGCTTAGCTGTCCCTGGGACCTGCTAAGTATGATCCCCCAAAGACTAGTACATTGGACCTGCTGATGCTGCCCGATGCTGTCCATTCACTGACCCCCTGGTGGTTGCGGTCTTCTTGAGGAAACTCCCCAACCCTCAGGGCCCAGGAGCAGCAGCCCCATGCTCCGGAGGGGGAAAGATCAGGCTGATGGGAAGGAAAATGGAGATGGGGAGGGTGACCTCACATCTGGCTTCTCCTGCACTAAAATCTCTAAATCCTTCCAGTTGTACTGGATCAGGCCAGAGCAAGTCAACTCTATGACTAGCAGCATTGTTTGGTCTTCCAAAATAACCTTGAGAAAATACAGATAAAAAGAGAGCAAGGAAAAACTTTATCAACTTAAAAAGGCACACATCTCCCTGCCCATTCTGCAAGGGATGGAAAACACTCCCAACACACGGTCGCCATGGTAATAACTGCTAGGTTTAAATGACAAAATTTTAATTGCTACTATTGTGAAACAGGTGGGGTTTTCACGTTTGGTAGGTGAAATGTGAAAATTATGCTTAGTTAAAAAGTTTCTTTTCATGGACCTGATTCTTCTGATAGTGAGAACTATCTAGTCTAAACAGGGAGGGATCGTATGGAAGCATGCCTGAGCAAGTCCCCCCTTGAAACACTGGCTTAAGGATATCAAGTCTGCTAATGACGTTGCCATCACGAGAAATTAAATTTTTTTTAAAATCTGTATTTTTTAGAGAGAGCATGAGCAGGGGAGGGGCAGAGAGAGAGAGGGAGACACAGAATCTGAAGCAAGCCCTAGGCTCTGAGCTGACAGCGCAGAGCCCAACGTGGGGCTCAAACTCACGGACAGTGAGATCATGACCTGGGCCAAAGTCAGAGGCTTAACTGACTGAGCCACCCAGGCGCACCAACCATCAAGAGAAATTAAAGAGAAAGGTAAAAACATTGAGGACATTTTTTCTTAAGGAAAAGAAAAAATAAAGCCCCCGTGGTTCCTTTTTCCATAATGAACATTCAGAAAAAACAGATAAGCAAAAAGAAAACCGAAATCACTGATGATGCCAACACCAACAGATAACCAATGTAAACATTCTGGGGTATGTCTTTCCATCCAGTGGTCCCGTCTGTTTTAGGCACTGACAGCCTTGACCAGATCATTCACACATACTGCTAGAAAGAGTCTTTAAAAAGAGCTTCCCTTCTCCTCAGCTACTTTTCCCCAGGTCTCTGAAGAGGCTCCACAACCAGCCAAAGTGACTTACCAAAGACAGACTGACCAGTGGCCACAGGGCTCCTACTTCATAGGATGAAGCTAGGGGTTTACTGAATGCAATGGGGAGGGGTTTCTGGGAAACAAAAGTAGATGGGTTTTTAAGGAGTTCAACTGTTGGGTTTCTGAAATCCAGGTAGACACAGATGAGAAGTAGGAGACTGAATTTTCCTCTGGCATCAGTCCCGCTGAAGGCAGGATGGTGGGGAGGTGGGGGGGGGGGGGGCAGGCAGGACCCCCTTTTCAGAGCTTTGGTCTGTGCTGGCTGAAGCAAGCCAACTTTGTACCTTTTGTCCATCATCCAACATCCCGTGCCTAAAGTGTTCCCACTAATAGGTAGCCAAGCTGCTTCTAAAACGGGATCACACATATTGGTAGTTCTGAAAACGTCTCGTAATTTAGTTGTCTCTCCTGCATTGACATTTTGCTGGGTCAGTCTTCAAAGATATTATCTAAGAAAGCATGAAGGGGGAGGAGCTAATAGCTACCATATTTTAAAACAATTTTTTTAAAGATTTTATTTCTAAGTAATCTCTTCACTCGATGTGGGGCTCAAACTTACAACCCCGAGATCAAGAGTTGAATGGTCTACCGACCCAGTCAGCCAGGTGCCCTAATAACTGTAATTTTAAAAAAAGTTAACTCTTGGGGCGCCTGGGTGGCTCAGTCGGTTAGGCGTCCGGTTTCAGCTCAGGTCATGATCTTGTGGTCGCGAGTTCGAGCCCCGCGTCAGGCTCTGTGCTGACAGCTCAGAAGCCTGGAGCCTGTTTCAGATTCTGTGTCTCCCTCTCTCTGACCCTCCCCCCATTCATGCTCTGTTTCTCTCTGTCTGAAAAATAAATAAACATTAAAAAAAACCCAAAACATAAAAAAGTTAACTCTTCATTTAATCTGTCAAATAAGCATAGTAGTGTAAAATTAATATTTCTTGTCATCAAGTCGGATTGAGTTCTAGAATAATCACACCATACACCAAAAAAAAAAAAAAAAAAAAACAAACATAGTGCTTCAATGGCCTTTCTGTCGGTGAAATGAATAGCATGTTTTACATGAATTTAGATATCATTAAGGTAAGCAGCTGCCCAAGGGCCCATGACGATTGGGAAAATCTCCTGCAGCAATTCTGATGGAGAGCCACTTCTCGGAATTTTGATGTCTACACCCAAGGCCAATATAACCTTATGTGAGGTTAGGTTCCCCTGCTCCCTCCTTTGATTAGCTGGTAATTTGGGGAGATGTATCCTTCAGGTTCTCTGCTTTAGCGATTTTACAGAAGCTGAAGAACACCTTACAAGTAGAGAAAGAACAGTGGCTTGGGTCTAAGCCTGCTTTCTCCTCCTCATTACCATGTAACCACCCCGCACTGCGCCCCAGGCTAATAGCGTATGTGTGCAAACAGACCCACAGCTGTCCTGCTGCTCTCTCATCCAGGATCTTGTGCCTAGTTTATCAACCAAGACACTAAAGGTTCTGCTTGGCATTGTTCAGATCTAAATTCTGCAGCCTGTGCTCCCAACCCCTTTCCTCGGTGGTGACACCTTTGTGTAGTACCCAGCATGAAATCAGTGTCAGAGATCCGACAAGGAGCTAATTCCACGCGAGGCTATGGCAGGTCTCAGCTTGCCTCAACTCACAAAGTCAACTGAAGGGTAAACCCCACTCAGAGCTTCTTAGACTCTCAGCCATCTGTCTCACCTGGTCTTTGCTTTAAGAGAAGAGAAATTACTCTCTCCCAAGTCCTCTAGTTTTGAAGGGATTAGACTCTCATTCTGTTCTCTTCGCTACAAACCGCAAGAGTCTAGGGGAGCAGGGAGGCAACACCACTATGAGTGGAAATCCTGGCGCCTCACATGCTAGCTAGGTAATTACAGGCAGGTTACTCATCTTCAACTTCTCGGTCTCCTTATCTGTAAAATGGGATAATGGTATCTACCTTTCAGAATACAATGACGATTAAGTGGAATCATGTATAAAAAGCACATGGTCAAGAATATAGCTCGCAGGGGTACCTGGGTGGCTCAGCTGGTTGAGCACCTGACTCTGGATTTTTGGCTCAGGTCATGATCTCGAGTTTCATGAGGTCAAGCCTCAGGTGGGCTCTGTGCTGACAGGGCAGAGACTGCTTGGGATTCTCTCTTCCTCTCTCTCTCTCTGTCCCTCCCCCCTCAAATAAATAAACATTAAAAAAGAAAAAAGAAAAAAAAAAAAGAATGGACTGTCACTCTAGTCTTCGGGAAGCATAATCTAGACCTTGCTCCTAAATGACCCATAAACAGGTCTGATGTCATCATACCCTCGATTAGCGCCAGGTGCTCCAGAAGACTTAGGATATAAAGATGATGTCAACAAAGACATACTAGACACAATTTACTTAACAGAAACGATCGCATTCTTAAGCACTGAAATGTTCACGTCAACCAGTATCTGAGACGCTCTGTTGTTGTTGTTTTGTTTTTAAAGAGAGGGAGAGACAGAGAGAGAGGCAGGGGGAGAAGGAGACAGAGAATCTTAAGCAGGCTCCATGCCCAGCTCAGAGCCTATGAGATCATGACCTGAGCCCAAATCAAGAGTGGGACGCTTAAGCAACTGAGCCACCCAGGTGCACTGGGAATTTAAGAGAGTCAAAGACACTCGTCTCCCGGAAGAAAGACCTCTTAGTATCAGACACAACTGAGGGAATCCTCTCCCATTTAATAAACATGCTACTTCGTCTTACAGTCTTCTTAGGGGAAAACAATGATAACAGCCACTCAGGGAATGCTGGCTCCTCCAGGCTGGTCCTGTGCCACATGCGAGACACAAACCATTCATCCTCATAGCAGCCTCTGACGTAAGCAGTGCTATTGGACATAGTTTGCAGATTTGGAAACTGAGGCTTAGAAAGGTTAGATCTGGAGTGCTTAGGTGGCTCAGTTGGTTCAGTGTCCGGCTTCAGCTCAGGTCATGATCTCACAGTTTTTGAGTTCGAGCCCCGCGTCGGGCTGTGTGCTGACAGCTCAGAGCCTGGAGCCTGTTTTGGATTCTGTGTCTCCCGCGCTCTCTGCCCCTCCCCCACTCACTCACACTCTGTTTCTCTGTCCCCAAAATAAATAAACGTTAAAAAAATAATAATAAAATAAAGGTTAGCTACCACTCAAGTTTCTACAGTAAGTGACAAAGGCAGGATGTGTTCAAAACCTGTGCTCTTAATCCTTATTTGGGTTACCACCATGGATTTCTACAGATTTTTTTTTTTTCAACTGGCAATACAGACAAGTTAAATTCAGCCCAGCCTATGCTGCCAGCCAAATCACCCTAATACTTGTTTTGGCAAACCCTCCACTGCTAAAGAACCATGAATGACTCAGACTTTATTTAGGAGGCCAAATCTTCGGTTGAGATTGAAGGTCTTTTAAGCATTAGCCCTGATCTACCTCCCTAGCTTCATCTCCTACATTTGAGCCAATGGAGCTTCCTGTTTTTTTCTGAAAGACTTCCAAACTGCTCGATCCCTGTATCCTTTTGCTCACAACGTAACGGTCTCTGCCACCAGTAACCCTCAAGGATCTCAACCCATCACTCAGGACCATCTGGAAACACCACTCCTCTGAAAGGCTCCTCCTCATTCCTGCCCCCACTCCAGAAAGATGAGCTCTGAGCTCTCAAACCACTTGGCTTTACAGCTGCTCAGATGTCTGCTCCCATTAACGTAATTGACTCATCTTACTTCCTGTCTGTAATTCTCGTAGCCCTTAGCCTGGCGCCCTTGCTGATTGAATCAGGTTCACTTACGGTTTACAGTAAACAGTGAGGTCAAGGAAATAAATGCCAAATTATTAAGAGCATCTTATTTTCATTACTCCCTAATTCCTCATTCTCCTTACAGGTCCTCCTGTATATTCTGCATCTCAGGCGTGTTCCAAATATCTGAGCACACTGCTACAGAACAGAGTCGCATGGCCGGTATAAATACAAAGCTGCATGAGTGGTCCCAGAGCTGAGTGACCATTTTTTGCAAGCCAGGTTGCACGTGAAAAACATTTCGGTTGGGGTCTGTCTTTGGAGAGAGAATTTGAAGACAAAAGACACTTAAAAGCTCTGGGTGGTGTCAGCTTCATTACTCTGTGAGGGGAGATAAAAATCACCAGTCTTATTTCTGATAAGGTTGCACTACAGAATATAGCTTTGATTTGTGGCCACCGACACGCCTCCTAAGGCCACATCGTAGGACCAGATGCCCACTGGGGCCTGCAGACCAGCATCTAGAAATCAGGCACATGTCCCGACCTACTTGCATTTGCCTACGTACAAGCAGGGACAGGCAGAGACGATTTCATCCGGGGGACACACAAGCATTGAAGTAGAGTTGAAGTTTCTAAATACTTCGTCCAGGATCTCTTCTCAAATTAAACCTAACTTCACATGAAATTTTAAGCTAAAGAAAAAAAACACTGAAGTCTCATATATGAAAATACAATCTTCCTAAAAGGTTGAAATAAGAATTTCAACCGAAGTTTGCCTTCCTAAGTTTATGAAACTGCTAGGCTGCTTTAGAGGAGACTAAGCTTAGTTTCTGGATGTGTGATGTCACCACGGTGCCTAGGAAATAAGAGTAACTTCTAGGCCATTTCTCACCTTGATCCAATGACATCAAAAAGATGCTGCCAGCGGTCATTGATTTTGTTGAGCTTATCATCGATCTCAGCTGCTCTTGTCTTGTTGCTGGCCTTGATCAACTGGTCACCCATTTGTTTTAACTGTAACTTGTTTTCACTAAACAAGTTTATTTCTTCCATGCAGTCCTGGCAAAGACACCAAAACACAAAAGCCTCAGTTACTACTGGAAATTCGTTTCTTCGCCAGTCACAAACATACAGCCACCTCTTGAAATTAAAAAAGAATTCAAAAACTTCTCTTACCTGTTAATGCAACTCTTCAGTGAGTAGCTAAAAAGTCAAACAACACCCACTTGGCTCATGTGTAATACGTAAGGCAGTAGTTAACTTTTTAAACAAAAATTTTTTTAATGTTTATTTACTTTTGAGATAGAGACAGAGTGTGAGTGGGGGAGGAGCAGAGAGAGAGGGAAACACAGAATCTGAAGCAGGCTCCAGGCTCTGAGTTGTCAGCACAGAGCCCGACGCAGGGCTCAAACTCGGGAATGGTGAGATCATGACCTGAGCCGAAATCGGACGCTTAACCAAGTCACCCAGGCACCCCAGTAGTTATTATCTTTTTACTTTTTTATTTTTATTAAAAAAATTTTTTTAAATGTTTATTTATTTTTGAGATGGAGAGAGACAGAGCATGAAGGGGGGAGGGTCAAAGACAGAGGGAGACACAGAATCTGAAGCAGGCTCCAGGTTCTGAGCTGTCGACACAGAGCTCGACGTGGGGCTCAAACTCAACAGACCGTGAGATCATGACCTGAGCCGAAGTCAGGTGCTCAACCGACTGAGCCACCCAGGCGCCCCACTTTCTTTCTAAACAAATTTTTTAAAAAGTTATTTTTGAGAGAGAGAGAGAGAGAGAGAGAGAGAAAGAGTGTGAGTGGGGGAGGGGCAGAGAGAGAGGGAGACGCAAGATCTGAAGCAGGCTCTGCGGAATTGGGATGCTTAACCGACCGAGCCACTCAGGAGCCCCAGTAAGAGCTTTCTTGCAATAACCGAGTGGCATTTTGGGTGACCGCAGCAAGAAGCCTTTCCCTGTGGAGCCTGGTGGCCATTTCAAAAATTATGAGCCCCAGTTGCTGTTGGCATCTCCCCTTTGGCGAGGAGAGCTCCCTCATAGCGACAACCAGAGAAGCCACAACCCCTGGCGTATGAACTGATGCTTAAGCTGACAAGAGCCCTGCTCTGGCCAGACTTCCTGAGAGTAGGCACAACAAGCCTCATGCCCTCCTATGATGGTCCCACATCTCCCCCATCACTTACCAACTTTTCTCTGCGAAGGAATAAAGACAGTGAGAAAGGCGTTCAAATTTCTGCAATGTTATTAGAAACATATCTAACAGGTTAGGCCACTGCGAGCCTGGGAATGAGGGCAGAGCATTCCGAGGCAGTCCTAACGGCAACTACCTGGATATTCCTGCTTACCTTCTGTAACTTTTCAATCATTTCTTCAATACTAAGATCCGCTGTCTGTAGAACTTTGTTTTCCATCTGCACCAGCCATGCACACAACTCTTTATTTTTTTCATTGAACACAATCCATGAATTGAGTCTGTCTTCAATCTCCTGTTTGCGTATAGCCACCTGGAAATGAAAATGAATTTGGCAGCTGAGTGTTGGCAGGAAGGAAACTATTTCCTTTCCCTTCCCCCCATTAAAAAGACTATGAATTTCATTCATTTTAATCAGTAACCCTGTAGACTTAAATAACTTTACCCACTACCTGGGGTTCAACATCAACAGTTATACCTTTTTTTTCTTTAAAAAAATTTTTTTAAATGTTTATTTATTTTTGACAGAGGTGGGGGGTGTGAGTGGGTGAGGGGAAGAGAGAGAGGGAGACACCGAGTTCGAAGCAGGCCCCAGGCTCTGAGCTGTTAGCACAGAGCCTGACGCGGGGCTCGAACTCACGGACTGCGAGATCGTGACCTGAGCCTGAAGTCGGACGCTCAACCGACTGAGCCACCCAGGTGCCCCAACAGTTACATCTTTTGATAAATGCCATAAAAGCAACACAATAAAGATTATGTCTGAAGTGTAACTGACCGAAAGAATTCAGTTTTATTCAATGCATATCTACTATTACCAGGTCATATTAAAAATAAGATAGGAAAAATAAGCTAAAAACAGTAAACATCACCCAAATTTCTTCTGATCCTTGTTCTTTCAATATACTTTTATTGATGGCTTGCTACATGATAATTTACAATTTTATGACCCAAACCTTTTACTTTTTTTTTTTTAAAGTAGGTTCCACACCCAGCATGTAACATGGGGCTTGAACTCACGACCCTAATCAAGACCTGAGCTGAAATCAAGAGTTAGACACTTAACCAACTAAGCCACCCAGATGCTCCCAAATCTTTTATCTTTTTAAAAATGACCAAGTCCTTATTTCTATTTAAGGCCAATGTCCTGCCTATTCAACTTAAAAACTATAAATCTAGATCAAAACATTAATTTAACGTTTATAATGCAAATGGACTAAAAATTAAAATTATTTCACCATTTTAGTGGTAGATTTCCAAACTAAAGCAAAGTAAAATTAAAAAACAAATGCACATTTCTCATTTAATCCACCTTCCCATTATGCCCTCTGGCTTTGGATGCAAAGTATGGAAATGCAATCATATACTGGTCTGTAGTGAGCAGGCTGACCCCACTTACCCAGTGCTCTATTATGCATTAGCAACCCCTAAGCTGACTTCCACAAAGGCTCTTCCTCCTTAAAGGGTTCAAATTTACAAGTTAAGTATAAAGAATGCAAATCAGACTTTCTAAATGTACAAAAGTATTCTCAGCTCTTAAAAATCTTGAGAATCTTACAGGGTTAAAAGAAGTAGCTAAGAGTTCTTTTGATAAAGTTTTTTTTTTTTTTTTTAATGTTTATCTATTTTTGAGAGAGAGACAGAGAGACAGAGCATGAGTGGGGGAGGGGCAGAGAAGGGGACACAGAATCCAAAGCGGGCTCTAGGCTCTGAGCTGTCAGCACAGAGCCCCACGCGGGGCTCAAACTCACGGACAGCCGGTCGCTCAAACCACTGAGCCACCCAGGCGCCCCAGATAAAGTTTTAACACCCCACCTTACAGATGGGGAAACTAAGGTAGAACTCCCAGAGATTTTCCTGCTATGTACAATGAAAACAAGTAATCTTCTCAGAGTGAGGCAAAAATACTTAATGCTTATACATTCACCCAGCCAAACGTGTTAAGAAGGCTCAAAGAACTATCCCTAAAAAACAAGTTTTGTGTTTCCATTCCTGAGGGCATCTGTTTATCTTAGCTTTTTAAAATCCTGGCATTTTGCACAGCGCCATTCTGATTGGTTTCCTAATGGTAACAATTAAAAGAACATCTGGGCCCCAGTCTCCCGCTTCTACCTTAAGTTTTAGGAGGCTTTTCACATACTCTAAATATTTTCTTTTATATCAAATATGAACAAAAATTCTAAGAGATCATTTAAAATTATGGTTCATTGTGAATGTTAAATACTAAAGTCAAGAAGAAAAAATTATTTTACTTTACTCAAAGGCACTCAAAAGTGAATTTCATCTTTTAAATACACTTTTTCATTCACAAAAATGAGATTAAGGAATTTATTTTTCTTAGGATTATATGTTCTCAAAACAAAGACCTTTTCGAACCCTTTAGTTCCATCCTGTCACAAACATGTACTACTATCATACTCTAACCACGATCCAATGTTTATTAAGGAGAAGTGATCCATGGAGGTACTACGTGTAGCTGTTGATGGTTTCTTTTAGAGAGTTTTAAAAAACCAGCTACTTGAAAGGAACATCGGATTGCATGTGAATACAGAGTTCTCAGATGAAATACCCCTGTGTCAGGCACTAAGTAAGACTGTTGCTGCTCATTGGGCCCAGAGAGATACTGCAGAGACATCGCTCTTAAGGCCGGACAAGACCTCTTTGCTGAAGTCCTGATTCTAATATACCAGTGGGTACTGGTCATCTGTTTAAGACAGAGAGCAGAAAGCTCACAGCTGCCGGTAACTGCAATTTCCCCCCCCCCCCCAACCCCATTTAAGGTGAGTTTTTAAAAAGCTTATTAAAAGTGTGCAAACCTCCAGCATTGAGCATTGGAGAAACAAAGGGTCAAATCTCTTAACCATGTTGCTGCCTTCTAAAGGAACAGCAGCCAGCCTGGGCTCCAATTGAAAAGGGCCTCCGGTTCAATGAAATTAAGCCCCTTTCTACTTTGTCTGGCCTTTGGAGACATTTCAATAAACTCCAGAACAGCCGTGCCCTGCAGTTAACTGACTTACTCTCAAGCAGAGGTCTTCCCATTGTCTGTGCAAATGCTCTGTTTGCTCCTCCAAAACCATCACGTCCTCCGCAAGAATGTGCTGGGTTAAGTCGGTCTTCAGAGTGTGAAGTTCTTTCAAGTTCTGGGTCCAGTTGGCCAAAGACTTCTCTAGTTCCTGCATTTAAACACAACAAGGGGGGAAAAAAAACAACCCTTCAACTCAGGCTGCTGTTGTTTCCAAACCTGTAGGCTAATCCTTTGATTGGTCTGGGGGAGGGGAGGCCAGGGAAGGGGGCGGGACCTTCGGAATGAGAAACAGCCCAGGGCAGCGGCTGCTGTTGTGGTTGGCCGGTTCTTCACCACCCTTTTCTCAAAGGAAAACTCCTTTCTACCTTATTTTCCTTTGCTCAGATAGTTCGGATTTTTATAGAATTAGTTCTATTTTAAAGTCATGTAGGTCTTTACCTTTATTGAGAAGAAATTATTTTTGGAGGCTGGCAACAATCTTTCTCTCTCTCTTGCACACACACGGGCGCGCGCACACGCACACACACACACACACACACACACACACACTTTTAATTCTGAAACAATGTTACAGAAATGTCCTATCAAGTGTGATTTCCCATCTTTAAAAAAAAAAAAACACCTAAGAAATGTATTGTTGCTACCCTGGCAATCATAACATCATAACAATGGCTTCTGTTCAACGGAATTATTTTGGTTAAGCTTCCCCCCAAAAATGAATATAATGGAAGAAAAAATAAATTCTTCCCTAATATTCGGCAGAAACTGGTTAGCAGAAAATCTCTGGGCATGAAAACAATTATTTTTTAAAATGTGTCAAATTTAAACTCTCTGAATTCTAGGACTTACGAAAAGTGCTTTCACAACAGAGGGGGTAAAAGGAACACAAGAATCCTCCAGATTTTTCTTTGGCACGTTTAAAGGGTCTTCATTTGTACCCGTCTACTGCAGTAGAAAGAAGAGATTATTTCACTTACATCAAAAATAATCTGAGGGGTGGCAACAATAGAAATGTGTTAATCCTGATTCATTTTCAGAGTTCTAAAAGCTACATTGGCATGATTGCATAACTTGCTGACAGAAATTTATATTTACTCAAATGGCCCACAGAACTCTTTTTAAAGGTTGCATGGAGGGGCGCCTGGGTGGCTCAGTTGGTTAAGTGTCCAACTTCAGCTCAGGTCATGATCTCACGGTTTGTGGGTTCCAGTCCAGCACTGGGTTCTGTGCTGACAGCTCAGAGCCTGCAGCCTGCTAGGGATTCTGTGCCTCCCTCTCTCTCAAAAATAAAGAAATGTTAAAAAAATTTTTTAGGGGCGCCTGGGTGGCTTGGTCGGTTAAGCATCCGACTTTGGCTCAGGTTATGAGCTCATGGTCCGTGAGTTCGAGCCCCGCGTCAGGTTCTGTGCTGACAGCTCAGAGCCTGGAGCCTGTTTCAGATTCTGTGTCTCCCTCTCTCTCTGCTCCTCCCCTGTTCATGCTCTGTCTCTGTCTGTCTCGAAAATAAATAAACGTTAAAAAAAAATTAAAAAAAAATTTTTTTAAAGCATTAAAAAGAAAAGAAAAAAAGAAGAAAAATCTTTAAACTCTTGTTACCTACTTTTACCCTCATGATTCTAGTAAAGTGGATGAGAGCAGATTCTGTGTGGAACACTTTTGCTAGCTATAGGCTATAAAGGGAATGACTCATAAGTGGATGCGTACCACTCACTGACTTAAAACTAAAGACCCCAAGACTGTGAGCTACACAGAGTGTTTCTCAGTCTGGTGCCAGGAAGCTCAGCCTGTCCATGGCCCTGCTCAGAGGTGTGGGCTCAGATGCTTGCATGGTCAGGGAGGCATGTTTAGGCTTTCCACAGCCAGGTTTAAATTGATTTGATTTGGATACTTGGTTTCCTTCTACAGTTGAAGGGATAACGAACAGGTGTAGAACTTTTGAATATGGACATTTTTATAATTCTTAACAAATACTGCCAAATTGCATTCTAAGAAGAATGGCTGTATCTTTCTTCACATACTTTGTGTTGTTATATATATATGTATATGTTGCATATATATATATATATGTTGTGTGTGTATACATACATATATATATCTATATGTATATATACACACACATATACATACATATATATGCACATATACATATGTACCTTTGGATAAATATGTATAAGTGGACAAGTTTAAAATTTGGACAAGTTTAATATGCCTAATGTTGGATAAGTTTAATACATATACTGGACAAATTTAATATGCATAATGATTAGTTATTATTTAAGTTTTTATTTCTTTACTTAGTTGAAATGCTACCCACTCTTTCACCCTGATGCTTCCACAAATATATTTAGTTAATTCCCATTTATACTTTCAGATCTCAGACATAAGGGTGATTCCTCAGAGGAGCCTTCTCTGAGTCATCAGACAAGGAAGGGACCCCTGTTTTATTTACACTCTTGTAGCCCCCTGTCCTTTTCCTGTCTAACATTCACCATACTTATTTGCGCGCGCGCGCGCGCGCACACACACACACACACACACACACACACACACACACAGAGATGAGTGAGGCTCTTTGGTTAGCATGTGTCTCTCAAGTAGTCTAAACCGTCAGTTCCATTACCGGCCAGCAATGACCGCACAGTTCACCAATCCATTGCTGAGCACCTACCGTGATGCCTTGTGTACTTAAGTCCTCAGATACACAAATGTATGATTGAGATACAGAAATGTACGACTGACAGGAAAGCAATGTGGCAGGGTCTCAAGAACTTTAAAATGTTCATAAAGTAAGAAAAGCAAAGAATCATCAAAGAATATATAGAGCAAGGTCGACTGTGGAGGTTTATTATGGTTGATCACTATTTGTACAAATATTTCAAAAATCATGCTTCTGTCTTTAAATGAAAATACTCTAGACTTGCTACCAAATCATAACTGCAAAAGGGAACATGCCACTCAGGTAAGTGTTTTTTCTTAATTTAACCAGAGAAACTGTCTATATTGCCTGTAAGATTCCCATTGTTCATAGAACATGAGATGTAAAATTTCGTTCTTTGATTACATGAAATGAATGGGACTCTAACACAGCACAGCAGCATTAAAGCCTTTGCCTGTGGACTCACTTACCAGGGGGATTGCCAAGTCCCATTTTTCTACCTTACCATTTGGGTAAACACAGGACCAAAAAACGTGTATGTATATAAATATTGGCCGGCATATGCATACAATATCTTTGGAAGAATACACAACAACTTGGTAACACTGATTACCTCTGTTGAGAAAAACCAACAGGAGAAAAAATTTTCAGGGCACCTGGGTGGCTCAGTCAGGTGAACGTCTGACTTCCGTTCAGGCCATGGTCTCCTGGTTTGTGAGTTCGAGTCCATGGGCTGGCTGCTGTCAGCTCAGAGCCCACTTCAGATCCTCTGACTCCCTCTCTCTCTGTCCCTCCCCTGCTCACGCTCTCTCAAAATTAAATAAAACATTAAAACATTTTTCATGTATGCCTTTTGCACCTTCTGAATTTTGAGCCATGTGGACAATCTTACTCAAAAATTATTTTAAAAATAAAAACTGTCCCCCAAACTCAATCATTTGAACACAGATGTCCATAAAAGTGAAACGCTAGTATGTCACGAAGTGCTATTCCATGTGTCAGCTGAGATGTAATGACAATGTGATCTTCTGAGGAGGACAGTAAAGCCCAGACTGGTCAAGTGGTTAGTGTATCTCTCTCCAGTGATTTAGGGATGATAAGCAGTCTCCTAGACAGGCTTCAGGTTACTTGAGTTCGTTTTGGAATATGGTCATGGGATCGATGAACTCAATGCTTTTGGCCTCTCTTCCTGATTTTTACACTGAGAGGCAGAACATGGCGGCTGTGGAAACTGAAAGGATCCCACTGGAAACTGAAGAGTGTGACACTTGGGACACATTATGCCTTCTTATGAGTTTACAGTTCACATTCTGCCCTGGTTTCTAGACTTTATGGAAGGAAACGCTATGGATCAACTGAGAGAGTGACTCCAACTTCCTCTGTCCCCGAGATCTAGATCTACACCTAAAGATGTGGAGATAATAAAAAGGTTGAAAATTAGGGACAGATAGGAATTTTCTTAACCTAATAAAGCCATCGCCAGCAAATACCATACTTAATGGTGAAATGTCAGAATCATTCTCCTTAAAACCAGGAATGACGTGAAGCAGCCAGTTACCGATTCTTCTACTAAAAAATGTTCTGGAGGTACTGACCAGTGTAGAAAGTACAGGAAAAAAAAAAAAATAAGTATGGAAATAAAAGGAAGAAATTAAAAAAAAAGTCATTTTTTACAGATGGTGACTGTCCCAAAAGATTATATAGACAAATTATTGGAATTGACAAAAGAGTTTAACAAGATGGTTGAATATAATATGAATCAAAAATGATCATTTCTAGGCACAAGTGGTAAATAGAAAGTATAATTAGAAAAAGTATTTCAATAGTCTAAAAAATAACATGGAAAAAAATAAATGTAACAAAAGATGTTCAATACTAAAGAAAATTATAAATTATTGAATACAACCAAAAGGAGAAACATGCCATATTCAAGAATAGGAGTACTCAATGTCAAAAAGATGTTTATTTTCCCCAAATTGATCTATAGATCTGATACTATTCCATTTCTGCAAAGACCTAAAATATCCACAAATAATTGTCAGAGCTGTATCAACTAGGCAGAATATAGTTTGGAAGGTTTTATAAAAATGTGATACTTGAGGGGTGCCTGGGTAGCTCAGTCGATTGAGCGTCCAACTTTGGCCCAGGTCATGATCTCACAGTTCGTGAGTTCAAGCCCCGCGTCAGACTCTGTGCTGACAGCTGAGCCTGGAGCCTGCTTCGGATTCTGTGTCTCCTTCTCTCTCTGCCCCTCCCCCACTTGTGCTCTGTCTCTATCAAAAACAAATAAAATACTTAAAAAAATGTTGTTGTTTGTTTTTAATGTGAGATTTGAGCAAAAACTCCAACCCATTTATTGGCTGCTAAAAAAGGAATTCTTTAATAATACTTTACTCTCATTTCAAAGACAAGGTCATTTGTTAAGGGAACAGGTTTCAGTGTAATCTCACAGGCCACATCTTGTACTACAGAGGAGAGAAACAAATAGAAAGAGGACCTGGAGGAACTCCCCACCCCCCCCACCCCCCCCCCCCCCCCCCGATTCCTAAGACGAATTTCTGTAAAAGCCTTTCTCAGATTTATGCATGGATCTCAAAGAGCATGAATTCTAATTGCTTTAGAGACCAGGATGTTATTTTAGATAGAAGATAGGGGAAACGATTTCTGACTGAACATGGAAACACGGTTTCAACACAGGATAGAAAGGCAAACACTTCAACGTCTCTGAAAACCGCTAAGTGATTATCTGGAACGCGACTTTGCAGCTTTCAATACCTTAATCAGCTCTTTTTCTTTATGGAGGTCCTCATGAAGTTCTGGAAGAGGATCTCTACTTTGTGCCTTTAAAACTTGCAGCCTGCTTTTCAACTCCTTGATTTTCTTTTCACACTGGTCCCAGGTCTATTTGAACACAGTATTAAAATTGGTGAGTGCTTTGCTTTTAAGAATGAATCGCAGAAACCAAACAACTCATTTAATCCATTCCATTAAATGTCTTTTTGTAAATCCCACAGAAACCCAGTTCCTTTTCTCAAGAAGACGAGTCTAAAAGCAGACAGAACACCAGTATGGTTCCATACCCCTGTTGCAGCTTTATGTGTGGCTGATTTCAACGACTGAGTTGGTTGGCTTTTGCTTCAAAAGATTTCTTCTTCCTTCCCCATATCCTTGATCTAATCTTATTTTTATTTTAGTTTCTGGCAAGTGCACATTTAAAAGGCTACTGTAAGGATTAATTTTTAACACAGTCTTGGGCACACACATCATAAAGCAAAAGCACTCAACCACTTTTCTTGTCTTCTTTCTAATGTCCCTCTGCGCTCGCTCTCTCCCTTTCTGGAAATAGCGTGGCTTTAGTGACCCTTTCATAGTGAAGCTTCGCTCCACATTTCTCACCGCTGCTTTGACTGCCGCCTTCTGCTTAAAGCACTTTACAGTTTATAAAGCATTCTCAACTTCGTTATCTCACTGTAAGTGTCATAATTTTAGGAGACTGACAGGGTTTCGCATTTTAAAATGAGGCTCAGAGAAAAGCGAGTGGTCAAGGATATGCCCTCAGAAGCGCACCATTCAACGGTCGGCCTAAGCCTGCAGTCGGCTTGCCCGCACCCCGTCACCTCTGCAATGCCTTCCTCTCGCGCACAGCATCTCTTTTCCTTTACCCTTATATCACTGAGAAAATAGTTGCCTGCATTTACAAGTTCAGAATGTTTACGATAGGTTCACCGGAATAAGTTTCTACTCCCGAGGTTGCTAAAAGTAGACAAACGTAAAGTCAAACATTCCTCAGTACAACTGATACCTCAACACACTTGAGTTGCCCCTATTTTACGGTAACATAGAATTCACATGAGGGGAGGCTGCTTGTCTGCAACATCAACTCTCTGGAACATAACCAAGAAGGAAGTGAAGACAGAAATGAAACTGAGTCCTTATTTCTCCCCGCAAACCATTAACTAATACATTTACCACCGGGTTTTACAAACAGGGGAAGTGTTCAACAAATATTTGCGAGTTAATGAATTTCACGTAGCCCATATACCAAATAAAACTCGGATATTTTATTCACAGGAGAGATGTTCAGGCCCTAACTCAGCACATATGTATTCTTTATTCAAAAACACTAACTCTGGGGGACCCTGGGGGGCTCAGTCGATTAAGCGTCCCACTTCAGTCAGGTCACAATCTCATGGCTTGTGAGTTCGAGCCCCGCGTCGGGCTCTGTGCTGACGGCTCAGAGCCTGGAGCCTGCTTTGGAGTCTGTGTCTCCCTCTCTCTCCCTGCCCCTCTCCTGCTTGCACTTTGGCTGTCTCTCTTTCAGAAATAAACAAACATTCAAACAAAAAACAAACCATCTCTGATAAGCTTGGTTATCTGGTTTTGGTACACACACAATAGATTAGGAAGTGGGCTATAAGGAGCAGGTATGCTCAGAGAAATAAAAATCAAACATAGACCACTTCAAATGATGTTTAGAGAAGAAAATATAAGAAAAATAATAAAAACCACAAAAACATTCGGGCAGCATAGTTGTGCTGGGCCATGGGATCAAAGCAGCTCAGAGTCCTTAAGAATACCTTGATATGTTTTAGTGTAACAAAATAATAATTATTTCCTAATAATGACTCAGAATAAAACATTTTGGTTCTTAAAAATATAATCATAAATTATCTGTGAAACTCTTATACGCACTTCTATGGAAAAGCACATTCTCGGACGACAGAACAAAGAGGAAGTATTACCGTGTTTATTTTCACATACCACGTGCAAGGTGAGACCACATGTGGAACATTAGCTTTCTGTACAGAACTTCCACGGAACGTGAACAAGTTTCTTGTTTTGTCAAAGTGAATATAAAATAGAACCTCAAGTGTGCATACGTTTAACACTGAACTTTCTCAATGTTCGATTATTATTTTGCAACAAGTACCTAGTATGATTAGGACTCAAGGTCCCTCGGAAAACTTACAATATTGTGATCTCCTAAAATCGTTCCCATTTTTGCACAGCAAACAAAAATTCTATGTACTGCACCTGAATATCAGGAAAAGTAAACGGTGAGTTTACCTCTATATTGCTCTGCAACTGGGTAATCATCTCTCCTACTTGGAGCTTTGTGTCCTTCCAGTTGTCCTGGAGTTCACTGATTTTCTTGTCAATCAACTCTTTTGTTTCCAGGCTAGCTGTGTTGAGTAACTTTTCCCCAGCTTCTAAGGTGAGTGCATAGGTGATGTGCCGTCTCTGAAAATGAATGTCTTTACTCTAGAAAACCAAAAAACACAAAGTGATTTCCTTAAGCCTCTGCTATTATCCAACTGCGACCGTATGTGTTTGTGAACATTTCCTTCGGAGCTTTTCCTGATGTTAAATTATACATAAATTAGACAGATCTGATTAGAAAGTGTGCACACGCACACACACACATTCACATCTCAGGTTACGTTTTACACTACTATATACTACACCAAGTAATGTGATCTTAAAATAATTTCCAATGGTTAAGAGATAACATTCTTCGTGTAATGATCAGAGACACAAAGACATAAAAATATATACTTCAAAGACTAAGAGCCTACAAGATAAACAGACCTGAGAGTATTAAGCAAATGATCGGAGTATTAGACCTGAAATTAAGAGCAAATACTCACTACGACCATGGTAGAAGAGTCAGCTTACTCTTAACCCCTGAGAGTCAAATGTGCATATTATACACAGATATAAAAAAGGAGAGAACAAATAAAAAAGGCAAAATATAAAAAATATACACTTAAACTTATTATGGGCACTTAAACATATGCATCAGCGTATGCCCCAGAGGGACAGCTGTATGACGTTCCATTTGAGTATCGTGCAGGCTCTTTGTTCTGTTGTTTCCTTTTAAAGAGAGTGAAAGTGGGGGAGAGGGGAAGAGGGAGAGGGAAGGAGAGACAGAGAGGGGAGAGACAGAGAGGGGGAGAGACAAAGAGAGGGGGAGACAGAGAGGGGGAGAATCTTAAGCAGGCTCCACGCTCAGCACGGAGCCCCACACGGGGCTCGATCCAACCCAGGGATCATGACCTGAGCTGAAATCAAGAGTTGGATGCTCAACCAACTGAGCCACCCAGGCCCCTCCAGAGTCTTCTTTAAAGGAACTGAAAATACCTATTTTCACTATAAAAATGAAGTAAACACTTTTAAATTGACTCATACTCCCAAAAGCATTTGGTTTCAGGAAAAAAAAAAAAAACAACTTAGTTTTCTTTCTTTTTTTTTTTCTGTTCTAAATATGATTTCCTTCACCTTCAAATTTCTCAAGGGAGGCATAATGTAGGCATTTTCTAGAATGGGAACTGATGTTTAAAAAAAATCAAGAGTATTGATTTACAAAGGTATTTCTGGGAATACTTGATACAACCCAATACAAAGTAGGAAAGTGGACTGTCTTCTCAGGATCAGACACAAATAAGAGGAACCGTAACTCAGGGAACATCCTGACACTCCACACTCGTCTTTCCAACGCATAGTATTGCTCGACATGGCCAAAGAGATAGACATCTATAGGCATTTTAGGCTTCTCAAAAGACCTGCTCCTCCTCCAATTTTCCCTGACTTGGGCAACAGCACACTATCCACCAAGATGCTCAAGCCAAAACCCTAGAGTCATCTTGACTTAGATTTTTATTTACCTGCCACATCCAAACCATTAGGAAGTCTTGTAAACTCTATTACAAACACATCCTTTTTCAATCTTCACCATGATCATCCTTTTCTTATCCATCATAACAGCTATCCAAGACTACAGAAATGGCCTTCTAACTGGTTATAGGAGACTGTATTTTTCACAAAACGCCCACAATATTCCTAGTCCTACACGCTCTTCCAGAACCTTGCCATCACTCCCCATCAAGCATTGGGGTCTCTGCCCCCTTCTGTTAATCCTGTGTGAGCATGTGTGATGGCTTCATTAACAGAGGATGGTAGAAGTGACTTATGTGACTTCTGAGGCTAGGTCTAGAAGGCAGTACAGCGTCTCCCTGGATCTCTTTCTTGGGACGTGCACCTTTGAGTCCACTGAGGTGCCATGTAAAAAGTCTGGCTATAAGAAGCCTTCATGTGGAGAGACCACAGAGCATCATGCTGTCTGAGTCTTTCCCACTTAAGTGCTAGACATGAAAGTGAGGGAGCCCCCACCACCGTCTGACTGAAACTTCCTGAGAGACCCTAAGCAAGAACCACCCAATTGTCGACCCCGAGTACTTTGAGAGCTAATAATCAATGACGGTTGTTATGCAGCAAGAGATAAGTAATACGCTGGGATTCCTGACTCTCCTTCGGCACCCCTATTATCTATCTTCCCTCAGAGCAGCTGGAGGGTCTTTAAAAAATCCAAACGGTATCAGGGCGTCTGGGTGGCTCAGTAGGTTAAGCATCCAACTCTTGATCTCAGCTCAGGTCTTGATCTCAGGGTCTCGAGTTCAATCCCTGCATCAGGCTCCGTGCCGGGCGTGGAGACCGCATTGAAAACAACAACAACAACACAAAAACAACACAAATGGTACCATGCTGCCCCTGTTCCAACTGAGGCTTCCGATTACAGGAAGACTATAATCCGGCTACTACATCTCACCTACAAAGCGCTCCTCCCTACTTGCCTCTCAAATTCACTCCCTACCACTGCTGCCTTACTGGTTATACTCCGCTCACACTGGCCTTCTTCCTGTTCCTCTGCCCTGTCAAGTTTGTTCCCATCTTGCGGACTTTGGGGTAAGACATTCCTTCTGTCTGAAAGGTTCTTCCCCAGATTTTTGCATGGCTGGCTCCTTCTCGTCATTCAGGTTTCAGTTTACATGTCATATTCCCAGAAGTCACTCAGTGGAAAGCGGCCACCAGCCCCTTCGTTACTGGTCCTGTTTTAGTTGTCGACATATGCCTTATTGCAATCTGATTATCTTCTTATTTATTGATTTGTCTGACTTCCCACCACCAATCAGATGAATTAGCATTTCCTTGTTTATTAATTTGTCTGCTTGCCTGCCTGAGAGCAAGGCTCTTCTCTTTGCCCATAGCACATGCCCAGCATTTAAAACAGTGCCGGGCACAGAGCAGATATATCCAGTTGGTGCCTGATAACTGGATAAATGAATGAAGAGAGTACAGGATTTCAAAAGGGTGGTGTTTCATTTAGCCGTGCCTCTACAGTGCAGAGTGGTTCTACAGCTAAACGGAACATGTTTTGGGGACTGCCCACTAACTACTCGAAACCTATGCTCGTTCAGCAACTCTCTGACTGAAAAGTTGGTTGCCCAAGAGCACACTTACTTTGATGAGCATTGAGTGATATGTGGGATTGCCGAGTCACTATACTGTGCACTGAAACTAATACAACACTGCATGTGAACTGGAATTAATACAAACTAATATGACACTGCATGGAACACCGGAATTAATATGAAACAGAAAAAAAAAACGAGAAAAAAAAAGAGGAAAAAAAGAAAAAAAAAGAAAAAAAGAGGAAAAAAAAGAAAAAAGAGAAAAAAGAAAAAAAGAGGAAAAAAAAGAGAAAAGAAAAAAGAGGAAAAAAGAAAAAAGAGAAAAAAGAGAAAAAAAAAGAGGAAAATAAAGAGAAAAAAAAGAGAGAAAAAAGAGAGGAAAAAAAAAAGAAAACTTGGTTGCCTAAATGAATTTGCCCTTCAAGAGTAAGCAAGAGTTCCACTGTAAATTATGGCACTGGTGGTCAAGTTATTCATCAGTCGGTGCCTTAAAGCTTGGGTGGAAGGAATCTGTCACTGAGACTTGCCCCACTCTACCCACCCATCCCCAACTCCAGCCCTACTCCCGCAGCCCGAGAGAGCCTCGCTATTTCTGGATGAACGGGTAAGATTGGGTTTCGGACGCCACAAGGCCGGGGACAAGGCTGAACAGGGTCACGGTGACCCTGGATAGCTGATCCTCCCAGTACAGAGAGCACACCTGAATCGCAATATATTAAAAAAAAAACCCCACAAAACTTGAGGTGAATGAACACCTTCCCAACGACGATCGCACCGTAGTCCTCGCGCTGCTACCGTGCCGGCATTACCTTCAGCTCACGGATCAGCCTCCTGGTTTGGGGGAGGCTGTGGCAATCCTGGCTCTTGGCGGCAGACAGCAGGGGACCGGTGTTGGCGAGGAAGCGGAGCAAGTCCTCCGCGGCCGTGGTGAAGTGCCGCCATCGCCCCACCAGCCCATCGATGTGGCTCTTCCTCTGCCGGAGGCTCTGGGCCGCACTCTGCCACCGCTCCTTCAGTTTCGTGAACTTTGAAACAAATTCCGGTCTTGGGAGAAACAAATGGTTAGAGGATCTTGTCACCGACACGTAGAAAAAAGAACTCCCAACGCACCGTAGAAGCTCAGATGTGCTGTTTATATGCATAATTTACAGGGGTGGGGGGTGGGGGGGGGAGAAAACCTTTTTAAAATGTGCGTACTCTTCAACTTAAAGGTGTTGGGAAATTTAGGGTTGGGGCAGGGGCAGCGTGGGGCTGGCAAAAGGCATTTAGCGGGAGATAGTTGCATGTGACCCGGTATTTTGCCAGCATGGAAAAACTGCATCCTTTAAACAAATGTAAGCTATTTTAACTTGCATTATTCTAAATGCTGTGTGGAAAACTGAATATTGGACTGATGATGGGAAAGGATGAATAGGTACCGTGTAACGTTCTCGATTTCTTACTTGCACGCCGTACTTTACAAAATTTCAGCAACAGAGAAGATGCTTTCTGCGACTACTCAACGAGTTCTTTTCCGGATAAATAATAACCCACCACGTGGTAAGTAAGGCCTTTTATATATTATCGGAAAAGTCATGCTTTGGTGCACAGATCAAAATCTAGTTTGTCATCCTGGAATGGGGCTGAAGTTACAACTTCAGAGCTAGAAGGAAATGGACTTTATACTTCTTAGCTATGCTCAAAGAAAATTCAGGTATATGGGTGTTAATGGGGAGGAAAAACAATACCTATCAGGACACTTAGAGAAGCATTTAAGAGGCTAGCCCGTCTCAGGACTCTGTCTGCCATGTGTACCAGCTCTGTGAGCAGGCTCATGTCACCAGGCTGGCGTAAGGGGCTCTTCTCAGACTGACTGGCACTGCCCAGTGATGCCAACACCGTGTACATAGCAGAGAGAGAAATCCCTTCTTTCACAACTATGTGCTATAGCTACCTGCTGGGAACAGCAGCACTTTAAGAATTATTGGGGCGCCTGGGTGGCACAGTCGGTTAAGCGTCCGACTTCAGCCAGGTCACGATCTCGCGGTCCGTGAGTTCGAGCCCCGCGTCAGGCTCTGGGCTGATGGCTCGGAGCCTGGAGCCTGTTTCCGATTCTGTGTCTCCCTCTCTCTCTGCCCCTCCCCCGTTCATGCTCTGTCTCTCTCTGTCCCAAAAATAAATAAACGTTGAAAAAAAAAATTAAAAAAAAAAAGAATTATTGTTATTATTTTTTATTTTTTGAGAGAGAGACAGAGAGAGAGAGAGAGCAAGGGGGATGGGCAGAGGGAGGAGGAGAGCGAGAATCTTAAGCAGGCTCCACACCCAGGTAGAGCCTGACACGGGGCTCAATCTCACGACCATGAGATCATGACCTGAGCCAAAATCAAGAATTGGACGCTTAACCCATTGAGCACCCAGGTGCCCCCAAAATTATTTTTCAAATAGCAAAATGTCATGAGGCTGCAGACAGAGAGGAAAACACTACAGAAGAATCCTTTGCAGCAAAAACTTAGTTAACTCCACTTGGTGAGTGGGTATTCGCAAAGCACTAATCTAATGTTTGCTAATGCCACCCTTCTATCATACATAGAAGTGCGACTGACATTTCTACGGCCACGTAGCAAGTCCCCATCCCAATAAAGAGTCAGAAGACTGGCCTCATGACGGTCTATCAACTGACATGGCTGCAGGTTACCAAAGTGGTTCAAGATTCACGTGGTGGGAGGCCAGACCTCACACACACACACACACACACACACACACACACACACACCCATCATAAACCCCAGACAGCTTACCTCTTCTCTATTTCTGTGGTGTCCAAGAGTTGTAAGGACTGGGTGACATAAGAATCAGCCACTGTCTGGTTTATAGAAACTTCAGCTTCTAACATCTGCATATGAGTTAAAATAGAAGATATCAATAGATTCTTTTTACGAACCTGGAGCTTCTATTTCCTATTAAAATCTAAGCTCACAGAGGACATGGGAGACGATGAATTTTCAAATTATTTGAGCCTCATTGCAAAAAAGGCTCAACCATCATGTCACCATCACCTATGAATAGAATCTCAGAAGCAAACAGGCGTAATAACAAGTACAACTAAAGCCCATTTATTGGGCATTTACTATTTGTGAGGCACTGTGTAAAACACGCATTGTCTCACTTATTCCTCAACCTTCAGACTTAAGTACTATTATCACACTCATTTAAAGATAAGGAAGGAAACTAAGACGGAAAGAGGGCTGGTAATTTAATCGAGGCCACTCATTCACGGTTTTTTGTTTTGGTTGTTCAATGAACTTCATTTTCATTGGAGGACCTTAATGTAACGATAAAGACTTAAATCATTTACACTAAAAATTACAGCGACTTAATCATGCACACTTTCAAAATGCAGTATTTGCCTATACCATCAAGAGTATTTCTGAATGCGCATCAGTGTAAGCACAGGGAATAACCTCTGGCAAATTATTAAGTCTGCAATTATAATTATGCAATTCAATATTTTAGAGAATTATTCAGTGAATATGCAAAGATGAGCTGAAGTATTTTAGCCTGCTCTTGGTATGTTTGCATCCTATGGAAGCAAAGTTGTGCTGGAAGTTTCCCCTGTTGCAGAAACTCTAGTTCTCTCATTAAAAAAATAGAGCACTAAAACAAAATGTTGAAATTTATGAAATGTGTGAGAGTTTTACAAATAATCAATTGGCAAATGAATCTGCTTAAAGTCCTATATTCGATTGCTAGGGACTGATGGATTTAAATAGATTGCAATGAGTATCTTTCCCTGACTCCTGCCCCAGGGTGAATGTACCAAGCAGCGGAGAGCACAGGTTTACCTCGTATGTTTTCTGCTGTTCCAGGAGAGCTGGGAGGCTGTCAGCCATAGTCACCTTGAGCGTCTCTTCTGTCTTCTCCAGAAGCTGGACCCATTTTTCACAGCAATAAAGAAACTTTTCATTCAATCCTGCTGCCTGAAGCTCACTAGAAAGGTTTATACACAGACAAAACAGAACCATAAAACAATGACATTACTGAGCTCAAGTCAATAATTTTAGCTTAACTGAAACAGAACGAAAGAGGTGGGATGTTCTGACCTGCAGCGTTCCAGGGCCGTTGCCGTGGCCCGAATCCACTGTCGGTTCACATTTTGTAACGTCTTTATGGCTATGTCACTAAGGGGGAGTTTGAGGCTTACTTCATTCAAATGTTCCACATCAGGTGACTGGGCTGTCAGTGCCAGCACATGGTTCTGTTAAAAAAATTAAATTTCAGGTTTCTGGAGGCCAATAAGACATCTAGAAGATGAAAAGGACCCAGAGATCCTGCAGACCATCCTTATCTCAAAAATGAGGGAAAACTGGGAACCTCAATAGGTAGATGACTTACCCATGATCAAACAGCCAGTTAGTATTAGACTTGGACCTAAACCCTGGGCTCCCAATCCTGTGGCTTTTCTAGAATAAGTGCACACACGGTCAGCACCGCAATGGCCCGGGAAATAGAAAATGATCTCAGATTTTGCCTTTGAGGGAGATGGAAATGAGATAGGAGTTTTGTCTTTTTTTTTTTTTTTTTACAGGACCCATTTTGGACTTCAAAAGTCCTATGTATTCTGCCAACTTGACCTTCAACAGATCACAAAGCCAATGAAAATTTAGTCCTTAAAATGACCCTAGTAAAGCATGGTCCTTAAACATCCATATTTTGAAAGAACATGAAATCACGTGAAAGAAAACGCATCAAAATTTTATTTTTAAAATATTCCAGGGACAGCATCTAGGTCAATGGTATTTTAAGCAAACATCCTCGACAATATCCATGCTATCACTACAGAACTCTGCCGTCGCAATCTAGGTCAGGGTCAGCAAACTTTTTCTGTAAAGGGCCAGCTCATGAATAATTTAGCTTTCATGGGCCATATGATCTCTGTCATAATTATTCACCTCTGCCGCTGCAGCATGAAAATTCCCACAGACAGTTAATAAATCAAAGGGCATGACTGTGTGCCAATAACAGTTTACACAAACTGGTGGAAGATGGGATTTGGATAGTGTGCCATAGTTGGCTGACTCTTTTTTTTTAATTTTTTTTTTCCACCTTTTTGTAATTTTAATTTTGGGACAGAGAGAGACAGAGCATGAACGGGAGAGGGGCAGAGAGAGAGGGAGACACAGAATCGGAAACAGGCTCCAGGCTCTGAGCCATCAGCCCAGAGCCCGACGCGGGGCTCGAACTCACGGAATAGTTGGCTGACTCTTGATCTAGGTTATGGATATCAGTCCTTAGGAGTTTGTACGACCCAGAATTCTTTAATTCTTCCACTCGTTTTTGTTACTTATACTAAACTTACTAAGGTAATAAAGAAAAAAATATATAGAATTAATGTAATAGGGTATTTTATTTTTGACCTTTAGCGAACCAGAAAAGTTCAATTAATCACAACAGCCAATGCCTAGATTATTCTAGTTCACTGAAGCTAATTAGTAAAGACGTCAAAAACTTTTAAATCTACTAAATTTACTGTGGCATATTACTAAAATAGATCTCTATGTTGTCATACTTTTCTAGACCTTACGGAAAATAAGGCAAGAATGAATGGCATATATATGACCATGCTCAAGGGGCACCTGGGTGGCTCAGTCAGTTAAACGTCCACCTCTTGATTTTGGCTCAGGTCGTGATTTCATAGTTTATAGATTCGAGCTCTGCATCAGGCTCTGCATTGGGAGTGTGGAGCCGGCTTGAGATTCTCTCTCTCTCCCTCTCTCTTGGCTCCTGCCCTCTTGCACGCTCTGTCTCTCTCAGAATACGTAAACTTTTTTTTTTTTTAAATGACCATCCTCAAGAGTGAAGACATCAACAGATTCTGTAACTTAATAGTTATTAGCTTATTTTTTTATCCTATGGTGAGTCTAAGCCCTAAGGAAACAAACATTGGCAATACCAGGAATAACTCAGGGTTTTCTTCTTTTTCTTGATGGTAGAGTTTATCCAAATGCTCTTCTTCATGCGTAATGAGACCTTTTAAAGATTCCAGCCGTTCCCCAAAATCCTTGAACTGCGACAGGACAAACTAGAACAAGAGAGATTTTCATTAGAAATAATTTTCATGTGCATACACAACAAAATGAAACATAGTCTTGGGAGCTGATAAAAGCTCAAGGTGTTTTCAACGCCCAGCAGCTCATTATTATCTTGACTATTCAGAGGCGAATATTCAGAAGACTCCTGGTTTTTTACTTTGTGCCTCTGGCAAAGCACTGAGCCTTCAGGGATGAATGGATTACCCTCTGGAGGGGGCATATAGAGGAGGGTTAGTGAGCACTCTGCTCCCTCAGTGTTGCTATTGATATTGAAAAGGTACATTGGAGCTCCATGGCCTTTTATGCAGGTTTTTGACAGCCCAGGCACTAAAGGCTTTTCAAAAAATGAATAAAGAATACAACAAGTGGCTCTGGTTTAAGCAGCTACTTCTAGGACTCAAGTACCCCACTTGGAGATCCAAATAACTGTGAGATCTGAACAGAATAAGGAATATAATATCCTACTTCTTAAGCCAACATGTTCAATGAAGAAGAGATGCTTGCTTAAGATCTGCCCATTGCTCAAGTAATTGAACAGTCACATCAGGGAATCTTTATGTTCAGGGCATCTTGATTGTGTAGTTTCCCCGAGGAGCAGCCCGGAAAGTACTAATAACTAGTACTTCATCAGATATAAGGAATTGAGGGTAGCTTGCAAATGTCCAAGACTACAAGTTGAATGGAAAAAGGACATGAACCTCAAATTCATTAGCTTTCACAAGCAGCATCTTTTCCAAGTAAGAAACCCTCTGGAGGGAGTGCAGTTGTGTAGAGAGGGGCATGTGGGTACTGGACTCTGTGAGCTGTGGAAGTCGATCCAGGAGAGCAGAATTCTGGAGAAAGGCTTCTTTCGTCTTCTGTACATCATCCTGCAGTTCCTGGAGAAGCAACAGTGATCAGAAAACACTCCTCCTCGTGTCACAACATAAATTCCTATCCCTGGGACTCCATCAACATCTAGGAGAATTTCTGCCCTAAAATTGTGGACGTGGCTTTTTGTCATTATTTATTTCAAAGAGCTGAAAAAGCTAAGCTTTCGTTATATGATGCACATCACTGGCGCTCCTCTGAAATATGTCATTTCCGACCTAAAACTGACAACTAATCAACAGAGTTGGGGCTTCCAATGTGCAGAAACTGAAGACCACCTGGGTAGAGTCCTATGTTTTATGTTCTAATCATCAAACACTGTAACGATCCATTTAGGGCCATTTTAAGAATCAATGCAACTCTGTCCTCTGTCTGAGACTTTATGACATAAACGGATTCATTTGCAGAGACCATAGAATCTCATTAATCAAGCTGATGTTAGGGCCACTCTACAAATGTGGTGTATGCAAAATTTGTTGAAACAACAAATTAGGTAGAAGTTGATCAGAAATACCGATCACATTTGTTGCACTAAGTGGATTCATATTTTTTTATTTGACCTTTGGATTCAGAAGCTACAGAATGTATCTGGTCACCCAGTTTAAACCTAGAGAGTATTCACTTTCTGGGCACTCATTATAATAGGACAAGATTACAGAGGAAATTATACAACTCTTAAATATAGTCTAAAAATGATCATACCCATAGAAAAGCCACATTAACATGGCATGAATTTGAGAGACCTTGTATGAGGCTTTTGCTTTAGAGTTTTACCTGCTAAAATGAAACGGGAAACTTGGAACAAGAACCCTTGACCCAGCTACCTGTGGCCTAGACTTTGCTTCTGAGTCACCACTTGGCCCTCCCAACCCTGCACATCACAGCATGTTCACGTCCTACACGGCCTGCTGATGCACCTGTCCTGACCCACTTCTTTGTCCCTGTGGTCTGTCTAGTCCCTGGGTCATGGCCCTCTCTGTTGGGCTGTCTTGGCCTTCGTTTTCCCAATGGGCTTTGCAACCACCTTTACATCCTGCAGGGCCCGGGTCAGGATCTCTGCCACGTTGTTTCCAGACATGTTGATGTTTTCGAGCTGCTGGTACTTTGCTTCCTGCTGCTCCAGCCTTGCTGCAGCTTCGGTGTGAGCACTGTCATGGGCCTTCCAGAGCTGCAACAGACTCTGGGCCTTCTGCAACTGCTCTGCAATGTCTTGGTTTACCTGGGTCCACCTGTCAGAACAACATGAACAAAAGGGCCCTCATACCATCCTTCCCTTCGCAGCAAAAGCACACTGCACACATTCTACCTTTAAGTCAAGAGCAGATGGGTTGTTAAGGCACAAATGCCTTTTTTAACTAATGTATCACCATTATATAAACAAAAACAGTAGTCTAAATTAAGATATTTAGTTGACTTTATAATTATCAACAAAAACTACCAAATTTGTGATTGGCATGATCTATTGTATTACGAATGTCTGTTAGGCAAAGGTAGGGAAATTGATGAAAACTTCTCCACATGGGAGGGGTTTATATGGGGGGGGGTCTTTAAATGGGCCTTATTTAAATTGAGTTTATGCCAAGTTTATTTTCTAATGATAAAAGCAACATGTTCCTTACATAACAGTGGAAATAAAGGAAATTGTTTTTATTCCATATACAGACTGAATAACCTCTCTTTCCCATGTGACTTAAAAATTTCCCATTATTAATAAAAAAATGAGTCTAATTTTATTTGTTAAGTCAGTCTAATTTTAAATGGCTGTACACAACAGGCTTTAAGTGGTCTGTTTTTTAATTACCAAATTCAAGTTTAGTACGGGTATTGAAATAATTTTTAATTTGTGCTTTCAAATCTAATGCTCAGATACAACTTTGTTGCAAAGATCTTTTCCCACATGTCAAGATATTGGTCTTAAACTAGATTTCTGAGAGAATTAATTTGGTCAAAGAACAAGAACGTGTAAACATTTTTAAGGTTATAGCTATACATATGGTCAAGCTAGCTTTCTGGAAGCATTGTAATGTTTACATTTTACCTGAAACACATAAGAATGCTTGTTTCATGATAGCCTTGACTCTGCTAAATAGATGGAAAAGGTGAAAAATGGCACAGTGGCTTTATTTTTATGCATTTCAAAATCTTACCAGAACAATGTTTTTCCTAAACAATATTTTCCCCAGTTATAATAGAACGTGCACTCATCATGAAAGAAAACAAAATCCCACCAACCACATATGTTTAAATCTATCTATCCCTATATCTGTACCTACATTATACCTCACCTTCCTACCTACCTCCTTGCCTACCTATCTAGAAAGAGAAGGTTATGAAAAAACAAAAAACAAAAACACCCCCTGACATCTCACTGATCTATAGATAACTACTGTTAGCATCTTGGTGCTGTCTTCTTCAAGCTCTTTCAACAGGCCTTCTGATACATTCTTGTGGCAACAATTGAACGTGTATGTGTAGCAGCGACAATTGAATCCCTTCAATAGCAAACTGCACCGCCATGTTTTGAGGGTGGGCCCAATACTGTAAGTGCCATCACAGACATGTCTATGCTCCTCCTTACTCCCCCTCCTTCCCTTCTTCCAATAAGTACTGGATCATGAGCTGAGGATGTCACCGCAGCGTATGTAAATTTGATGTCTCTTATTCACAACGCTTGTCCAAAGTGGATTTACCAGAGAGGCTGAATCGACATGGAGGAAGGGTGGAGGACACTGAGGGTAGCTTAATCTCTTCATTGCTGGCTTAAAAATCAAATTCTCGGGGCGCCTGGGTGGCGCAGTCGGTTAAGCTTCCGACTTCAGCCAGGTCACGATCTCGCGGTCCGGGAGTTCGAGCCCCGCGTCGGGCTCTGGGTTGATGGCTCAGAGCCTGGAGCCAGTTTCCGATTCTGTGTCTCCCTCTCTCTCTGCCCCTCCCCCGTTCATGCTCTGTCTCTCTCTGTCCCAAAAATAAATAAACGTTGGAAAAAAAAAAAAATTAAAAAAAAAAAATCAAATTCTCTTCAAGCTGAATTTCATATCCCATTCAGCAAAACTAAAGGCTTGCAATTAACCAGGGCCACCCTCCTTAGAAGGAGCTTTCCACCATAAGCAGTTCATCAAAGAATTCCTTCCAATCTCACAAATCACGTCCCCTCAAGAGGGATAATAACATCCCCTTTCTTCCATCTTAGGTTTCCAGTGAAACGCACTGTCCTTCTGAGCACCCTGTAGTCTGTCTCAGCCTGGGAGTTTGGTATCCGTGAGGATCGCACTGGGCAGTTGGTCTATACCCTCTGAAAGCGGCTACCCTGGCTACGAGGGAAGTAATTGCCTTCAGAAAATCAAGTCTTACGTAAACGAGATGCTTCAAAGCAAAAGAACCACAGGAGCACAAAACCAGATTATCTCAGATGCCGAAGCTTTACAAAGCTGACGTCGCTTCGCAACTCCAGTGGCGCAATCAGCCCGCGGTACTTGTACAAAGCTGATGTCACTTCATTCACCACGTGTCATTGAGATAAGGAAATCTATCTCCTCTGTTATCCCATCTGTATCTTAAAGCATACCTGGCATGAGTATTTTGGCATTTCTCTTCGATTATTTCAGCAACCGAGGGGCAGCGATCTTTGAGTTTTCGAATCACCTCCTGCAGTTTCTCCCAGCTTGCTTCACTGCTCTCAGCTTCATCTTGAAGAGACTGAGAAGAACAGAGCAGGAACATTCACTTCAGAATGGCCTGGCCACATCCAAGGGAGGCAGCTGCTTTTCAGCACGTCTGCTACCTCACAATAATATTAACGCTCAGAACTTAATAGGACTGGGGAAAATTACTAGAAATGTGAAGAGGAAACCCACTGAGGAGGCATCCTTTCATCTGAGGCTACAACATTAAAAAGTATGCTAACACGGGGAGCCTGGGTGGCTCAGTCGGTTAAGCGCCCGACCCTTGATTTCGGCTCAGGTCATGATCTCATGGTTTGCGAGTTTGAGCCTCGCACTGGGCGCTGCGCTGACAGCACGGGGCCTGCTTGGGATTCGCTGTGTCCCCTCTCTCTGCCTCTACCCCCCTCACGCTCTCTCTGTCTCCAAATAAATAAACTTAAAAAAAAAAAAAAAAAACAACATACTAACACACACCCCCAAAAGACCAAACTTTTAAACTGTGAGATAATATGGACATGAATAATAGAGAAAAATCCAGTGTAAACTTTGGAGCCGCTCGTCTGGCTCATTTTGGAATTCCATGTCCTCCTTTTGATGCTGCTATTTAAGACGCTGTTTTGCGCTTCTCTGTGGACAGACAAAGGCAGCTGTGTCCATTTCCGCACCTGCCTCCACCGGAGGTCTTCTGCCAACCAGGCAGCACCGTGCCACGATCTGCTGAATTTACCTGGAGGTTCTGCACCTGGCATCCTAAGGCCTCTAATGACAAAAGCCCAGGCTTGCTGTGCTCCACGCAGTACCAGAATCGGATTGTCATCGTCGCCACCTCATCATACAGGCTTTCGTAAATCTTCCACTCCTGCAAAACAGACTGCGTGGAGGTCTTGAGCTCGTTGACCTATATGAAAAGTGCAAAGATATTTAGAAACTCATTGAGAAGAGGCTCCTTCATCATTTTGTTCCCTTCTAAGGATTCTACCATGGTATCTAATTTAGGCATTTCAGCTTGAGAGTATGGGGGAAGGGGCTCCTGGGTGGCTTGATCTCGGCTCAGGTCCTGATCTCAGGGTTTGTTGAGTTCGAGCCGTCTATCAGCATAGAGCCTGCTTGGGATTCTGTCTCTCCCTTTCTCTGCCCCTCCCCCCACTCACTCTCTCTTGGTCTCTCTCTCTCTCTCTCAAAATAAACTTAAAAAAGAGAGGGTATTGGGAGAGCTTCAGTGATTAACTGAGGTGGGAACAGTAGTCAATAAACAAAAAAGATCAGAGAAGACTGAGTTTTAAAACAGGTGAATGAAAACGAGATCTGAAGCCAGAGGGACCAGCAGGGACAGAGTTCAGCCTACCGGGAGATAGCCGAGGGAGGGAATAATGGATGAGGAACAGAATCTGTGAGTACATATTTCAGCAACACCTAATTAGCTTTCTGATCATGGGCAAGTTATTGCACCCTTGAGTCGATTTCCCTACTCACAAAACAGATACAGTAGATAGAAACATAAACAAAATAGTGTCTGTGGAAATATTCTGCAAACTGTAAAGCACTGTAATTGTCAAATTACTGTTACTGGCACCTGAGTCCGCATAAATTGGAGAGGAATGTGCTCGGTCAAAATGATGAGCACGTGAAAGTAGGAGGAAATGAGATGATCTCAGATACAACTGCGAATATGTAAGTATGTATATTTTTATATGTTGCATAAAGAACATTTACAACTCAACAGTAAAAAGACAAATAACCAAAGGATTAAATTGGGCAAAGGATTAGATATCTACTAAAGAACATCCACAGTCCTTAGAGAAACATAAATCTATACGACAATGAGATGCCATTTCACATCCACTAAGATGTCTATAAATCCAAGTTGGGTAATAATCAGTGTTGGCAAGACTGTGGAAAAACTGGAACGTTCATATATTGCTGGTGGAAACATAAAACCGTACAGCCTCTGTAGAAAACGGTTTGGCAGTTCCACGAAAAGTTAAGTATAGAGTTACCATATGACCCACTAATTCCACTCTTAGGTATATACCCCAGAGAAATGGAAGCATATGTTCATATAAAAATCTGTACACAAATGTTCATAGCAGCATGATTCATAATAGCTTAAAAGTGGAAACAATCCTGGGGTGCCTGGGTGGCTCAGTTAAGCGTCCGACTTCAGCTCAGGGCATGATCTCGTGGTTCATGAGTTCAAGCCTTGCCTCGGGCTGTGCGCTGATAGCTCAGAGCCTGGAGTCTTTTTTGGATTCTGTGTCTCCATCTCTCTCTGCCCCTCCCCCGCTCATTCTCATTCTCTCTCTCCCTCCCTTAAAAATAGATAAAACATTAAAAAAAAAATTTTTTTTAAGTGGAAACAACCCAAATGTCCATCAACGAATAAACTGTGGAATACTATTCATCCATAAAGTTCTGAAACATAATATTGATGTTGGAAACATGCTAAAACAGACAGATAAGACCACATGTCGTATAATTCCACGTGTATGAAGTGTCCAGAACAGCATATACATAAGAGATAGCAAGTAGATTGGTGCTTCCAGGGATGAAAGGTAGGGAAGAATGAAAAGTGAGTAATGGGCGTTTCTTTTTGAGTTGACAAAAATGTCCCGGAATTAGAGAGTAGCGATGGTTTTGTATCTCTGTGAATATACTAAAAACCATTGGGTTATACACTCAAAAGGGTAAGTTTATGGTATCATCTCAATTTAAAATAAGGATCTGAGTATAAATGGAGTGTGATCAGTATGTTGGCCCAGCTTTATCTATGATGTGATGTCAAGTTTTGGATGTAACCATACAGGCCTGTATTCAGGCCCTCTGTTCTCTGCTTAACATCTACAGGCAGCTGCCTCAAACCCTGCCCCAAACAGAGATGGATCAAAAACAACCTGGGATGCCAAAACGTCAGTCTCACACTGGCAACTGCGTAGCCCATATGTCTTTATATGGGCTGAATGGCTCACAAAAACAATCCACCATTAAGAAAGAATAAAAGACAGTAAGGGAAAAAAAGGAGGCAGGACGGGAACTCCTTATAGATGTGCCTTTTACTTTTTTTCTTTTATTTTTTGTATTTATTTTTGAGAGAGAGAGAGAGAGAGAGAGAGAATGCAAGCAGGGGAGGGGCAGAGAGAGGGGGAGACACAGAATCCAAAGCAGGCTCCAGGCTCGAAGCCGTCAGCACAGAGCCCAACGCGGGGCTCGAACCCATGAACTGTGAGATCATGACCTGAGCTGAAGTCGGACACTCAACTGACTAAGCCACTCAGGCGCCCCTAGATGTACCTTTTGGAAGCTTGGGGACTATCTGGGTGGCAGGGATGATCCTGACACACAGGTGCCTATAGGCACATGGCTGCATAAGGCATTGTCATGGTCCAAGGACTTCATGGCTCCCATATACAAAGTTGGTGCAACTTCTGGTGCACTTAAGGGCAACCCTTCGAATATTACAGCTTCAGGGAAAAGAAATGGCACATGTGGTTTGGGGGAAAGGATAAGAAAACCATTAAGCAAAATTCACTACGCTAGAAACAAGAAGGAACATTTTCAGAATGTTAAAAGTACAATCAGCCAGTAGGGCAGCACCGAGTGCCATATAGGCATTGCTACAAAGGTAGAAAGACGTAGGTATTATCATCCCTATTTCATAGACCAGGAAATTGAGGCTTAACGAGGTTAAGCACCTACCCTAGGACGGAGATGCAAAATGGGGCTGCTAAGATTTTTCTTTAGGCAGAGACTTAAAGCCCTTGTTTTTATTTTTTAGTTTTGTTTTGTTTTGTTTTTAAGCCCTTGTATGTATGTATGTATGTATGTATGTATGTATTTATTTATTTATTTTTAACGTTTTATTTATTTTTGAGACAGAGAGAGACAGAGCATGAACGGGGGAGGGGCAGAGAGAGAGGGAGACACAGAATCGGAAGCAGGCTCCAGGCTCTGAGCCATCAGCCCAGAGCCCGACGCGGGGCTCGAACTCACGGACCGTGAGATCGTGACCTGAGCTGAAGTCGGCCGCTTAACCGACTGAGCCACCCAGGCGCCCCAAGCCCTTGTTTTTAAAGACGAGGCTCTACTAACTCTGGAGAACTTATGGAAGGATGACGTTAAGTTTTGTGTTTTCTACATTAAAAAAAAAAAAAGCTTTGGAGCACCTGGCTGGCTTAGTCGGTACAACATGTGACTCTCATCTTGGGGTCATGAGTTGGAGCCCGAAGTTGGGGCTAGAGAGAACTTTAAAAAACAAAAAAATAAGTAGGTTTATTGAGATATAACTCACAGTCCATACAATTCACCTATTTAAAGTAAAGTCACCAAAATCAGTGTTAGGACATTTGCATCACCATGAAAAGAAACCCCATACCCACTAGCAGTCACTCCTCATTCTTCTCCAACCCTTTCTCAGCCAAAGTCTACCTTTTGTCTTTAAAGAATTTGCCTATTAAGGACATTTCATATAAATGGAATCATACAACATGTGGTTCTTTGGCAACTGCCTTCTTTCACTTAGCGTGATGTTTTCAAGACCATCAGTGTTGTAGCAAGTATCAGTACCTCATTCTCTCTTATGGCTGAATAATATCCCGTTGCACGGAAATACTATCTATCTATCTATCTATCTATCTATCTATCTATCTATCTATCTATCTAAGTAGGCTCCACACCCAGTGTAGTGCCCAATACAGGGCTTGAACTCACAACCCTGAGTTCGAGACCGGAGCTGAGATCAAGAGTTGGACTCTCAAGAGACTGAGCCACACAGGCACCCCTTGATATACCATTTACCTATCCATTTATAAACCGAGGGATGTTGGGATTGTTTCTACTTTTTGGCTATTATGAATCACCCTGCTGTGAACATTATTGTGTAAGTTTTTGGTGTGGACACATGTTCTCCTTTCTCTTGGGTACTTACGAGTAAAGTTGTTGAGTCCTAAGATAACTCTATGTTTAAATATTTTAGGACTTGCCACACTCTTTTCCAAAGCAGCTGTTCCATTTTCCATTCGCTGGCAGTGTATGTATGAGAGTTTCAAGGTCTCCACACCCTTGCTAACATTTGTTATTTTCTGCCTTATTATTATCACTACGGAGGTGGTTATGGAGTATTTCATTGAAGTTTTGAATTATATTTCCTTTATTAATGATACCGGGCATCTTTTCATGTACTTATTGACCATTCATACCTTCTTTAGAGAAATATCTATTCAGATCACTTGCTCATGTTTTCCCTTTGGTTATGTCCTTTATATATTGTAGACACAAGCCCCTAAGTATGTAAATATTTTCGTCCATTCTGTGGTTTGTCATTTCACTTTGTTGATGATGTCCTTTGAAACACAAAAGTGTTTAGTGTTGATGAAATCCAGTTTTTTCTTGTGCTTTTGTTGTCATTATCTAAGAAACTATTGCCTAATCCAGTCAGGAAGATTTCTGCCTCTGTTTTCTTCTAAGAGTTCTGTAGTTTTAGCGTTTACATCTTTGATCCATTTAATTTTTATATACGGTGTGAAGGTGGGGTCTAACTTCATTCTTTTGAATGTGGACATACAGCTGTTCTAGTACCGGTTTTGGAGAAGACTATCCCCCCGCCTCCCACCCTGGATTTGTCTTGGCATCCTAGTCTAAAAATTAGTTGATTATAATGTGAGGGTTTATTTCTGGACTCTTCATTCTATTCCATTTATCTAGATGTCTATCTTTTACATTAGTACTATCTGCATGTTTTTACTTGCATTATCTCAATCTTCTCTATCCCAACATTTTTATCATAATTCACTGTGTGGTGGGGTGCTTGGGTGGCTCAGTTGGTTGAGGGTCCAACTTCAGCTCAGGTCATGATCTCATGGTTTGTGAGTTCGAGCCCCTGATTGGGCTCTCTGCTGTCAGCGCCGATCTCGTTTCAGATCCTCTGTCTCCCCTCTCTCTGCACCTCCTTCACTTACACTCTCTCAAAAAATAAATAAACATTAAAAAAAATCACTGTGTTGTGATTGTCTATTCAAGTATGTTTTCTCTGGTGGTCTGCGAGCCCTTTGACGGTAGGATCCATTTATTTTCTCATTTATCTTTGTACTGTTGGCAGTGAACATAGTGACTCACAGAAGATATGTTCAACAAATGACTCACACAAGATATGGTAAGCTCATCTCTATCTTCCTGCCCGAGTTCTGGGGGAAAAATGAGGCCGAGGGTCACCAATGAATTTCATTTATACAGGTTATTCCCAATTCCCTCTTGGAACAAATAGTCAAAAGAAGATTTTAGTAGATGACAAATAATCCACAATAAGGACTTCTGGGAAATATGGACACACCTACAATTGGCTAGTATTTAGTTTTCTCCCTCCATTTGTGAGGAGCCAACAAGGTTGCAGTATGTAGAGATGCCTGCCTTTTCTCTTTTGGTGCTCTACTCCTGGAAGGGGTAAAGGCAGACTTTAACATATCTTTCCTAAGCTGACCAGATATCTTCCACACTCCTCCTCTTTACTTTCTCTTCACCGCATACTGTGTTCTCCTCACCTCTGGAATTCTCCATATGCTGACCATGCTTCTAGCTTAATAGAGGTTACAAGAGACGGGATCATTCCCTGCCCAAGGCACCTCCCTGGATGTGCTTTCTCATAGCTGCCCCTGTATATCTGCCCAGGAAACAGTACCAGATGCTCTGTTGGGGCGGGGGGTGGAGACATTTTTGTCTGTGAGTACGTTAGACAAAACAAAGATAACCAAGTGGATTTCTAGCTTGCCAATGGTGTTGGAATTGGTGGCGACACCTCCATCCGGTGCCAAAAAAAAAGGGGGGGGGGATTTGAAATGCCTTTCTCTATTTCACTTCAGTATTTCTCTAAGCAACTCTTCAGTTTTTGATATGGAGTGAGTTTCCGTGACTAAACACATCAACAAAAAGATGAAAGAAGGCTATATGAGGAGAAATAGTGTACTTCAAATGAAATGAGTTCTAGTACCTGGCTGATAACACTGCTTCTCTTTTGAAATAACCCATCAATTCTGGACGCTGTGTCTTCTAACAATGGCATGGTCCCACTCTCCGAAGTCAGGTAACATTGTCTCAACTCATCAAGGGCCTTGGATTTACTTGCCAGTTGATTTTCTATATCCTGGAAGGGCAAGAGGAAAAAGTTTGCATATGCACAACATTACGGAACAATAAGGTGTAAGTAAGAGACAGGAGTTTGGCCTTTTCGAGTAAAAATGGCATTACAATATGTAATTAAATAACATCACATCAAAGACATTTTAATAATACATTTGATTCCATTTTTGCACTTATTACAGTATGAATTTTTATGATAAGTTTAATTATTACATGTATCTAGATTAAAAAAATTTAATATGTATTTTTGATAGAGAGACAGAGCGCAAGCAGGGGAGGCACACAGAGAGAAGGAGACACACAGTCCGAAGCAGGCGCCAGGTCCTGCGCTGTCAGCACAGAGCCCGACGCGGGGCTCGAACCCACAAACCACGAGATCGTGACCTGAGCCAAAGTCGGACGCTCAACCGACTGAGCCACCCAGGCACCCCTAGATTTTAGAATAGTCTAGGTAATAAGTCCTCATCATCATGGTACAGTAGAACGAGTCCAGGAGATCTAGTCCCCATGCCATGCCTGTCCCATACTGGCTGTCTCCCCTGACATTAAGTCATCAAACCTCCAAGCCTGTATTTTCTCATCTGGAAACTAGCAATGATAGCCCAGGCCGTGGACAGTTTAGAACTCAAGTGAAACCAGGGTGGCCTGTGGGGGGCGGCACGGCACGGACCTGTGGAGCGTAGGCTTCCCGTGAAGGTTACGTTGAATCTAAGGCTGCTGTAAGAATTCTAAATGGAATGGCTAGTGGGTAGTTAGAAGCAGGATATGACCACTTGCACAGATCTCTTATAATGGTGTTGCTGCTCACATCTCATGTCCAGGATGATTAACCTTCTCAGGACAACTGGGGTGTGACCTGACCTTCCCACCCCAGCAGGGAGGAGCCTGTGTGTCCTCAGGCAGTAGGTCCAGAAGCAGCTAACGTCTGCAGCTACAAGGGCAGCTGAAGTGTCTTCAATAGGCAGTGACACAATCAGGGCAGTACTTACGGAGGATTAATGTATGTGTGGGTGAGACTAAGTGACCTGGCAAATGACAACTGAACAAAAGGGGGCCAGGCCAATATCCTTAAGCTCAACTGTGATTTAGACTGTAGTTCCAAGGGATAACCGGTCCTTTCGGAACATATTACACAGAAGGTAAAAGAAAATCATTTTCCTCTGAAGACGCAGAATGAAATACTAAAACTAATGGAAACCTTAGAGTAATTGCATAAGTATTGGGTGAATTAATAAAAAACTGGGAAACATGAAATAAAAATTCCCTTTGAGCATTTTCTTTGAGGAGCCACATTCAAGTCTTAGGAACAATAACTGAAGATACCTTCTTCTGCTTCTCACATACAAAAAATTGCGTTTTGTAATTTTGTAAAACCCATGGATGATTATTATCTCCTTTGCATAATGAAGTAAGTACCTGGGGGTCTGGAGGGGTCCCTCGAAAGTGCAGCCACTTGCCCTCCTCCTTGGGGCCGAAGCAGCGACCGAACAGCCTGGCCACACCGTGTGGACAGGCGCCGTGTGCCTTCTCACCTGACAATCCAGAAGCATCCTGTGCACGGAGATCACATTTCCAGGTTTTTGTAAAGTTTTCAGTCTCTCCTCTTGCGCCTCCATCCAGTTGTTCAAAATCTGTATTTTGTTTTCAGTCTCCGTGATACTTTCCAAAAGTTGTTCTAAATGTTGTATCTTTAAGGTATAAGTAAGAAAATAAAAATTTCTCATTTTAAACCAGGTGCTTTAAAATGTAAATGCCATGATGGTTATTTTTAACAAAATAATTTTGCTTCTTCGCAGATTCATACTTAGCACAAGATTTCCCAATAACTTTTGGAATAAAGATTCATATTAGGAAATATGAATTCAGTGTTTGAAAGCTAACCTGCTAAGCAAACTGGCTGTTTTGGAGTTTCATTAACACCTGTACAAATAAAATCGTGTTGTTAACATTCAGTGACATGTTGAATAACATTCAACTCAAATTCAACGCAATTTTTCATTGCATTATCGATTGATATACTTAAAGCTTAAGAAAACTTTATTTCCCTAGACTTTCTTCATTAGAGTCACTTAAAAATTAAGTCAATATCAAACATATCACAAATAATTTATCAACTTAATAAAACAGTGACCTTTTTTTATTAAAAAATTTTTAAACATTTATTCATTTTTGAGAGACAGAGACAGAGTGCAAGTGGGGGGAGGGGCAGAGGGAGGGAGACACAGAATCCGAAGCAGGCTCCAGGCTCCGAGCTGTCAGCACAGAGCCTGGCGTGGGGCTCAAACCCACAAACTGTGAGATCATGCCCTGTGCCAAAGTCAGATGCTTAACCGACTGAGCCACCCAGGCGCCCCAATAATAAATGTTTTTAATGTCTGCAGTTCTTGTCATTTCCAATGCTCACAATTTTTATTAGGTTATAATGACTGTATATGTAAAGTTTTTTTTTGAAAATTTGAAAGGCTGCCCAATCTTTTAAACGAATGGACACAGTATAATTCGATTAATTATTCCTCGATCGGTGGAAATTTAGGCATTTTACATTTTTCACCAGTATAAATAATGTGGAACACTTTATGTGCATATTTTTCCTTTTCTGAAGGGCTATGTACTTAAGATAAACGTGAGAGGAGACACTGCTGAATTAGGAAACAAGATGATTATTCTAGTTCTTGAAATTTTCTGAATGCTTTCTAAAAGGGGATATAAGCCATGATCTGCATATGAATGTGATAGCTTTGGGCTCTTAGCTCTAGCTTACTAAATTTTTCAAATTTAATAAATATATAATGTTACATAATGTTTATTCTGAATGCCTGATAACTGAAGTTGTAATCTTCTCACGTTGGTTTGCCAATTATACATTTTTTCTTTGGTGAACTGTCTGTTCGCGTTCTTTGTCCATTCCTGCACTTGAACCTTAATTGTCTAAATCCATTTGTATGCATTCTCTACACATAAAGAAATCAATCAGTTGTTAACCTCAATTATATATAAATATTAAAAATGTCTCTAAGAATAAGTTTTCTTAATATTTTCAGAGTCATGGAATGAAAATCTTCCAAAAGACCACATCCATTTTCCTGCCTTTTCATAATCTTTTCACGGCTGTAATAGCTTTGCCACTCTTGAACATTTACTTTCACAGAAAATGTCAAAATCTCCGACCATTTAGTAGTCTCACATAATACTTGGTATCTTCTCAAATAAAATTCCTCCTCTTCACTGGCCTAACTCAATTTCCCACTAGGAAGTCTCAAAGAAATGATAACTCTTTCTTCCTCTCTTGTATGCACCGATTGGAGAATGCCAGAATGTAGGCTTTACAAAAGGGTCATAGCTGGGAGAATTGTTAGTCTTAACCGTAAATTAACCATAGGAATAGCTTTTCACGTTTTTCAGAAAGTGGCATTTTGCAAAGGCCAAAATCATACAAACTGTGACACACGAGCACACCTTTCTATTCAGTGTTCCATGCATCCGGTGCCATTGGCGGTTCATCTCTCCCAGGTGTTCTGCAAACTCTGTTCTCTCATAGCGCTTACTTTCTACATCACAGGTGCTTAACTGAAGTAAGGACTGGTTAACAAAGTCCACTATCCATTGTTTATAGTCCATCTCCATTCTGAACTCCTAAAACAAATAAACAAACAAAAGTAAACTACCAAAGCCTGAACGGAAGTAGGTTGAACCGGATCCCGCCATGCTAGGGAGCCCCAAGCTCCCATTCGTTAAAGGGGCACCTGTCTAGAGTTGTAGCCATCCTGTTCCCCCCCCACCCCCAATCCCACCAAATGTCTGCTTTGAGTAGAGAGTCTTTTGGAGAATTCCACATCCCCACGAACAGAGACTCGTCAATTTCAAGCAGGATGAAAAGTCAAAGGCAGCATCGCGTATCATGGCTGCATCATCTCAACCAAAATCAGGACCCAGGGACTGACAAAGGGTTCCCGTGAGCGGCTTCCTGAGAGCCACACTGGAATTCAGAGCCCCCCTGCAGGCTCACGGAAATGAGAGGATGGGAAGTCTCAAGTTAAGACTCCCCCAGAAAACCCAGGACATAGGGGCGCCTGGGTGGCTCAGTCGGTTAAGCGGCCGACTTCGGCTCAGGTCATGATCTCGCGGTCCGTGAGTTCGAGCCCCGCATCGGGCTCTGTGCTGACAGCTCAGAGCCTGGAGCCCGTTTCAGATTCTGTGTCGCCCTCTCTCTGACCCTCCCCTGTTCATTCTCTGTCTCTCCCTGTCTCAAAAATAAATACAACGTAAAAAAAAAAAAAAAGAAAACCCAGGACATTAAGGAACTTTGCCGCTTAGGTAGCTTCTCTGTTCCGTAGCAAGCCTAAAAACACCCAGGGCCAAGCATGTTTCTGTCAAGTCGGATACTTATTAAGCTTATCCTCGTAAGTCCTAACACCCCTCTGGAGGCATCAGGGGAAAAACTATGTGGTATATGCTAGGTTACAAGAGCATAGAAGAATACATGCATGTGGACCCTCCAAAGAGTCTACTACTCCCCGAAGTTAGGATGTGCTAGTATATAAAAGCAAAATCCTTGCTAACATCATGCCTCGTTACCAAAGTATTTGTCCTCTGCCTACCAGAAGCTACATCCATCAGCCTGTGAGGTCTTTGAAAGCAAAGACCAGAGACTTCATTGATCTCCTGAGTTCCTAGTGGTGAACACATTACCTGGTACACAATAAATGTTTGTGTGTGGCTTATTAAGTGTGAGTTAAATCTATCTGAAGTCAAATATCACAGAGAAGGCCACATTTATATGTATTTGTAGAAAGGTATCAACTTTTCCTTCTGCATTCTCTTACGCAAAGGACATTGACTTAACACCTGTTGGATGCCAGGTCCTGGGCTAGGTGTGCTGTTTCAGGGAGGTGAAGGATTGGCCCTGCTCTCAAGAAGGAGACAGGCAAGTAAGCAAATAATTATCACACCCTGGAGACGCCTAATCCTAGAAAGTGAACTCGACTGGCTGGGAGAGTCAGGAGTAGATTTCCAAATCAGGAGATACTTGAGGAGAGTTTTGAAAGATGAACTAAAAGCATTTCTACGGCCACAAGTGGGGCACTAAATTCCAGGTTGAAGGTGTAGCATGTACAAAAGCAGAAGCCGGGGCGCCTGGGTGGCTCAGTCGGTTAAGCCTCCGACTTCGGCTCAGGTCATGATCTCACGGTTCGTGAGTTCGAGCCCCGTGTCGGGCTCTGTGCTGACAGCTCAGAGCCTGGAGCCTGTTTCAGATTCTGTGTCTCCCTCTCTCTCTCTCTGACCCTCCCCCATTCATGCTCTGTCTCTCTCTGTCTCAAAAATAAATAAATGTTAAAAAATATTTTTTTCAAAAGCAGAAGCCGGGAGAACACCAGATGCAGCGGGTTCATTCGGGTCAGGCAGAGTCCAGGATCTATATCGGGGAACGAAAAGATGAGGCTGGAGAAGTAAAGAGGGGCCAGGGCAAGTTAAAAGCTTGGATTCTGTCCTGTGGTGATAGGCGCTCCCAAACGAAACGAGGCAGAATAGAAAAAGTATACTAACGTCTGTCTAGAATCATCCAATATCCCATTCCCCACGCCTAGAATCAGTTCTTCTAAAGCACACCACACTGGTCTCTTTGGTATTTCCCTTCCCACTGACTTGCCTTCTTAGTAAACGAGCAAGCTTGTGGCTCTTTTCGTATAATTACCTTGTACTTCTGAAGAAGGTTTTTAACTTGAGATGCGGAACTCAGAGAATGCTCACAGTCTTCATCTGCGGTCTGATGTTCCACATCGTTCATCCAGCTAATCATTTCTGTGATTGCTTTACGAGATGGCAATTTCTCCATCTGGAGCTGCAAGGACAAAACGATTTCCATTTAATTACCTGCAGTTGACAAAATGAATCGGGGCATCACTAAAGACGGTATCTGGTTTGATAAAAGGTCTTGCTACATAATTATGCAGGTTGCTCACAAAAACAAACCCGGCATTCAAGCTTAGAATAAGTGACCCCAAAACAATGACGATGACCTTCACATAAAGGAACACAGTGATGCAGATAAACTGGGAAATAAAGTAATTAAGCCTGATTTCTCCGGTAAGAAAGATCCCACTGGAGGAGAGTCCAGTAATTAAGACCCATATTCAGTGGTGCCAGAGGAAAATAGATAGTGTCAATGAAAATTATTGAGTCAGAGAAATAATTTTAAAGGAGTTGTGAGCTAACAAGTGAATGCTAATTTAAATGCTGCCTCTTTAAATACCTACCTGGTGAAGTTTTTCTTGAATATCTGGAAGTTGAGTTATGAGCGTTGTCCATTTCTGTTCAAACTGCGCTAAAGAAGCTCTCAGGGTAGCCGTATCGGCTTCTTTCAGGTGAAGAAGCTGATTCCCAGTACTTATAACCGCGGTCTTCAAGGAGGACTTGTCATCTAGTTCCTTTGAAAACTCCTAGAGGAAACAGCGTGAAAATTTAGAAACGTTAAAAATTTGCAAACAGCAAAGAATAACTAAGAGTCAGAATAACTGGTTAGAGTCCCGAACTAAGTACATGAACTCAATTCAAACTGCTAATGCTTGCGTGTGTATCTATAGGTGTGTATGTGTGTGTTCACAAGTGCGTGTGTGCACGCGTGCATGCACACACCCACACCCACACCCACACTTTTCCTACTAAGTGTCAGGCACTGTTCCAGGCATTAGGTAAATAGTGGGGAACAAAAGAGAAGGAATTCCTAACCCTTGAGTGGCTTATAATCTAATGGATTAATATTTTTTTAAAAAAGACCAATCAGGGGCACTTGGGTGGCTCAGCGGGTTAAGCGTCTGACCTTGGCTCAGGTCATGATCTCCTGGTTTATGAGTTTGAGCCCCGTGACAGGCTCTGGGCTCACAGCTCAGAGCGTGGAGCCAGCTTCAGATTCTGTGTCTCCCTCTCTCTCTGCCCCTCCCCTGCTTACACTCCTTCTCACTCTCTCTCTCTCAAAAATAAATAAATATTTTTAAAAATTAAAAAAAAAATCAAGTAATAAAATAAAAAAGACCTATCATTTCAACGTTAAGAGAAACAGAACACAAAGTTCCTATTAAATGAACTAAATGCAACTGATTTTTAACTAAAATATTTGAAAACTTTCCTTTGTATTTGTGGGGGTTTTCAAACATATTTTTAAATAATTACATTTTAATACCAAAGTGGGTGATCATTGCTATAAAATAAGAAAAACAGACAAGAAAAGAATACGGGAAAGGAATTGACGTTAGAAAGTTTTATAAATTTATATTACAGAAGTAATAGTTTCCTTTCTTCAAAAAAAAAAAAAAAAGCTCAAAACAATAGAACATTTTAGTAGAAATGTCAGTTCTGTATATGACAATTTACAACCATGTATCTATTAACTTTAACATTTATGAATTAATAAGTCTGTTAAGTTTTGGGGGAAAAGCAGGGGAGTTATTTCCTGCATTTAAAAAGCATGCTTCGGGGCGCCTGGGTGGTGCAGTCGGTTAAGCGTCCGACTTCAGCCAGGTCACGATCTCGCCGTCCGTGAGCTCGAGCCCCGCGTCGGGCTCTGCGCTGATGGCTCAGAGCCTGGAGCCTGTTTCCGATTCTGTGTCTCCCTCTCTCTCTGCCCCTCCCCCGTTCATGCTCTGTCTCTCTCTGTCCCAAAAATAAATAAACGTTGAAAAAAAAATTTTTTTTAAATAAAAAAAATAAAATAAAAAGCATGCTTCATGTCAGAGAAAGTCTTACTTTTATATATATTTTATAGGTTCAAATAAAAATCTACTTTATCATTGTTTTATTTTATTTTTAAATATTTACTTTGAGAGGGAGAGAGAGGGAGAGAGGGAGAGAGGGAGAGAGAGAGAGAGAGAGAGAGAGAGAGAGAGAGAGAGAGAGAATCCCAAGCAGGTTCCACTGTCAGCACAGAGCCTGATGCAGGGCTTGAACTCACAAATCATGAGATCACCACCTGAGCTGAAATCAAGAGCTGGATGTTTAACTGACTAAGCCAGCCAGGTGTCCCTATCGTAAATATATAAATGACCGCTATAAACAAATAGCTCTAAGTTTGAAGGATGATATTACCCTAAATTTTATCCCTTATCCACAAATGATTATGGAGACTATCGCATTGACCCTGGGCATTTTCCCCTGATATTTATTTCTGGCAATAATTATCTGAGCATATTTTATCATAACTTACAAAAAAAACTGTTTATGTTGCTTCTGATTGTATCCAAGTCCTGAGACACATTGAGGGATTGTTCTTTCCAGTAATTCAGAGTTTGCTGAGAAGATTCCAACCACTTGGTTAACTGATCTGAATCTCTGTTATAACTAACAGGAATGAAGTGAGAGAGAAAGAAAATTAGAAACGTACTCTATGGGTGATATGCATCGTTGGCAATTTTTTTCTCATTTTACTTTATGTTTTCCTGTGTTGATCAGCTCTATTATTCAAAAAATCACGATGTTTTAAGAATTATACCCTGTTTTATCCCATGCCCCAAATCTGACACTCCTGGCATTTTGTAGGACTCTGTTATGACTATTCCAGAACAAATGAGCATTTTAAAGTCTAAAACATCTTCTTATTACAGCTACACAAAAATAAACCCATGGGTAAGGACAGCGATTATTTCTGTTCATTAAATGTTGTTGACAGATTTGTTTATAGGAAAAATATAACCAGCATTTGTATAAGTTGCATAACAGTAAACTTATTGGCTAGATTCCAACATATTTACAGGAAACGAAGGAAAATATTGAGCAGAATGCTACCCCTCTTGTAACTCTTAAACTTCTCTAAGACAGGTCCCTAAGAGGCACAGAGGAGGAGATTCAAACGTTCTGTGCTCTCTACCTTCCTCAAGGAGTTCAAGATTAGATCCACTAAACAAACAAAATTCTCTGAAGAACTCTGAAGGCTTTTTCAAACTATTCTGTGAGTTAAGATTATTATTTTTTAATTTAAAACCTTTTTAGAGAGTAGGAAAGAGCAACACCGTGGTATAAAGGTCACATGTACAATTTCATAACATAATTCTTACTTTTCACTGAACTGATTACATGTCATCTTGAGTCTGGCAAACCAACCTCAGAGATCCTAGATCGCATCTGGCCCAGAAGAGGGACCCAAGTGCTTAAATTGTTGAAGACAAACCTTACAGTAGAGAGACTGCAGGTAAAATCTGGTCGACTGCAGGAATCTCTGAGGTTTTTGTCCACCTGAAAATCTGACCTCAACCCATCCCTAAGAAAACATACCTGAGCAGATGCTTGAGAAGCGTTTGTAGTCTGTGCAGTTCATGGTCAATTTTTTTGTTTAGGGCCAACCACTGCTCTTCTAGTTTCACAATCTGGCCCTCTAGTTCAGGACAGCTCACGGAGGCCACCAGCTCTCTGCCTTCATTCAGAGTCTGGTAAAGCCGGGCCTGCTTTTCATCAATGTTTCTTTTTATTTGCTACAAAAAGTCAAGTCACAGAACGAATTATTGAAAAATGAAGCCAGTCCATCTATTGACAAATACTTCAGCAGAGGCTACTGAAGAAACAAGAACACAGTCCTAACCCTCAAGACTCTTGCAGTCTGGCTGAAGAAACGTGATTCACGTTTTATTGATCACCTTTCATGATGAGACTGTCCAACTAATGCATTTCTACGGCACATTTCTTCAGTTCTATAGACTTACACATACCAACAGAAAACAAAATGTCACGGCTTTAGACTTGAAAATTCTCCGCCTACAAGTAAAAAACAAGCTGGCAGTCTACGGGGCACGTTCAACTTGTGGACAGGTTTTGTGTGACCTAAAGATTATTTTGAAAACCAGGATATTTGACATAGAAATCAGGATTTCCTGTGACTCGGAGAAAACTGGAAATCTAGCACCCTGGGTCTACACCTTGATGTGGCACAGATGGCCTGGAATTGGGCAGCCAGGCTTCCTTTAGAAGGGCTTGGTCTCTTTGACATTCTGCCACGACAGTCCCCACCACCTTCCGAACACAGAGCCAGTCAGCGTCCATATTTCTGTTCTCGTCTGGCCCCTGTTAGAACTTTACATTGCAAATAGGTTTGAAGGGGATAAGAAAACATTTATCATCCCTTAGACCCGAATAGTAGAAAAAAACTCATTTCTAGAGTTCTAAGTGTAAGGATTCAACAGGGAGAAAGGAAGAGGACTTTAGAAGAATAAATTAGTACATCACTAATCCAACTTCATGAAAAGAAAATCTTTAGAACAGCAATACAACGACCCCTTGAAGAGAACTCTGTCTAAAGGCAATTACCTTCCACCACTGGGTTCAGCCGCTGACACTTATCCTGACAGCTACTGAAATTTAATCTTCAAAAAATAAATTATAATCAAAATATAATTTTTCCAACTAACTTAAGCCTTTTAAAAATCACTAAAGAATTCTACTTCCAATGCCCTTTCCACTGCTCTCATTTGTAATCCCCTCTTCTCATCTGAGTCGGCATGGGAAAATGTCCAACATCTGTTTAAAAAACCAAAACACAGTTCTAGGGATACCTGGGTGGCTCAGTCGGTTAAGCATCTGACTCTTGATTTCTGCTCAGGTCATGATCTCACAGTTGGTGGGTTGGAGCCCCGTGTCAGGCTCGGTGCTGACAGCTCAGAGCCTGGAGCCTGCTTCGGATGCTGCGTCTCCCCTCTCTCTGCCCCTCCCCCACTGATGCTCTCTCTTTCAAAGATAACATTAAAAAAAAAAAAAAAGCTCTAATTTCCCAAGCCTTCAGTGAAAGACCAAGACACTTCATCTTTAGATTATCCCTGAGAATTTTTTTTTTAATGTTTTTTATTTATTTTTGAGACAGAGAGAGACAGAGCATGAGCAGCAGGGGGGGGGGGGGGCGGGCGGGCAGGGAGAGAGGGAGACACAGAATACAAAGCAGGCTCCAGGCTCTGAGCTGTCAGCACAGAGCCCGACGCGGGGCTCGAACTCACAGACCGCGAGATCATGACCTGAGCTGAAGTCGGACGCCCAACCGACTGAGCCACCCAGGCGCCCCTCCCTGAGAATTTTTAATTACCCCATTTTATACACAGGAGTCAGACTGCAATGGTCACTCAGCACATGAGGTGCCGAGCCAGCATTGAAATGAGGTTTGCTCAACTGCAGAGGCCACACAAATGCTATGTTCCGTGGCCCACAGATGTCCACCGATCAAAATACATGCAAATCTCTCCATGACGCAGAACACTGAGAATGACCTGAAGAAGTCCATAAGTGAGATGGGCTTTACAGGGTATCTTTTTTTTTTTTTTTTGAGAGAGAGAGAGAGAGAGAAACCGTGTGTGTGTGTGTGTGCGTGTGTGTGTGTGCGTGCGTGCGTGTGTGTGTGTGTGTGTGAGAGAGAGAGAGAGAGAGAGAGAGAGCGAGGAAGAGCAGCATAGGGAGACAGAGAATCCCAAGGGGCTTGATCCCACGACCCTGGGATCATGACCTGGGCTGAAATCAAGAGTCAGATGCTTGACCGACTGAGCCACCCAGGTGCCCCATATATCTCTCTTTTAGTTTGACGAATTTATTTAAGAGTTTTAGAACAATTATTTCAGTTTTTAAAAATCTCAAATTTAACAGGTTCACAGGTTGCACTTTAAGGGACATGATCCCTTGTCCACCTGAGAGAGGTGGGCTAATACAAACAGTTCCTTAACATAATGAGTTTTAAGATGACGTTTTCAACTGCCTTCTCTTAGCTCTTTGGACGTACTTCTGCATCCCCAGGCTAACAAAGAATTAAGCAGCAGCTTCCCACCCCCAGAAGATTCAGATTTATCTTAGAGTTAAGCTCAATCGGACAAGATGGCAAAGAGATCAATTGCACCTTTCTAGGCATCTAGATAGCAGGACTACAGTGTCCGTGTCTTTGCAAAATGTTCCTTATAGGAGCTTAAATGCTACTGAGGAATGCCAGGGTCCTGCCAAGGATTTCATTTTCCATCCGGTCTATTCAGGCAACAAACCTACTCTTGAAGTTTCGAAGTTGGCATTTGATAACCGCGCCCGGCATCACAACTCAGAGGCTGACAACACATTTGAAAGTTAAAGCTAAGTATTTCAAGTTTCTGTCGAGAAGACTTAAAACTCGTTTTCTCGTTGGTCATGATCTCAAGGCCACTTGAAAACTATTCTAGGGTTCTATCCTTTCCATGGCATCGAAGGTTGGGACACAGAGACTTGGATGATAACACTAAATGTTACACACAAAACATTTTGTTTGAAGTCTTTTTATAATGCTGGTGGCAGGTGACAGATTATCGCCTGTCTCAGAGGCTATGTCCAAACAGGGCTTCACCGAAGTAAGAAAACCACATATAGGTTTAGTGGCCCACGGTTTACAACGTTCTTTCTGTACTTTGGCTCACTTCCATACCCACTGACATCCGCTTCCTGAGACGGGTAGGAGAACTAGCGTGATTCCCTACAGTATACAAAGAAACTGAGACTCAGAGACAAAAAGTTGACACGCTTGACAGGTGAGAGCCAGGACTCGTACCCAGCACCTCGACCCCAAGCCTCAAGTATAATGAAAGACTCAAAATCAAATCCACGGGTTCCCTGAATATCAGTCTAATAGTGCATGGTGTGAGGAACAACACTTCAAATTCAAAGTCGAGCAATTTAGTCAAAACAAAAGAAAACGCAAAGTGCCACGGACGCTGCCTCTGACGGATTCAACGGCGCAAAATACCTGGTAAAACGAAATCCTTTCCACTAATCTCTCCTCTGTCTCTTCCACCAGACTCACAGAGGGCAACGTAGATACAAGAATTTCCAGATCCTTTTCAAGAGATGCATAGTTTTCATCAAATTCTTCCCATTTCTAGAGAATCAAGAACATAATATCAGTGGGAGCCCTTTTCTAGATTCGTTCCAGCCAATGACAAAATCGATCATATGAAATAAAAACGAACTGAGACCATACGAACTTCAAGCACGGATTCCAGGGGTTTCTGAGAGATATAACCTACTCTCGTAAGAACTCAGGGTCCGATGGAAAACAATTCCGTTGCCTTTGTGGAGAGGGTTTTGAAAAATCCAGTTGGCATTAGTGTTTTATGCTTGTCTCATCAAATTGAGTAAGGACCAAGATTAAGTGAGAGGGTTACACCTCTCAGCCTGCACCTCTGTGGAGACCTCAGAGTCGGAAGAGAGCCGTTCTCACACTTGGAAAGGAAGGGGCTAACTTTTAAAGCTTTTCTCAGCAGAGGCTCCGAGTAGGTTGCTTCTACCCTCTCTGCTCCAACCCCTAGCCCACTGAACATTACCGTGATGCTGCTAGAAGCAGAATTCGACTGTTGGAGGAATGTGGGCTTACACTTCATTAGGAGAGCACTATTTCCTTAGGCTGAGTCTTGCCTTGTCCCCGTTCTATGTCTATAGAAGCCCACCACAAGGACCTCAGCACGCCAACAGAGCTGACTTACGGACACTAAATATTACCTGCTGGAAAAAGAACCACCTTATTGATTCTCTCATCTACCGAAGTAGTGGGTCACGTGGCTGTGAGGGGCACTCTTTGGGCTCGGGGGGGGGGGGGTCTCTTTTTTTAAATACCATGAAATATTACTAGAAATATCAATTTGACAAGCTAACCAGAAAATTGATTTCGTTAGCCTAACGTAACATGATCACATTACAAAGTTGAAGATTTCCTTGCTTTTGGGTTACTTCCTTTAAGTGCTAACATCCACGGTGTGTAAGAAGTTAAAGGTGAGAACTTTCAAACGGAGAAAGAACTTGATGCAAACTTAATTTTCTTCTTGGATTTAAGACTACCAGGAGTCCACTCCAGCAGCAGAACATCCGGACCTGCCCTCTTTGGGGAGCACAGTTTCTGAACCACCGTTTCATCCAAATGACCCCTTTCTGGATCTCAAAGTGCGCTTCCAATTTTGTTTATTTGCACGCAAACCTAGAAGGTGGAAAGACATGCCATCCCCTCGTTCCCGCGTGCGGAATCTCAGCAACTATTTCATTCCGGGAGCAGCAGTCAGGGCTAGAACAGACTTCCATCTCCTCAGTGTTAGTTCCCATTTAACTACTGCTTAATGGTAACTCGACACCTCTGGACACCAGCAGGTGGTGGTCCAAGGTCCAGAATTCCAGGGTTAAGCACAACGTTTACATATCTCAAGTACCTGCAATAAACTTTGCAGCTTTATTCCACGTTGGTGTGACTTTTCTTCCAGTAATTTAATTTCTTGTATTTGTTCTGCCCAAAATGTGTCTTTCTTTTGCAGTAAAGAAGGAGGCATTCTGTTGGAGTATGTTTGGATCAACAGCATGTCAGCAACAAGCTTCCGGAAAAAAAGCTGTAAAATGGACAAGACTTGTTATTTATTTATTTCTACATCGTGAAACTTAAAAACTGAGTTACTTCAACTTTCTATACAGGTGTATTTACTTTTATTTGTTTTTTTAATTTTTTTTTAATTAAAAACATTTTTTTAAAATGTTTGTTTATTTTTGAGAGAGAGACAGACAGAGTGTGAGCCAGGGAGGGGCAGAGAGAGAGGGAGACACAGAATCTGAAGCAGGCTCCAGGCTCTGAGCTGTCAGCACAGAGCCCGACATGGGGCTCGAACCCACAAACTGTGAGATCATGACCTGAGCCGAAGTCGAACGCTTAGCCCACTGAGCCACCCAGGCACCCCTAAATTTTTTTTCTAACATTTATTTATTTTCAAGAGACAGAGAGAGACAGAGTGTGAGTGGGGGAGGGGCAAAGAGAGAGGGAAATACAGAATCTGAAGCAGGCTCCAGGCTCTGAGCTGTCAGCACAGAGCCCAACGCGGGGCTCAAACCCACCAACAGTGAGATCATGTCCTGAGCTGAGGTCAGATGCTTAACAGACTGAGCCACCCAGGCGCCCCAGGTGTATTTGTTTTTAAATCCCAAGACAAGGGGCGCCTGGGTGGCGCAGTCGGTTAAGCGTCCGACTTCAGCCAGGTCACATTCTCGGTCCGTGAGTTCGAGCCCCGCGTCGGGCTCTGGGCTGATGGCTCAGAGCCTGGAGCCTGTTTCCGATTCTGTCTCCCTCTCTTTCTGCCCCTCCCCCGTTCATGCTCTGTCTCTCTCTGTCCCAAAAATAAATAGACGTTGAAAAAAAAAAAACCCCAAGACAGCCATGCAGAGTCACACATAAGAGGAAAGAAAAAGAAAATTGTGTACCCATTAGTCTTTAACACTAATGGCATTTTAACAAGTCATAAAGAAAAATCCTCCTAAGTAACATTTTCCATAAAACAGTCCATGTTAAAGGGCAAACAGTGTTAGCCAATTTCAATTTCCAGTGAGATCTTCCTAAATCAGTTACTCTGAGTTTTTAATTTTTTTTTTAAATCTTTATTTATTTTTGAGAGAGAGACCACATGTAAGCAAGGGAGGAGCAGAGAGAGAGGGAGATACAGAACCCGAAGCTGGCTCCAGGCTCTGGGCTGTCAGCACAGAGCCTGACATGGGGCTCGAACTCATGAACCATGAGATCACGACCTGAGCCGAAACCGGACACTTAAAACCAACTGGCCACCCAGGCACCCCCAGTTACTCTAAGTTTTAAAAAACTTTACAGAAAGGTCGATACTGACATGGCCCATTAATTTCAAGACACTAAATTGGATGGATAGATGAGTGAGCCCAAGAAGCCCACACATGGAACAGCCAGAGGTTCCTACACTCTGGCTTGATTTTCTACTCAATAACATGGCCAAGTACAAGGAATTTGTTGACAGGGTCTGTTGGGATCCTGGTATGTAAAAGCTCCCAGAACAACACTTTAAGAACCTTTACACAGGAAGTCTTTAGCTTCACATGGTTCTCCATTTGGATAGTCAGCTGCCCCTTCTAATTGTCTGGAGGAACTTCTTATGCGAATCCTTTCTCCTACTCCCTTGAAAAGGGTATGTAGAAGGTTTACAAAAGCATCCAGCACAAATCCTGACACACTGTAGATATCCATAATATTAGTTTTTCCTTTCCCCCTCCATTCTTTATAGAATATTTACCTTTGGATTTCTTAGCACAAGGTCTCCTTATCACACGCCTAGAGTTCAGCTTGTTGGAGGCAGCAATGGTCTTTCCCTTTTTTTTTTTTTTGCATCAGTACTTAAATTACTACATATCTTTAGGTGGTGATCATGAGGCTGTTGTGTAATAAAATGAATGGACAACTAAAAGATTTATTGTAGCATTACACTAGATATACATTTATATATTGAGGTATAGATATTTTTTTGGCCTCAGTTCTCAGGAAAGCCTTCCCTAATCTCCTGAATTCCATTTCCCCTCTTAAATGCTCTGAAAGCATGTGTCTCAATTTTAATTTTAAATTTGTTTGGAATGACTTGTTCATAAATGTCTCTCTTTCAACCAAAAGCTCCGTGAACGTAAGGAACTATATCTGTTTTCCCTCACAATCACAGCCTTAGAGGTCAGCGGAGTTCCTGATATCCAGTAAGCCGTCTAATTGATGTTAGTTCAAACAAAGAGTGAATGAATGAATGAATGAATGAATGAACAATGTATATTTCACCAATGAATGAATGAATGAACAATGTATATTTCACCAAGGAAGAAAATGGATGCTCTATGGTTAAGTCAGAAAGACTTCAAGTCTATGAAAAGGTAATCTGACCCACGCGTCTTACCTTGTGATTCTGTATTTGAGCCTGTAAGGCATCTTTACTTTTGGGTTGTTTTAAGTGGTCATGAGCAAGCTTTTCCTTTCCAATAGCCATTAGTTCCACCATGCCTTGCAATAAGGCATCTTGCTGGCTCTCAGTGATGAAAGGGCTGCTGAGTTCTGTGTACCGAGCTCTCAAGATTCCCCACATACTGTCAAGCACATCCTGAAAAGAAAGAACGTTTTCATCCAACCACGAAAATAATCCAGATGGAGAACAAAGCTAAACTCTCTTTGGAGAACAAACCTGAACTCTCTTTCTGGAAGAACAAGAAAGTCTCACTCCCTTATAATCATAGCGATTCACTGACCGAATGTTTTCTGCTCACACACATACCTCTAATTTGTAAACCTCTTGCAGTAACACGTAAGGTAAACGAAGCCTCTCCCCTTCGTCTCTTAGTTTTGCCACTCGGCTCTCGGAGTTCTGCAGCTCCACTGTATACACATCTGCTTTCTACAGTGAGAGACAATGCAAAAAAGCAAACCCTTTCAGAAGCCAGAGAAGTGCGCGTATTCATTGTAAAAGAATGAAACCGTACAGAAAAAATTAAGGGAAAAATGAAAGTCCCACTTCTCCTCCCTCACCTCCAGCTTCTCCTGGAAAATTTGTCCCCAACACGTTTGAAGCAGGGACCAGAAGTACATGTGCACATCCTTAAACTTAATGAACGCGCACATCACTCCGTTCTGCAGGCTGCCTCCTTACTTACCAGCTGCTCTGCAAGTCAGTACAAATACAGGACTCCTTGCAAATGGACACACACTGCTTTTCTAAGAGTCTGCTCTTAATGGCTTTTGGGCTATGAAGCGTTTTTAGTTCAAGCAGTGCTGCTAGGTCCATCCTTGAGTATTTATATACACGTTTCTCTATGCCCTTGTCTTCCTTCCTTAGGATAAGTGCAACACCTATAGCACTATCTGTCCACAGAAGGTCCTCAATTCATACTTGCTGAATAAATGAATGAAGTGAGCCTACTGTGGGTGGAAGCACATTCACACGTAAAATTCTGATTTATAGCCAACCAATCCTGAGAAGCTGGTCAAATTCTCCTCCCGAGAGAATGGGGGCCTCATTTCCTAATACTCTCACTGACCCTGCACAAACTTCCATTTTTGCCTTGATAGGTGACCATGGTGTTGTGTTGGTTTAATTTACTCTTCATAAGGTACTACTTACGAGATATTTTTAAAGGTCCACATAAAGAGTTCTCATTTCTATTGTTTACTCTAGCCTTGCCACTGCTCCCAAAGGAAAGTGCTTCAGAAACACAGCTTCTACACAAAACTCTTTGGTCCAAGGTCAGATCAGTGTAATTGTTTTGACTTGATTACCTGAAGCTGTTCATCAATACTCTGGCCACTAATTTCATTCAAAGACTGTTGTAAAGATGTTTTATTCTTAGTAAGTTGATCATACAATCGCTTTATTTCATTCTGTATAGGAAGATAAATGCAACAAACAGTAAGAATCTCATGCGGGCCCCTTTAATACCTTACAAAAAATTTAGCCGTTCTTTAATTTTTATGCTAACAGAAGTTCCAAACATATACCGAAATAGAGGAATTGCCTAGCTTTAACAATTATTGACTTGTGACTGGTCATCTCTGCTCTGTGCCCTCCCCTGAGCCTTCTTAACTATATCTAATCTCCTTCCCCTCAGAATATTTTGAAACAAATCAGATATTTCATCACGGTAAGTTTCAATATGTGTTTTTAAAAGATAAAGATTCCTCCCTTTAAAAACAGTACAAAATTGGGGCGCCTGAGTGGCTCAGTCGGTTAAGCGTCCAACTTCAGCTCAGGTCATGATCTCACAGCTTGGGAGTTCGAGCCCCACGTCGGGCTGTGCTGACAGCTCAGAGCTTGGAGCCTGCTTCGGATTCTGTGTCTCCCTCTCTCTCTGCCTCTCCCCTGCAAGCTTTCTGTCTCTCTCTCCCTCTCTCTCTCAAAAATAAATGTTAAAAAAAATTTTTTTTAATATTACAAACCAACAACCATTCCCTAGTATCATTAGCTATAGGAAAGGGTTCACATTTCTCTAATTAGCTATAATTTTTCCTTTTGGTTTGTTTGAATTGGAATCTAAATGAGGTCCAACAGGTTGCAAGGGACCAATACATGTGTTAAGTCTTTTGTGATCTGCAGGCTCCCCAACCATCTCTCTTGTTTATTCCTGGGGTTTTGGGTGGGATGGTGAAAACACAGGTCTTTTACTCTATACAGCTTCCCACGGTCTGCATTTGGCTAACCCCCACCCCCCACCCCCCCACAGTGCTGCAATGCTCTTCTCTTGTGTCTATTTTGCGTGATCAGATTGAGGTTTGACTTTACGGGCAAGACTCCTTCATAAGTGGTGTTGTGTTTCATTTCTTTTTCTCTAGTTAGGAAACTACTAGAATTGTCTGTCTGCTTGCCTCAAGTCTGTCCTCTAATCCACAGTAGTTAACAGCCAGGTGAATCTACCTGAAACATACACAGACTGTCCTTCTTTGGCTCAAAAACTTTAATGGTTGGGGCGTGTGGGTGGCTCAGTCGGTTAAGCGATCGACTTCGGCTCACGTCATGATCTCACAGCTTGTGACTTTGATCCCCGCGTCAGGCTCTGTGCTGACAGCTCAGAGCCTGGAGCCTGCTTCGGATTCTGTGTCTCCCTCTGTTTCTCTACCCCTCCCTTGCTCATGCTCTGTCTCTTTCTTCTCAAAAATAAATAAAAACATTAAAAAAATTAAAAAAAAAAAACTTTAATGGCTCCCTGTTACTGAGAAATCCTCCCCTAGGACAATCATTAATGACTAAATGTAACACAGGAAAGAAACGGTTCATTGCCCGATCTAACAAATTCATACCGTAACTTTGGGAAGGACCTCGCTTTCAAATGGTCTCCAAACACAGGCACCGAACTAATCTAAAGACCTTCACAGAAAGAACCTCTCACCACTTTCCTTAGCAATTCCTAATCATGACTGCCACCAGGAATAGGAATGAATAGAAATTAGCCAAAGTAGGCTGAGTGCCTAGCCCTGTACCTGATAACTGCGGTTATAGTCGAGGCCAGCTTTTAGGGACTTGCTCCTAGAGGCAGCTGTGGCCTGCGTGTGCTCCAGGTAGACTTGGAGGTTATTAAAACATTCATGGAACAAGTCGGCGTTCTTCCCAGACCAAGTCATGGCTTTCAAAAGATCATCCTTCTTATCACCCATAGCTAAGTAAAGTTTTTTCAACTCAAGAGCCAGTGTCTGCGAAGAGGTGAGAAGGAAAGACACAGTGAATAGACTCTGACTTTAAGAGGCTTCAGCTCTGGCTTAAACAGCGTGACTTTAAGAGGCTTCAGCTCTGGCTTAAACAGTGGGCTGTTTGCAGCAACGGCCAACACATGGGCTTTATTGGAAATTCCTTACCTCGTAGTGCACCTGCCGAGCACAGACATCCTCTCTGAAGAGCCCAGGTGTCTGCAGCATCTCCTCCACACTGGCAAGGCACTGACTGAGGGTCAGAAATAGTTCAAATAATTTTTTATCCAAATTTATGTATGTTTCTTCTGTCATGTTTTCCTGAATCAAGAGGAAAAAAGAAAAAAATAAATATTAGGATTCCTTGCCTTCCTGAGCCTCCATTTTCCCTGGTTTTGTTATGGTTTACAATTTACGTTATACTTTTTTATAATTGGTTGTTTTGAACACTTTGTGAATCAGGTAGAAGAATAAACAAATACAATTAAGATGTTAAGTCTGAGAAAAACAAGTTTAAGAAACTCAACGCTTGGTAGTGAGTAACCATTGAAATGGAATTAAAAGGTAAATAACAAGATGAAGGACTTCCTTAGCGGGGCCATCCATGTGGAAGTGTGGTCCCAAGGAAAGCATACTATCCCTCTTCCCACGGCTCCCTGCCTCCCACATTGTAAGGTAGGAGAAAGTGGATTAATGGAATCAAGTACAGCCTGGAGAAGGAAAAGAAGACATTTGAAAGGGATGATTAGGAAGAGGTACAGTATCTTAAAGATAGATGGTAGGCAAGGCATGGTAACTACAGTTAATAAATACTGTGTTACATATTTGAAAGTTGTCAAGAGAATAGATCTTAAAAGTTCTCATTTCAGGAAAAAATTTTTTGAAAAGTGAAGACAGATCTTAAAAGTTCTCATTTCAGGAAAAACATTTTTATAACTGTATGTGGTGATGGATGTTAGATTCATTGTGGTGATCATTTCACAAAATATACAAATATTGAATCATTATGGTGGACACCTGAAGCTAATATGTCAGTTACATCTCAATAAAAAAAAGATATGGATGGGCTGTGGAGTGGGGGTGGAAATTAGAAGTGTTATATATGGGCTGATTGTGAGAATTAAGGCCATCCTTAGATGTACAACTTTAAGGGAAGCACCTAGGGTTGTGCGATTGTGTCCTAGTGAGTTTGGGAGCCACAAGGTCTCCTTATATTCTAGCATAAGCTGTTGGAGCCACCTCTTTTTCTTTACCAATGAACATCCTGAATTCTTGACCAGGCACAAGATATTTAGAAGCATGCGAAAGCTAGTAATCACCCCAATTTAGATTCTATTTCCTATGGTCTTCTCTGGTTGATACTTAACATTACCCAGCACACCGTTTCAGCATTCAGCTTAGTCAAGGTTGGAAATCTTGTCAATACTCCCCTCCTTCCTTACCCTTCCAATCACAGAGCACCACTGCAGACAGTACTAATCAACAATGATCCTCGTTCCTGCCGATCTTAGACTTGGGTTCAATGATCTTTGTACACGGTGGTCTCGGCAGGTGCTACCACAGTCATCAGAGTCGGCAAGAGATAAACTCTACTTGCAATTCTAGGACCCATTCCACCATGGATTCTACCATTTATTCAATTTAAAAAATGATGGCTAGTTTACGATGTCACATTTCCCTTCTTTTTTGATATTGCAGTGAGGAAAATATGTAATGTGAAGCTGCTACCTGGGTCTGAAGATTATTTGCCTCTTGACGCAGGTCTTCAAGCTGTGTGGTATATGTTTTCAGTTCTTCAGTTGTTGGGTATCTAAAGTTATACACACTCACACTGGGTAGAATACTCATATTTGTGGCAACCTATATGAAAAAAGAGAAACCTCATTACAATTTGAGATCCTGCTGCTGTTAACGTTAAACAGCAAAAATGCTTTTTCACGTGCTATCTTCCAAGTTACTTTGTTGGTAAATGTTTTTGTCTACCTTGTCACTTGTAAGAAAAAATTAAATTTTAAATATTGTGGACAGCTTTGAAAGGTCATGAAAAGCTTCACTTAGACACTTGAGGGTCTACTGAGATAACAAAATGAGGCAAGATAAACCATAACTTGAAAATAGAGTAAAATCACTAATGTTTCAATTTGGTAGCAATGCCATTCACGTTATGAGGTTAGCGTTTTCTCTTCCCATTTATTGGTAGACCCCTGGTATAGAGCCAACTCTTAGAATAGTCCCCTCCAGGTACAGACTTGCATCTTGATCTGTTATTGGAAAGCTAAATAAGCATTAAAAATTAGCTGTGACGCTAGAAGACAGAAAGATTCAGAGTTAATTCCCTTTTCATATTAGAAAACTAATAAATACAAAGAAACAGAGTGGGGTGGTGTCAGATTCTGCCTGGGGAAAAGAACTGATGATGTTCTGCGGATGGAAAGAGAACAATATACGTGTTACAGTGTGTATGACGAGGAGAAACCAAGACTAAAGCCAATGAGTTTAATTCAACATCAATAGGCCAGAAAAGGTTCTCGGCAGAATAGAACAGGAAAGTTCCCACCAGACTGGAGAACTGGGCAACAGGCGGTAACCTTTGCCCAGGCAGGTTGGGTGCAAAGTTGAAGGCAGAAGCTTGATAGCTGTGACCAACAGTGTTAATCTGCTCACGGGCTCCCTGCTCAGAGAGAAATCCAGCAGCAGCTGGCCCAGCATGATTAAGAACTGTGACGGCAGTAAGACAGCGTGTTTGTGGGACACAGGTACCTGGCACACTGTAGATTCCAAATCATCTTGATGAATGAATGACACTAATATAGCATTGTGTCATTAAAACATTAAACAATTAAAACAGTTAACAATTAAAACATATTTTAACATGTTTAAAAAAAAACATATTATTCATTCCTTTATTCATTCAACAGATTGAAACTGAGACTTCACAATGTTTCAGATACTGTGCCAGGCACTCAAATGTGAACCAGGCAGACATGGTCTTTTCTTCCTATACCACTTAATGGGGGAATACAGACAAATAAACAGGTACTCAGTATCGTAAGAGCTGTGATTAGGGAAGCTCAGAGTGCCACAAAAGCACAAAGGAGTGGCACTTCACGCAGACTTCCAGGGGGGTGAAAAAGGGTCGGCCAGATGAAAAAGCCACTTGGCATCTTCCCTTTCTGAAAACCAACGATTTTATTTCCGCCTAACGCGGAACACGTATACGGGTACTTAATGAATGCTTGTTGCATTTTCAAAGACAAACGTGTTTATTTATGATTTACACCGTGTGCGTCACATCCACTGACCTGAGGCTGCACAAGCTGAGGTAGCGGTAGCCCGATCTTTGATGACAGTTCATGACGTAGATATTGCCACTTATCCCCACTTTGGGCCTGAGTTGACAAGACCGAGTCTGGAGCATCCATTGCGGGGCTAGATGCCTTAATGCTTTTAAAGGGAAATAAAAGGTGAAAAGAATAATCAACAGATAATTTTGGTTGCATTCGGTAAGAGTTTTAGAAGTGATTTAAGAAGAAATGCTCTGAATTCCCCCAACCATAGCTGAATGTCCAACTCTAAAAATGTCTTACCTCTCAGATGATTTCTGAGTTGTAGCTTTATCAGGTTGGCAAAACTGGGGCCGTATTTCCTTAGCATTAAATTCTACGAATTTGATGAAATCTTTCTGTTCCGTTGGTTTTAACTCCGGGACCTATCATTGAATGAGATTCAAATGGTCCAGTCAAAGTTTTCCAGTGACAGCCAACGGTTTCTTCTGTTGAGAGCATCTCATTTTGAACCATTTCCTAAATTATTATCTACTATTTCCCTTTCTTGCTTGCTTGTTCCCCTTAACTTTTATTTCTCAAAAACCTACTTCAAGTATTCACACAAAGATCAAGTAAATATTACAATATATGCTACACACATGGAAAGTCCCCTAAAATATGCAAAACACGTTTAGAAACAATAGGGAAAGAGGTGTTATGCTTAGAGAGGTAAGTCCCCCTGAAGGTATTTACTTAGTTTGAAATAAGATGCAAATCAATAAAATAGCAAAGTTAGAGTGTCCCCACCTGCAGAAGGCGAAAGCAAGGTGGGTGTTGCAGTAAATGCTTACCACTCACATACACCCTCCAGGAGCAGTTTGGTACTTAGTTCAAAGGGAAATTCCATACGGAAACCTTTATTCTTTTTTTTTTTTTTTTTTAATTTTTTTTTTCAACGTTTATTTATTTTTGGGACAGAGAGAGACAGAGCATGAACAGGGGAGGGGCAGAGAGAGAGGGAGACACAGAATCGGAAACAGGCTCCAGGCTCCGAGCCATCAGCCCAGAGCCTGACGCGGGGCTCGAACTCCCGGACCGCGAGATCGTGACCTGGCTGAAGTCGGACGCTTAACCGACTGCGCCACCCAGGCGCCCCCGGAAACCTTTATTCTTATCCTTATATCTGTTAAGGGCTGCAATTACCTGTTGCTGCTGGAAATCTTTTTGTCTGCTGAATTGTGGCCTTTCACTGACAACAGGTTCAAGTTCAGAAAGGTTATCTGGTTGGAGATCATTTTGATGCTCTGAAGGTTTCTTTAGTGTGGCAGAATGCTGCAAAACATTTGATGATGGCAGACTATTTAAAAAATGACTCCCTTTATTTTAGTCCTACTAATGAGACCGCATAATGGGAAAGTTTTATATGAAGTGACTAGGTTTCATTATTTATTACAAGTATATACTATGATTTAAGGTAGTTGTTTCAAAACAACTTCAAAAAACCATTACATTTGATGAAGTGGTCATTTTATTTATTTTTTTAAATGTTTATTTTTGAGAGAGAGACAGAGTGCGAGCAGGGGAGGGGCGGAGAGAGAGGGAGACACAGAATCCGAAGCAGGCTCCAGGCTCTGAGCTGTCAGTACAAAGCCTGACACGGGGCTTGAACTCACGGGGTGTGAGATCACGACCCGAGCCAAAGTCAGATGCTTGACCGACTGAGCCACCCAGGCGCCCCTGAAGTGGTCATTTAATTTTCTCAGTGTAATTCATCCAATGAATTACTAAAAACTAGGAAATGTATTGCTTCTCCGTTTTAAGAACAAAGTAAAACACACACACCCCGAAAAGAGAAATAGTACTAATGCTTATAAATGCAAATTTCCCATAGGTCCAAAACATTTTTTAAAAAGAGAGGACATATGAGGATGAAAGGGGAACCACAGAGTCTGTGTATCTGCAGCCAATCTTATTTCTGTGAATGTAAGTCCTTTGAGTAGGAACCACCATCTCCTAAGTATAGATGCAAATCTTATACAGTAAGGCTCTACTCATAAGACACGCATTTGCATTTATACAGAATTCTTTTAAAAGTCACGAGAACAGTTCAACTGCATGACACTTCCATCAGTATATGTATTTGCAAATAACAGAACATATCCTGGAAACAGTTTTTCTATTTCTGATGTCTAACTTTAAGCTTCTCAAAAAGAAATTTTAATCTTCACTATTGGCCCTTCATTTTCCAGTCAAGTGGGGTGACACATTACCTTTAAACCTTATCTTTCTTTTATGAAGAGGGCCTATACCACACCTCATTACCAGTGAGAACCATCAAGCCAGTCAAACCAACCCAATGCAGACCAACGCCGTCCCTAACAAGAGCCTAGGTAGGAAGACTGCAGGGCAAAATGGAATCAGTAACACAAGTCAGTACAACGCTCCCTTACAGTTTGAAGATGCTTCATTCTCTCTTACGTAGTAGAATTTCTTCTGTGGCTGTCTTATCACCTCTGCCAGAATTCCTTCCTGGTGGTTCTATCAGATCATCTGCCCACTCACGTCTATACGTGGCCGTGTCTTACCTGGTCTTCATTGTATTTCTCCTGAAGCATGATCTGGACTTTTTCCAAATTGCACTTCACAGTCTTTAGCTTCAAGGAAAGAGCTTCAGCCTCCTGATGAGTGGTCCCACTGTCTCCCGGCCCCCGATCTTTGCAGCTCTCTAGCAGAGACGCAACCTTGTGCTCGATTTCTGTTAGCATGGCCTTGGAAACAAAATCGTTTCATCATTCAAGGTTTTGGTCTTGAACAAGTATTATACTCTACCTTGAGTCAGATTCACTCTGTCTACCTACCGTACACAACAAGTCTCAGAAACACAGACTGGAAGGGGCTTGGGAAAACAACAAGGACGATTTCCACATAACTCCTGAGCTTTTGGACACGGGTGCCACTGAGCCAACCCAACTTGCAGATGTCACTCCCCACAATAAACTAAGTGACTCCATCATCACTTTAGAAAATACAGCTGAATGTATCCAGCACAGCATAGTGGTTAAGAACACAGACCCTGGGGCGCCTGGCTGGCTCAGTTGGAAGAGCTCGCGACTCTTGATCTTAAGGGTAGTGAGTTCGAGCCCCGTGGTGGGTGTAGATTACTTAAGTAAACAAATAAGCGTAAACACAAAAAAAACCCCACAGACACTGGAACTAGACTCTGTGAGGTCAGATCCCAGCCCTGCCACTTAGCAGCCGGGTAAACGTGGGCACCTTCCTTTGTACGAGTGTGCCTTCAGTCGTCTGTAAAATGAGGGTAATAGCAGAACTTACCTCCTAAGGGTCCCTCGGAGGAGTTAAGAGTTAAAATCCATTCGCTCTGGCCAGTGCTCGACTAGCGTCATCTTCTCCCCACTATCCTAACCTTTTCCTGTTGCAATCCGCGTGTCGAGTAGTAATAATAATAAAAAGACAAAATTTGCACAGAAGCCTTTGAAAGTTCTTTCCCTTGATCTTTGCCTCCTCTTTTTCAAGTCAAATAAACTTCCACAACATCCGAAGAAGATCACAGAAGAAATAATTTGGAACCTAAAACACTTAGTCATTGATACCGCTGGCCAATTTACACACAGATCTAAAAATAAATCAGCCAGATGAAGTAAGTTTCCCTGTAAGTCAATGTCACTGTATTCCTCCCGACAGATCAAGTTTGCTGTCTCCTGTGGCTCTGGAGCCCACGCGGTCACGTCAACTGACTGGCATACCATATGGCAGCAACATGCAAACTCACATTCTGGCCCCGGGATCACTGGGGCTAAAACTTGGCGTGTGCCTGAGAAGTTGTTCAGCTCTTTGAGAGAAACTTAGGAAAAACTGTCCTTAAAACAGATTTTCAAACAATCTATTCTGATAACTCCTCTATCCAAGCAAACTACTTGTATCCTGTACAGACTCTTGTAAGCATAAACAATATGTAATCACAGATTTTAGAGTGGCTACAAAGAGAATGTACTATAATTTTGTGCTCTTTTCCTCCATTCAGCTTTTTTTTCTTAAAGCGAGAGCGAGAGAATGAGTGGAGCAGAGAGAGAGGGAGAGAGACAGAATCCTCAGCAGGCTCCCAACTGTCGGTGCAGAGCCCAATGCGGGGCTTGAATTCACAAACCACGAGATCATGACCTGAGCTGAAATCAAGAGTCGGACGCTTAACCAACTGAGCCACCCAGGTGCCCCACCATTTAGCTTTTTAAAAATGTTTGAGAGATGGAGGGCGAGCGAGCACGTGCACACGCTAGCATGAGCTGGGGAGGGGCGGAGAGGGAGAGAGGGAGAGAGGGAGGGAGGGGGAGGGAGGGAGGGAGAGAGAGAGAGAGAGAGAGAGAGAATATCCCACGCAGGCTCCAGGCTGTCAGCACAGAGACCAACACGGGACTCGATCTCACAAACCGCGGTCAAACCAGGTGGGACACTTTATATGCAGACAGCTGACCCCAAAACATTGAGCCAATCAGACAGAATTATCAGACATTAGCGGATCCAGAGTTTTCCAGGATGACATAATTTTTGCCGGTATAACAGAGAAACAAAACAATAGCTGTTTTGATTCACATGTTTTTAATAATCAAGGCTGAACATTTCTTCTCAAATATTAAATTACCAAATATAATTTGTTCTCGACTTATCCGTTTGTTCCTCTCCTTGGACCTTCTCCCACGGGGAACTTAATGTTTTTTACAGACTACTATAAGGCTTCTTGTAGGTTTCAGTATTAAGTTGCGCGTGCCATGGTGTTATATAAATGAGCCAAAGATGGCCCCTGCATATTGGTCCCTATGTTGCTTATTTTTTCACAGCAGGCCAGAACCATTAGCTCCAATCCTACTGGCACCAAACTCAAAGCGGGACCCTCCATCTGCCTGCCATGGTTAAGACAAACTCTGGGGCTCTAGAAGACCGTAGCCTCTCTTGCCCCCTGGAACTCTCTGACGTCACCTAGATACACGAGCCCCTCTGGATTCCTTGCTCCCCTGAGTGTCCCTTTGCCCTCCTCCCCTTCCAGGTCGGGGTCCCACCGCCATTCCAAGCCACAGCCTCTAAAAGGGCGCCTGAAGAGAGGGACCTTCCCATCCCTTAAGATCCTGCCCAAATGTTGCCCAAATAAAGCTTGCTGTGTGCTGCTGCCACCTTGTGGTTGTGTCCTTCCCTTGAGCAGCCCCCACATACTTGAGCTCTCTACAAGTGGCCTCGGGAAGGGATTCTCTCCGGTGACCTAGGAATCCGCATAGGGTCTACCCAATTGGCATATCGATCCCAGATGGCTGCAAGTGGCTGGGACTCAACGTCTCCAACACCTCAGGTTCAATTCAGCACAACGCTGCCCGATGCGGTAGCACCTTTTCCAGACTCCCCCGTGCCTCGTCATCCAGGCCAAGCAGTGGTGCTAGTATTTAAGTGAACCCACCCCATCAAGAGCTGACTTTTGGGGTCAGAGGTGGGGAGCTGCCTGGGGAAGGAGGTCAGCCTGCCCACCTGGGTCCCCCACATGAGGCAGGCGCTGGATATTGTAAGACTATGGGCCTGAGCAGAGAAAGGATAAACAAAGTTGGGCTCCCTCCAACCCCAAAACGGGCTCCAGTGGGAGGAGCTCCCTGTGGCCGGGCCAGTGTGATGAGGTACTCTCAGAGGAAGTCCTCATTCCTGGCGTCTGCTATGGCAGACACGTGAGCCAATCAGACATCAGGCCAAAGCTGGTCTCTGCACCCTCGGAGAAGACACCTCAGCCATCGTGACACTCCATTATGCTGCCGTGATGTCATCCTTCTGGCTTCTCTCTGGAGGGATACAGGGATCCCAACCTTCGGGCTGAGTCAGCAGCACTACTCAAAGTGACTAAAGGCAAGTTTATATACCTGTCTCTTCCCCACGCCCCAGCCCCAAGAAAGAGTAGGAGCATTCACAGTAAAATGGCAGCAAAGCCCTTTTACACTGTACGTGCAATCTTGCAAATGACGATATTCGGTTTCATTTCAGATGAACGAAAATTCAAAGAACTTATTATGAAAATAAATAACAGCATTTATTGAGCACTTTTTATATACTTGATACACTAGACACTGGTTCTTGTACCTTCTCTCCTTTAACCCTGTCAAAGTCCTAGGAGATAACCTACCCCATGAGAAAAACGAGGTGAAAAGCCAACATCCTCAAGTTCACAGTTAACGTGAGGGGGGGCTGGACTTGGACTCTAGATTCTAGAGCTCTTACCACGACCGACCGTCTCTCCAAATGCCCCGATTACGTAAATCTCCTCAAAGAATTACCCAGAGGACAAAAAAGTTGAGGCCAAGATAAACACAGGGGGCAGAGTAACAGGAAGAGACACACTGCTGCTTTAAAGGAAATTCACCCATTCTTGGCAGGTGATTGGTGAAGAGGCAGGCCACCAACTCTGGCCCATCGGCCTTACCTGGCACCCTACCAGCTGCTGTTCCACCAACTGCTGCATGTCCGCGTTTAATGTTTCCGGCTCGAATGCCACGTTGGCTTGGTGCAGCCACAGCT